>NC_045638.1:35282162-35882162 GCF_009829145.1 Chiroxiphia lanceolata | reverse complement strand
AGATTAATATGTGAATTTGAAACAGCATGATGTTACTAAAGTTGAGAGAGCTATTAAAACAGTAAAAACAATGAAATCAGTTACAGTGGAGTACCTACACGCCTTATTTTTGTACTTATTTACTTGTTTGCTCAGAAGTTTGGTGACGATTTTATTTTGATTTGGTGTTATTTTCACCAGCTTTCTATCTCTTAATCTATGGTAGTGTTTCAAGGTGATATCTGAAATATCAACTGCAACTGAGGTGCAGAGTATAATAGCATCAGTAGATATAGATATATCTATATCTAGATATAGATATAGTAAGTATTTTTTTGCTGTAAGACAGTTTGTAACACCAGGAGTAGTGCCTTTGTTCAAGGCAAAGACAGCTTGTTATCATGTTCCTACTTGAGCCAAGAGAAATCTTTGCCATATTGCAAAAATTAGTAATGTCGTGGTCTGAAAGTGTGTTTTTAGTCCAAAGGAGTTTAAAATAGGCTGTTCAACAATTGTGTAAAAGGATATTGCAAAGCTTTGCCTTTTTATTGTGAAAAACTCTGTGAAGAAGTTACCAGTGCTTCATCAACAGAAGTGTAATGAATTTTATGGATTAATTCCTACTGCAAGGCAACATACTATATAGCATGATCCCAGAAACCCCGTCACATCAGACTTAAACATGCAGTATGCTTCTGGATAAGTAATTCTTTACTCAATCCCTATTCAGGCAAATTCTCTGAAGATTTATTAAATATTTTCTGTAAATGGCATGTAAGAGTAACTGGGCAATGAACATCACAGGTTTGCTTATTTTTTAGTTTCTTCCTCATAAAATAGATTAATAAGAATCAGTGTCTTCATGGTATGCCCTTTGTGCATCTTATACCGTTTCCCTAAAACAGGCTTAAAATGAGCACTGAAGATCATTCCAGCATAGGAGGGTCTCCGCAGAGATGAAAGGTTAGCCGAGGTCCAAGGATGGCCAGTGCTGCATCCTCAAGATGTCCTTGTGTCATACGAGTGCTCAGCTGTACTTTTTCCCATCCAGGTGAGTGTAAAGTGGAGTAACCTTCAAGCTGCTGTCAGGCAGGACACGTGGATCTGCCCTATGCAGCGCCAGCCCCATTTGGGGGAGGGCTTGGTCTAGGAGCGATTTCCTACTGTCTGCTCTACGCAAGGTGATGGTATCATAGTTGTTCCTTGTGGCCTTAAAATCTATGAGCCTTAGATTATTGGTTATGTGACAAGCTCTTGGCATGATTTGTGTGTTTATAAACCGCTCGAAGGTGGGATTGTTGGGATTAATTGTACAATTTATACCATGATTCTAACACTAGAAACTGGCAGGGCCCTTTAAATGACAAATTTTGGGGCAATGTTAGGGAATACAGTGTCACTGTAATGAGTGTATTAAACCTGCAGTGTGAGCAGGCTATATCTTTGCTTCTTGGTGGTGGTGTATGTGAGTTATAAAGAACATGCATATTTGCCCTTCATGTGAAAATCAGGCACTGCGCACACATCAGGTATGGATGTGCCATTAAATGCTCGCCTGGCTGCTCCCTCCCTGCTGCAGGGCACCGCATCGGGGCTGCAATTGGGCATGCAAACATAGGGGAAAGTTCCACTGCCGTTTCTCAACAGATAACTTTTTCCCCAGTTTTTCTTTGATGCATGAGTGTTTTCTCCTTTTCCTCCTAAGCATTAATCCTCTGAACTGTGACTTAGTGCGTAACGCGGTTTGTAGACAAAGTGCACGGATTGATTTTCCTGAAGCAGGCTGACAAAATGATGAGTGTATTGGAAAGCAGCACACACTTGCTTATTTGTTGTTCTACATTAAACTAAGTTTTCTGATCAAATATCCTAATATCCTTTAACATAGACTTTTTTATTTTATGTGTTGCTTTTAAATGCTAATATTAATTACTAATATGGTTCATGTAGTTGCACAGCAGCATCTGCTCTTGTTAGAGGCATTCTGATAGGTTCTAAAATTTTACCCAAGTGAGAAAATTTGAGCTTCAGCTTGGAGGAGCTCATAACACTGTCTACTGTTGAGAATTATATCCTTATTTTGAATGTTTTGATGTACTACTTCGGAATACTAAAGATTTTTACTGGCATTTTCACAGGTCATTTAATCATACATAAAGGATACCAATAAGGTGACATTCAGAGGTACAGTTTAGAACATAGTTTGAATGTGGATTATGGTGAAGAAAAAAATGTGGAAAAAATTGTGACTGATTAAGAAAGAAAAAGGAATGGAAAAAAAAGAAGGAATAATATTATATCAGGACAGATGAAGAGAGATTCCAGAATGTTCAAATTTTAAAAGAGTGCAGCTAATGCAAAGGAAAATGAGACTCTCACAGAATTGCCACTTTCCTTTAAAGAAAATGTATATACATATTAATATACATATATGTTCACATAGACATGCATGTGTGTGTATGTACACATATTTGTACAATCTATGTGATCGAATTAGAAATTTGCAACTCTAGAACAAGACGAGAATTTTTACATGTTTTTTATTGATTTTATTTCTTTATCCTTGAAACCTGACTCTATTGATGCCCAAAATGCATTTACTTGAAAACAGATAGTGTTGCAGATGCTTTTCCTGAGGACTTGATGATCAACCACAAGTGATATTATATATTGAAATTATAAACAAACATGTTTTATAAAGAAAATGCTAATGCTCTGTTCACTTTGAAAAAAAAAATGAGTTTAGGTTTTGTGGGCTGGAAGAAATACGTTAATAACAAATAGATTTCATGTCTTATTTTTTCCATTGATCTCAAAGAGATAAAGCCCCTACTTATTAGGGAAAAATCCTATTACATAATTAACCTATTATGACCCAGAAATGTATGTGAGAAAAAAGCATGTCAGAGAGAAGATAGCAGAACTGTAATATTTTGGCTAAAACCAGTAATAGCCAACATCTTCTTACAAAGTACAAATCTTTGATGTAATACATCCTCTGTACTTATGTCTTTAAGTACAAAGGAGGAAAGAACCCCCGTGAAGTTATGGGTGTTAAAACTTATGCACAGTGAAACCTGTTGCATGGTTATGATGCTTTCTGGGTATTATGGTGTCTTATATAAAACCTGTGTAAAAAAATGTTTGGGTTTGCATGAAATACAGGAATGTATTTCAAGGGCTGTATTTCCCCAAGGGCTGGCGAAAAAAAAAAGCCTTTTGTATGAATAATCTCTTTCATATTTATTGCATATTGGAGTAAACCTGAACACATAGAGAAAAATTTATTTGCTGTTTTGCTCTACCATTTCAGTGGTGAGTTGCATATGCTGTGAACCCTATTAAATGAATAACCAACAAACTCGCTGTGATACCTACCACAAAAATTAAACAAGGTCTTCATTAAGTTGTGCTTGTCATGGAAACTATGTGTGACATAGTTAGCTGACTTGCAGGGCATGTTTCTTATACACTTTTACAATTAGTGCATTTCTGAGCATACTGTCATCACCATCCTTGTGAGATATGTATATGACATTAGCTCAGTTGGTTAGAGCATGGTGGTTATAACACCAAGGTTGTAGGTTTGATCCCCATACAGACCATCCTCTTAAAGAGATGATCCTTTTGAGTCCCTTCCAACTCGGAATATCCTGTGATTCTCTGTGATATAAATGGGCTTAAAATAAGTTTATGATCAGTCTCTGTTCTAATGACTTGGTTTATTTTCTACTGCAATACCATTCTGACATGCTTAATAGGGATGATAACTAAGTGGGAATTTAATGAAGTCTTGATATTGGACTCTGAGCACATAGAGAGACACTCATCAGTATGTGTTTCTAGTGACAGATACAGCATGATTGAACTTGGCTGCAGTGGCCATGAAAAGGTGGAGTTCAAGATCCTTAAGTCAGCAGGGAGAGTGCATAGCAAGCTCACTACCGTGCACTTCAGTAGACTTTGACCTCTTCAGGATCTGCTTGGTAAAGTACCATGGGATAGAGCCCTAGACAGAAGAACAGCCCAGGAAAACTGGATGATATTCAAGGATTGCCTCCTCCAAGACCAAGAGTGATGCATCTCAACAAAGAGGAAGTCAGGCAAAAATGCCAGGAGGCCTGCATTGAACAAGGAGCTCCTGGACAAACTCAAACACAAAAAGAAAACCTAGAAAGGGTGGAAGCAGGGACAGGTAGCTTGAGAGGAATTCACTGAAAAAGCTTCTATAGATATCTGGGTGATAAAAGGACGACTAAAGAAAATGTGACTCCTCTCCGGAAGGTGGTTTCCCAGGACATGGAGAAGGCTGAGGAACTAAATAACTTTTTTTTTGGGTACACAGGCGGGCAGTGTGTGCACGTCCTTGTTTCCACCCTCTCTAGGCTTCCTTTTTGTGTTTGAGTTTGTCCAGGAGCTCCTTCCACTAGACAGAGCAAGTTGCTTAAAGCTTCATCTAGCTTGACCTTGAAGACTTCGAGGAATAGGGCATCCACAACTCTGTGCAACCAGTTCCAGTCTTTCACCACCCTCACAGTAAAGAATTTCTTCCTAAGATCTAATCTAAACCTTTCTAAATTTAAATCTCTTTCAATTTAAAGCAATTCCCCCTTGTCCTGTCACTACATGCTCTTGTAAAATGTCCCTCTCCAGCTCTCTTGTAGCCCCCTTTAGGTCCTGGAAAACTGCTATAAGCTCTCCCTGGAGACTTCTCTGCTCCAGGCTGAGCAACCCCATCTTTCTCAGTCTGTTATAGGTGAGGCAATATGTTCCCCTGGTCATTCTTGCGTGCCTTCTCTGGACTCTCTCCAGCAGGTCCATGTCTTTCCTATGCTGAGGCTTACTGAAAGCTGGAGTTGAGTATTCTCCATCTTTGGATCTTTTCAAGACCCCTTGAGCAACATGGTCTGACCTGAAAGCTGGCCCTGCTTTGACCAGTAGAGAGGACTACAGAGCTTCTGAGGTCCCTTCTAACTTGAACTGCCCTAGGATTGTATGATCCTATCAACCATGTATTCTTGAGAGTCTTCTACTGGAATGAGTACTGGCTGGCTTGTTGTTAACACACTCTCTCCTTAATGTGTGCTAGCTAGGTAAACCAAAAGGATGGAGACACAGAGCTGGACTGTTCTGAGTAGGTCATGCTTACATTTTACATCTGCAGTTCCTACACAATACCTCTGGATATGGCATGGTCTGAAGCTGAAGTGGTACATGGTGGTGCATCACTACAGCAGAATGACCACTGTGCTTATACATGGAGAAGGAAACCTTCACAGGAAATAGTAACGTGAAGGTAGAAGACAAAAATTGCAATGTACTTTTAGCCTATTTAATTTTTACACCTCTGGGGGGACTCCAGCACGTTTCTAGGAACTGGAAATTAATTCAGTTTCATTGCTCTGACTATAATATAACCATGCTGGGCATACTCTTGTGTAGTGTAATTTTTTTTCCATAATCTTGTCCAATTTTTATCTTTGTGTTTGTCTTCAGCTGTACAAACCCTGTTACATTAAGTGTAATGTCCACGTGGGTATTTGGTACAGTAGGATTTTCAGGTATTGCCTGGCTTAAATTTGAACTGCTTTGAAGAGAAAAACAATCTCATGGGAATGGCACACTTCAGCATCAAACCTGTCATCTCATACCTAGGCTACTCACAGTTTATATATAGGTGGAGAGCAGAACACTAACTGGAGAAAAAAGCCCTTAATGCAAAAGGCCATTGTAACTTTTCAGGTAGAAAAATCCTTCTCCTCAGCACTTGGAACTGTGCTGCAACACCTGCCTGCCATTCTGGATGCTTGGCAGATGCTGGGGAGAGCAGGGAAGTTTCACAAGGTGATAGTGGGCCTCCTTTATTCTGACATTTCATTGTACACCTAAGTGTAATCCAAATTTACGAGATTAGGTTATCAAGAGTGATTATTTTCAGTGCAAATCTGAAATAAATGAGAGTTGCAGTGCATCTGCTGTCAGGGGTTCAAACACTGATTATCTCATGTTTGTACACAGACTCACTGCCATCCCTCACCTTACTAAACTGTTAGAAAGCCACATTTCTATACCTCAGTTGATTTTTTTACTTGGAGATGTATCAAATCACAGTGAAAACATTTTGAGCCTAGAAAAAAACCTGTTACATATTTGAATGCATAAACTGCTATTTTTGAGATTTCTGAAGTGACGTTAATTTTTTGTCTCATGTGGACTTACAAGCCTGGAGAGATTTTAAATTAAAGGTAGAAGAGATGAGAAAACTTGCTTTTTACGTGAGTTCATGAAAGCTCTCTTATTTCTAAAACTAAATTATGTATGAAGCAGCAAGGTCCTGTACTGTCTGTTACATTCACATGACGATTCCCTTTTTAAAATTTTACAGAGTATTCAGGTGAATTAACTGGAAATAGATCGTATATGTAATGTATTTATTCTAGAACTTCTATGAACCTGCCTTTAGGAAATAAAAGTTTGACTGTTCCTGTCCGAGGAACAAGACACTGACACCAAATTCATTTAACGAGTCTGGATGTGGGAGGTGCTGTGAATTCCAAAGATAAGTATGTGACAGTATTATGGAATAGTATTACCTTTATTATCAGCCAAGGGTTTCTTCTCTTACTTATGGCCTCAGAAAAAAGATCAGCTAGAAGGAAGGTAGAGCACAACAGAGGAGGCTGGGACAGGCTTGGAAGACTCTGCAGACGCTATTGTGAGTCATACTCTTTTAATCACGTAGGCAAAATCCTATGGGCATGTGGGATGATACATAAAGGAAGGCAGAATTTTGCTTGCTGTGGAGGAGCTGTTCATTTGTCACAAACATTCAGCTGACTTCAGTGGAGCTGTGCCAATTTCTGTTAGCAAAGGCTTTGGTTCTGAGGATACATATACGCCTTAATAAATTGCTGGAGTCCTTCTTCAGGCTGCAGACAGTAGCAGCTCAGTAAGTGATGTAGCTGGGATGACATCCAGCCACCTTTGTCACTCGGCAACCCATGTAGCCAAGTACCTTTTTCTGAGCTGATTTGGCAATGATTGATATAATACACAGAACTTAAAAGTAATAATGTTTATTAATAACATGTAATGTGTGTTCTATATAACATGTTGTTAAATTAGAAGGCAAATTGTTACCTCATGAAATTTAAATGTTCATGTTATATGGTGGAAAAATATAGCTATGTAATGAGTGCCTTCAGTTCAGCAGATTTTGTGAAAGAAAGTGAAAGAATCAGCATGTATGTACCAAGAAGGAATCATTCCTGGATAAGCTTGTGAATATGCTGCTGCTATTTTATGAATGTCAGCTAGGCAAACTAGACTTGTTATACACACTTTGGTTCTCTAGATGATTAGAGAAATCAAATGGTTCTTATGACAACTGTAAAAATAACTGAAAGCCTTGTGAGATACAGCAAGGAGAAGGCTCGCTGAAAGGCAGTGTCCTGGGTGGGGTGTACTGGTGGTAGCTGTGCTTCAGGGGGTGCAGGACACCTTGCTAATGCTGAAAGAAGAGATTAGTGTATAGTATAGCATGGATGGATGAATGGATGCATGGATGGATGAATGGATGCATGGATGAATGTCAGGCAAGTCCTCTGCGGACTGGCAAACCCCAGGTGCATTTCTCACATGGAGAGACTCTTTGAAGACAGAGAAGCGTCTACCCCAGCAGAGGGTATCTGGTGTCTGGCGAGGAGAGGAAGTGTAGAGCTAGACTGTGACTTCAGGACATGCTGTATTGTGGCAGCTGCCCTTTGATGCAGGCTTGAAAACAAGATCAGGTGCACAATATGACATTTACAGTGATGTGCCTTAACAAACAACCTGATGTTGTGAGCCAGTGTGGACATATAGCAATATGTTTAATGAATATTTTATTAAATAGCACTTTAATCTGTGTAGTAAAATGCATTTCTTAATTTGCCATTTTTAAGATAGCTGTTGGTTGAATTAAGCCTGTGAATAACCTGTCTTTTACACTCCCGTGGTGCCTGCACTGGTACTGTAACTTCATTTCTTTTTGACCTACAATTATATGAATAGGGCAGTTGCTTTAACTGTGAAATCCATTTATTTTTCTCACACTGTTTCAGCTAGTAGTTAGTTTCAGAAGTCTCACGTTGTAAGTGTGTAGATGTTGCTCTTGTAATTGGCTGGATGGTGTCTACTGCTTGATTTCAGTTCTGACACAGTCTCTTCATGCTTCTTTATCCTAACATGCAGCCCAATAGCCATCTACCAGCTTTATCCTCCTCCCACTAGAGCTGTTCTGCTGGAAACCTGTGCTGGATTTCCCTTTCCACATGTAGGCAGCAGATTTTGTACCCTGATCGGGGACAGACTGAAAAATGCAAAATTATCATCACCTTTGAGCATCACAAGATAGGAGAATAAGCGCTTTCAAGGCAGAAAGTGACTGCATTTTCCTTTCCCTTGCTGTAATAGTAGCAGATGGCACTTGTGGCCTAGAATAATTTGTCCTTTGAATAATGGTCCTTGCTGAGGAAAGCTTGATTTTGTTTTTTTCCATGTGTAAAAAGTTGGATTTTTTTTAAATTTAAACACATAAATAAATCTTATTATTTACCTGCATTTTGCTTGTTTCTTTTTTACCAATTATAATTGTTCTGGTTTTTACAACATTCTGTGCAATATCTATTACGTTAAGGTTTGCACCAATAGGATTTGTTATCATGAGTGTAAAGACATGTTAAGCATATGCACATATGTACACACATTTATTACCAATGATTCTTGACTTGAAAGTGGTCATTTCATTTGTCCATTATCACTGAGCAGACCTTGATTTCCTTGTTTTGCTCAGATTTAGGTCACAGTTTATTACATGGGCCGGGTCAGTGCCCCAGAAATGAATGGTGAGACCACTTGGTTTGCAAAAGCAACTCCTGGAGTTTCTGACTGTGAAGTTTCTATGGCTTTTCCTTACATTTATGCCAACAGGAATGAGAATGGAAATAAACTCCATCACAAATTAAAGGCACTTCTGAATTACTGTTCTGGATGGACTTTGTCTCTGGTCAAGACGGCGGCCCATCCATGCCTGTCTCGTTTCCTACTCAGCACCTTTGGATAGAGCATTCACTCTTTGAAGAGGATCCTCAGCTTTGATGTGTGACAGCAGAATGCCCTTCTTTTGGTGCTGAAGTACCATGGGAACTCTGTGGTGTTATAACTGACAACACTGAGATTTGGAAAGTCACTTGATTTTCATCTGACCTGGACACACTCAGCTCTTAGTTTTTCTGAACGGTGATATGTGTGTATATGTGTGTGTATATATATATATATATATGTCTATCTCTCTCTCTCCCTATCTGTCTATCTTTATATAAATGTTACAATTTAATATAAAATGTGAATGATAAGATCCTTATTTATAGTTTTGTATTAAAAATCAATCTAAATATATATCTGTACAGAAACTTATATCAGGAAGTTAGGAATAATCAAGGACTGGAGAAAGGAAGAGTTAATTTTAGATTGCTAGTTAGGCACATCACTGAAATACTATATTGTTTTATTATTTAGTTAAGAACAAAATGAATAAGTAAAAGTAAAGAATAAACAGTATTTCTTCCATTAAGAAAGGTGCTGTTCTCTGTCTCAGAGAGTTAACCAAAGCATAAAAATACTTCTATAAACATCTCACAAAAAAAGCTAGCAATCTGTTGGGTTAGCACTATTGCAAGGTTTTTCTATTTATATTTGAGGGTGGTTTGTGCCTTTTTACACTGAGCAAGACCTACTGGAAAAGGACTAGTCAACTGTAGAGAAAATTATTGATTTTCCCATAAGTTTAAGTGCACTGGTGTGGAAAAGATGGTCTTACATTTCTAAAATATTTTTCAAATGTTAACGGCAGTCAACTTTGACCAGCCTGCATTTGTGTTTGCTCAGGACCCAGCACCCTGGAGGCAGAAAACTCTAGCACTAGTAATAATGCAATATCACTGTAAAAATAGAACAAACCCGGTAATAACAGAAATAATATCGAGCCTCTATACTGTAAATATAAAAACTGTGTACACCATGATGTCCAAACACTTTACAGAAGAGATGTGTGTTAGCCCCCCCTGCTTTAGAGGAAAGGCAGCCAAAGCCAGGGAGGCTGGGGGCACTTCCTTGAATCCACTACTTGGACCATGGAAGAACCAGGCTTATAAACTGATGCCGTATATCCCAGTCCAGTGAGCTACACTTGAAACTGCTCTGGAATAAGATAATGATATTGGTGATTACTGTGTTTTGATCTGAGAATGTAGTGGTAATGGGCTACATCTCACTACACTATCATTTTATGTAATTTTGCAAACATTTATAAATAATTCAAACTTCAGGTTGGATGTGACACATCAAAGTTTAACTTGTCACATTCCCTTGTCTTTTTGCATCAAAGGAACATTAGAGACAGTGGTGACACGTGTAGCCATTAAATAAAATGAGTGATTTTGAAGTAAATGTCATTTGAGTACCAGACTTTGGCTTTATAATAGTAAAGTAAGAGCTTTGCTAATAAATCTGGTTAGAGCACTGCCATCCTGAGGAGTATTTTGACACTAGAAACCTTTGTCATTTTAAAGAAAGACTAAAGGCTGTTTTTGACAAGATGAAAAAAGCTTGTTGTGTAGAGAGGCCAGGGTTCTTCACTGTGACCATTCCTCTTAAATCATGTGTTATTATTTTTAATTACATATTATCTATCTCAACTTATGTAGAAGTGGGAACTGCTGCTTTGAATGAAAGGAAACAGCATCCCAGACTCCAACTGAAAAACCAAAGCAAACCCAAACTTCAGATTTGATTATATTACAATGTAAAACTAGAACTGTTTGAAGATATCTTTGACCTTAAAGCTCTTTTCTTAAATATGGGAACAACAGATGGTGTTGCTGAATGTTTAAAGTTGCATGAATGAACACATTTAGAAATGGATGTGGTGCAGACAAAGTCTAGAAACACTTGGGAAGGATGCAGAAGGTAGAACTGCCCAATAAATTAGGAAAGCACCCAACATAAACAATGTCTGACCATGGTACATTGGCTAAAACCAACAGTTTCTTGTTAGTGACACAGGAAAGGAAACAAAACTCATTCTGTGTGAGGACGCTTGAACTAATGTAGGCCATTTTAAACTTGGAGAGATGTGTTATAGGCAGGAATAGCAGCTTACCTGGAGTGCATGTGAAGGAGGTAATGCAAATGAAACCATCATGGAGAATCCCATTAGTGGGTGAAAATGCAATATGTCCTGTGACTGGAGATTTGGAAGGTAATGGGGTTACAATCAATTGATTATAAGACTCGCTAGGAGAGAAATGCTGTTTTCAATGAAAACAAAAGAGATGTTCTGTTTAAACTGTCTGGATATTATTAATACAACATGGTTGGGTTTTTTAGGCATTGTAATAATTTTTTGCAGCAAAGACATGTAGATTAAAGATCTGCAGGGATCATTAGTTTAATCTATTGAAATGTACAGTGCTCCACTGCCCTCTTTTGCCATGTACCTGGAAGAGCAGCAACTACAGTAACAGGTGCCATCGCAGCAATGGGCACCTTTTCTTCCAAGGCTTACACCTTTTGAGGTGGCTCACAGACCAGGAACAGCACACAAGTGATCCTTTGGGAATCTCCTCTTCATGTTCCAAGAGGAAAAATATTTCAAATATGATGTCTTCTTTTACGTGCCTAAGGACCAAATATTGATTCTTCAGTCCTGCAGATTTTTCACTGAAGTCTTACATGATAGTTTGAAGTTGAACCCAAGCAGATTCGTTCAGAATGTATTGCTATGCAAAACATCTAACAAAGATCCTGAAGAAATGGAGTTAAAAATTGCATCAGGATTTGCCCTCCACATGTACTCTTCTAGGAACCAATTCAACGTAGCTAATACTGCCTCTGTAAGATATTTTGCAAAGGAGAAAAGCTTATCAGGAAAAAACCCATGTTTAGAACATTCCATACTAGCCCTTCAAAATCTTCCTGTCAGTTAACAGGGCTCACTTGAATAATTATGTTTATAGTTATCTTTCTGTTTTTTACAGTTGGCAGTACCCTCTAGCAGCTTGAAAATTATTTTGGTTTTCCTACCATTTTGACACTGAAATTTATGTGGAAAAAGAATAGCCTTGGGCTTATGTTAGTGTCTTACTGTCTTGCCAAGGTACTTTTTTTTTTTTTTTTTTTGCTTTTGCACAAGCAGCACTGACAGTGAAAACACAGATCTTGGAACAGTTTTTATCTGTTAGGGTTTCTGCAAAGTTTATAAGGAATAAGAATACATCATGAACAAATTAATCCATCCTAAAGCAATGTTACCTCCTGGGTAAACTTGCATGTCTGCATTTTTACATCAAACACTTTCATTTTTGTATTTATGGGGAAATGAGCCTCTTATGCATTCGTTGTTTGTACAAAAATAAAAATGGAAACATGCAGAAGCATATGCCATAGAAAATGTTTATGCTTGTATGTTGCATGTGTTCTCTTACACCATTTTGTTGGAAATTATTAGACTGTCAATTACAAGATCGAGGTTTATAACATCTAACCAAGGTTCACTTTTAATGTGAAGAGGTAATAATCTGAGTATGTTTACCTTTTATTTCTGTTCTTGTCAATGACAACTCATTTGCTGTTGTTGAAAATAACCACTGAAATATTTTCAATTGGTATTTCCACAAGCTAGCTAATAACAGACATTGAGAAGTTGATACAGTAGGGTACCCATTGCTATATTAAAGTTTAGGAGCAGGGCAGTTGCAGGGAAGAAATGGAAAAGACTCTTGAGGAGGCAAAAAAACATTGCACAGCTTGAGAGAGCTGTTTCAAGGAGGCAACAAAGCCAGAGAGATTCAGAGTGGACCATAGGAGCATGCAGAAGTCCTAGGATAAGGAAATGGATACTACTCAGCCCCCTTCTTGCCCTGATCAGATCTACATTTAGCCCCAGTGAATTTTTAGATTATATGGATATATCAGCATACCTACCTTCCTCCAGCAGACTCTAAGGAGACTGACGAAGGAGCTCTGGCTGCAGCCCAGCAGAATCTGTGGCATTGAACTTGAACAGGCAGTGGTTGTAACACAACTGCCTGACAGATCTGTGAAAGTTACCTTGCACTTGGCAGCGTTATGATACCAAATGTGTTGAGGTAAGAAACATCACAGAATTCAAAGCAAATAATCTATGATATGCTTTCCCTGTCCTTGCCTTGCCTTGCCTTCCATTCCCTCAGCTTCCCTTCCCTTCCCTTCCCTTCCCTTCCCTTCCCTTCCCTTCCCTTCCCTTCCCTTCCCTTCCCTTCCCTTCCCTTCCCTTCCCTTCCCTTCCCTTCCCTTCCCTTCCCTTCCCTTCCCTTCCCTTCCCTTCCTTTCCCTAGCTCTATTTATCTACATGGCAACTCCTAACTGATGCAGTCTTTCTCGAGGTCTGTGAAATGCCTGAGTTCAGTTGCAAATGTTTCTGCTTTTCTTGTTTATTTTAGATAAACCCCTTCTTTCAAGCCAAAAGCCCAGAAAGATAAATTGCACTTTCAGGGTACTCAGAATTCTGTTTCCTGCTGTCAATTAATATATTTTTTAAGCCTTAATTTTATTTTATTTGCTGAAGATAAAATGTGTGAAGAACTGGAGCACCATGACACAGCAACAGCACTGAAAACCTGTTATAACAGGACTTAACTACCAACCCATGTGATTAGTGGAAAGCATCTACATTAGTGATTTGGTTGGGATCAAGAGAATGCATGTAAAAAGAGACTTTCCCAGACTTTGGTTCATATCACACACGAGATACATGAACGAGCATGAGAGGGCTACTCTCTGGGCAGCACAAGTTGAAGTCTGGAGGCTCTCCTGATGAGTTCCAGCTGTCATTTAGTAGTGATACTGGTCACACACAGCTGCCAGAAGAATGTGGATTTTTTTTGGAAGTTACAGAATTTTGCAGAAGCTTCAACTGTAACCACTTCAACCTCCAACTATCTCTGAGCTGACTCCAAAAATTTGCATAGGATTGAATCCACAAAAGTGATTTTTCATGTGTTTTGTAGGATTTTCAGCTGTATGAAGCAGTCATTGATAGGGTCCAGAAACTGCACCTGTAAACTCTGTCTTGTTATGACATTTGGGCAGCTTGTGTACTAGCAACTGAAGCTCTCCATTGTAGGTATTTTATATGTGATGACTCTTCTTTATCTAGCAACATTCTATACTTGATAATATTTTTAGCTCTAAAAGTGTATAGCAATAGCTGTAAAATCTAATTTAATTAAGGTTAGTATCTAGAAAATACTAAACTGTTCAAATTTTGTGTTCTTATAATTTGGGAATTTGTGTCATTTTAAATGTAGGTAATTCTACACTTTTGTTCTTTATGAGGCCGTAGCTCTAATCTATAGAGCAGTTATATACTTGTCCCTCTGGGTTGCTGTTATTCCACCAAGTGATTATTTTTATATTACAGATGCACAATATTTTGTGGGTGCAGCTGTGAAAAGATGCAAAGGGCAGTAGGCATTTATGTCCCATTGAACTTCAAAGGAAACTGATGGTAAAAAATGTCAGAATACTTTAGGCATTCCAGTATATTGGACAGTAAAAGGACAGCAATAAACACCAAATTATCGAGAATTCAAATTTACAGGGTCTGTTAAAAAGAATAAAAAAGTGAGAAAATCATGTACCAACAGAACTGCATAACAATTGTATCAAGTATTAAAAAATTATATAAGAAAGACCTGCACATAATCTTTAGGTCCAAATACTTTGTATGTCAGAACAATGGTCTGATCCTCTACAATGAATTTATAACCAGTTGGCAAACAGCTGAAGACAAAAATCTGTATAGCTAACTAAAGAGACAATACATCTCTAAATAGACAATAAATATGTAGGTGAGAAAGGATGCAATTCTTTAAAATACTGAAGAAAGAAATACCACCACTGCCATTCAGTTGCGTGTTTAGCCATGGTTAATTACTGATACAAATGGTAGAAAAGGACATCTTTGAATATCTGAAGTATGAGCAAATGAAGACCAGCACACATGAATTTACAAAGATAAAATCATATTGGATAATCAACATTTTTCTGAGGAAAAAAAAAGAATTACTAGAGATTATAATATGTCATAATATGTGTAATAAAACATTTGATATTGTGTCTCAAAAAACATTATGTTGAAAAAGAGAAGATTGGTTTCAGTACAGTAGACACTTGTACTAAAATTGACAAACACCTTACTGGAGGACTGTGTGAAAGATGGCAAGTGTTAGGAGTTAGACAAAAACATTTGCAAAAATTACAAGGCATAGTTTATTTCACTTCTCATGAGTAGTCTGCTTTGACTACAGATTTCTTTGGTCAGAAGCTTCCTTGGTCTTGTATTTCCCTGATCCATAGTTGACTTCCCTTGGGTACAGGGTGGTAATAATAATAGATTAAAAAATTGAGGATGTATTTTGCAAATTTCACTTTCCCCATTTGCAAGACAAATTTCGATACACGGGGTTTAGTTTAGGTTCATCTTCAATAATATTTAGGGGACTCTTGCACTGGATCTATTATGCTTGATTCATAAAGGATGATTTTTAGAAAGGCAACTATTCCTGAGATCTTCTGTTTTGAGTGGCAACAGGAGAGGTCTCCATTCATCATCTAATTTAATTACTTTGGATCACCATCTAGAAAGGTCTGTCTTTCTCCATCAGCTAAACAACATTATTTAAAAATATTTTTTTGTTACTCTCCCTTCTCCCTAGAGGAACACCAATGAATGCCAAATTTCCTTCTGAGATCCATAAAGGTTTCAATGACTTTAGTGAGATCTTAATATCTACCCTTTGATGAGGGAATTTGGTCCTAAGATGTGTCCAATTACAGAAGTATCCAAAGAAAGATTCACTTCATAAAGGAGCTTTTCTGCGAGTTACCAGTGAACTGCAGTGATTTTTTTCACCCAGTCACTACTTTATTATTTCTGAAGCCCAGAGGTTTTGCTGAATGTGTGATATTCATTAGAAAGCAACATGCTAATCAGAGTACTCCTGTTTTATGTTAGGTTTTCCTTTTTTATTACAGTGCCAACTGACATTTTATTTGACATTTTAGAAGCTGGATAGAAATTTTTCTCTTTCAGTCTTTTGTCATGTTGAATGCATTTGAGTGTTCCATGGTTTCCATCAAAAAAGTGAGGGAGCATGTTGCTGCCTCTGTGATGGGGGAGACACTGTATCTCTGTGAAAAGTCTGGTTCCATCTTTTCAATTTTCTTAGGATCATCTTCAAGTTTTTGAAAATTGTGATAATCCAAATGTAGCTTTAGAGCAGTGTGAGAAATCTCAGTGTGTATGGATACCATCGAAGATCTAGTAAAAGAAAGAAACACAAACAAAAATGAGATAGCAATATAAAAATATAATTAAAATGGCTTGAATGACCCCTCTGTGCTGGTGAAAACACAGGGATAATATAAAAGCAAAATTGCTGTAAGTACTATGATAGTGATGACAACTGTCATGCTTGTTTTTTATTAGATTCGTTCTTAAAATCCTCAACGTTGACTTTCTAATTACATCTGATTCCACTAGCCTCCCCATACTTTTAGGAAAAGTGTGTATCTAATGATCAGGATTGTAGAAAAAAGTAGCATTTTACCATCCTGAAAGGTTCACAGACTAGGTAACATACTTAAAAACAAATTCCTAAAATGATCATTTTACAGGATGGTTTTTTCCTTTCTTTTTTTTTTTTCCTTTTTTAAGTCTAAACATACTATTTTGAACCATAGATCTGCTAAAATGCACCAGAAGAAGTTTGTTTTGCCCAAGCTTGACATTCAGATGATGGTTTGGGATGGACTCTCCTACCTAGCCGGGGCTGATGTGGGGAAGCAGGAGCTGGGGAGAGCCTCCAGAGGGAGATGCTGCTCAGCGAACTCGCCGCCTGGGTGTAGGAAGGTGCCCACACTCGATGGCTCGCTCAGCCCTGGGCTTCACCAGGCTCCAGGGCTTGGGTGCAAGCCAGGAGCTGCTTTAACTCACATCCCTGAGTGCTTGGCTCTGGCAAGCCTGGTTTACCAGTGTAGGTCTTTGGAGAATTTTATCCCCATGCTAGTGCTGTCGCTACTGCGAGTGCTGTTTGCAAGGAAGTTGACAATTTAATGAGGTACTCGGCATTAAAAAGATGTCTGTGCTGTATCCAAGTGCTTATGTTTATGAAAACCCATATTTAGTTGGCACTTCTTTGAAGTAGCTGAGTGTCTGGATGTAAGGGCAATGCCAGGGCTTCCTACAGGAAGGGCTCCCCTGCAGCACCTGAGCAGAACAAGAGCAGGAGATGCCCCAGCACTGGTGGTGGCCCACTGAGGAGCACCTTATACTTTTGGGGATTGCGTGGTTTGGAACTTTTGAAATAAGTCATGTATATGTTACTCTTCAGCACTTGCTCAGGCACAGGCTATGTGCACAGTTTGTCTTGAAATCAGGAATATCGCTGTACTACTCAGCAGTTTGGCAACGCACTGAAAATCTGACCATTCGTGATCAGCTTTTCAGTCTGGGCATGTCCCCACTCCCTACATGGGCTCAGATAAGCTCATTATGTGATAGAAACTGACATTTGCTCCTGAAGAGAGTGGCCTTTATTTGGGAAAGTTATCAGATATTAGAATGATTCATCTGCTACTTCAGTCTAGCTGTGCAGCTTTCCTTCAAGTCAAATTAAACAGTTGCTGTTGGCATAAAAAACAGGGAAGGCAGGCAGAGTAAGAGAAAGGACACCTTATAATTAAAATCAGGCTTGATCTCATACCATACTTCATTATACAACTGAAGAAAATGGCTGGTTTTACTTCCAAATATTTAGACACTCTAAGCAATATTCAGCCATAGCAACGCAGCTTAAGACTAAGCAAGAGCTAGTATTGCAGTAGGAAGATTAACTAAGTAGTTTTAAATGCTCTTAAATGGCAACATAATCTTTAAAAAAAATTCAGTATGGGCCTCAAAAAAATCGACATCAGCATAGTCATGAAGTGGCAGCTGACCTGCAAGTATGTTGTTGCCTAGCAATACTTAACCATCAGGAAAATTGGGAAAGTGGGCTAGAATGATTTACACCGGGGAAAAGATAAATGCTAATTTTCTTCAGAAGATTCAGGTTTCTGTGGTTATTAGGAAGAATAACCACCTCCCCACCACTTCTTCAATTTTTTTAACAAGTGAAAAGCACCTCTCTTATGAAGCTGGGCTGAGAGTGTTGAGGTTATTCAGCCTGGAGAAGACTCTGGGGAGACCTTGTAGCACCTTCCAATACCTAAAGGCTACAAGAGGGGTGGGGAGGTACTTTCTACAAGGGCATGTAGTGATAATACAAGGAGAAATGGTTTTAAATGGCAAGAGGGTAGGTTTAGATTACATATTAGGAAGAAATTCTTCCCTATAAGGGTAGTGAGGCACTGGAACAGGTTGTCCAGAGAAGTTGTGAGTGCCCCATCCCTGAAAGTGTCCAAGGCCAGACTGGATGGAGCCCTGAGCAACCTGATCTAGTGGAAGGTATCCCTGCCCATGGCAGGGGGATTGGAACCAGACTGTCTTTAAGACTTGTCCAGCCCAAACTGTTCTAAGATTGTGTGATTCTATGATTTCGGAAGAGGTCATCAGTTCAAAAAAAAAGTCTGTGAGAATGCAAGTGCATTTGCTTCTAGAACAGTAATTTCACAAATAGTTGATAAAACCAATACAGTTGGAGGGAAAAAATAACAAATAACGCAAAAGGAATGTTATTTTAATGCTTCTGTGATCATTTTCATAGCCACTTAGATTTCTGTATCAGTTGCCAGAATCCTGCTGCAGAGTCCCTGCAGGTGGGATGCTGGACCTGCTTGGAGTCCAGTTGTGGCCAGAGGCTCTGCCAGCCCAGCTGAGCTCACTGCAGGACCCAGACTTGAATTAACTAGCAGTGTGGGTCGAGACAGGTGAGGCACAAAAAGAAAAGAAAGAAAAGAAACAAAACATTTTGAATTATAAAAGTTGGTGGCAAAGGTGGAGAGTTTGATAAAGATAAGTTTACTTTTCCCTTGACATGTTATGATGTACAGTCCATTTTTCATGCTTTCAGAGCAGCAGATAAGGAAGGGGAAAGCATTTTGCTTTCCCCGGTTGCCTATTTCAGACAGATCTCTTACTTTGTGTGAGGAGTAAAGTGAAAGCTTTGTCTGTCAGACTTTCTGATTATATTGTTGGAGACACAGGATGCAATGATGCCTTCTAGTGTACTGTATGGCTGACAGGACATCTTTGCGCCCTATGTGATAGAGGTGCTGTTCTCCCTCTTGTTTTACTATAAATTTTTCCTGTGTCTTACAAATCACAAGAAAGGTAGCTGTGGTTTCATCTCCTCCTCTTCCCTTAAAACACTGGTAGACAGGCAATAAATTGCACTTTGAGAGTGTAGGAGCTATAGGTGTGTGAAGCCTCTTTGTGTAAAACACAGAGTTTCCCTGTACACCCTCCCACCAAGATCTGCACAAAGCCTAAACAGAGACCAAGCTCTCACTTCCTATTAATTTGTCATATTAATTCTGTATGGGATTAATGTTGCACTCTAATTGAGTTTGTAGCACTCCAGAAATACATTCACCCGAGAGGTGCAGCATGTTTGCTCCATCTGACACATGAGCTGCTCGATACAAAGACCTTTAGAACTGAAGCATCATATAGGTTAGAGTTGGTCGTGCATTCAGAACCGTAATATGTATATTTTCTGATGGATTTCCATGAAAAGTATTACCACATGTAGTAGCTGCCCATAGAAAATAAACACAAAGGCTGGATATTTTAGTACATGGTCAAAGAGTGAAAAGTATTTCATACTACTATTGCTTAAACTGGAACTCTGCCATTTCTATAGCAGATAACAAATGATTTTCTAGGCACATTTCTGAGTTTATTTAAACTGAGAGGTAGCTGTTATCTTTCTGTAATATCAGAATGCTTTTTCACGAAACAGTTACTCCTCTCCTTTAAATGACATTAAGTACATGAGAGCAGGATGCAGAGGGTCAAATACAGACCCCTTTGTGCAATAACTAACTCCCAAGTCATAAATCGTCTCTTTATATAAGTATCCAGAAAGTTTTCAGCACATTTTTGTCTTGACCTTTTAACATGGGCAATAGTACTTCTGCTTGCTAGGCAAGTCATTTTTGCTCATCTCTTGAGAGGTTAAAATGAAATAGCAGTGATTTTTTTACCACTGCTTCAGAGGACTGCAGAAAGAAAATATATTTAATCAAATGCATAGCTTCAGGGAATTACCAACTGCTATTATGAAAATAACAGAAAATATTTCAGAATCCCCCACCATTACAAATGGGGCTGCTTGCCAGTGTACCACTTTAATGATAATTTCAAGAGGAGACAAAGCCTGACAACATGTATCTTCACAAGGAAATCAGAACTGCAATCCAGAGAGAACAATTTCAGGCAGGAAGCAGTAGGAGAGTTTCACAGTTTCTTTCAGATAAGAAGCATAAGCAACACAGAGATGTGGAAAATAAATTAAAATGCACCATTAAAACTTCTTTCCTAAGTGAAGTAGTGAAGAAAATCCCCCCCAAAATGTACCTAAAACTTGCTGTGCATGTGTGTTTTCCCACTGTCATCACTGCAGTTTCCTGTGGCTATGACAATACAAACCAGAACCAGACACCATTAATGATTTAGTAACACTTGAGTGAACTATGCATGTTTTATAAATATTTTCCTTTTCTCTTTATTAATACAGATTTTGCTAAGCTGCCAAATTACTGATTTCAGTAGGGAGCGCAGGCTTCTGTTTGACCCCCAAGTAACAGAAAATGCTTTATAGATAAGTAAAAACTTTATTTATAAGTAATAATAAAACATTTTAATCCAAAGTTCTTATAAAATCTAATCATATTCCCATCTTCATACAGACTTTGCTTTTGCAGGGTACTGTGCAAGCCTCACTTTTTCGGATGAACTGTGCAAATCTGCATCAGTGTGTCTACCTAAAAAATGCTCCCTGAAGAACCATGAAGAATCTGACTGTATTTGCAAGGACAACCATTAGCTTGCACACATCATCCGTGCCCTCAGTGCCCGATTCATGGCCAAAACCTGCTTCCTTCTGCTCTCAGCTTGAAGTTTGGCCAGGCTTGTTGAGGCTGCAGAAGGAGGCATCTGGCTCTGGGGGTCTGCACCACAGTGTCCCTTTGTGAAGACATCAGCCATCACGCACGATCGATCGTTAGCTACTTGTCTTTCTTCAGCCTGGGAAAGGCTCCGACAGAGCAAGACATGCCCTTGAACTGAAGTGAGAAGATGGACAACAAAGTGCAATGTTCCTGAGTTTGCCAGAAACATTTTACTTACCAAACAGCACAGCCTTTGTGGGCTAAAAGACCTTTTGCAGAGAGGAACTGTGGAACAGGAAATTTAGGCTCATTTCACTGTGCATGTCGGGCTGCGGCCAAAACCAGAGTAGCTGTGCTAACATGTGAAAAGTCATCTGATGAAGGGGTGCTGCCAAAGAGGCACAACTCGGAGGAGGCATAGCCTTAATACATTCTTTTTCTTGGTTGTGGTTCCAGAAGGTGTCTCTGTCTCATGACTGTAATAATACTCAGTCGTCATGCTATAATGAAGGGCTTTTCATGTAATCAGCTGTAGAACTGATTACTTTGGGCTATACCCTGATCATGCTGAGCTTCCTGGCAAAATTTCTACTGACATCAGTAAGAGAAGGATTGAACATTTCCTCGGCAGTTTACTGCTATTGTTTGACAATACCACGCTTTGCAGACACTTTACAGTGGAGATTAAATATTTAGACTCTTAGTTCTTGAAATATTAAAATAGCACTGTAGAGATAACACACTTATTCTCAAAAGTCTGAGTTTTTTCTGGTCATTATTGCTTCCAAGGAGTACAACACTAAAGCAAGGCATGAACAGGTATGAAAAAGATTTTATCCAAGAGGCTGAAAATGATAGACTCTCAAAGTGTGAAAAACAGGAAGGAAGATGAAAGATTTTGTGTTGCAGATGATATAGCAACATTCTCTTGCTTTTTCTTACCATAAAAAATAACCAACTAAGCAATCCAACCCACTAAAACTTCAAAAGATAATGCACCTACAGATTTATTAATTATTTTTAAAAATGTACTTTATCATTTTTAGCCAAATTTTGCCCTTAACTCTGATGGGGCCAGGATGCCAAGGAAATTAGTAGAATCTGAAAAAGGATTGGCTATTTATAGGGATAGCCAGAACATTCATGATGTGAGCTCTATAAGCTATTGTTTGTAAAGGTTAAGAGCTTGTTTTTCAAAGTATTGAATGTATGCAATTCATTTTGACTTAAGTGGGAGTTCAGGGCATGCAGCGGTGTTAGAGAAGAGACCTTAATTTCCTGTCACAAGGGCCAAGTGTCTCTATATTTGGATATTCTTGCTTTTCATAATTTGCACTGCAGTATCAATTAAGGGGTACCATTATAGGCAGTGATCCCATTGTACTAGAAATAACAGTTGTTCGTTACCCCAGAGACCTTCCACTCTAAAGCCAAGGCAATTATCGGGGACAGTTTATTGAAAAGGGAAGAGCAAAATCCCTGCAGTGCCTGTCTTTTGGCACCAAGGTGCCTGGATGTGGAGGCTGCTCTGTTGAAATCCTCTGCTTGACCAACACACAGGCAGGACACTTGAAGTAGGGGCAGAGGTGCCCAGGAGTTGCACAAGGAGACACTGCAATATTCCCTCCAGGGACTGTGTAGGTCAGGGCTGGGGAACCCAGCCTGCTCAAGGCAGGGACAGGACGAACACTGGGCTGTGGAACCACGGCTCTCACTGTTGGGTAGGAGAGAGATTGTCACAAAGCATTATTTTCCCCTACTTCCAGCAAAGCTTTTGATGTAGTTCCCTGTCAGGAGAACGGCAGGATATTCTGTGCTGCAGCTTGAGTTTTCAATGAACTGGGCATTTGTGAGTGTGTTCAGAAGAGCTGGCCACCTCCTTATGCATGTGACACATCTACTGTGAGGGTGTCACAGAATACATCCTGCCCGAGCACCCAGTTTCCAGATGTGAAGAAGCAGATGAAGGGGCTACAGATACAGATCAAGGAGTGTAGGAGCACTTGTCTGCCTTCCAGTGTAAGCATTACCTCTATCGCTAAAGAACACAGTTGCACCTGTGCTGTGTTTTGCCAGAAGACTTGTATGTTCCCATAATGTCTTTACCACATTTCTTAAGGATTATGCTTCACAAATACTTTCAGTCTGCTGGGACAGGCGGGAGCTCTGCCTCAAGAAGAGTATGCCTTGATCTGAACTAACTGATTCATGCAGGTGCACCACCCACTACCTGCACTCCCACATGCATCAGTTGTGTGGTCAGAAAAAGATATAAAATTTGGTTTTGTGCATAGCACATTAGCTGGCCGATCTCTTCTGTGAGCTGATGCACTGAGCCATTTTTCAAGAGGCATGACAGTCTGAAGCTGTCTAAGATCCAGGGCTACGCTGCGTCCAATCCTAGCTCTCCTCTGAAATGCATACCTCTCGTTGTCCATCATTTTATCTACAAACTTCCCTCACTTGGATTTTATGAGGATTCAATTTTGCACATTAGTCCAGAGATGTGAAGGTTTCTAGATAACTAGGCATTGTAAAAAAATTAAAAAATCCAAATACAGTAATAAAGCTCCTTTGTCATCATACTAATGTCAAGGAAAAAAAGAAAGGAAAGAAAGAAGGAAGAAGCAGACAGACTGACTGGTCAGGATATTGTCAAAGAGAAATAGTGCTGGAAGATGTCAAAACTTAGCTAGTAAAACAACAGTGGTTAGCAAATAATTTTTTTTTCAAAATGCAAACATTTCCACGGTGCTTAAAATCTCCTCTGCAACATCCTTGTTCAACATCAAAATATTCTGGTTTGTAAATTGAAAGTGTTTAATTTTCCTATTCCTTTCGTATTGACTTTATATACCTGTTGGAACACCGAATTAAATATTACAATATGTTCCTACTAAATGCTTCAGATACTGATATATATGGGACAGTGTTTTGACAGTATCTATATTAAATACCTAAGAATTATAATTTTTCATAATTCTTCTCTGAGAGGAATTTGAATCTTTTTATTCTGATTCAGCATGAAAACAAATGCTGAAATATTGGTGTTTCCCCAAGCGTGGAAATTCTAACCAGCTGTAATTATAATTATCCTAAATACTTTTGTTTCTGAAGCCAAATAGAGCAATGGCAGCTGGAATATGCAAGCCTAAATACTGTCTATTGAAATTCACAGCTTATGCTTTTCATTTGGGCAATTTTCCTTAATTTTTATTTTCTTTTTGTGTATGCAACTTATACAAGAAACATTTATTCTAAAATAGCTTTCAGTGATTTAGATCTTTTGCTCCATTGTTTCTAACATCAGACATTTCAGCATTGGGACCTTAGCAAAGCATAAAATGTCTCTGACTTTATATTACATTTGTTTGACCTGTTCCCTTCTTGGTTAGTTTATGAGCTTAGAGAAAAATAGACTGTTTTTATCCAAAGAAAAATATGTATGGAAAGCTTAAGATTTTTTCAGTAAACCATTCAAATATGAGCTCAAGTATTTTTTTGTACACAAGACTTCTTTTCTTAAGTGTTGCCGCTTTTCTTATGACTATGTCTAGAGATATTCTCTAGGTGAGACCTGAGAGGATTCAAGGGGAAGAATACACCATCTGGAACATTTTTTTCAGTTTATACATTTACAATATGATTTAGCCCTACCCATCAGCTCCGCAGCTTGGCTGGGGCTGCGCAATTTAACTGGTGTTTTCCTAGCTGTTGTCTCATGGGATTTATGGTTCTGCAGCTCAAATCCACCTTCCAGTTACACCCCTACAACCCCAGCAGCAATTAATGATGTTGTATGATGGTAGTTGAAGATATCATTTGCAGTTATGTGGAATCATGTGATGACTTTATTTCCTTTTTTTTTATTTTTTACCTAAGGCCGCTTTCTGGAGCAAAATCACATCTTAATTACAAGGGCATTGTTGTCAGTAAACAATTCTGAGACTGAAAGGCAGTGTTGCAGAGACTAGCGATAAAGCAGAATAGTGCCAGCTTGGATGAGAGCTCCTCTACAGCATTTACATTTCAGTTATTGCTGCTTTTTTTCACTCTTGGGAAACCTGCCCCAAAAGCAGACTGGCCACTCTGAGTGCTGAAAAAGCCCCTAATGATTTAGAAGATGAAGGATTGTCTCCCAGCTTGCTCAAAGAGACTGCCCGAGAGAAACAAGGCCTTTTTGTTAGGATCAGTAGAGAGAGACATTTTGTGTGGAAAGGTGATTCCAGCTACTGTTTTGTTTTCTGTAAGCCAGCACTCCCTCCCCAGCCTCCCTTCTACAATATTATTGAATATTCTGCCCAGCTCTGCACCCTCATTTTGCAGTTGGGTGTCATGTCCAAGGAAAATCAAAGCTTATTGAGATGTGTTCCATGGACTTGCTGGGCTTTGATTCTTGCCCTTCATGCCTTACCAGAGAAAATTTGCAGCCTAAGCAATTTATGTCATTCTTATAAAGATATTAACAGCTGCAAATTGGTTTTTGACAGATTTGCAGCCTGGCCATAGAATCATAGAATCACAGAATGGCTTGGGTAGGAAATGATTTAAAAAATTATTTACTTCCAACCTCCCTGCCATGAGCAGGGAACTTTCCACTAGACTAGGTTTCTCAAAGTTCCATCCAGCCTGGGCTTGAACATTTCCAGGGATCAGGGTTAGGACTAGGACTTCCATGGAAATAGTTCACTTTATAGACCATGAGACCATGCAGCCCCTTTCGCCTTCCTTGAGCCAGACTGTATACAGCGCTGGGGTTCTGTTACTCTGTGACACAGAAAATGGCAACTGAAGTTGAAACTTTTATTTTACACCTTTAACTTCTCATGTCACTTGATTTTACCCTTAAAGGAAAGTGATTTATGATACTGGCTGTGTCCTCCTTGCTCTGCTAGGAGAAAAAAAAGATGCCTGACAGGGGTATCCATCTTCATTGCTGATATTTTGATTGGAATTGGTGGTGCTAAAGATGCAGGAGTTGGTGACTGTGCCTTTCAAAATATTAGAAGGTGAAGAAATATGCTTGAGGAACTGG
Source organism: Chiroxiphia lanceolata (assembly GCF_009829145.1). Lineage (NCBI taxonomy): Eukaryota > Metazoa > Chordata > Aves > Passeriformes > Pipridae > Chiroxiphia > Chiroxiphia lanceolata. The sequence continues at coordinate 35,855,953 of NC_045638.1, read as the reverse complement.
CAGATTTTCAGAGGAAAAAAAAGAAGTCTGTTAGGAAACCAGTGTTTGTGTGCTGACTCTACTAATTAGTCCATAGGGGGTTTGTCATGTAATTGTCACTGATTTTAACAGATATATTAATTTCTAGATACACATTAGGTCTTATTTCTTATCTTGAATATTTTCAATTAGTTTATTCCATAGGCAAATAAAGGGACATTGACATATAGGTAAAGCCTAAAATTTTGTAAATCCACTAAGTATCACAAAATTACTATGAAAGGATTTCTTCTGCTTCCAAGACTGCTAGAGCTGGCTGGCAATTGGGAGTGCTTGGCATTCTGATAGTGACCCTCCTCCCTTCCCAGCCAGCTCCTCAAAAGAGTGGTGGCATGGAGACATGGGAGCATGGGTTTGGGTTACTCTGTAGAGACATCAGAGGCAGCAGCCTCATGCCTGAAGTGCAGGTACAAGGCAACAAAGAAAGATAAACAGAAGCTTTGCAGACAGTGGACTGAAACAAGAAAACAATATAATAAATAAATGACTAGGTAGACAAGGTAACACTTCTCATTTCCAAACTCTGCCTAGGAGGGCTGGTAAATAAAACCAGTCAATCTGTGGAGTGATTCCTAGACAAGAAAATGAGTTAATGTGCAGCAGAGCGTGGAGCTGATGGAAGGAGGCCGTGTGCACCATCACTACTTGCTTGCTTGTTTTACCCTGAAACAAGTATTTCCTATCATCATTAATGATTCTATCTGAGTTGCTGGACAGGGATTAAATCACTCCACATCTCAGATATATGTGGGTTTTAGTCCCTAATAATCTGTGTTAGTTTTTTATTAGTGGCTATAAGTTATCAAGAAATGTATCTTCCAGTAGTGAAACCTATTCTCCTCTCTCTTGTAAATGTGGAATAAATCTGAAGTCAGTAGTGTGCCACTGATGTGTAGCAAGCATAATTGAAGGTAATATGATTTCTATTTGCAGGCACAGTGCTAATACTGAAAGAAGAGCAAAGTTCCCCTTTGTGAAAGAGGCCTGAATGCACCAAAAAATTACATCCTAAGCACTCAAAATCATATACTTCTTGTGCCTCTCTAAAAGGGTGAATGAATTTAATTCAGAGGACGCAAACCAACCACATAAAATCATATCCAGTTGGTTGGCTTTTCTACTAGAATCACTGTAGTTTGTATAAATGGAAACTGGTTGGTCTGGGAGCAAGAAAACCCAAAGCCAAAGTATATATACTGAGTAGGACCATCATCCAGTGCAATGATTAGAAAAATGGCTTGAAGTTATTAAGGGAAAATCACTGAAACTGTCAGCCTAGTGCATAGCAAAAACCCCCAAAGATAACAGATTGCAATAGATTGGTCTGTGTAGGCAAGAAAATAACAGGGAACACATCTGATTCTTGGTATCTGGAATTTTTTTTTCTGTGAAAAAATCTGAAGCATCTGTACACTCAACAGGTGTGTTTATTTTCACATACAATATAGTTGGCAGCTTGTGTATCAATGTGTGTATCAAGTGTTTGCTTTTAGAAAATTATATTGATTTTTTTTATCTTTTTAGAAAACCCATTGCAATACATACTATGAGCATAGAGAATGACACAGCAAAAACAAGAGAGAAGTAATCAGCATGGTTCCCTCCCTCCCCCCCCCCCGCAGCAGGAATACATCATTATAACTGTAAATCAAACAAGTTATTACAGGGCTCAAACAGTCCTGAAAATTTCAAGCAGCAGAAGCAGATAATGAAAGAGGAAAAGTTGAGACCAAGCCTTATATTTAAAATGTTTCAAGAAGTCATTGCAAATAGCTTTATTTTTTTTGTTCTCTTCCTCTCTCCCTTCCTGTCTCAAGTGGCTAACAAATATAATTGGAAAAAGAAAGTACAGCAAAAGTATTACTTACACATTGTCCTTAGCAGCATAGTGGCGTAATTCGTGAAGGGGTGATGCAGTCCCAGAGTATGGCTGGATGATGGCACAGATGGAGAGCTGTTGAGCTGATGAGAGGGCAGATGCTGTCAAAAACATTTTGCAGCATTCGTTAAGATCCTGGCTCATCTCCATTGGTGGTACCGATCTCATTACTCTCAGCGCGTGAAGAGATTTCACCCTCTAAAGTAAGTCAGCGCTGGATGGTTGTAATGAGCTGCACCAGTGCTGGAGGCTGCCAAGAGAGCCTGGGAGCAGACTTTTTGGAAAATATCTAGTGCAGTTGTCATATGTATTTTCATATGACCTTACAGTTGAAAACAGGATTGAGAGCTGCATCGTATGACTAGCCAGTTCTGTGGCAGGCCTTAACAAGAACATCCCTTGTTGGTGGTTCACTTATTACTCATACTTTAGTCTCTGCTTAGTTTACACTTATACCAACACCTCTTTCCGTGTATTAGTCTCAGTTACATTAAGAGACATGTCACAGTACACTGTGAACAGGTAAAAGTTAACAGATTGTGTCGTATTGTAAAAGTTAACAGATTGTGTCGTATTGTTAACTCCTTCCGAAGAGACTTAAAAGACCTTTTTCAATAAACAGGAAAAGGGTAAGACAAAAAAGCAGTATGTAATATAAGTGGTTTAAAAATAGACTGGGAATTTTGCTTTCCTGCCTCATACAGAAATAAAATGCAATGAAATCAGAAGGTGGTAAATTATAAAATGTTAAAATATTTTTTACCACAATATATATAATCATATAAAGGAAATGCAGAACAAATAGAAGAAACAATAAAATTAAAAAATAATCTGGAGTATCCTCTACATATCAAATATATATAAAGAGACAATTAATGGCAACAAGACAAAAATGAACAAAATCTTTGGAATTCTAACATAACAACCATTACTAAAAATAGCAGTATAATAGGTGAAGATGAGAAGGAAAGTAGAAACTACCATATAGGAGGCAGTCTGCTGAGAAGATTTTAAACTGCCCTCTGAGATATCTGATCCTGATCTCTGTAACAGATATATACAAATCTGTGCTGATTTTCTGTCTCATCCAATGGGGCTGTTCAGTGCCTGATCCTGTCCCTGAACTACAGATCATGCATTCATTCATATGCATTCCGGAAGCTGAGTACAATTTTCTTTCACAACATAATGATTTAAACTAACCTTTTGATTAGCAGCAGGAAAAATTAATAATTAAATACAGGGAAAATTAAACCTTAGGGTAAAAAAAAAAAAAAAAAAGAAAAGCCATTTCTTTGGGCCTGAATACAAGCAAATTTGTGTACTTTTCTATAAACAAACTGTTTTGTGATGAAGCGGGCAAGTACTCTTTGACTTCATACTTTCCCTATTTAATCAACAACAGCAAGAGTGATACAATCAGATCCTTGATTGCTTTTAATGATATATTGTAAACAGTTGGTTGCCAGACAATGTAAAACCAGGGCATAATTGATATCGTGACAAACAAAAAGACAAGGGAAGCCAGATGCAAAATGTAGTTATTATCTTCACTTTTCCTTGAAAAAAGTAGTACTTAAACACAGTGAATTGTCTCTTGATAGTCTCATTATTAAGAAGCAAAACCCCAATAAAAGGCAAGCTGGCCAGAAGCGAGATGGGTGCAAGACCGAACATGCAAATTGCCGGAAACCCCCTTGTTTTGCAATAAGAAACCCAGCCAGTGAAACTGTGAGCATAAAACCACTCACCCTGTATGTAATGTATGGGTTTGGGTGCTTGCTCTTCTTCAATCTGCAGCAGTAGTAAAGGCTCTTGGATTTACACTTCTGATAAATAAAAACCTATTCTGTTTGCTAAGGCTTGCAACTTGAACATGTGATTACCAGGAGAATTTGCTCTCCATCTCTAAATTTTTATGTAACAAATGCATGTTATATCCAACATACCTCTTTTATTCAAAGTAGTAATGTTGCTGTAATGTGATTTATATACAAAAAGATCCCCACTCTTTTGAGGAATGAAGTAACAGTGTAAACCAATGCCTTTAAATGGTTCCCTATTCACTCCTGGGTTCAGGAAATGCCATTCCTCTTCCACATGATTAATAAAATTTCAAAATGTTATTTTACTGTCTGTACATATAAATGTGCATATACATTTACAATGCATACGTATATCCTTTTTTTTTTCATTATGTAAAGTTGTCTAAAGTCACTTTGGTAATCTAGACCTTAGATAAATCTGCTTTGAAGTGAAGTCAGGGGGTAGGAAAACATGTTCTAGCCAGGATTATAGAATAAAATGTTCTGTAATGCTAAAGCAGCTTATCCTAAACTTATCAATTAACACTCAGAATGACAGGTCTGAGTGGGTGATGGTCTTTTTGCAAGTTTCTAGAAAACAAATAGCCTAGCTATAAGAAGTAGCTTTAAAGATTGCGACTCATCACTTGAATTGTTGGTTGGTTTGGATTAAGGCCTTTTACTTGATGAAAAATACTTGTTATAAAATCATTTTAAAAGCTTCTTATGCATGTGAAATACCTATGTCATTTTATAATGTTATGCTGGTACTTAAACACATGCTCTTACATACATACACAAAAAAACCCCACCCAACCAAATCCAGAACCTAAAAATTTAACATATATACAAGCAGTGATAGCTGAGTCCTTTATGTTAGGCTTATCATCATTAAATACTGAATGCAAATGGCTGATATTACTGAAACAGCAGCAGCAGATTAGAAAGCAATATGAAACCAAGACTAATCCAGAATCTGAAATGCACCATTTCTAACCACTGCACCTCATGGGAATCTGAATTTCATCTATCAGGCTTGAGCAATCTCAGCTCTCAGGGCAGCCAGAGGAGTGAGAAATATCCACTTTGTTACATATTTGAGAATCTCTAGTGAGAGACTTTTAAAAATGTCCAGTGTTTCATTCTGTACTGTCTCAGCAGATTGGGATGTGATGATGACGTTGAATTAAACTGCTGTTTTAATAGACTTGGAAATTAAACTATCATAAGTAATGGATTATGTATCATCAAAATAGTTTATGACCTCTGAAAAATATGAAGACTAATATCGTATGTAAAATTGGAATCAGACATAGAATTATAGAATATTTCAAGTTGGAGGGGGTCCAAAAGGATCGAGTCCAACTGTCTGTTCCTTGCAGGACTGCCTGAAAATAAACCACGTGACCAAGAGCATTGTCCAGACACTGCTTGAACTCTGGAAGGCTTGGTGTCTTCCCTGGGGAGCCTGTTTCAGTGACCAAACAAAACTGATAGTGTTTTCTTAACAACTGCCAGGATGAGCCCTTGGCTTTCTCCAGCCTTTAAATTGTTTTTATCAGCAGAATGAATTTTCTCTGATAATTTCTTGGGCATACATTCTAGGGCATCAAACTACAATTATGGAACATTTTGTGCTTCCTCAGAGACAAGTGTTAGAGGAGAAAGTGTAAGGTGTGAGCCCTGCTGAATCTTCTCTGCAGTTGTTCTTAAGGCAATTTGGCACTGATCACACTATGATTTGATTTTATACTGACAAAAATGAGATGAAGAATGAAAAATAAAGCTCAGTGTTTACAGAGACTTGGATCACTGCAAGGGCACAGAATGAGAAAGGTTTTGCAGATGTCTGCTCTTACGTCATCTATGTCATATGTGAATTTGTCCTGAAGAATAGCAGGACCTCCTTATTATTTTGTTTAACTTTTCCCTTTAAATTTAAAATGTTGAGTCTGTTAATTTCCTGGCCATGTGAGCTTTTTACACTGTTGCTTTGTGCTTAGTAAATTAATATAATGCTATAGAATATCCAAAGTCCAAACCAGTACTCCACAACCTCAACATAAACAAGTTATATAATGCTGTAATCATTCATTTATTATAGTAAGAGGAAACTTCAAGGCATACGTAATCTTTTTGGACAACTGACAGGCAGGTGTGATCAAGAGAAGAAGGAATCCAGTGATTGCAAGCAGATAGAGAGACAGGTTTGTCTGGGTGATTAGAAAGTGAGATGGAATTGGGAAAAATGGGAGAGAGCGTTGGCTGTCCCAGGACAAGAAAAAGTAGCAGTGCAGAGACTGCTAAGGGGGTTAGAGAAGAAGCTGCAGCAGTAATAAGTGTCTAGGGAGATTAAGGAGAAGAGGACTTGTTGACAAAGAGTAGTACAAAGCATCTGTGCCAGAGGGAAGGATATAAAAAGTGTAGAGTGGGCTTAAAGAACTGCCAGACCCTTTCTGATTCTCAGTAATTCCCCAGTACATTTGATATAGAAGGGAAAAAGATAACATCAAGCTTCAGACACCTCACAGCTCAGGTCACTGTAGCATCCCTCCTGTTTGTGATCCACCTCCCTGCACACCCCATAAGCACACTTCCACCTGGGGTTAGGGTGGCCCCAGCCCTGTCACAGGATGGATGGTTTCACCTGACAAGACTTTTCAGCTGCACTTGGTTTCAGACATCCTCACCCTACGGACCAAAAAATTGCCCATCTTCATCCTTCCCACTGTGTGACATCATCTGGGTTAGCAGTGAGCCGGACCATTTTTTAGCAAAGTTAAACCAAAGTGAATCCACCTCTAGCCTTTCTCACAATTCATATCTTGTGTCACCGCCATGTCTTCCTTTGCTCAACATTTGCATCATGTTTCGGCCTGATCCTCCCTCCAGCTTGTTCTGTGCATCTCTTAAACCATCGTTGCATTTTCTCTCTCATATGCCACAGTCTAGATAGAGACAGGCAGCTGGAAACACCCCAGCCAGTCTTTAACAACAACAACAAAAATAAGAGATGCTCTTCCAACGCTGAAGTTGTAGAGCTACGGGCAGAACCTGCCCCCAAGGAACCCAGGAAATCTATGCAGTCAAGTGCAAAAGACAACATGTATTAGCTCCCATCTAAGAAGTCAATTGTTGAAACAGGAATATATGAGGAAAAGTATCTTCATGCTGGTGTGAGGCACACACAGACAACCGGGGCACAAAGCCAGGTCCCTTTAGGCTGTACGAAAAGCTTACAACAGGTAAGAACTGCCCTCTTCAGGCAGCTGCAGGTGCCTTCTCTGCCTATCTAAAACATTAGCCACAGCCCCAACCTCACATGCATTTCTGTGAGGCATAGCTCTTGCCACTTTGGCCATTTCTGTCCAACTCTGAAGATCTTGACATTCAGACTCCATCTCCCAGCTTCCCTGACCTGGTCACCCATCTGTCATCAGTGTGAGAACACCCTGCTTATGGTGTGTAGTCACCTGTGTATCTGTAATAAGTGGGACTCAACATGGCTGACATGCTCAAAACCAAGGCTCCCACGTCTTCACAGGATTCAGTCACACTGCTTGCTGAAGCTGACTTTCCCCAGCTGCACCAGCAGTGAGTTTAGTTTGCAGGGAAGTGCCTGCAGACAGCACAAATGAGACCAGTGAACACTGCTACTGAACCTTTAATACTAATAGTAATGGTGTTGTCATAGTCCCACTTGGTTAAGCGTATGGGTAGGATTACATGTACCTGAAAGCTGGTTTGCTCCATTCTCCTCACAAACCTTGCCTTGCATAATATTATTGTACGCAGTACTCAAGTATTCTTGCAAGCAGCTGCAACAAAAATACAGGTGCAGATCAACCCATGATGCCCAGTTTTTGAGGGGCAATTCTGCTTTTTTAATTCCTTCATATCAGAATGATGTTAACCATGTCTCTGATGAAAGGTATGTTTATCTAAGGAAGAGATCAAAGGCATGGAGGACCAGGTTGACATGGAAGACTCTTGCTTTGGACCATAATAATCTTCCTGGCTGTTTGCTGAACATTAACAAAATAGTCTTAGCTATAGGTAGAGCAGTGTTACACAGGGAGTGCCACAGGTACTTGCAGACAGCCCTATACAAACACTGCAATAACCATGTAGCAGTTATTGACACTAGATATGTTTTAACACAAATGAACTAACTGTCAACAAATCCATTTCTATAGTGGGCATAATTAATCTTTTTTCAATAGCATTATTTTATTGGTGTTGGAATATTGCCGGGACACCTTGCTTATTTAAATCTGTTTGAAATTCCTCTGCTCATCTCCTGCCTTGACTAACAGAAATAACACAGTGCCATTATGGTGCAGTAGCTTTTCCCTTATCCCATCTGAGACATTAAGGAATATGTTAACCAGGGTTGGATGTGGAATGGAAGCTTGACACCCTGCTCTTATTTTGCTCTGATTTCTCAATGGAAATCAATCACTTTGTTTTTGCTCCTGTTTTACTGTGGGGTTTTGTTTCTGTTCAATATGCTGATTCTTATCTCCTGAGTGCTTATCATCACTTCTGTGCAGGATCTTGTCAAAGGGCTTTTGAAACTTCATGTATGTTAATCAATCAGTTTATCTACTTACAGACATTTTCCAATAAATCCAGGAATTATGTAAGAACTAATATCCACTGCTGAAATGCTAGTTATATTTAGAATTTCCATATGACTTGTTCTTTTGGCCAAGTTAAGTTACTGAGTACAGTTTGAAGGCCAATACCTGTAGATTTGGTATTTTTAAGTGGTTTATGGCAAAAGTTGTTTTTAACAAAAACTTGTGTATTTTTGTTAGCAGCTCACCTGCTTTATACTTATGTTGCTGTAGAAGTTTTGTGTGTAAACGTGTTTGATGATTTATTAAAAATTATTTTTATTTTTGTTATTGCTTTTTTTTCTGCATACCTTCTTCTGACTCTGGCCTCTGAGTCTTGACTAAACTGCAGAGGGGATACTCAGAACTTACCTGATATGGAGAAGGCATATCAGGGGAGGACAATGCAAATTCAGACCCAACTACTCATTCTCCAGGCTTTCCAGACCAGATACATCCTGAAAGTGTGACATGCACTGAAAACTTAGATGCACCAATACAATAGTTGCTGCAGAGATGGTCGATTTAAATAAAACTCAGCAGGAGTAATAAGCACACTATGCTTCTTGCATAATAGCTGAGAGGTTTGAGCATTTGGTGTAAGAGGGGAAGTTGACCCTATTCTCAGACTCTATTTGCATTTATTAGTCCATATTTCATTCTGTTCTTCTCTAGTCTAAAAAGCATGGGCTCTTCAGGGAATATGGATTGGAACAGTGTCGCCTCATTACTATGAACTTAAATGCTAGGCTAAAAACCCTTAGATTTCTTTGTTTACTGTGTTCCTGGGCTTCATATCCTTATGACTACAGCCTCACCGTCAAGGGTCAGTTTTTCACAGTGAGACCACTTTCTTGAAAAGTGAGAGATCTGAAAAAGACTGAGAGGGATCAAAAGTCATCCCTCTTCCTAGGCAAACGCTGCAGTACTAGTTGTTACACAGAAGGTCAGTCTTACACTGTCTGCTATCTATCTTCCCCAGTGTTACTTAAGAAAAATAAATATGTCCCATCAAATGATTGCCCACAGCAGAGGACCCTGCTCTCAGTCCCTGGGACTTACTACTGCGTAGCTCGCAGACACCTCTCCCACTGGCAAAATTTCTTTCCTCTTCCAAGTAACTGACCCTCCCCAAGCTCCTACAAAGACTGCCTAAGATCTTACTGCTCCATATAGTCCTGTTATGCTCAAATGCCCAATATTAGGCAAAGCAATGCCTAGTTTGAGAGTATCTAAAATTACTCTTCTTTTGCATAAAGGCAGGGGGAAAAAAGCATATGCAGTCTGTCAAAATTGTCTGCAAGTGCTCAAAACCCTACATGAGTTCCAGATGAATCCCAAATGACTGTTTCCCAGCACTGCCTATTACTGTGAGCAACTCCCTACTGAACCTGAAAGCTCCTCAGGCATTTAACTATATTCACCCACACATGCTAAGGAGATCCTGTTCTGGGAAGATAGGTACTTATCTCTTGCCTCAAGTCCCAGTACAATCCAGCTTAGGAAGACAGGCATTTAAATCCCTTTTAGAAGCCTGAAAAATTAGCAGCAGTCAGAATTATGTCTGGCTTCTTCCGGCATGGGCCATCAGCTTTGACATACATATTGAGAGTGTGTCTTGAGCTAAGCACAGGAGCGCAAGTGTACATTTTACCATTTGAGAGGGACTGATGTGTCACCATCGACATCTTATGAGACTGCCCCAACTATTACACCATGCTTGGGCAAAAGCATCAACCTCTCCTACTGAACTTGAAGCACTGTGTGGTGGATACGAGGAGTTGTGGGCTCCAGTTCTCATCTCAAGAGGAGAAAAACCAAGGGGAGCAAACTCACATACCTGGAAAAGATGTGTCATACAGGAAAAAAGAAAAACAAGGCATAACCTCATAACCCTCCACCCCGTGCCAGAGAGTGCCTGAACTGCTAGGATAACCTTGGGTTTGCTTTTGTCTTCTCTGGTGTGGGCCCATGCCTCATGTGTTCCTGGCTGCACAGGCCCTCAGCTGCAACACCTACCTTCCATGCTAGTCGATAGTTGTTGATTATGCCATTCTGCTGGGAAGTTTGATCTCAGGGTTTAATTACAGTCTAGAAACATCATCCACTTACTTTCTTATGGGTTTTTGCATCTTTATGCAAAATGTGGATGGAAGCACTGTGATCTCATTAATGTCAGTCCTGCAGGAGGGACAGAGAGACTGGATCGATGGAGTGTTAGGAGTGTTTCTGATGAGCTTCCAAGAGGACATCATTGCACTAGCTGCAGGCTGGCTTTGTCCACTGGCACTATGAGTTCACTTGCAATTAATGGAAAGGAGGAGGCACTCTAGGTGCCTCCAAGAAAGCTGTCAATTTTCTGCAGGTCTTCAGAAGTGCCTCTCTTTCTGTCCTGTGCCAATAAGCAAAGCTGAGGAATTAGATGGCTCCTTTTGTCCCTTCTAGGGCTAAGACACCTAAAATTTCATTGAGGTAATAACATCTCAGTGAGGTATCTAAAGTAGATGGATGAGATTCCGGCCTGAATACTTGAGGCTTTGCAGTGAATGATTGCAAGAAGAAAACCCAAAGTGTCAATAAGAAGATGCAGACTATTGAAAACCAAGGAAAAGGAAGTATCGACTAAAATTAGGGTATTATAGTACAATATTAGGGTATTATAAGACAATATTTGAAAAGAATCAAAGACTTACAGCTTTTTGTTAATATTTTCATTTCTCCTCTATGCCCCATAAGGTTTTAGAAAAAATAATTTAATATTGTGTAAACAAATTTTCCTCATCCTTTCTGTGAAGCTGTACTCATGAACCACAAAGGGTTGAAAATAATTGTAACACCCTGAGAAAAAGTAGTAGGACCAATAAGACTAGAATGTCAACCCATCGGTTTTCCCCCACTTAGCCTAATTCTTTGGATAGCGTTGTCTGACAAAAGACAGAGGAGTATTTATTGCAGTAGCTTGAATACGCATCAATTGATTCTATTATACTAGAAAACCTGAGAAAGCATGGTACATTTATATATAGATTGTGTAAATACACTGTAGGCAAGTTTCACAGTTTAATGTTGAAAGAGCTTTCATTAATGCTGTAGTCCTGAGAAAAGTATGTAAAGCAACTTAAAAGAGGCAAGATTTGATTTTTACTGAGATAAGTTGAAAGAATAATTCACGTTTACTAAATGTCAGTGTTTATTCTTTCGTGTCTTTTAATGTGTTGCTCTTTTTACTGCTCCATGCATGGTTGCAAAAAATTCACATTAAGAATGAATCCCTCATTGATGTGACTTCATGATGTCTATTATTTATGTTTGCATAATTTCATGTGTTAATAAAAAAAATAATCACCAGAGATACATAAAATTAAATGCTTGGTTTTGTCCTGGAGCAACTACACACTATGGTTTTATTTTATGTGTAGTTCTGACAGAAGACAGAAAATCAGTTCTTCTCAGCAATGTGATCTGACACTGAAAAAGTATGTTGTTAACTGTATTTTTTTCTAGAAAGTATGGAGTGTTTTTTTTAAAGGGTAGGAAGAGATTACATTTCAAATGCACTTCCAGAACTTTGTATGGCTTCCCATCATTCTCAAAGACAAAAAGTTACGTAAAGATTTGAAGTTGAATGTAAAGGTCAGTGTCTCCTATTGTGAAATGAATGTTCTTTTTCTTTTTTTCTGGTTGGTTTTGGTTCGGTTTGGTTTTGTATCAATATTGAGACTCGTCTGCATTTATGAAAACCTGCCAGCTCTTGAATGAAAACCACGACGTTAGGACTAGGTGCTGTATTTCCTGTAGCCGAAACCAGCCAACTGCCAGATCTGGTAGGTAGGATGCGCTCTTCTGTCCCGAGTACTCGGCGTTTTAAAAATAAGGCTGAGGATTGAAAACTGGTAACACCAAGTTATATCATTCGATACAACAGGTACCGCTGTAAAGAATGCATTCGTGAGGCTGGTTTAAAATTCAGGCTCCTGGTGTAGGAAAGCTCTGTATATTGAGCTGTATTTGGAGAAATTGGCACCTGCAACTGAGACCACGAGAGCCTAAGGTCACAGGGGCCGTGCCGAGCCCCAGCGATGCCCGTGGGAGTCAGCAGCAGCCCCTCCTCTGTGCCAGAGAGAAGGGAAATGGTGGGACAACCCGATAAGCGCTTTCAGCCACGGGATGCTGAGGCAGCGCCGTGTGCCTCGACCCGCCTGGGCACTGCCTGCTTGTAGCTGCCACAGACCTGGCAGCGAGTCACTGCGCCCCTGCCCCGCCGGCCTCACCGGACGGGCTGTCACACCGCCCCTGCCTCCCCGTCAAGTCGCACACGCCGCCCCTCGCCCCCTCCCCAGCTCCCCTGGCGTCCCGGCAGGGGCCGAGCCGCCGCCCCGTCGTTGCCGCCGCCGAGGCCGGTCCGCCCGCCGCCGCCCCTTCCCTTCCCCCGCCACCGCACATGCCCAGAAGGGCGGGAGCCGCGGCGAGCCCGGGCGCTGCTGTGACAGCGGCGGCGCTTTCCCTTCCGTGGGTGGGTGGGGGCCACGCCGCCCCCCGGCCCGGCGGAGACACCGCGCTGGCCGCCCGCTGCTCGAGTGCCTTCCCCGCCGCGCCCCGAGCCCGCCGCCGCCGCGGGGCGGGAGGCGGCCATGTCGCTATTGTCTGCGCTGGTGCCCTTGCTCCGGGTGTACTGCATCGGCCTCCGCGTCATCCTGCACCAGCTGCGCCGCCGCTTTCACTCGCGCTGCCGCCCGGCCTCAGGTGAGCACCACAGCCGGCGCCGCGGGGCGGGGCGGCTCTGGGCCGGGGGTGGCGGCCCCCGCCGCGGAGAGGGGAAAGTTTGCCGAGCCTCCCGCCGCGGGCAGCACCGGGACGAGGCTGCGCGGCCCGGCCGGGGGCAGCCGGCAGGGTAGGACAGGACAGGGTAGGACAGGACAGGACAGGACAGGGCAGGGCAGCCGCGACCTTGGCCGCAACGTGGGGCGGCCGGGCCGCGCCGCATCCGCCGCAGCGGGCCAGGGGCTAACGCACCGCGGCGGCCCCAGCACGGGAACCGCCGGGCTCCTCCCCCGCTCCCCTCCGCCGGCCGAGCAGGACCCGCCGGGCCGCCCAGGGCAGCGGCCCGGGGGGCTGCGGCTGGCGGGGCGTCCTCCTCGCCCCCGCCGCGCCCCGCCTTCGCTGCCGGCGGCGGGCCCCGGCCCCACCGCCCCGTCCGGCCCCTGGGCCGCGGCCGCCCCGGACGCGGGGCGGGGCGGGGGCCGGGCGCCTGGCTGCACGCCGGCCTGACTGCGGCCTCGGGAGGCGGCGCGGGGGCTCTGCGCCCGAGGGTCCCCGCTTCTCCTCTTCCTCTCTTTGGCTTTCTGACGGTGTCGCCTCAGACCTCGACTCAGAGCCGCGCGGGCGCTCCCTCCCTCCCTCCCTCTGCCCAGGTAGGTGCTCGGAAGGCGGGTAGCGGCGGGCAGCTCCTGCCGCCGCCACCGCCGCCCACTGTGCCCCCGCCCCGCCGGGGCGGCTGGGACCGCCGGCTCCGGCTTCCCGTCCCGGCCGCTCCAGGAGGGGAATGAACCTACGCTCCAAAAGCTTTGATACCGGCTGTCACTCGCTGAAAGCCTTTAAGCTGACAAGTGAGTGACACTCGTAGTTTTTAGTAAAGGACTCCAGGTTAGTCGTTTGTTTGAGAAGTTAGGTTTTTGCACTTTTCCGATTTGGATCAACAGCATGTTTAATGCTGACTAGAGCAAACTTTTGAGTTTGCTAGAAAAAACAGCGGTCTCAATTTCCTTCTTCCTCTCATTACTCTTGCAGACTTTAAAATGCTTCTGAGTTTATAAACTTACAGCAAACAACCAGTCCGGACGGATGCATAGGTTATCATCAGAGGCAAGCGTACAACTGCATGCAAGTCGATGCCTTTAGCTTCCTCTGCTTAGCAGCCAGTGAGCCTTTGTGGCCCTGTCGATAGTTTTAACCAGAGGAACAGTAAAAAAAGTAGTGTTTCAGTGAGGAGTTGAGGCAGATGAGGAAATTGGTATAGAGTATCTGAATTACTGGGGAGGAGATAGCACACCACAAAGTAAGAGTATATTTGTCCATTTCATCACATGTGGCATCCTTGGGTAGCGTTTTGTCTTCTTTTTTTTCATTCTTGATTCTTCTGCTGGGATTCCCTTTCTCATTCTCAGAAGACAGCAATAAAACCCCCAAACAAACGAGAGGACCCTGGTGACAGAAAAGACAGATGTGTGTACAGTTTGAAGTCATCTGAGCATTTTTCTAGTGTTAGTGTTTCTTGGCAGAGCAAAGCTGGGTATTGTGCCTAGGGTGTGTAACACTTTCCAAATCTTTTTTTGAACCACAGAGAAACGGCATGACGAAAATGTGACCCGAGTGTTTTGTTGCAATCTGCTCTTAGCTACTATTAAAAAAAAGTGTTGAATTTGGAAATGCCAGAGGAAGACAGTGAAGATCCAACCTGGGAAACGTCATTTACCTGAGTAGGACCAGGGAAGATCTGACAGATGTGAAAAGTTTTCTTTGAGCCCAACTCCGGGTGTCTTTTTCCAAGGACAAGTGGTTTCCTCCTCAGCTAGTTGTTCGCACGAAGTTCCCTCTTGGCAGTTACCTGCTGCCTTGCTCCAACTTGATGTGTCCAGCCATTGCTTAAAAAAGTGAATCAGCTTGTCAACTGGAACCTTTTTACCCAAATTAACCTTGTTTCTCTAATAACTTCAAAGTAGCGGTGGCAGTGCAACAAAAAGGAGAAGTGTTGTTAGAGCAAGCTTGGATCAGTAAACTACAGTTGCTGTAAGAAAACGCCAAGTAACTTTTTCAGACTGTGCTCTAGAAAGGTGTGTATGTTTAACATTTTCTATATATTTGCTACATCTATTCTTAGAAGAACAGGCATTTTATTGTCGGAGTGCCTTACCAGGGGAGAGCCTGGAGCGGCAAAGCAGGGCTGGGAAGGGCAGGATGGGGCAGCAGAGCCAACCGTGCCTCTGATCCCAGCTTCCTTGGCTACAGTTTCCTCATTGGAGTTCCCACTCTTTGTACAGCAGTGGTGCAACTCTCCTGTGGAAGGTTTAAAACAGATGGATGCCTTGTGGCTCATCCTTGAGCTCTGTGGGTGAGTGAAGGGGTCTGGTGTCAGTGCAACCCTTCTACCTCTGAACTTTCCAAGAAAAGCTTGCTTTCTTACCTTTGCCGAGAAGAAGTGCTCTTGGATTTTAATTCAAGTAAACAAAATTAGTTTCATTTTTCTTTTATTTTTTCTTGACCCTAACTTAAGAGTCGCATGCTCTTGGCACATGTGCTTTCACGTGGCTTTTAAAAGTGACCATCTGTTCTGTCATATCTTACTGCAGTTTATCTGATTTTTATAGATGGGATTCAAGACAGCTTTTTGGGGAGAGAGGACATTTTAAATTCTGAAATCTAGATTCAGTGCAAAAACTTGGTAATTGTTGTTAGTTGCAAACCAAAAAGACAGTAATATTCACTATTCAGTTGACCTGAAATTCTGATCATGAAGATCAGGGAAAGGAATACAGAGCTGGGACAATAATCAGGGTGCAGTCAGTGATTGTTTTTGCTAACTAAAATCAGTGTGCAGGAAAGTGCAGAAATGAAGGGCAACTTAGGTTAAACTTACTTTAAAACATTTTTACAAGTAGTAAGTGCATAAATGGTATAACTGCCAATATATAGTGTAAACTCTGTTAACGTTCAATGGTTTAAATGATTAATAGTTTCATTAGAAATTACTGCTTTGCCTTCTTTTACAGTGCTTAATCTTAATTAATTGGAGGGAAAAACAAAGCCCTGCATAACTAAAGTTCTTGATATAAACAGCTTTTTAAAAACACAAATCTAATCAGTGGATTAATAAAAGATAAATTAATATTAATTGTGACACCAGGATATTAATAGTGGAAATGTGATCACTGAAAGTCATGCTACTGATAACAAAAATCATTCATTAATAAAAATATTCCCTTTTCATATTTTAAAAGCTTCTCAAGGAGTTTATTTGGCATCTTTCTCCTGCATTCTCTCTTCTACTGTACATAATTCATTGAAATTTGGTAGGGAAAGCCTACATGCTAAATGTTTTATAGTAGTTTTGAAGTCTTTTTAGTTAAATTTTGTACCTGCGATGTGTAGAAACCTGACTCTGAAGAAGATAGTAATACGGATGAAGTTCAGAAGACCTTAAAGGTGACTCCTGTTCTTCATAAAAGTGATTGAAATTTCATATGTATTTCTTATTTGCCCCAGTTTCTAGTTATTCAGTGTCATTTGAACCAGTTTCTTTACAGTTAATCGCGAAACATTGATTTGGGAACATGCATCTTTTAATTTTGATTCATGTATCGAAGGCTTTTACTTTATATGAGTAAACCACAATGAGAGATCAAGCAATTCCTGATCAAAGCTGTGTGAGTTCAAGGTTGTAAATCATCCAGAGGTGAGTAGAGAAGTGACCAGGTAGGACAGATTAATGGCAAGCAAAAATAAAGTTGCATCTAGCAACTTAAACCCTCTCCCCCACGCACACACCTGAGAGAGTTGTTAAGCTAGTTTCAGAAGTGAGGAAACTGTGTTGTTTCTGTACTGACTGAGGCAAGGGTTGTGGACAGCGATACCTGTGGTGTAGGTAGACAAGGTGCCATCCCTGTGCATGCACAAGGGGGCAGACCTAAGGTTGCACACCCCACGTTTCTCACATCCCCATGCTTGGTTTCACAATCCAAGTGACTCTCGTATGGGTTTTGAACCAATTTTCTTCAACACTGGGGAAACTGAGCCCTGCCTGGTGCAAAGGTAGCATCACTGCCCTCTGAGACATGAGTTGTCGCTTGTGTTTCAGTATTTTGGCTCAAGGCCTGACCTGGAGAGGGAAGTCATGGATTTGTGTTAGGAGAACGAGAGGGGTCTGAGAAGTGTGAGGAGGCAGCACAGTCTGCCCCAGGGACAACAGGGATGAGGTGCTAGGGCTAGGAAATCTGGACTCTTCCCCCTTTTCCTCCTGTGGCAGATGAATGTGCTGCAAAGCCAACAGAGGATCTTCTCTGCAGGCTCTTGGAAACCTCAGCCCCAGTACTGGCTGGTGGTGTTAGCCAGCTTCATGGAGGAAGTGAGGGAAACAGCAGCTTCTCCGAAGGTGTGCTCTGTTTCATGTGGGTGGGAATCAAGGGAGAAAGGAAGAGGCAGGTTTGTAGCCTGCAGGCTTCTGCGTGCACAAGGTTTTTCAGCAAACCATAGTGGGACTATATTGTTTTACCATGGAAAAGTTCAGCAAGCTAAAAGAGAGCATTTCTGTCAGCTGTCCTTGTAACAAGCTGAGGCACTTCCCAAAGGCAGCAAGATGCTTCATTCCCAGTGGATTTCATTCAACCAGGTACTGGTGTCTTCAGCTTGCCTCAGAGTTGAAGCTGCTGCTGTTCTTGCCAAGACTAGGCTGGGAACACTTTCACTGAAAAAGGAAAGGTTTACCTCTTCTTTTAGAAAGATGAGAGGTGTGGTGTTTTTGGTTAATGCCAGTTTTACTGTGTAACACTCTAGGAGAGGCAGGGATGATTAGTAGTTTATATTTGAGCTATTATGACAGCTGAAGTGTGGCTTACAGCATTATAATAAAGGCTGTGTTATGTTGGCATATCCTTAGCTGTGGCAATGCTCCTCTGTGCCACTGTCACCAGGTGCCAGATACATCTGAAAACAATGGCAAAGCTGTAACATACATAAGAATGAAGGGTAGGGTGAGTCTGTAACACTCCCATACTCTAAAATAACTTCTACTTTATCAGTCTGTGATGAACTTTTTATGATCCAAGGTGTGTCATACTAAGTTTAGATATTAAGGACACATCAACTTTTTTGTTACGGTGCCTTCCTTCTTGCTTTCAGGAATTGCCAGATAACTGCAGAGGAAACTAAGGTTTAGTGAAATGCCATGAGCCTCTATGTTTCCTTGAGACACCCTGTCATGGGTTGAAATGGAGGGATTCAAAAGCAATAACAATATATATTGATATGTCTTGTCAATGCACAGTCTGATGCTATGGCAGGGTTACATCATTACACATTGCACCACTTTGTCTTTCAAAATCATCACTTTTTGTGGGATTGCATGCCTTGGTGCTGTTGATATGTCTTTGGAATTGGGCAGCATTACCATGCTGAATCAATAGTTTATCTTGGCAACTTAAAGGCACTGAATGAATCACAGTAAAAGGCACGCTAGTAGGCAGAACATTGCCCCTCCCTCAAAATGTCTACACCCAGAAGTAAATCTTCAGAACAAATCCAATAAAATGCTTGCCCTGCATCTCTCATTCTGCTTCTAAACCAACAGCTTTGTTTGGATAAATATGTTTAGTCTTGGTCAACCTGTCTTTGGTTTTTCATTCAAGACATTCAGAAAATGTTCCTAAATACCAACTATAGTTCAGAGATAAAAGTATCTTTTCTAGAGAATGTTCATCAACAGAGAAGCTTGCACAAATACATTTATTTTTATTTATATTCCCTTGCAGCAACATGAAAAAGTCAGATTGTTTCTTCCTGCCCCAACCAGCCAGTCTTACCAGCTGAGGATTTCTGGGCTTGGGTGCAGGTACAGCTCCTGAGGAGCAGAGAAGGAGCAATGCCATTGCTTTCAGGCCAATGCTCCTGATGTTCCTCTCCTGTTCTCTTCCCCTGGATTTTTGTGGAGGAGGTTGTATCTGTGTTTAACCGATTAGCTTCCTTCTCCTTCCCAGTCCTGGCCAAGGCCCTGGCAAAGATCTTGTTGCTGTCACGGTGGCGTGGAAGAAATAGAGAAGCGTCAGCGTACAGTCATGCTGTGCTGTGACTTGGCTTTTTGATGTAGTGAAACTAGCTCCAGCTGCTGGCCCTGTGCACAGAGACACTGTAGGCCTCATGTACTTGCATGTGACTGTTTGCACAAGAAGCATTTTCCTGTGCAGATATTGAGGTACAGATTGCCAAGTCTTGCCCTATCACTACACTCATCTCTAGAGTGTCACCCCCGCCTGACTTCTCTAGCCTTTTGAAGAAAATACAGTAAAATTATTTTCCAGCCGATGTGGATAAAAACATTTATTAGTGCTTCCCTGTCTGCTTTTCCTGTAATTATAATGCTCTGTTATTCTAGGGACAGGAAAGGTGTCAGGTATATATTGTTGATCTGCATGTAGGTTCAAGCTCCTTTTCGTTTTATTTCAGTCAGAAAACATTTTTACATTTCAGAGAAGCAGATTAATGTTATAATTTGCATCACAGATTTTTTTTTTTTTAAACAAAAGCTGGAACAAGCAAAACTTCTTTCAAAATAAACAAGAAAACTTTTGCTCCTTCAGTATCAAGTTTCAATTGAACTAAATGTTAACAGCAAAGTTCAGTAGTTTTTAGGCAAGAGGATGTTGGTCTAACCCTAACTAAAGAGGCAGGAAAATGCTATAGCAGATGACCAGTTTGTGTGACAGTAATGTATCAACTCTGTGTTGGTGGTTACACTTTCTCTACCCAGAATTATGTAATTCCAGAAACAAGATTTACACAGGTCTTCTAGCTCAGTTTCACAGAATGTGATATATTAAAACCCTTTTTAATTTTTGACATTCTGTTGGGCTTCTTGTAGGTCACACTTCCTGCAAATCTCATCTTGAAATTTGCAAATGTAATTTGTAAGGTAGGTTTCTTGATACATTCACAGAAACGCTGATTTCACATAGTTGAGTGTGGTCAAACTTGTGCTTTCTCATTGTATCTTTATCTTGCTGCCTTTATCAGGTACTCATTAATGAGTGAAGGATCAAAAGGTGGGACGGTGGCCAAGAAGCAATGGAGAATAAAAGTTTAGAAGGTTCCCCATCAGACCTAAAGTTAGTGGCTCACCCAAGAGCAAAGAGTAAAGTGTGGAAGTACTTTGGGTTTGATACCAATGCAGAAGGATGCATATTACAGTGGAAGAAGATCTACTGCCGTATTTGCATGGCACAAATTGCCTATTCAGGAAACACGTCCAACCTTTCCTACCACCTTGAGAAAAATCACCCTGATGAATTCTGTGAATTTGTGAAAAGTAACACTGAGCAAATGAGGGAAGCCTTTGCCACAGCATTTTCAAAGATCAAGCCAGAGTCGTCACAGCAGGTTGTTCAAGATAGCCTCATCATGAAGACCTACCAGAACTACGAAAACAAAAAACATCAGGAACTGACATCTGCAGTCATCAGCTTAATTTGTGAGGGCATGTATCCGGCCTCCATTGTTGATGAACCCACCTTCAAGGCCCTCTTGAGAACAGCAGACCCCAGGTATGAACTTCCGAGCCGGAAGTACTTCTGTACAAAAGCTATTCCCGAAAAGTACAGTGCTATTAGAGAAATTGTGCTGAAAGAACTGACGGAGGTTCTGTGGTGTGGCATATCCACAGACATGTGGAGGAGCGAAAACCAGAACAGGTCGTACGTAACGGTTGCGGTTCACTTTCTCAGCAGCAGTGCTGCCAACTGCCTGGCTGTGAACTCACGGTGTTTAAAAACATTTGAAGTGCCAGAGGATAATACTGCAGAGACTATTACACGAGTCCTTTATGAAACGTTCATTGAGTGGGGGATCAATACAAAAGTCTTTGGTGCTACAACAGATTACAGTAAAGACATTGTGAAAGCTTGCTCTCTCCTAGATATTCCCGTACAGATGCCTTGTTTGGGGCACACTTTTAACACAGGAATACAACAAGCTTTTCAGCTCCCCAAACTTTGCAGCCTTCTTGCCAGGTGCCGAAAACTGGTGGAGTATTTTCAGCAGTCCACGGTCGCAATGTACATGCTGAGCGAGAAGCAGAAGCAGCAGAATATTCTCCACTGCATGCTGGTAAGCGACCGTGTTTCCTGGTGGGGAAGCACTCTCGCTATGCTGCAGCGCCTCAAGGAGCAGCAGTTTGTCATTGCGGCTGTTCTCGTGGAGGACAGCAACAACCACCACCTCATGCTGGAATCCAGTGAGTGGAATACAATCGAAGGGCTGGTGGAGCTGCTGCAGCCTTTTAAGCAGGTTGCGGAGATGATGTCTGCTTCAAAGTACCCCACAATAAGTATGGTGAAGCCACTTCTCCACATGCTTCTGAATACTACCCTGAATATCAAAGAAAATGATTTGAAAGAAATCAGCATGGCAAAGGAGGTGATTGCTAAAGAGTTGTCAACCACCTACCAGCACACACCTGAGATAGACATGTTTCTCAATGTTGCAACTTTCTTGGATCCCCGCTACAAAAAACTGCCTTTCCTTTCAGCCTTTGAGAGGCAGCAGGTGGAAAACAGAGTGGTGGAAGAAGCAAAAAGCCTGCTGGAGAAAGTAAAAGAAAATAGCTTTAGGACTGAAGAGAAATTCTTCACTGTTACAGAAGAACCTCCTATGAAAAAAATCATCATCTCTTCCACTCCTCCTCCTACTAGTGTCATCAACAACATGCTTGCAGAGATCTTCTGCCAGACGGGAGGCGTTGAAGACCAGGAGGAGTGGCACGCTCAAATCGTTGAGGAGTTGAGCAACTTCAAGTCACAAAAGGTCCTCGGTTTGAATGAAGACCCACTGAAGTGGTGGTCTGACAGACTAGCGCTGTTTCCAGTTTTACCAAAGGTTCTTCAAAAATACTGGTGTATTCTGGCCACAAGGGTCTTCCCTGAACGCCTTTTTGGTTCTTCTGCTAATGTTGTGAGTGCAAAGAGAAACCGGTTAGCCCCGGCTCATGTGGATGAGCAGATCTTTTTGTACGAAAACAGTCGGAATGGGTCCGAGGCAGAACCAGAGGATGAAGATGAAGGAGAGTGGGGTTTGGAACAGGAACAGATTTTTAATTTAAATGACTCGGTAAACATAAACAACAATTTCTTTAATATTCGAGACAGTGGGTTTGTTTAACAGGACTGCAGCGGTACATTTAATAACAAAGAAAAAAATATTTGTCTTAAGTTACCAAAAATACTTCTGTTTTATGCTATGATGCTGTAAATATTGAACAGTTATAACAAACTTGATTTAGCTTCCATTGTCTGTGTTTTTCCTGCTGTCTTAAAACATGAATGACTGGTGATTAAACAGCACTGAAATGAGTGAGGAAATAAATTCTGCAAAGACCATGATTTCTGACTGTGGCCCAGATTTCAGAAAGCACTTACCCATGTGCTTCCTTTCCACTTGCTTCAGTGGGAGACGAACACATGCTTATTTGCTTTCTATCATAAAAATATTTTCCTGAATTAGGTCCCTAAGCAAGGGAGTTTTTAAGATTTATGCCTCCATTTGTAAATCCTGTGTAACTCAGGATGCTAGCTTTAAAAGTTTGGATTTTAAACATTTTTAAAATCTATAAATCTGAGCAGTGAATATTTTTAGAGTATATCGATGCTATGGAATGAAAAAAGATCTTGAGCCTGATTTTTCACTACCTCATGTCTTAGGCCTGGTCTATGCTACAAAAGTTCAGCTGGTATAATTCTGTTGATTAGGGGACTGATCTATTATTATTTTAACTGATACTGTGCTGGCATAGGCTGTAGTGTAGATGCATTTATGCTGGGATAATTTATTTTCCTTTCCAGTGTGGTGTAAATGTTACAAACACTTCTAAACTGGTATTGATGTGTCCACATTAGTTCAGTTTTACTATTTAACAACAGCAGCTAAATGGCAAAACTGTGGAGTTTTTTGTTTGTTTTGTTTTGTGTCTAAGCAAGCCCTGATTGTAGTCTCTTTTGCTTTTATGAAGTGGTAATGAAGTGTGGGGTCGAGGCAGCGTTGTGCCTCCTGCAGATGCTGTGGCTGATCCACGTGGTGCGAAGCAGGCAAGGCATCAGGCAACAGAGGGAGGGAAGAAGGGAAGGAGAGGGCAGGGAGACATCTACAGACCATGGGTCTGACAGTTTGTCTATGTTACAAAATCTTAATTTAATGGGAACTTTGCCCAGGGTAGCTAGAAAATTTTGTTGGCAAGAAAAGCAAAATAAAAAGCTTTAATATTATGTAAATATATTTAAAAGAAGGGGACCCCTCTGTTTCCTCACATGTATTTAGTGAGTCCTTAAAATAGTTTCTTACTCTGTTAGCACTTAAAAACTTCTTTTTTCTCCTATCTCTTTTTGATTCAGTTTGTAGAGTGGACTTTAGTCCCATCCAGTCTAATGTTTGAGTGCTGTTTCTGATTAGCCGTGTATTGTAATTGCTCCCTTTGTGTCTCTAAGCATCAGTGTTTTAAGACCTTTTGGGAACTTGGCAAACAAGAAAAAAGAAAGAAAACCAACCTGAAACCCCACATTTCTTATGAAATACTGTAGGTCATAAACAAAATTAGAGTTTATGCTAGATACAGAGTAGTCTTTTTTTCTCTGAGGTGCAGTGGAGGACTCCTGGCATTTTCCACTTACAGTCAAGGTTTGCTTGGGGTTTTATTTCTGTTACTGGTGTCTCACCTTTCCTCACCTCAGTCTACAACTATGTTGAGCACAATCTTTCTGGAGAGAGGTCTGTTGAAGACTGACTGTTACTGTTCTGGAGGAAGAAAGTTAAGTATTTTTTAATCATGGTGGCACCCATGGACGTTTGGTTGTAAAAAGGGCACAGGCAGCAGGAACGTACAAAAACGAGAATAGCAATGGAATTGAATATATTGCCAAACTATTTATGTTTAGGTTTAATAGTTCTTGGAAGCTTGAGGCCTCTGTGTTCTTTTTAGGTGCTGGGAATGGGCAGGTGGGTGGGGAGGAAGAGCAGAGGTTAGAGTGAAGGGACAGTGAAGTAAGTAATAGCAAACTACACAGCATGTTTAAGCCCAGGAAAAGTGCATTTAGCAGGTGGTGTGGCTGAAAACTGATTTGCACTTGTACAAAGTACCCGCACTGTGCATCCTGTTGAATATTGCTACTCTCCATGTCCACTGAAGAGGTGTATGTGATTGCCCAAGGTGCAAAACGCAGGCTTGGCTTAAACTCCCACAGGTATGTAGGCCTATCTGTGAGGGCAGCAAAATCAAATTACAGAAGAGAGTGAGATACCTGAGCTCTTGTGACACCCTAGCAGCCTGCCAGGAAGACCTCTTGGGTTTTTATGTCTGTTGAGAACCAACCAGCTGCTCTTGCTTGCTCCACCTCCACTGCTACCACCACTGCTAGCCCTCAAGTTGCTGCGCACATGCTAGTGCGAGGTGTGTGGATCCTTCCTTACGTGAGCATAATGCAAAGCCATGCCCTCACAGCCAAGGCAGAGCGCAGACCACCACTCCCCTGGTCTGCACTTGGCCTACCCCTCTTGGCAGCATTGTTTCCATCTTTGTCCTCCTAGGGCTAAACGTATATGGTGACGCTTACGAGCAGTTGTACTGAGATCAGTGCAGTGCACTACTCTCTTCCTTCCAGCTTCTTTTTATTTTTTGGTATCCAAAATAAAATTGTAGTCAGTTCAATTGATGTGTCTCAGCATTCTTTTAAAAAAAGGAGAAGAAAAAGAAAAAAAAAAAAGAGCAAAACCATTGTTAGTCCTACCCATCGTCTGTGAGATTTTTATTTAATGTTCTAAGCCTGGAATATTGTTAAATAAATGAGAAAAATAAGTTAGTTACTAGATTATTTGTCTGATGTGTGTTCATATCTGCAGCACTTTATGACTTTGAACTCTACCGCTACAGGGGAAAGTTATATTCTAAGGATTTGAAGCTATGCATTTATTTTCTTTTTGATCTTGTAAGTTATTTTTTAAAAATGCTGTACAAATCTTTTGGATTAAAAAAAAAGAGGATGAAAAATGTTGGAAGTTTAGATGGTTTCTCTCGCTTAAATATGTGTGGTGTTTTTCATTTATCAACATAATTTTCTGTTGTTTATTTGGGTGGAGAACCAAAATTGAAATATTGCTACAACTTGAGCTAAACCCCGGTGTTACTGCCAAGGGTGGGCCCAGAACACATTTCCAAACTACGCTATTAAGTCAGCTTTATGTTTGTGTTTCTTGACATCTACTTTAAATCCACAGCCTAATGTTTCCTTTTTGGTACAGCAGAGACATCTTTTTGGAGGGGCAATAAAGGAACAAACTTCGGCTTTTGAGTGCTTTCATGCTGCAAAAGTGAATTTTTGAACGGGCTCTCAAAGTACGTACTTTACGTCAAAAGAAGATGAATTGTCTTTTGTCACCATCTAAGTATTGTGAATTCAGGATTAAAATTCATTGGGCCTAAGTGAGGTTTCTTGGGGTAGCAGCATAAGTAAAGGGAGTTTTGTCTGTCTGACCAATCTTTGCACACATTTCACCTCTCTCTGCCATCAAGGACTATGAGAAGAAAAAAAGAAAAGCCTGAATCAAACAAGTTGAAAAGGTGAATTTTTCCAGCGAACTGTGTCTGAGATGCTTTGGTTTAAATGAAGGCAATAAAGTTCTGCATTATTTATGGAAAGGGTGGATTATTTTAAGTTTCTATTGCAGCAGTGTATTAGATAATTTTGAAGGTTTTTCGTTAATCGATGTCCTGGTGTCCAATTAGCTTTACAGGAGCATTTTTCACACAGGCAGGAATATTAAGAGCAAAAGAAGCACAAATTGGTTATTTGTAATATTTTATAGGCCTTCTGAAAACTTAAAAGTGACATGCAGTTCTTGATTTTGTCGTTTTTGTGTGACAGTTTAAAAAAAAAGGGCTGCCTGGGGACATCTTTTCTGAAAGAAGGGAAGTGTATGGGTACAAGCACAAAAGTAGTGTGTTTTACATATTCCGTGACAACTGGGTAAAGGAAACTTTATGCTGGAAGAATTGCATTTTAGTCTTTGCACACCCTTCTTTCTCTCTTCAATGGTCTCCATTGCTGAGTGTTCTTCTCAGAGGATGATGTCTTTCTGAAGGTCTGGTGATCCCAGTTCTGGTGGTGCAGTGCTATCTAGTCTAGGCTGTCTTTTTGACTCTGCTTAGAGGAGTCTCCTGGTCACAAAAGTTTTGTGGCTTTTTTTTTCTTTTTTTTCTAGGACAAGACTATGGTCTGTCTTATTGTATCTCCTCCAAATTAATATTCTGCTAAATTCAAGACATTTTTTATTTTGAGTGGATGCAGGGAAATTACCGAAATTGGTTTTGGTTTTTTAGTAATATTATTTGGTGCACTAGAGAGAACTTAAAGATGCAACATAATTTTATATCTGCCTGAAAAGCATGCCAGTGAAGCATGTCTAATGATTTGATACTGTTTAAACTAGAATTTCAAAACATCCCTGAAGTTGCTGTTTATAGTGCTATCATTTTACATGCAAAAGCATTTCCTTTAAATTGAATGATAAAAATCAATTAAATAGATTTTTACTGCTTTTGCAGTCATTTTCAGTGCCCTTGCAGTTGGGTTAAAATGCCACAAGAGAATTGACTTTAGTATTAAAAAACCTGGAAAAAATAAAAAATAAGCCACTGTCTTTTGGCTTACCTTGTGTTTTAAAACTAGTAATAAAATTTGATTTATATCTTTTTAAAAATTCAGAGGCTGTTGGAGCAACTATTTCCAAATGACAGTCCCTTAGAACTCTGAAATGTTAAAATTTAATCTTTTTGAGCATTTATATTGACATTTTCACACTGAGTGGTGTAACAGATTTCCCTTGCTGCCAGAAGAAAAGGTTAGTGTTCACAGAAGTGATGCTGACGTCCACAGTGCTGTGAAATGCTGATTGTATGTATGATTTTTTCAGAGATGTTGAGAAGACTATTACCTGCTGCACACTGTGCTGGTTTCCTTGCATCACACTTATTTCCAGTGACTTGAGTTTTCCAAATCCTCTGTCCTGTCTCCTCTCCCCGGCCCTGTGTGAGCAGAGTGCCGGGTGGGAACAGCAGGGAGGAGAAGCCCAGCTCCCCAGTGTTTCTTCTCTTACAGAGAGACTGTTCTTTGAGAGCGGATAAACTCAGTTTAAAATTAGTTTTAAACTAGGTTCTTATTCCAGTCCACTGAGGCTACGGCACCTGTGCCATGGTGTGAAAAGGTAGAGCCAGTGATTCCTCTCTCCACAGTGATGTACACTTGGACACACTGCTCAGTTGGACTAAAATTGCCTATAAGGGGGAAAATGCTGGGGAATTGAGCTCAGCACAGCAAGGAAACTATCCTCAGAGTCAAAAGCATAATGACCAATAGCATAGAATAAGCAGTAGTAGAATAAGGTTATTTTTAAAAAGGTGATTTCTTTCATTACCTACAATTTTATGTCTATTCATTGTCCCCAAATACTTGCAGCTAGGAATGATAAATTTGTCTTTTATTTCTCCAATGGATACTGCCCTGCTTTTAAATTTGAGACATCTTATGTCTCAGTTTATCACTCTGTCTTTATGGATACTGCTATTGAAAGGGTTTCATTCTCCCTTTTTTTCTTTTTGCTTTTTTTGTGTACTTTTTTTTTTCATGAGTCATCAGGTTTACAGTGCTAGGAATTTGCAATCATAACAAGGAAGATGTCAAGTCAGCATCAGGAAAGCTCATACCAGAAACATCCCATCCCATGTCATAAATGCTGTTCTCCAAGGGAAACCATCTTTTCAAACATAACCTTGTGATGTGTGTGTGAATCTTCATCTTCTCAAACATGGCTTTCTGATGTGTGTGTGAGAGAGAAAAATAAAGTGGTTTTGCAAACAATGCATAGTTCTGGTTTATGGGTGGAAGTGCGGTTTGCTGTGAGTTTGTGCTCTGGGATGCACCCAGTGGTTTGACACCAAATTGTAGTTTCTTGAGCACACAGCAGAACTTATATGAACAGATGAAATTTAACAACAGTTAGATGTGAAAAATGCAATTGTTTTATTGATGGGAACAGATAAGAAATGGGTCCGTCTAGGGAAAATACTGAAATTTTACCAGGACCCTCCAATTCCTGTCTGAAATGCTGACAGCACTTAAAAATACTAAATTACTAACCTTCCTGTAATCTGATATTTTAGAACTCTGTAAAACACCTTTTGGTGTTTCCATGCTGCTGTCAATGAGCTCTGTTATCTTCAAAACCCTGCTCTCCCAAATGGCCGGTGAGGAGTTTACAGCAACAAGACGTTGGAGAAGAAGGGAGATGCAACTATTACTGTGACCTGTCCTCTAGCATGTGTGAGCCTGGGTTTAGGGGGCTTTTTCTGAATGATACTTTGACACATTCATCTGCCACAGATAAACATGCACATGCAATTGCTACTGATCATAAATCTGGTAGGTTCCAAGGGAGCAAGTGCTGTGGTGAGAAAGCCAGTCTTATGGATGAGTGGAGCCTTCCATATGCAGCATGTATCCCTTCTAGTCCCTAATTCTAAGCCCCACTTTATTTCCTGGGCAGGGAGTAAGTACATTGGTGCTGGTCTTTGCTGTGTTATTTCTGTGTGGCTCTTGGATTCAAAGTGTAAGAACAGGAGAATGTGACCTGCGTGCTTTGAAGCCATGGTGATAGTAGGCAGAAGTGTACTTGTGCTGTACATGATTTGCTGAGTGGTTTGCATGAGCAGTGGGTTGAGGATGATCTGAAGTTTACCCCGTGGTGGTGTGAATACAGGACTGGCATTTCTGCTAGGAGATTTCTGCATGCCTGGTCAGAGAAACTAAGTGAGAAAAGCACAGCCTTGTGCATGGTGTCTCTGAAAGTATGATGCAATGCCCAGGTGAACTTAAAGCACTCCCGTGAACTAGTTCTGCTGTAGTCTTTCAAGCAGATTAACCACCTTGTTCATGCCCTGCCCATGCCACCCCACCTCCCCTTCATCAGTGTTCACAAAGATTTCACAATTCTTTTTGGAGATACAAATTCAGAGATAATACATGACAGTATTTGTCAGTTGTTAAGACCATGGCATATGCTTTTTGTGCCTTTTTTGGCAATGCATGTTAGAGCTGATGGAAGATAAAATTCTTCTTTTACCCAGAGAGCTCTTCCTGCAGCGAGGCGATCAGCTCAGTCTGCAGAGTTGGTCTCTTGGCTGCACTTCTGCCCTTTCTCTTAGCTGTTTAGGAAAGTTGCTGTGCTCTGCAGAGAGAAAAACAGATTCCTCCAGAGTGTTTTCCCTGTGTTTTTGTGTTGCTGGGGCTGCTTTCTGGTCTGCACATGCCTGAAGGAAGGGGATGGGCCAGGGCTTTTCCCCTGATGTTACTACTTCCCTGGGCTGGTTGGCCGCCCTGAGAAGAAGATTGCACAGAAGGTGGCACTGCCAAGTGATAAGTTTGCAAACACTTAGACTACAAAATTATTCATTCATTTTATATTTATTTTTAGGCTAAGATTAAAACGATACAAATCGTGGCCTAAAAAGGAGCCTGCAGAGTCTCTGCACTAACTCCTTAAGTTAGCTGTCTAAATATATATTTAGGGACTTAATCTCTGAAAGCGATCCATTTTGCATGGATCTGCCTTCAGAACCACCAGAAATGCTGGCATCACAAGTGTGTCTCTTTAAATTTCTTTAAATAGTGGTATTTTGAGGTGGGCTGCGTATGTGATGCTTTTTTTTAAATGCAAACCACAACTTTTTGGTTTCCATATATCCATTTTGTCTTCTGTTATGCTTCAAAGGTTAGTATCCGTAGAATCATTCTGTCTAAAATGACTTATTTTAAGACTTGACCTCCCAAATATAGGTGGGCTTCAAAAGTAAGAGGAGTATTTCCCCCCACAACTCATAAGCTGAAAGTCTAAATTATTCTGTTGTTGAAGGAGGCAATTGCAACTGCATTCTACCAAAATATGGGAGAATGTGAAGTGTAAATAAATACATTTTTAGGTGAAATTCTGAGTAAAAGGCTTAAATGTAAGCATCTCATTTTCTGCCATTATCTGCATTGTAGCAAGATGGAAATGGACCCGTGGTATTCCAGTGAGTGTATAGGTGAAGGAAAAACCTTCTTTTATTTAGTCATTATTCTGCTTGTGAGGATGTTTCAGTTTAGATGATTTAGTCGCAACAAGCATAAAATCAACAGTTTCAGCAGATGTGAATGAGCGTTTCTATTGCTTGGTCCTTCCTTCTTTGATAAACAGGAACTTGTTCTCCCTTGTTAATGTAGAACAAAGGAAAGAAGGCAAGGAGGTGTCGAGTATTATAGGTGGAAGGTTGGGTGTTTGCTTTGTGCTCATACAGCTGAAGCATTGATGAATTTCAGAGCCAGATGATGGATTGTGTTTGTGCAAGTAGGGCATTTAGGTCTGAAGATGGGCAGATGATATCTTTGCAATGGATACCTGGTTTTTGCTTTCAAGTTCAGCACTGTACCAGTAAGTGTGATACTTAACCCCGAGCATTAGCTGGTTGTGCAAATAGGAGCTTCTCCAGTCACTCAGTGTCCTGTGGTTTTGGGGCTGTTTGGAGTAAGATCTGCTTGTTTAGGTCATAGAGCAAACTCTGTTAGCAGTAACATCTCGTGCTAATGATGAGATGCTGCAACTCAAGAAAATGAGCTAGAAAATGTAATTGTTCCTTTACATCATAAAAAGAGTTGTTTAACCAAATTCCACTCAGCCACACTTCAGCTGAAGGTGCTGGAGGTTGTAGAAACTCGGCTAAGGAATATAAGAGCTTTACTGACAGGGCAGTTGGATGGATGAGGGTCTTGAGTCACGCAGGACCTGGTGCAGACTCCACTATGAGGCTGCCTGTGTGGGACAAGTTGCACAACCTGAAGTCTTGTTTGGTTTATATGTGAGTGCTGAAGCACCCTTGTAATGTTTTGCAAGGCCAGAAGGCAGGAGGAAGAATCCATGGACCCCATTATGTTATTTTTAGAGATGTTTTTGTAGTACATAAGTAAGATGTCAGTTTGCTTAGAGCATGCAGATACTGCCCCACCACAAATGCTTTACCTGGGGCTTCCCCATGCAGTGCTGGAGTAGTGTTGAAGTTCCGTGTGCCCCGACGTGTAATTCTTGATTCAGTTCAGTCATGTTAAAGCTTTTAATGCATTGAACAAATGCATTCTTCAGAAATATTTTGATAACAGTGTCACTAAGATTATGTGCCTTGCCTTACAGACAGGGCAAGGTTCAAGATTTGCGTAGTTATGGAGTAAAAATGTACCCATGCAGTCCTCCCTTCGTGTTTTCAGCAACTGTTGCTTGCCAGTTTTAAGCTTCCCCTCCTTAAGTTTCTAAATTACAGATGTCATTACAGACAGAGTGATTTGGGTTTGTGGCTTTACCATATTGTATCAATTACTGCATTAAAGCTGCAATGTGGTAGAATATAGCAAGGTTCAAATGGGCATATTGGCAGTGAGGAAAAAAGTCTTTGACAGCTACAGTTCCTAAAGCAAATAACCATAAAAAGCAGTGAAGTTTTGCTTCATATCAGGATTGCTTTTAAGAAAAAAGAAAGTGAAATAGTTTTTAAATAAAATGATGACGTTTGTTTTCTCTTCACTGTATTTGTACTCTGCTAGGAGGCGCTTGATACTTCACAGAAAATTCACTGGGCAAGAAAACTACATCCCCCATCCTATCCAAAACAGTGTCTCAGTTGTGTAAAGCTGAGTAAGAGTGCTTGGCTCTGATACACTTCTGCTTTTTGTAGTGTGCCTGTTTTCTGCCAGAGTATGCTTTCTGGGACATGGTCATTTTGCCATCTGAGGGAGTGCCTAAAACCATGATTGCTAACATTGCTCAATATTTTAAATTAGCCTGCAGAGAAAAAAAAAGTTGGACCTAAAAAAATGCACTGCACTTGTTTCTGAAGGAGGATCTTGAGGGGACAGTTACAACATTTTATTTTCCTTGTTGGCACACTAGTAATATGGTTGATGTAACTAAACACCCTTTCGACTCTATGAGGAAATAGTTACCTCGATAAGCTCTGCACTGAGTTACCCTCTGTGACATGAGCTTCACCGGAATGAGAAAATGAGGTCACACCAAAGGAAAGCTAAGCTTGGTCACCTCCTGACTTTGCGTCTCACACTGGGTTTTTCATGTGTACAAACCAGGAACTGAAGTTAATGAGCCTTATGAGTGTTCAGTGAGTTTGAGATTAAGTTTTTAACCTGCTACGCTGCAGGCGAGGGGCACCTCCAGCTACCCGGGTGTGGTGTGCTGCAGCAGGAGGGGGTGATGCTCTGTTAGACATTTGTACCAAAATAGCTGATATTAGGGCCCATAGGCTGTGTTCTTTACAAAGCCAACCCAGAAGTTATTCTCTGTTCTAGAAAGGTTATTTTTAAAACAGAAACAGGTAGTTCTGTGTAACAGTATTTTACAAACATGTCAACCTGTCCCGGCTGAGGAAATTACAGATGAGTTGGCATCAGACGTCATTCTTTAAAAAAAGTTCAGTGGTGCCATTGCAAATGGCTTATAAAGGCTGCAACAGTCTACCTATTACGCAGAATGAAAGGACTTAGCAAACAAAGCATTACTGGCACTACATTTTCTGCAAACCAGGACTGACACAGTGAAGAGATGACCTTGTTTTTTTTACTGAATGTGTCCCAGTGAACAGAGTGTCTACAGAGCAGTAAGTACTGGTGTTCTGGCAGTTAGATATAACCTCTATTACTGGAAATGGAACATTTGTGCTATGAAATGCTTCTTACAGCTGATATACAAGGACTTCTTGGACATATTTTTCCAAAATAACATCTTGTTAATGAATAAAGTCATCCAATTGAATACAGATATCATCTAATATGCCTACTGGAGTGCTTTCATGCTAATTAATAGTACCATCTATATGCCAGTCTTACTTGCGCATTCCTAACTGGAGTTACTGCATTGCATGGTGTATGATTTTAACATTAAATAGTCTGCTGAAAATTAGTAGGAAAAAGGTCAAGAAATGTTCTCTCGATGATGCTGTACTTCCTAATTATATGATACAGATATTTAAAGAGCAACTAATTTGAGTCAGAAGCAAGTTTTGAGAGCTGCAGATGCTGCCATTAGTAGTGCCTAGTAGGCACTAGCAGAGTTCTTTGCACTTTGTTGTAGACATGTCTTCTTCCTGTTGTTTCTCATGGGTTCTTTTTTGCAGTCAATCTGTTAAAGTCATTATGTGTAATCATCCAGCACTCCAAGGACGAAAGAGATATTTGAAGATACAAGAAAGGGGGTGTAAAACAATAAAATAGGTGGGCAACATTGAGGCCTGGATTTCGGCTTGAGTATGGCCCTGTTAGGGTTATTTTACAGTGGCGTATCAGCTTACTTGTTTATGTACTAATGTAATGACCTTTTTTGGGATTTTTGCTGTTAAGCATATCTTCTATCCATCTCTTTCACCTCCATTTTTAGAGTGATTTAATTTTTTTCTCAGTGCTTACCCATTATTGCTATTCATATTCTAGTGAGACACAAGTGAAAACCATGATTTTTTTTTTCCCCAGTCTTCTAATCCAATTATTAGAGTACTAATATTGTTCCTTAAAAGAAGAAAAAACATATACATACCCACATATTATACAGAAAATGAATGTAATTTAGCAGTGAGGTGCACTGTTTTTCAGTTCAGATTCTTCCAAGCTGCCACTCTTGGCTGTAAAGGACAAAGTCATCTTTACAAGTGCAGTCTGACAGCCAGCATGAGGGCTGTGGTCACAGGGACTAAGGCTGGGAGCCACCATGGTGGCTCAGTGGGCAGAGTGTGGCTGGTGTGGCTGTTCTGCTGGCAACCTCTCTGCAGGCATGATCTGTTCCTTGCAAGTGCATCGGGGTCTGTGTCAAAATGGCTTTGCAGCGTGCTCCTCTGGCTTGGCCGGTCCCGGTTTAGAGGGTGAGATACTGAGATCTCTTCTTCCTGCCCAGTCCCTGATGTGCACCATAGGAAAAGGGCTGGGTAAACAGAGGGCTGGCAAAGTGCCCGTGCTCCCCGGAGAAACGCCGCTGCTGTCACAGGAGTGTAGGTGGTATGACCCTGGTGAGTTTTTCTAGATGTCTCTCTTTGTATTGACAGCATTCCCGTCTGCCTAGGGTTCAACTGCAACTACTGTTTTTTAGCTTGACCACTTGTCTTCTCCAGGGTAAACCTGCGTGGGGCTGGCTGTGCTGGTGTACTGCCACGCTGGGCAAAGCACTCCCCTGCAAAGGTACCACATAGATTAGCAGGGCAGCACTCACTGGACAGTTTATTCAGTAAAAGAATGTTTTCTGTTTCCCCAGGCAAAACAGGGGATCCTGGTAACTGCATCTGGAGCAGAGTATGTGCTTTTGCCAGTATAGCAGAGCTTGTCACATACTGCATGAGAACACAGACATGGTGGCTAGATGTCCTAGTCACCTTGGGAGGGAGGTAGTACTATGGCCAAAATGAAGGTGGTGTAACCCTCATCACTGCTGGATTTTCTATATGGAAAGTTGCAAAGCTTCAAATGCAATAACAGAAGAAATGCTGATGTAAGGGCTGCAGTAGCTGCTGGTGCAGCTTACAGAGTTGGGAGGGGCTCGCTTTTCTCTCCCTGCAAGAAGCTGTGCACCTTTTACCTTCTGCATCACCGAGATTTTTTTCTGAGAGGTCCTCACTGGTGGCAAAGCCCCACTGGAGGACTGAGTGTGAGTGGGCTGGCGATTTACACCATGTGTTACGGGGTGTTGATGGAGATGTAAGGCTGGAATCCCTCAAATCACCTAAAAGTCAGTGCACAGTATAAGGCATGTGTTTGAAATTCCTTGTATATTCATGGAGAAAGCCCTAGAGAGAGAAATATTAGAAAGAGAAGAGAGCTGCCAAACAAGCCAGTGCAAGCTCTTGGGCTTTTATTCCTCAAGCTCTTTTTTTCCTCCCCCTGATATATTTAAATTGCTAAATTCCTTTATGGTTTTCAAAAAGAAATCTTCATTCAAATGATTTAAATTATTTAGCGTCCAGAAGAAATTAAACATAAGTGTAACTTTTTGCTGTTTAACATAAGGTGTAATAAAAGTGCTGTGTATAGTTAATGGCTGTCTGTGGACTTAGAATCATAGATTTGTTTAGATTGGAAAGGACCTCTGAGATCATCAAGTCCAACCATTAACCCAACACCATCATGTTCACCCCTAAACCATGTTCCCAAGTGCCACATCCACATGTTTTTTGAACACTTCCAGTTATGGTGATTCCACCACTTTTCTGGGCATCCTATTCCAATGCCTGACCACCATTTCAGTGAAGAAATTGTTCCTAGTATCTAGTCTAGACCTCCCCTAGCACAACATGAGGCCATTTCCTCTGGTCCTGTCACTGGTTCCCTGGCTAGGCAAGGTCCATCTTTTGAGAGGTGGCTCCAGGTATATCAGCTTTCCTAGAAGCTAATTATCAGCTTGGTGTGATGAAAACGAGACTATAAGGTCTATTATAATAAACAAAGTTTTGGGGTTTTTTTTG
The DNA here is from genome assembly GCF_009829145.1 of Chiroxiphia lanceolata. Lineage (NCBI taxonomy): Eukaryota > Metazoa > Chordata > Aves > Passeriformes > Pipridae > Chiroxiphia > Chiroxiphia lanceolata. The sequence continues at coordinate 35,820,274 of NC_045638.1, read as the reverse complement.
TTGTTGTTTTTTTCCTCAAAGAAGAGAAGGGAGTCGTGCCTTGAAAGAATATTTCACATCAAATTGGCTGTTGCAGAGCCATGATATTTGAGCTAAATCATCTGGTCAGATGCAACAAAAAGCAGGTGTAAAGCCTGTCTATGCTAGCACTGATGCCCGAAAAGTGCTGATAGTTCTGGCTGATGTCCTGAGAAGGACTGACAGGGTGCACTATGATTTATCAGCCCATTTGAATACCTGGTAGAAGAGTGAAGTTGTAACATGGCTGTGCAGAAGGGCAGTGTAGTCCCTGCAGCTGTCACCTCCCTTTTTTAGAAGCAGGACGTTTGGAAGGTGTTGGTCAACAAAGATGCACGTTTCTCTATGAATGAAGCTAATCTCCATTATAATTTTGGCAAGCTATTAATAGAAGATAATTAAATGTAGGAATGAAAATAGGATGTTTGTGTCATACTCCTGGAGCATTATCAATAGTGGGACTTTTTTTGTGAGTAGTTGTGCATTTCTTCAGGGGAGTGTGTGATGCTCTCTAATTGAAATATTAATAGCAGCTAATGACACTGTGGAATGATGGCCTCTTAAATGGAGACATACTATAAGAGCTTTTAATTTGTGTGGTAACTGCATATTAAAAATCTTTGACAATTCTGATGAAGAGCAATTATAGAGCATGAACAGTAGCTGCTCTTTTAAGTTAACCAATTTCCTGCGTCTCATGAATCTGCATTAGATTAATGGCCTATAAAATTTCATTAAAAAATAAGTTTTTACCTGAAGAATAAAATCAGCTAATTAAAAAAAAATAATCTTTCAAAACAATTAGGTGTCTCTATTGCAAAGTAGTTACTTTCCTGTGAAAACTTCGGTGCAAATTTTATGAGGAACAAGAAAGATGAAAACTGAAAGAAAATCTGTGAGTATGAGATCACTTCAGCATGTGCTAAGAAAGAGGAGTTTGAAAAGAAATCAGTCTTTTCCTAAGAAAGAACTGTCGTGAGAGAATTAGGAAATTATATATAGTACAGTCAAGACCTTTCTGTAGTCACACATTCATACTCCATTTGAAACCCCTGACCTGCTCCTGTTATCCAAGAAGAGAAAAATGAATAAAATTCTATATTTGGAAAACAAATGTTGTATGTGTCTTGAAGACAAAACATGTACATACCCTTTGTACTTTCTCATTCCAAGTTAGACCTGATTTTTAAGTTATTCTGTGTACAAAATCCAGCTCTGTCCAGAGGCTCAGGGGGCTTCAGTGCAGCTCCTATCTTTAAAAAAATATAAACTAAAAAACCCCACAGAGTTATATTCCATCACGAATTTTTGCTACTGGAGGCTGGTTGGTGGCCCTGGGAGGTGGCATGTGGCAGTGGAGGGTTAAGCAGCCCAGAGCCCTGTGCAGCTGGGGTATGAAGCTCAGGCACCACCCCGCACAGGGGTGTGCAGCTCTGTGGGTGTCTGCCTTGTTGACATGCTGTTCCATGGAGCCACTTCCTTGGGGCCGCTGCTTTGGGTCATATACTCAGAGGTAGATGGGCACCTATATGAGTGATAATCTGTGGACAGCTTTTGCAACTGTCCAGACTCTTCACCAGGCTCAGGCAAGCTGAAGAAATAAATGTGCTAACCAGAGCTGGTTTGAATGATGTGGAATTAGGGCAGAGAGGGAGAGGAAGGGATGTTGAGACTGTGCTAGGGGAGGTTTAGGTTGGATATTAGAAAGAATTTCTTTACAGAGAGGGTAATCAGACATTGGAATGGGCTGCCCAGGGAAGTGGTGGATTCTCCATCCCTGGAGGTTTTTAAGACAAGACTGGATGTGGTACTCAGTGCCATGGTCTAGCAACCGCAGTGGTAGTGGATCAAGGGTCGGAGTTGATGATCTCGGAGGTCCCTTCCAACCCAGCTGATTCTATGATTCTGTGATTCTATTTTGCATGTTTTTATTAAGCCAGTAGTATCTGAGGTTAATCTCACATTAATGTGGATGCTGTAATGACTTCTGATCATTAGTCGCTTCAAAAAATTTTAATAACATGGAAATGTCCTTTTAACATTTTGTATTTTAATTAATTGCAGGTATCTCAGGAAAACTTTTAGTACTGATTGGTTTATGTGCTATGTTTCCTGTTAACTAGATTTTTCTCAATAATCTCTAATCACCTTGTACCTCTCTTCCTGATTCTAATTACCAAAGCTTTGTATATGATGACAAGCACTTCAGTTCACAAGTGATTGCACAGTTTTCTGAAGTGAACTACTCCAGAAACTTTCAATTATCTTTTAAGTTTCATATAACAACTCGTGGTTTCTGCTTACTTATTTATACCTGATGGAAATACTGTCACCCTGAAGCCACAGGAAGCAAAGGGGATTGTTTGAGTGGCAGCAGAGCATTTTGTTAGGTGGAAGAGGCAGATCTGAATGTGACCTTCAGCTGAATGCTCTTGAGCTTGATTGCGATATGGAAATTACATTCTCTGTCTTTGTGAAGAGAGAAGATGCAGTTTAAACTACTCTTAATGATCTTACCAACTCCCCCACTCCCATTCCTGGAATCTAATATAGTAAGGGAATATTTGAAGAATTGACTTTCCCAATGTATTCATTGCCCATCTCTATCTCTCCATCTGCACTGTGAGCAAGATGGAATGATTAATTCAATCTTTTAATAGCATGTGGCCAGAATAAGAGGTGTTGGAATTCACAAGCAGTAAAAGTAGAAGATCCAAAGACAATATTGAGCATTGTGATACAATATATCCTGTACTGTCTAGGAATATGATGTCAATACCGTCTTGAAAATCAAAAATAAAATATTTGGTCTAGATCATAGTGGAAAGTATAAATTGTTTTCTGTTGTCTTTTTAATTCCTCTGGTGAGATGCTAAGTAGCAGGTAGCAGTATTTCGTTTTTGGTTTGGATTTCCAGTTTGATCATAAGTAGATCAGTCTTTCCAATTTGACAGGTTTGATCTCTTTGAAGCAAAGAGATCACTCTTTGCTTCAGTTTCTGTGGATGAAAGTTCTCATAAATCATGGAATCATCAAATCATGTACGTTGGAAAATTCCAACAGTTAACCTAGCAGTGCCAAGTCCACTTGTTGTGGTTTAAGAATGGTACTCCCCAGTTTAGTGCTCCCACAGAGACTCTCCAAACCATGCTAGCTCACTTGCTCCCCTCCCTCCCCTCTCTCCTGTGGTGGGATGGAGAGAATTGGAGGCACAAAAGGTAAAGATCATGGGTTGGTATAAGACCAATTTACTGGAAACAGCAATGACATAAGAAAATTAATAGTAACAGCGATACTAATGACAGAGGGTACAAGAAAAGAAATGTTATTTCTCACTGTGGAAACCCCCAACTATAGACAACACCCAACATCTGCCTCCAGCTCGAAGCAGGACCACCCCGGTGCTCCGTCTGCCATGCTTACTTGACCAGAAGGAAACCCTTCTTGTCAGAAGAGATTCCCTTCTTCTGCTCCAGCGATGATGTTAGGTGGTATAGGATAACCTCCATGTCCTAGCCATACCCCCTCCTGGCTACTGCAAAAATTAACCCTGTCCTGGCTGGAACCAGGACACCACCACCAAACTATGTCTCTAAGTGCCACATCACATCTTTTAAAAAGCTCCAGGGATGGCGACTCAGCTACTTCCCTGGGTGGCCTGTTCCAATGCATGATAACCCTTTCAGGGAGGATATTTTTCCTAGTATCCAATCTAAACCTCCTCTGGCACAACTTAAGGCCATTTTCTTTCATCCTGTCACTTGTGACCTGTGAAAAAAGACCGACCGCCACTTTGCTGTAACTTCCTTTCAGGTAGTTGTAGAGAAAGATAAGGTTTCCCTTAAGCCTCCGTTTCACCAGGCTAAGCAGCCCCAGCTCCCTCAGCCACTCCTCATGAGACCTGTGCTTCAGACCCTTCACCAGCTTCATTGTCCTTCTCTGGACACTCTTCAGTACCTCAATGTCTTTTATATAGTGAAGGGCCCAGGACTGAACACAGGACTTGAGGTGTAGCCTCACCAGTGCTGAGTACAGGGGGACAATCACTGCCCTGGTCCTGCTGGCCACACTATTCCTGATACAGGCCAGGATGCCACTGGCCTTCTTAGCCACCTGGCTCATGTTCAGCCACTGTTGACCAGCACCCCCAGATCCTTCTCCACTGGACAACTTTCCAACCACTCTTCCCCCAGTCTGTAGCATTGCATGGGGTTGTTGTGACCCAAGTGTAGAACCTGGCACTTTGCCTTGTTGAAACTCATACCATTGGTCTTGGTCCATCAATCCAACCTGTCCAGATCCCTCTGTAGAGCTTTTCTGCCCTACAGCAGATCAACATTCCCACTCAACTTGATGTCATCTGCAAACTGACTGAGGGTACACTCGACCCCCTTGTCCAAATTGTCAATAAAGATATTAAACAGGCCCCAATATTGAGCCTTGGGGAACACTACTTGTTACCAGTCACCAGCTGGATATAACTCCGTTAACTACCACTCTCCAGGCATGGCCATCCAGCCAGGATTTTACATAGTAAACAGTATGCCTGTCCAAGCCATGAGCAGCCAGTTTCTCCAGAATTCTGAGTTTGAGCATTTTCTGAGTTTTGGGTACTATAAATATTCTCGAGACTTGAAGGTTTATGACAGAACCTTTCTTCCATGCAAGGTGTAAGGACTTGCCTGCTCAGGTTGATTTCTACATTATTTGGGATTGAATCAAGAGTAGTAGCAACAGGTGGTTTTTTTCTTTTTTTTTTTTTTTTTTTTTTCCATGAGCTCTCTTTGTTAGGAAAGGCTCTCTTTGTTAGGAAAGAACCACCATTTACAGTCTTCTGAAATGAGTTTTTTGCACTGCAGTCAGTTATGACATTTACTTAGCCCTTAATGGAGTAACAGAGTCATCACTCTTTGCTGATTCATATTTTCTTCAGCATTTCAAACTCACTGCCATCACCCTGTTTTCTTGGTCAAAACTATAATACAAATGCTAATTTTTCATAGTCAGACATTAAACTTTAAAACCTTTGGAATTCTGTGCCACATTTTGTGCAGATAACTGTCAAGATTTTTTGCGATAGCTGCGATGTGGTCTTTCCAAGGGAAGACCTTTTCTGAAATTACTCACATTTTGTTTTGTATTTATGGCATCTTACAGAATGATCACTGGATTTCTGAACCTGATATGGAGAAATTTTACATTTACTGTCGACTTCAGTGGGAGGTAAAAGTGCCTTTAAAGGGCAAATGTTTGTTGAAATTGAAACTTTCTGCTCTCAGATAGGGAATTACACTGGGAAGGCTTCTGTATGCTCAGTGTATGACTGAGAGCAAGGACTTGAAATGGTTTCTTACATCCTGAGAGATGTAAAGCATTCTCAGATGAAGCCACGTCTACTTGTTAGCTGTATGTGAAATCTTGTAGCCTGGACAATTTTTGGTTGCTGGTAGAGAGTGAAAAAAATTTCTAATGTCTCTAACTTCTGCAGGATGGGAAAATGAATTCTGCAGGTACTAGACTATGCAGAGCTATTTTCATTACCCCTATTTAAATCTCCTGGGATAAGCTCCTCTTTTTCATCTCTTATTTCACAACAGGAAAAAAATATAATTACATGATCACATGACTTGAAGAGCATTGGGAAGTTTTACATAAAATGACATTGCCCAAGGTATTGCACAGTTACATTTACCCAGAGGGAGGGAGTACGGGAGTAAGTATCAGTAAATCTGTTCAAAAGATAACCAGATGCTTTTTCTTGATTTAAAGATACACCTGTATATAACTTCCCTATCTTTACTGTGACTGGAGTGAAAGAGAAGAAAGTCAAAGAGTAAGATTTAATAGGTAAATATATAAAAGGAATGAAAGATAAGCAAGGCAAAGAATACATGGCAAATGGAAATATGTCCTTCTTTATTCTTGTGATAGTATTTTCCCATGTAAGAAATTATATGGGTAAATGGATCCTTTAAATATATGCATATGTAGGGATGATTACTTTCTTCTTGAAGCTAGTGTTCAGTTTCTTCTCCTTATATTTTTAACAAGTCCAGTAGTCTTTCATATGCAGGCTGTGTCTGTCCAGTGTGCTGTAAGGAATTAGTGGGATCTCTTCAAATTATTGCAACAACCATTCTGCCCTTATTTCACAAAATCCTGTGTTAGATTTTTGTGAAGTACCTTTTATGAGCAAAGCTGGGACTGCTCACATATTGATAGCCATGGCTGAGCTGAATTAGTGCTGTGCCTTGTCAGCGCATGATGGTGTCTCCTACGCCTCTTCTGTCCAGCTTCATGGCAGCAAAGCCCTCCTTCCAAGTGAAGGCAATGTTTCATGACCTCATCCGAGTCCCTCGTTGGAGTGTGCCCCCAAGACAAAATGACTGCACGGCAAAATATGCCATATGTGGTGTAACAGCAGTGGGTAGTCTGGTGCCAGATATTCTTGCACAAGTTTGTCAATATGTAGTATCAGCCTTTGTCTGATATATCCTTGTTCTTTGTTTCTCCAGCAAAAAAACCCCAACTGACTTAAGCCAGGCATAGCAAGGTTATATAAGACAAGGTCTACTGTGTAATGGCAGAAGTTGCTTAATGACTTGCAGAACCTTAATTTCACTAATATAATTTTTACTTGAAGATCTAAGGCAACTTTTCAAATTCTTGATTCTTTCTCTCCCTCCCACTCCACTCCCAGGGACTGTGTACTCTCCTATTTCTACACATTCAGTTGGGAACTTTACTCGCAAGGCAGATTGTGGGCAAACCTGGATTCCTGATGAATTTTTAGCAGATTTTAATACTGCACTGTGATATTTTCCAACTGACTGATTTGTATAATGGTATGTTCAATCTATCTATTTGGCAATCATAAAAAATTAGATTCAAATCTCCTATCTTTAGATGAATTTTGGCTAAAGGAACAAAGTACTCAAAAATGGCAAACATGGCCAGAAGTAAGATTTAGGGCTCGGGAACTGCACCCTCCCATCTGCTTTTGCTTTCTTTTACCTTAGGGCAGCTCCACATTTGTTGGGATCAAATTTCCTAATATCTCTCTGTCAAAATCAGCCTGAACTTGTATTGTAAAAAGCTGAGATATATGCTTCATCAAACCATTTTTCAATGCAGCCTTGTTTCCCATTGTCTGAAAGAAAGGCCATTCAGAAATGGCAAGGAAACTTCCCAAATTAACCATTCTCTTTAGTTTCCTCCATTCTCAGCTTGGAGGGTGGGAAGGCACAACATTAAGCATTTTTTTCAATGACCCTGATGCAGAAAGTCTGCATAGGGTTTATTGGGGGAAGAGGTTCTTCACAGTCAGAGCAAAGACAGCATAAATCTGATTGGAAAATTACCATGTATATTGTTTTTGAAAACTGTAATTATCTTTTTCTCCATGAATCCCTTCTGCCAAGTCTAGCAGCATTATTAAGTCCAAGATCAACATATTTGACAAATAAAGGAAAAGCACTCAGACTTCAGTCAAAAGATGTATGAAAATGCAACTTCCCTTGGCTCTTGTAACCAGGCAGGACTTCTTCACTTGCAAACACTCCAGTCATATGCTCTGAAAAACAGGGCACTGAAATACATGTGCATGTGCAGAGGAAGTATTTTTTGATGACTTTGACAAGTCTTACCTTTCTAGCATCCATGGATTCAAAGCCTTGACAGACCCCACAAAACCACGGTTGATTTGGATGTGTAAGAGGCCAATGTGCCTCTGCTGATGTCCTCACTAGTCCTTTTTTTTGCCTTGAGGACAATACCACCATGCAGAGGTTTATGATTGAGGTGCATTAAATTGCTTAGAGCTGTTTTGGAGGGGGGGGGGAAGGTGAAGAGAGGGGAAAGGGGATTGAAGCACTTGAAAATTACCTCATCTTAAACAAAAGCCTTTTTCCTGTGTCTTTGAAAGTCTAACACTCCCTTCTGCTTCCCCTTCCACACCCTACCTTCCTCACACTTCTCCCTTTATCTGCATTTATCCTGTCTTTCCAAGAATAACTAGAAAAAATGAAGATAGGTGTGTCATGCAAATGAAATTTTTAGAGCAGCTTTCCACTCCCCTTCCCATTGTTGATCCAAACTCTCTTTTCCAAGACCTCTCTTAACAGGTCTTGGATTTTTGACTGTCAAACATTTTTTCTCTCTAAAGCTGCCTTATTTTGGGCATTGTTATTTTTCTTTAGTAAAAAGTATTTCTTTAAGTACTGTAATGCTGGCAACATAACTTTCATCTTACTACTGTGCCAGTTTATCTTGCATCTTTTCTAGTATTTGGGGGCTTTTTTACTATAGTTAGGTCTTGCTGAGGATACTGGTTGGACTCAAATACTATCTGATACCTCCCAAGGCTCTCCAGTGTGTTCATGAGGTGAAAAATAAAAGGAAAATGAGCCATTCTGCTTATTAATCCTTTGTAGTATGACTTTTTCATTTATTAAATGAGATATCTAGGGACAAGTTCTGGAATTGGTTTTGGAAACTTGTCTCTCAGGCTTCTGTGAAGGGCTTGTCATCTTGCCTGTAAATGTTATCACTTTATCCTTATAAGCAAGCTGGCATGCTTGTCAAAAAGATAAACAAATGTTATAAAATTAGAGCAGGCTTAAATTTGGGTGGATTTCTTTTTTTGTTTGTTTGGTTTGTTTTTTTTTAAAGTTGTTTTCATTGGCAATTAAAAAAAATTCATTAGTCTGGCTCAGCAGATGTTTGCTGCTAACTCTGAGGTAATGTCACTTGTTCCCGTGTTGACAATGTCAGGAAGGGATGAGGATACACATTAGCTCCTTAGCTGGCTTAGCACACTGCTTCTCTAGTTGGCATAGCCGCCAACTCCCCTGCTTTTGTATCACTTACTGCCGTGCTACGCTTCGGCTATTTGTCCAGGCTTGCTGGATATGTGGTGCCTTGGCTTGTTACAGTACTGGTTGGGTCCCCAGCCATCCTGGCAGCCCAGACAAATTGCTGCCACTGTGTGGGAGCTCTGTTGAATTGTGGATATGCACACTTCACGGGGCACGGGCTGTGCGTGTGTCCCCATTGGACATCCCAACCTGAAATACAGACAATGGAACTTCTGTGAGTTCCCAGCATTGGTAAGTGTGAGGTATTGTTTGTTGTCTCACTGGCATGCAGCATTTCAGGATCTCTGTGTGTCTTGTGCATTGGTTAAACAAGAAACTTGGTCTTATTGGATGTCAGGGGTTTTGCTGTGGTTTTGTGAGCATTTGTTACCAGTTGTATTCCCTGTCGGTTTCTCTGTGGGAGCCTTATTAAATTAGGTCTTCCCCTGGCTGCTGAAATTCTTACAGCCATCTGGCTGCTGCTGTTTTATTTATAGTACCTTGAGATACTATGAATTTGTAGGGCAAGGGACACATTTCCATGGTTTGGTTTCTCCTGCTGTTCTGGTTCTTCAACACCTTTCTCTTCCCATGAGTAACTCCAGGCAGCCTCTCTCCGGTACTTCCATTTCCTCATAATTCCTGACAAAACCTAGGAGGCTTGTCACCTATCTGATGCAAAACTCCAGTTGTGCTGGGCAAATAAGTCAACCCTTGCACAATGCATCCATAGATTCAAGGTACGTTGGACCTGCTGGCCATGTGCCTGTGGATCTGCATGTGAGCATGACAGTTGTTCATCAGTGGAAGGTCTGATGGTCTCAACTGCTGAAACCAGCAGGATACCTTTTCACAGGACTAGTCAGGCTGGTTGCTACCTACTTGGTTACCAGCCTTAAAGGCCTTAAATCTTGATTGCATATTGATACTCTTTAGAAAAGTGATTGGAAGCAGCAAAGGCAGAAATGATTTTGGTATTCAAATTTGGGAAGACCATTTGCATTTGAAAGATCATCTGCACAGGCTTAGGACAGGCTTATGGCAAGCAGTTTGTCTGGGTTATTTGTCAGGACTTGAACACCTGAAATTTTCTTCTGTTAGGATAGTCCTGGCATGACTTTTTGAGTCTGGCCCCTGTTTACTTGGTTTATAACAAACCAGAAGTTTATGGAGATGTTACTGTAAGGTACATACAAAAGGCTATCGCTGAAAGCTGCGTGGGTTCCCCAGCACTTTACTAGTTGCCTCGCAGAGTCGCAAATGAATTATTTTTCTGCATCTGCTTAGAAGGGATCTTAATGGCTATAATCTCAGTATCACCACCGTGTAAATCAGGGAAAAAGAGTAGGAATATTTTGCAATAGGAAAAACTACTCAATAATTCCATGGTAGATTGAACTATATGAATTCTTTATCCATCTAGAAAACTTGATTGTGCCTTATCCTGTGTCCACATGAAGACTACCAATTACAGTTTACTCTCTTTTTCTTACTCAATGTTGCTGAGTGGCTCCAAATTTGGCTCTTGTTATTCAGTCATCAAACTAAATATTCATTGTGGGTTCTCTTCTTTTTTTCTTTCTTTTTTTTTTTCCATCTGTGGTTCTGCCAGTTACCTTCCGGCCTAATATTTGCATGTAAATTATTCAGTTATAGGAGGAATGAAAAAAATAACTTAGGATTTGTCTGCAGGGATCTCTCCAGCACAAATGCCACTGAAGTTCCTGCACTGAGTGACCAGTTCAGGAGGTGCAGGCGGGTTCCAGCATGGCACATCACAGATGGACACTCTGATCAGCTTTTTGGATGCCTTCAACCATGCTTGATTCTTGCCTGATAAGGGCTGGAGACTGATTAAAGACAATCCAAATTCTGCCCTCGGCCTTTGATGTGTTAAAAAGAGGATTAATGAGGAGATTAATATAAAGATATTATATTTTAATGTCCACATGACTCATAATGTGCCACAATACAGATTCTGGATTAGTAGGGTAGGAGATGGAACTCTGTAAAAATTTGATGCAATTTGCTTTTAATAAACTTTTTCTTCTTTTTTTTTTCCTCGACCTCAAACACGCTGTGATGTAAAGATTACAGAATACTAAAGCAAATAGCTCTTAAAGGGAACTCTTCCGCTGCAGTTTGCATTGTCTGTGTTCACATAGTGCATTTCAGCAAAAAAAGAGAATGTTTGATGCCTCGGTTTTGATTTGGCTACTTCCATGACCCTCATCCCTACCCCAGAGTTGAGATTTTGCTGGCAGGAACTGGTTATTGAGATGGAATTGGTCATTGACATGGGTCTGCATGCTTTCTTATTTCTCTGTGGTCTTGGCAGTTGCAGAAACATCCTGACAGCCCTCTTTTAGAGTCCCTTGAAAATTAATATTTTTAAAAATTATAGAATTGCCTCACATTCTTTATAGTATTCAGTTTGTGTGAGGATGTCTCTGTACATAGAAGTTATTTCAGATTACGAAATATGTTTGAAAGGACAATAATTCTTTTAAAATAGCTTCACATCCAGACAGAATAAATCTGCTTTTATTTTTCTGTTTTAGGTTAATCCACTTGCGAAGTAAACAGGCTTATTTTGTCCAAATATATTGGAATGCAGGCAGAACCTGCAGCCTGGGAGAAGCTTCTCGTGGAGGTTGGTGTGATAAAGCAGCACCTAAGGACTGCAGGCTTTGAACACAAAGGAAAATTAACAGCTAGATCTTGGTCAGGGGATTTCATTAACACAGGGCTGTAAGGTTCTCATGTCCCACAGTGAGATCACTGGCATTCCGCCTCTGTACTTGATCAGTATCTACCTCCATACCAGGAGCAAAAGCAGAGAGCCAGCTCGGGTGGTTTAAATGAGGTACAAGAAGTGCCAGAGGGAACCTCCCCAGACATTGCAAAGCTGGTGGGTCTCCACTGCCTCCTGCCTGGGGGGCTCCAGCCTCCAACTGCACTGGGCTCAACCTCTAGCACAAAATAAACCAGTATCTGCTTAAAAACCAGGCTGAGCCCAGGTCTGCTTTGAATTTCATGTTGGGTTTCATCATGGAAGAGGTGTTTTCACACTTGAAAGGTGGTTGTTCTGCAAACTCCACATGACACTGGAGTTCTAGTGGGAGCAGGCACTAATAAACTGCCTTTCACTAGAGTTGCCACTATCTCACATGCACAGCCCTGGATTTGATCTTTAGCACTTTTATTGATGTAAATATTATCTGTGTTTCATTTTCATGGAGATTCATTTTACATTAAGCTATCTGACTTGATGGTGACTCTACACATTTTTAAAATTAATAAAAACTAGGAATTAATTGAGGAATTTTTTTTGTTAACCCCCCCCACCCCCAAGATGTTTGCATTTCCCATTTTGACTGAAGTGAGTGGATAGACTGAGATGTGCCATGCAGTGTTGTGTCTGTTCAAAACCATGCTATGTGGGAGCCGTATCCTGTACCCATTGTAAATAAAACAGAAAATGTTTATTTATCTGTGTGTCTGCAGCTCTTATTACTGCCTTCCTGGGTGCTTTCTTAGGTTCTTGGAGCTAGCTGCTACAAGCAGGCCTGTTTTAAACAGAATGCGTCTCTGCAGCCGAGTCTTCATTGCAGGCTAGTAGTGTAGCTGATTTAAGTGACCATTAGGACCAAAAAATTCTCGTTTTCTTTGCAGGCCTCATGGACAGGGTAGGACTGGGCATTTTCTTTCATTGTCCTCTGCTAAGCACCACTTCATCACAGTGATATCCTTTATCTGACTTCTGACTTCTCATTTTCCTTCATGTCATTGCCCCTTCCCCAGTCCTGACTTGTCTTTCTCCTTTTGTTCCATTTATTTTTTTCTAAGTGAATAATTTTGCATTAAAATGTCACTTCTTATTCAATAGGTAGATACAGTGGTGCACTAATGAAAATGAGTGACAGCCCCTGGGTGCAACGTATGACATCCAAATGTCAGGTCAGCAATATGGTGAGAGGACAGGAAGCAAGGGGAGGCATGGGCAGGCAGAAGAGGAGAAGAAAGTACTCAGGCCCAAAAGAATGCATTTTCTCTTGAGGAGATTTCTTTTGGACCTGTGGGCATTTTATTTAGAGTTTGTGATTAGAAATATGTTTGGTGGATATTGCAGGGCTGCTTATAACTAAACTGAAACCCCTTAGGAAAGCTCTTGGTGAAGTTTTGTTTAGCTTGAGTTGCATGTGTCAGGACAATCTATGTGCATGGATATCACTGTAACTGGAGTTAACTTTCAAATACTTGCAAACAATTCCCACTCTGCGTGGATGGAAAGAATCACATAGTTACCTGAAGAGAATGGAAATTCATGTTGAATTGTTATGTAAAGAACTATGTGTTTCAGAAAAGGTGAAACCTGGGTCTTTTTTGAAGTTGCTGTGAAGAAAGCAGCTTGTATGAGTGCTAGGCCTGCGTTTCATAACCATGTAAATATGAGTTTGTGTTGTACAACAAAGCGATCCCCTAAAAGCCTAGAAATCAAAATAGAAAGTCCTTTGATAGATGAGAGTTGGCATCTTTTGAACATTTGTTATCTATAGCATTGCCTACAGACAATGCACCAGAGCAAAAAGAAATATTCAGTGCCATTTTCCCTGTGCAAATACACAGCTTCTACTCAAAAGCAAACAGAAATTCACCTTGGTCACCTGAGGACCATGTGATGCTTCACAGGAAGCATTTGCCACCTCGTAAAAAAAATTGTAGTTGATATTTGACATAATTAATGCCTTCCCCAAGCAGTTACATTATCCTGCCTTTGCTCTCCTTTGGCTGCAGGACTCCCTCCATGGTAAAGGGATGTGCTGGGCAACCTGCACTCAGCGTGAGAGCTTGTACTTGGGATGGCAGCCACCCTGCTGGGACCATTCCAACCACTCTTTGGCTCACTTGGCAAGTCTAAGGGCTGCCTGGGGATGCAGGAGGCACAGGCTGTGCCTAAGCCATCCCTATAGCAGAGAGAGTTTGGGAGCATACCCTGCCTGCTGGGTGGTCTGTTGCCCTGGGTTAAGGAGCGCTTGTTGGGGTGGAGGCAATGTGGGGCTGACAGTGGGTATTTAGGATGCTGACTTCTATGGGAAAGGCTGGTGGGGGTCGGAACAGCAGATGGAGGTTTTCTTGCAAAAAAATTGCCTACTCCTTTCTTTGGGGCTCAGGACCCAGTGATTTCCAGGAGAGAGAGTGCTCAGCTATGCAGGGAAATTAGGTCAGCTGCTTCCTGCCCTTTAGATGCATCGCCTTTGACTGAGATGTTTTCTGTTTCCTTCATGTTACTGGCAGAGGCCAGTCTTTTGTCACTGAAGAAGTTTTCAGGATACATGCTGCTGATTGAATTTTTTTCCCTGTACGCATAGAGTAAACCGTCCTTGAGCTGACTTGTAACTGCTGTCACCTTGCTCTTTAACAAAGTTATGATGGAAATTTTAAAGATGACTGCAGGATGACCAAATGCATGCAAATAGAAATGAGAAAATTTCTGAAGTGGGTGTTTGCCTTTTGTGTTGTCCACCTCAGTCTTTCATGAACTGTTAATACTGGAAAATTATAGTGCAGTAAATAATGGCAGATACTCCACAGTTTTTATTTCTATGCAGTTTGCTTCTGAGATTGTTTACTGGACTGGCTTGAGTGGTCTGTTTAATGTATCCTCTTTAAAATACATCTTAACTTCTTAATTGTGTTACTATTGCAAACTAACCTTGCATTGTTTCTTTTTTCCTCATATAGTTTTCCCTACACAAGATGGAAAGGTTGCTATAGTGACTGGAGGAACTGAAGGAATTGGTTACCAAACTGTGAAGCATTTGGCAAGACTTGGCATGCATGTGATAATAGGTAAAGTCATTATTTTCTTAATAAACTTTTTGTTTCAGAAAGTGTTTATTTTTTTTTCTTTTAAGGAATATTCTCTTTCCAGCATAAGTAGAGATATGTCAGGGGAAGGCAGGAGAGTGTTTTGCTAGCATTTAGCACAAATAAAATTGATTTATGTTTTGCTTTGCAAGATCTTAGAAAAAAAAGTGGATGGGATTTTTTTTCTGCAGAACTTGGAAGAATTGTACTACCTTATATAAGAAGTAAATAATAAAAAAAACCTTAAAAATATGGATATCACACAAATATTTTATTTTCTTGTTACTGAGGATGGATTATGCTTCAGCGTTAGGGTGCCTGTTCATTAAGAGGAGAACTAATGAAAGCCTTGAAGGAATACTACGGTGTTTAGTGGGGGATGATCTGTGTTATAAGGGCAGAGTTATAAGGGCCCTTATAACATCATCTATATAAAAATTGCACGTTTATTTCTCAGTTTGTCACTGTAGGTGTCCTTTGTAGGCAAGGCAAGGAAATAAATACCTTGAGAGGTTCAGTCATGTCAGTCTAAGATGGAGTGGACAACTCACCTTCTGGAGGTGCCTATGTCTCTTCATTGATAATAAAGAGTTTATAAAGTTACTATGTTAGATTGAGACATCTGAAATTAGGATACGTGAATTTCTGTAGGAACTCAAAAAATGTCCTGTGTGCACAATATCTTCTTTCTACTGCAGACAGTATTAATGAGACGTTTTTCCTATTTTTCAAAGCTTTCTTTACTACATATACATATTTATGCACTAATATATCTACTAAATCGGTATGTAACATAAGTACTTACATGTTTAAAACACTACATTTTGTTCACTTTGTCTTTCTTTAACTAGATTTTTACCTAAACCACTGTAACTTTCACATCGTAAAGTCACTGAAGATTGCTATTTCATTATACACTAGCAAGTTGCTGATACCATTTTGTTCAGCTTTTATACAGAATGTGCTCTCTCTAAGGTTTTGTATACACATCTTTAAGAAAAAAAAAACAACCCCCACCAAACAATGAATGAGAGCATAGTAGCCATGTACTTTTATTCTAGTACAGGCAGTAACACTAATGGAGTTGTCCTGGAATCGTACTAGTGTAATGCAGAATACCAGAATACTCGTACATGTTTTAATAGATGTGTCAAAACCAAGAATCTGCAAAATGCAAGTAGATACTGCTGTATGTAGCTAGATGCTTGATGTTGCTAATGTAGCTAGATGTAGCTTATGATGTCAGCGTTAATATTTCATTAAAATTGCTTTTCGTGTTTAAGGTGGACTGCAAAAATGTTCTCAGTGGGAAAACAAAAAGACTAATTTTCTTCTCTTTGTGTAGGGTCACGGAAGCATAGAACATTGCTTCTTTTTTAAGATTTATTTTATATCCTCTAGGGTTTAGGATATTCTGTGTAACAAAATTCAGTGTGAGAGTTTTGGGAATGGGAGTGTGATGTTTAGGTACAGAATCTCTAAATAAGCTGAAATTTTTCAACTCACAGTCACTCCCTCATAGATCTCATTCACTCACACTTACTCCCATACTCTCACAAGCATCAAGATGTGGTGTGAGCTCATGTGGTCTGATGAGCATCACCTGAGTACGGGAAAATGTATGCCAGCTACTAAGTCCTTATCCTGTCTCTTTGGTTCTTTTTGATCAGAAATAATGGGCTAGTTTATGGTCAGATGTGCCCAGAGAGGTCGTGGAGTCTGTCTCTGGAGATATTAAAAACTCATCTGAATGCGACCCTGTGCAACTTGTTCTAGGTGAAACTGCTTTAGGAGGGAGATTGGACAGAACTCCCTTCCAAACACAACCATTCTGTGATTCTGTGATCTTTTATATTGTTCACCAGCTCTTAGTATGTTTTTCCTTGTCTGAAACATATAGGCTATGTCTATAGCCTATTTTTTGGGTGGGCTAACAGGAAAAATAATGGTATGCGTGATATGCTGCAACCTGGATGTTATCCTCCCGGTGGCAGAGTGCATGGCCATCTACATCAAGACTGGCAAGTCTTCTGTGCTGTGGCCTTGACATAAACAACACAGGAGCAGCGTTCTCTAAACATGTCCTTTATTTTTCATCGAAGGGCATTCTTTTAACACTTTGCTTCGCTCTTTCTTCT
The DNA here is from genome assembly GCF_009829145.1 of Chiroxiphia lanceolata. Lineage (NCBI taxonomy): Eukaryota > Metazoa > Chordata > Aves > Passeriformes > Pipridae > Chiroxiphia > Chiroxiphia lanceolata. Next base: position 35,803,392 of record NC_045638.1, on the reverse strand, counting down.
GGTACTTAAAAACACATACACTTCCATTCACTCTTCTGTTGTATCAACCTTACTATTTGCATTACGAATCTCTACAAATGTAAATTAATGAAATTAATTATAGGAAGCATTTAATGAGTAAGATTTCCAACTGATTCTTTTCTTCCATGCAAACTCTGACCTAAACAATGAGCCCTGTGAGTCACAGCTGTCTTCTTTGCCTGTGAAATTCTCAGAGCAAAGCAACCCAGTCAGTAGAATGGATAGTCCCAGGATTTTTTCCAGCTGCAAGATCAAAAGAGTTTCAAAAGCACATTAAATGCAATGACCTTCCATCCTTGTTCCTAACTGTTGGGGCCAAGTGTTCAGAGTATGCTTACAATACCTGCTGGCACATTGGCATGCTTTAGCACTTTCAACTTCAGGCCACGCAAGGCTCAAATAAGACAGCAAGTGTGCTCAAGCTTTCTCCTCTGGAAATGTTTTCACCCTATGTTTGTATAGAGACATGAACTTATGTTAGGAAGATGTGAATGTTAGGTGAATTTGGGCTTTCGGGGAAGACTCACATGTAGCTTACAGTCAATCTTGCTCATTCACTGAATGCTTCTTTCCCATTACAGGAACTTTAGCAATAAAAATTATACCCCTGCAGCAGGCAAATGAGTCAAACCTGAATGTCTGATTTGAAAAAATGATTCACTCTTTGTGATGGATGTGATTTTGACTCAGTTTGACATTTTAGAGGAGTAAATATTTGAAGCAACCTTCTTTTAAATCCAATCTACCAATAGAATGAGGAAAACAAATAAGTAGAAAGCGTGTTACCTTGTGGAACATGAATAGGCACTGTATGAAAAGGCAGTGTGTTAACTCAGAGCCTTTTCAGCAAGCAGTTGCATACTGCTTTTACACCTTTTTCCTTTCCTGTTCCAGTGCTGGTGCACAAGACTCCTTTCTCCCACCAATGGGTTCCCTCTGTGGGTGCTGCTCACCCTGCCCTCAGCCTCCCTCTGGGAAAGAGGCTGGGCTGAATGCTGAAATGTTGAAAGTAATTTTCTGCACATTTTTTTGATAAATTTCATTGAGATTTTTTTTGACAGGCTGCAATATGATTACTCACAGTCAGCATGGCTTTTACTTCAGGAAAATCTCATGGCAGACAGCGAACCCCTAGTAGGGAAAGCTGATGCCAGTGGTGAGTCTTCAGAGTCAAGCCACACGGAGCTTCTGCTCCCTCCTATGCAATTTACTGCTCGATAGGTTGCAATTTCATTTTCAGAGAGAGAAGGTAAATGCCACACCGTTTTTGGTGCCTGTTGAGTGGTGACTGATATTGAAGGTGTTGTTTTGTGTGCACTTACAAATAAATATGCTCTTAACAATAAGGACATTGGAAATCAAGATATTCCAGACATTTCTATGACCTCCCCCACCCTTATTATTAAAACCCAGTAGGTTCAGCTGTGGTTCACAGTGTCTGCCACAGTTTTGTGAGTCTGTATTTAGACTGATTAAACTCTTCCTATTCCTTCCATCCTTTATCTCAGGTTATTAATTTTACGAGGATTCTGTGAGTGCATGTTAAAATCATTGACTCAAAAAAGGGAGCTTCAGTTTGATTTTTCTTTTTTCTTTCCCCTGAGTACATTAATAAAAGAAGGCTATAAAATATGAGAATATTTAATATAGAAGCTTTGATGATCCTTCCTGATAGTGGTAGAGGAAAATCAAAAGATGTGCAGCTTGACAATGTTACACATATGCTGCTTGGTATAAAACACCAGGTTCAGTACAGTGTAATCAATATTTAGTGTCCAAGTATATCAGGGTCGCAGTTTTCTAAGACAGGCTTACACTTTGAAGGAAGCAATCTCATTATATTTATGTATATGTATATGTATTCTGGTGACTTATTTGAGCCCTACAATTATGGCATAAATAAATGTAGCTCCATCACCAGACTCAGCACTTCTATGCAATGTCTTTAAGACCTGCAGGAGGCCAAGCAAGAGATAGTTCTGCCACCTCTTTCATTCACATTAGTTTCCAATTTTCAAGCTGTATTCTCTGCACTATAAATCAGACAATTCTTATATTGTATAATACTACAAAGTGACTTTACAGGGATAATTAAATCCTATCAAGATGGTGCAGTTGTTCATTTTCAAAGACAGTTTGATTTAATTTCAATTACTGAAAATTTCTATGGGTTACTTTAATAGTCTTTCCTTACTATACATAGATCTATGAGATGCTTATAATTTTTTTCTAGAAAAGTGTTTATCTTCCTAATTTTAGCCAGGTTTTGTTAGGCCTGGATGAGTTCTAGAGTTAGTCAGGAAGTATCAAAATGTTACCAGCATATTAAAAGTGGGTGATGATTTCTTTTTTCTGGTATGAGCACTAAGAAAATGTATGCAGATTGCTTTATAATTGTCATTCAGTTCAGGTTTTAGCATATCAGTACACCGTAATCAGAGTTATGAAAAACTGTACTTACAATACTGTCTGTTATTTATCCACTATACATGTGCACACAGCCACACACAGTCTTTCAAATACATAAGAATTTTGTCAAGCACTTTAGTTCCTAATTTCTCTTTGAAGACCATCATGTCCTTGCTTTAAAAAGAATTTTTCCTTTAAACAACTGTCAGTGGTTTAAGGCTGATTATTTATAAACTAATTCATTGCAGCATTCCTTGGGACATTTGAAACTATTATTAGAGTAGTGACAAACATCTGAAAAGACAGAGCATAAGAATTCTCTTTTGGGAATTAGTCTGAAGTAGAACTCAATCAACTGTAGAGGTGTATTATATAGTAAAATACTTTGATTTACTGAGCTCAACCATCAGGAAAATGAGAGAGATTTGGCTTGATATGGTTTGTTTGGATTTCTAGAAACCTTAAAGCAAAATTCTCAAGGCTGTTCAGGATACTACACAGCCCAAAAGATAAGTACAAATGCCATTACATTCATACAATAACTTTGCATGTTAAGACAGAACATAGACATAAATGTTTATTTTCTTGGTAGAGAAGGTGTTATCCTTGGAGTTCAGCAGAGATATGTGTTAGAACCCATGGTTTTAACACATAATTTTAGAGGAGGAGCAAATAGTGAAGTGCTTCAGACTGTATTAAATTATTCAGGGTAATAAAGACCAGGATGTCCTGAGGAATTACAGGAAGACCATAAGAAACTGAGTGTTAAAAGGCATGTGCAGTTCAGTGTAGATCAATATGGACTGATGGCCGTGGGGAAAAAAATTTCAGAAAAAGAAATGATGGATTCTGTATTGACCATCATCACTTTGGAGGTAGATCCTGGGGTCACAATAGATCGTTCTGTGAAACTTGGTGCTCAATAGCTTGTAAAAACCAAGTATTAGAAGTTGTTATATAATGAACAAACAAAACAGACAACATGAGTTAATTCAACTGTATGAATCCTTTGTGGGCCAGGACCTTAAATACTATGTTGGGTTCTGTTCTGCCTATTTCATAGAATCATAGAATCAACTGGGTTGGAAAGGACCTTAGAGATCATCAAGTTCAACCCTTGATCCAACACTGCGGTGGTTACCAAACCATGGCACTAAGTGCCACATCCAGTCTCAGCTTAAAAACCTCCAGGGACAGTGAATCCGCACCTCCCTGGGCAGACCATTCCAATGTCTGATTAGTCTCTCAGTAAAAAATTTTTTTCCTAATATCCAATCTAAACCTCCTCTGACAGAGCTTAATACCATGCCCTCTTGTCCTACTTCTGGTTGCCTGGGAGAAGAGACCAACCCCCACCTGGCTACAACCTCCTTTCAGGTAGTTGTAGAGAGGGATGAGGTCTCCCCTGAGCCTCTTCTTCTCCAGGCTAAACAACCCCAGCTCCCTCAGCCTCTCCTCACAGGATTTATGCTCCAGTCCCTTCACCAGCCTCGTTGCTCTTCTCTGGACCTGCTCCAGCACCTCGATTTCCTTCCTGAACTAAGGGGCCCAGAACTGGACACAGTACTTGAGGTGTGGCCTCACCAGCACTGAGTACAGGGGAAGAATCTCTTTCCTGGACCTGTTGGCCACACTGTTCCTGATACAGGCCAGGATGCCATTGGCCTTCTTGACCACCTGGGCACACTGCTGGCTCATGTTCAGCTTCCTGTCAATCCAAACTCCTAGGTCCTTTTCTGCCTGGCTGCTCTCCAGCCACTCTGTCCCCAGCCTGTAGCGATGCAGGGGGTTGTTGTGGCAAAAGAGCAGGACCCGGCATTTGGCCTTCTTGAACCTCATCCTGTTGGAATCAGCCCATCTCTCCAGCTTGTCCAGGTCCCTCTGAAGAGCCCTCTTGCCTTCTGGCAGATCAACACTCCCCACCAGTTTGGTGTCATCTGCAAATTTGCTGATGGTGGACTCAATCCCCTCATCCAGATCATCAATAAACATATTAAACAGAACTGGGCCCAACACTGATCCGTGGGGAACACCACTAGTGACCGGCCGCCAACTGGATGCAGCACCGTTCACCAGCACTCTCTGGGCCCGGCCCTCCAGCCAGTTCCTAACCCAGCACAGAGTGCCCCTGTCCAAGCCATGGGCTGCCAGCTTTTTCAGGCATATGCTGTGGGAGATGGTGTCAAAGGCTTTGCTGAAGTCCAGATAGACCAAATCCACAGCCCTCCCCTCTTCCACCAGGCAGGTCACCTGATCATAAAAGGAGATCAGGTTGGTCAGACAGGACCTGCCCCTCCTAAACCTGTGCTGGCTGGGTCTGATCCCTTGTCCATCATGTAGGTGTTGTGTGATGCACTTAGGATAATCTGCTCCATAACCTTGCCAGGCACTGAAGTCAGGCTGACGGGCCTGTAGTTTCCCAGGTCCTCCTTCTGGCCCCTTTTGTGGATCAGCATGACATTTGCCAACTTCCAATCATCTGGGACCTCCCCAGTGAGTCAGGACTGTTGGTAGATGATGGAGAGCGGCTTGGCAAGCTCTTCTGCCAGCTCCCTCATCACCCTTGGGTGGATCCCATCTGGTCCCATAGACTTGTGAGGATCCAAGTGGCTCAGCAGGTTTCCACCTGGATTACAGGGAGACTATTCGGCTTCCAAAATGGGTAGTATAAAAATTTAAAGGGTTTAGAGGAAAACAAACTTATCAGAGGCATAGAAAAGCATCCTTATGAGGAGCAACCAAATGGGCTTGAAGTCTTCAACCTCTTCACTGTCTCTGAAGAAGCATGTAAAATGAGCAGCTGAAAAGTGCTTATGAATAGTATGGATATTATTACAAACTCAGTATAAATACAGTACTATCCATCAGAAAAGAAGTTAAAACAGTCTAAAACAAGCCACTGTGATTAAAACCAAAATCCCTCAGAAGCAGAAAAATATTTCTGGACTAGTATCTGCTGCATAGGACCTTAAATCATCCTAGAAATAGGAGAAATGTAAGGTGGGCAAATATGAGCTTTGGGCAGTTTTGAGAAGGACATTGTGTATAGTCCAGTGAGTATGTTTTTTATATTGAAAAAAAAGGTCAGGTACTTAAAAAAAGGAAGAGTTAAATATGTATTGATGAATTTTGGAAGAGTAAGTGCATTTTTTCTAGACATTTGCTTAATTTATTCATTAAGCATTTATTAAATGCTTTGAAGTATTCAACAACTGTGTGAATGAATTTAATCTTGGCTTTGAAAAACTTTTGTTAAGGTTTGTGCCAAAAGAGTTTCAACTGGCTGGCTTGTCTTGAGATAAGAGAAAGATCTCTTGTAGATTAGTAATGGAGTAGGAGACAGAAAACAATATTGAGGAGTTATTTGTCAGCTTCGGACTGGAGCAAAGATACTCCTGGCCCCACAGACATATGTTCAGCAAATTTATAAAAGGTAGATACAGAATGCAGGGTGAACAGTGAAATGATGCATTTTGTGTAAATGTGTTTAGGATAGTCAAATGAATTTGACTATTGATAATTAAGAGATTTGAGCTTCTGACATACAAGGAGAGGCTGAGAGAGCTGTGTTTAGCCTGAAGAGGAGAGAAGGCTCAGGGGAACATTTTCCATGTGCATAAATACTTAAAGGGGAAGAAAACCACTTTTTTTTTCCTTTCTTTTTTCATTTTTTTATGTTGAGGGTGGTCGAACACTGACACAGGCTGCTTAAAGAGGTTGTGGAGTCTCCATCCCTGGAAATACTCAAGACCTGACTGGGCATGGTGCTGAACCACCAGTTGTAGCTGGGGTGGAACTGGATGATGTCCAGAGATGCCTTATGAAATCTTAACTACTGTGAAGAATGGGGAATAATCTCCCAATACTGAATTGCCAGGTTATGAAGGGATGGATAAATACAGAGTGTTTGTAAATGCAAATATTGCATATGAGGAAAACCAGCCACACCTATGTATTTATAAGAATAGGGTCTAAATTAACTACAACACACAAAAAGTTAAATAAATATTGTGATTTACTGTTGAAAGCTCTCTGCATAACATCATCGACATTTAATGACAGTCATAAAGGCAAATAAAATTGTATTGCTTAGCAGGAAAGAAGATGAAAACAGGACAGGAAGCGTCCCTCTTCTTCTGTAGAAACCATTGGTTCATCCTGTTGTGCATACTCAAAAGAAGTCTGGTTGAACTGGAAAAAAACCCTAAAGAGTGATGGTGAGGAGTATGGGATAGCTTTGTACAAGGTGGGGCACAGAACAAAAGTTCTTCTGCTTCCCAACGGATGACTGAGGTGTAATATCATACAATTATGAATGGTATAGAAAATAAATGAGAAGTGGTCATTCCTTGTCTTATTGTGCACAAAGTAGAGAACATCCAACAAAATAAAAAACCTCCAACAACAAACAAACTACTGAAGTACAACCTTTTGAATGTAATTAAGTGTGTCATGAAATAACAGAGCCTGTTGTCCCAGAACCCTTTGGCAGCCAAACATTTGAATGAATTCAAAGTGCAATTTGGTTCATTGAGAGACTACGTGCAATCTTTGAGTCAGGAAATCTCTGAAACGTCTTGCTTCTGGGAGGATGTGTTGGAAAATACGACTCCTAGACTTAATGTTCTCACTTATACCTCTTCCTTAAGTGCCTGCTATAGATTATTGTTGGAAACAGGGCACTTGATAAACAGAGTCGCTCTTAATGTCTTGTTAGAACAGGTGGGTTGCAGAAACCTAGGGCAAGAATGAGGATTTCTTTTCTAGTTGCAAACCGACATTCTCTCCCTTGCTCAGTTTTGCTTCTTTTCTCAAAGGAACACTTACAACAATATTTTCATCTTCCATATCAAAAAGGGCATGTATTTAATTGTGAGTGCTGTATGATGAACTGGATGACATAAGATGTGTGGTATCTAGACATAAGGAAGCTTTGTATCATTTTCTTAATTTTTTTTTAACACCTGGTCACATCCTTATACCTAGCTTTATTGAAATTCATGCCTTAAACATTTTACAGGTGAGACACAAGATTGCATTCCTTTTTATTGAAGATGTTATAAATTCCTTTTAAAACCTGCTCATATTGTAATGAGTTCAAATTTCTCATCCTCAGAGGTTTTTTGGGGGCAGTCATTCCTCTCTCTTAGGCATGTGCTATTTGTTGTGCACACTCATAAAATTGTAATCCTCCTAACACCAGCTGATAGGATTTTGTTTTTCTCTTGAGGCATTGGGTGCCCTCACAAGCCCTGTGTTTGGGCTCACGCTCCAGTGAAATCAGCTCCCCTTCGATCATAATGAGGATTATGCTACTCTGAGGCACCTTAATACAAATTTTCATTTGGAAACTTTTTTATATTCTGTGGCACAAAGACACCTAACCATCACCCATTGCAACTCCTTAATCAGATGGTATACGCTTATACGGAAGTTATTACTGTACCACCAAGCTTTTTCTGGTAATGCACATATACATTATAGTTTATGGGCACTACTTCTAAATTTTGTTTACTTCAGTCAGCAGTGGGGAGACGGGAGGGCCATGGGCCATGCTGCAAACCCTGTTTGCTTTGTTTCAGGGATTAACTGATACATAATTATGGCTACATAAGTCAGGGGATGGGTGTTTATCTCAGGTTCCCCAGGCACTGGTGAATGAGGGGATCGCACTTGCCAGCAGCTGAAGTGTGTGGAAGAGCTGGGAGGCTCAACCCTGCCTCCCCTCCCCGGGTTCACTGCAGTGGGTTTAGCAGGCTGAGGGGTGCCTTGGTGCACAGGGCAGCTCTCAGGCTTCAAGGGGGAGTAGTCGAGTCTTTCTCTGGACCACCACATGCTGGTTGGTTTGCATCTTCTAGTTATTCATCTGAAAACGTTTTTATTTGTCTTTGGTTTGTGCTATCTTGCTGAAAGTCAGGAAATTTTTCCCCTGACAGCTTAGGTAAGTGAGGGCTTTTTAAATTTGTGGGTTTATTCTCTCCAGGCAACTGTAAGCTTTACAGGCTCTATCATTGATCATAGACCATTTTAAATTTCTTTATAATGCCTTGCAGTACATTCCCTTGAAAGTCAGTATTTCAAATTCCTAGTTTTGCAAGACACCAATTGGAAAGAATCTTGCTTTTTTTAATCAGGATCAATTTTGTACATAAATTCAAGGTGTGAGTAGCAATTACTCTTTTGGAGAAATATTCACATTCAAAAAAATTAAAAATATTATAGAAAGAATACATATAGATGTATCAGAACCCCTTAACTAGCTATAATGGGTTTTTAGCCCATGCTGGGGTTTTTATGGGCTGTGCTTTTTCCAGCCTTATTCAGACTCTGTGATAATTCTGTTGAAATCCCTGAAATAACTTTCAGAATTAGGATCTACTTAAGTGATTAAGATGACAGAGGCTGACATTTAGGATAAGATCCAAAGCCTATTGCTGCTGATAAGAATTTTTCTATGTACTTCACTGGTGGCTTTATATCAATGTGCTTTGACTTGTGGTGTTTGTGTAAGTGAATGTTGAAGAGTAAATTTCTTTTACTAAAAGCTGTATTTAAATATATTTACCTTTTTTTTTCCAAGCACAAGTTTCAGTATTTTACTGAGAATTAGAATTTTGTAAGTCACTGAAATAACATCTGATTTTATACAGATGCATCCATTTAAAATAAATTTATGTTTACGTTATTAGTTTTATTTTCAGAATTGATTGTAGTCAGCATTGAATCAGCCTCACCTAAATTTTTCATTATTCTGTGGGGGCTAAGAAAAACATCAGATAGGGCTCTGAACAGCTTGCATAAACAGTTCTTGAGACAACTATATCTATTTTGAGCTCCCAACAGACACTTTAAATCAACATGAAAAGAAAGATTTTTACAGTTTTGGGTACTTTGATGATCTAGCCTCCGAAAACAATGAATGCCTTTTTCTCAAAGCTTTTGTTAAGATTCCCTCACCACATAAAAAACATGATCTGTCTTCCCTTTCTTACCCTTTCCTACAAACCCCTTGAATTCAGAGTAGGCAGATCTTATGCTACAGATGCTTTACTGCTTAAAATGGATAAATTCTGGTATGTGGACCATAAGAAAATTATGGTGACTCATTGAAAAAAGTTCACAAAGTTTTATATATCACAAAGTTTTTTAAAGAATCACTACAAATATGCTACTGAGGATCTAGTCTAGCTGACAGTGGTGAGAATTTGATCCTTATATAGTAAACCATCCTCCTCCTTTGTTTAGGGTGCTGTACACCTGTTCAGTGCACTTGAAGGTTGTGCTCTTTAGTGACCCAACTTCATCTCGAAGTCTCAAATTAGTTTTGACTTTTCCCAACCCGAAACTGTTTGTCTTAGCTTGGTGACTTTTTTTTTTTTTAAATTTTGAATAATTAATATAGCACTTAAAAGGAGGTTGATCTTTTTCACGCCTACCACTCACTTTGCATAGAGGATCCCAGAAGGACATGCTAGAAGGGAAGCAGTGTGACGGTGCAGTGTTCCTTTCCTCTCCCACCCATCTGCGGCAAGGGAGTGCTGCTCTCCTTAACTCAGAAGCACTTTTATGGTATCTTTCTGATATATGTGTCTTTGAACTTTTTGTAAGGATTTTGGTCATTTGTACAGTGTCTTTATTCATTCTTACAGCATTTTATTTGAAAGAAGGATTTCAAAAGCCTCCATTAAAGTGGCAGTTTTCACTGAGGCTACTTCAATTTTGTGATATTCCAGCCTTCAGTATCTGGTTTTCAAAGTCTCTGTTGTATCAGGCTGGAAACAGACATCTGAAGTGACTGTTTAGCAAAATAATTTTTTTTCCCCAGTGGTCTAGGGTGAAAAATATGCAAATATGAATAAAATGAGCTCATTTGGAAGATGCTGAGCTTTAATGAATAACCATTTATATAACAGCAAAATAAAGCAAATTAAAATTTGTTGTGAACACAAGCTCTTTTAAAAGAACAAATTAAGTGAACACACTGAGAGTTAAATCAAGACACTTGAGGCTTTAATAAGCTTGATCTCTGCTTGAGGGGTGCCAAATGAAAGAGGAATCAAATAAAACCTTCACAGAATTGGTACAAAAGTATTTTTATCTCTGGTATAGCTCTATCCATCATAATAAAACACTGAAATCCTACTCTAGTACCCTTCTTGAGGTGGAACAGTGAGGAAAATTGATCTCTTGCCCATAAAGCCTGTGCACAGATTTCCCCAGAAATGGCAGTTTCACTGGAGGGTTTGTCTGTTGATGCTGCATCTATATCTGGAAATTAACATCAAACTGATTTTTTTTGTTTTGTAGAAGGCTGGATGGTTTTGAAGGTAAAAAATCAGCAAGAAGAAAATACTGCAAATATCTGCTTTGTTTTGTTTTTTTTTTTACTTTCTTTCTTTCTTGGTCAGTCTGAATAATATAACCCCATAGTTAATGGAACTTATAGAGAACAGTTGTAGACTGTACGACTCTAGATTTTATGCGAGAATTATTTTCTCTCCAGTATCCGGAGTGCTAAATGTATTTATTTTGGCTAAATTTATGTAAATGCTGGGTTTTCCTGTATATCATGAAAAAAGCGATGTGTTTGAAATCCCTGTTTTTTACTGCAGAAGCACAGCTAAAACTCCATCCTCAAAAGGGTTCATTAGCTCCTCAAAGTGGTTGGGACTTCCCTAAAATCTCCATTCAGTGCTCTGAGCCTTCAGCTAGTGCAGGCGATGGATGACACACGCTCTCTCTCAAAGGGCTTACTCCCACTTTTTTAACACGTACTCTGTGAGATGACATGAATGAGTTTAATAGCACTGTAAAGTATGTTCTTACATCTTAGAGTAAATACAAGCATGTACATGCTAATGTGAACAAGAGGTTGAACCAGATGACCTCCTGAGGGCCCTTTCAATTTCATCTTATTCTGTGACACTTTGACAGAGAAGACAGGACACTTGAAGCTTTTGTAGAATCTGAATGGGATACAATTCACTTGGCTCAGAGACTTACATCTCAAATCTGCTGATCCAGCCAGCAGATAGTCCTATTTTATATGAATAAATGAGATAAACAGGCAGAATTTGTGTAACAGCAATGCATTTGTATAGCCCTCTTTGAAAACCTCTGCTGCCTGACAGTTACGAAGCACGCCTTTTCACCTAAAACTTCATACTGGTTTTACCCTGTGGTTAGCACTTCACAGTGGCATGCTTATATTCACACTTTTGATTGCATTGCTAATTTTCTATTTTCTGTATTTTCACAGCTGGAAACAGTGAAAGTGAGGGCCAAAAGGCGGTGAGAAAAATAAAAGAAGAAACTTTGACTGGAAAAGGTACCATACTATATCCTTTGCTTTAAGGAGCTCTTTATTCCTCTCTTTTTACTATCTCCTTTTAAATGAGGTCGTGTGTACTGTTAAACTTATTTTGTTTGGGGTACTGGAACAGGTTGCCCAGAGAACTTGTGGATGCCCCATCCCTGGAAGTGTTCAGTGCCAGGCTGGGTGCAGCTCTGGCCAACCTGGTCTAGTGGTAGGTGTCCCTGCCCACGACAGCAGATGGTTTTTAAGGTCCCTTTGTACCCAGCCCATTCTGTGATTCTGTGAATCTAATTCCTAAAGTAAATCTGACTCAGGGGTAAAATCAATAGGATATTCTTTAAAAAGCGTTTTCAGCTTTGTTTGACTTCTTTACCGTTTGTCATTGCAAAAGGGCTGCCTGCAAGTTACAGTCTGCCGGTGCGTGTATATGGGCAAAATGATTTCATAGCTGAGCAAAATTCTGAGTGCTAGTAATATTTGCTGGGGGGAGAATGACAGCAGGTAAGAGCGCGTATGCTCTTTGCATTGTTGGTTTTGCCTCCCATCAGATGTATATAATCCCACTAAAAAGTGGGGTTTTAGGAGGTAATAGGTTTGTAAAGAACTGGGTTATTTGACACATGTCGAGAGCTTATAATCCTTCAGAGTAAAAACATTTTCTTAAAAATAAATGGACCTTTCATATCAAGCCAAAATGCCTACGCTTTTGTGGTTCTTCCGTTGTTTTCTTTATCTGATGAGCTATCATGTTTGTGGAGGCATAAGGAGAGCATAGGTTGGTAACTATGAGAAAAAGCATGTTGCACACTATCTGCTGCGCGATTAAAATTTGCAATTTACGGTGGAGGTTAGTGCATCTCATATTTTTGTCTCATGGTTTCTCTGGGTGTAGTTCCCAGTAGTGTATGATGATTCACTCCTGCCACTTTGATGTATCATTTCTTGGCAAAATAATAGGGCAGTGTTGCTAGTCCACCCTATTTAGGATCTTCATGGCTTCTTCTGAGATCTGATTTTATTTTTGTGCCTCTAATAATTACTGTTATGATGATCAAAAAACATGTTAATTATTGTGTTAAAAATCCCTTTCATTAAGATTTATCTTTTGGCTTAAATAACTGTGCATCCATCATAGCCCCAGGATGCATGTATGCTAGTTAAAGGCATCATAAATTAAGGCATAGTTAGAAGGATCATGAAAGGAAAAAGGTAATTATTACATCATTAAAATCTTTTACTGGAAGTTTCTGTACAGAGACCAAAAGCAGTTGAAATTAATTACATCACGTGACTTGCATAAAGCCGAATAAACCAGAGTCTATCTTATTTTCTCACATCTGTGGGATCACAGGCTTTTCTAGCGCCCTAATCTTTCTTGATTTTTCTGACTAAAGTCAGCTATAGCCCTCAATTATAAACTGTTAAGTTACAGATGGCAGTCTGAGGAAGCTGAAAGTGTATCTGAAGTCAACTGAAGTTCCTCATTGCAATTATTATCACTGATGCTTTAGTAATCTCAGGTCCTGGTAGATTTGGCTTAAAAAATCCCTGGAAGAGTACCGTCTCTTCAGAATTTGTCGCTGACTGTATATTTACAAGTACAATATACTGTACAAAAGACTTGTGCGAGACTGAGTACCACTCCTCTTTTACTGTTTATCAATGAATTTGCACTTTACTTAGTAATAGGAAGTGTGTGCAGATACCGTGACCAAGACTGGGCAGTGCAAACATATCACCTTTTCAAAAGCTACAGTTCAAGATCTGTTTAGTCACTGCAAAACAACATTATCAGTTATCTTGACCCCTTTCCCATGCTTTTTTTTGAGCTTTTTTCATGGCCCTTGTGAAAATACTGCTTTACAGAAACTGTTCCCATCTGGAATATCAGATTCTTGAAGGAGAACTACTCGAAACAGTATTGGGGGGCAGACAGCATGGTCAAGAATTGGGACAATATAGCTGTCTTTTTATTATGGACAAAAAACGGGAATGGATAGTCAGTTTGTTATCCAGATCTCAGATCTCTAAGAACAATGAAAATCTTCTTGCTTTTAAGCAGGTTAGACAGCAGAAGGGAGCAAGAGACCTTGTCCTCTCCTTGTTACCTTGCTGAGCCTTACATAGCACAAACATCCACAGAGACAGCTCTGGGAAAATGTCATGCTTATTGAATGCAAGTAATTATAGTGTTTTTAGGCCACTATCATCCTTCTATGTCTTGGCCCACTGTCTGTCTGGGGCTCTGTCTGATATCCACGGGTAAGTAGTTTTACTTAACGTAATCTGCACTTACTTCAGGGACAAGTGAGATTCAAAGCATGTGCATAAGTAATTCCTATGAAGCAACGTATGAGCAATAATTTGCTGACAGTTTCAGAGAAGGATAAAGGATAGTAATAAAAAGGCCATGCATACTGGTGATTTTTTTTTTTTGTAGAAGCATGGCAAGACCTGAGAAAAGGACTAACAAAGTTTCTGAATACAGGCAGGCAGGAAGTCTGGTTTCCCATGCTGGAGGCATTGAAATCAGAGCCAGTGCCAAAATATGGTAGCTTACTGGAGAGGAAAGCAGTTGTGGCCATTCACCTACAAAGTAGTGATGCTAAAGGACACAGAAAATCTAAGCAATATGTCATATCACCTCTTCCTACCACCCATCCTCTCCCATGGTGCTACACCAGAAACCTCCTTGGTTCCTCTCCCTGCTGATTCCAGACTGTTTAGGTGTTCTCCTTGATTTTGGGTCTCTGTGCCAGGTAATCTATTGCTAAGCGTAAAGAGGAGGTGGAGGTGAATAAGCTCCAGGTCCCTGGGGCATAATAGACCCAGTTTGCTTGACCATCAGATTCTCCTCCATGATAAAGAAATCAAAGCCCTGGGATATCCAGAACAGACCAGAAGCAGTACTGCATTGTCATTAAAATTCTCACATGGGCACTATTTCCAAAAGACCAAGGGCAACAGCTTACTACACTGTGAATCATAAAGCTGGAAGAAGCCAGGATGAGGTTGGCATTTATCTTGCTTCCATTTGTTAAATTGGGAACTTGTGTTGTTAATACTAGCAATTATATGGCTGGGAAAATCGTTGATGGCTAAGGATTGCCACAGAGATATTCTAATTGGGTAAGTCTCTGTAATTTACACATAGGGTGTGTCTTTGTTAGTGTGTTCGTTAGTTAGATCAGGAGAGTGCTTTTCTGGCAACCCTCAGCTGTTGCCCGCTTGCTGAGCACAGTTTCACATCAGGAAGGGCACTGCAGGTCCTGACCTGGATTCCCTTTGGACAGAACTAGCCTGGAAGGTGAGCTGCAGCAGTAACAGAGCATTGGTGTGTGGGGGCAAACAGAGCTTAGCTGAACTAAGCATTCCATCAACCTGTAGCAGTGCCTTTGTCAGGTCCTGAGCACAAAATAAGCTCTCGAGATGGGCTTCTATTGATCCAAACCGCTTATAAATGTAGCCATAACCACAGTTACCCATCGTGAACAAACTTCATTGAGTTGCAGAAATGGGAGGTTTCTGTGGCAAACTCAACTCTCGATAGTAGAAAAGAGTCTTTCCATTTACATAATAGAGCACATCTCCAGACTCAGTTAGCTTCATTTTATGTCTCTGCAAATGAAAGCTGGCTGCAGCCTGATGATTACAAACATACAAATGTTGGAAACTAATATATAAACATGAATGAGAGCTTCATTCATTCCAGCATGGGTTTATGAATGCCAATGGAATCAGCAATTAGAAAAACTTTATGCATAAATATCACTTAGCATAGTACCAATGGAAGGCTCTCACAACTGCAGTGTAGGAGCTTGCAACTAGACTCAAAGGAGAAAAAAATAAAGTTAGTGAGAAAAGAGGGTGTAAAAGCCATATTAAGCGTAGACCTCTTCAAAAGGAGAAGCTTGAGTTTAATCTCACCCAACATTTTTGTGGCAATTCAAATAAAACTGCAATTATAAAACTACGGACTAAATCCATGGCATTCATGAGACTTCCACTTGAAGTCAGGTGAGAAAGGAAGAAGACTTTCTCCCTCAGAGTCAGAGGAATGCAGAGGTTAGCATGGTGGCAGCCAAATTGTGTCATTTACAGTCTGACCCACATCAAGATAGCATGGACCAAGCAGTAGGATGAATTGCCTTAAAAACAATTCGCATGCATTTAATGAGCCTGGTTTTTTTGCAGAGCTTTCTCTTGGATATTTGTGCTACATGTGGCTTAGCCAGGGAATAATGAGATGACAAGGTCTCTTGCTCCCTTTTGTAGTATAATCTGCTAATAAGCAGATTCTCCTTGGTTTTAGAGATCTGAGATCGAAGAATTTACCTGACAGAAGAAGGACTAATCTAGCCACTACGTACCAAGTGTAATTACAGAATAGCTGATAGGTGGTTTCTCCACTAATGCTTGCTGTATGTTGGGCACCAGTTTTAACAGAACAGTCTGCCTTTTTCCACTGTACCAGACTAGCTTTCTCTGCAGGCTATAGGAAGTCAGCTGCTGAAAGTTTCCAAATTCCCAAACTTTTAGATTTGTTGGTGGTATTCCCAGCATGTGAGCCAGGCTGTGTAAGCCAGTTCAGCAAAGACCAATGCCTTGTTAATATGTGCAAAAGTGTCACCCAGGACTTCTTCTTTGACATGGCGTGTCAAAGACATCATTATGGAAATGGTCATCCAACGAGTCAAAAATAGTATAAAATATTTGTAGCTGAGACATATCTTCTATAAGTGTGCATAAGCATGCATGGGTTTATGCTTGCTTGTGTCAGATTTGCTTTTCATGGTGTAGTTTTGAGTTGTAAAAGTCTAACATCCTGGGATTGTGGCTAGACGTAATGTGGCTACTTTGTCCTTTCTACCACAGCCTGCTATTGGAATATCCTTTGTCTACCACTGCTGATGCTGAAAGACCAATAGGATTGGTTTAAAGAGTTTCCTAGCAATAACAGCAGAGTTTCCATCTACATGGTTTCCTTTTTTATGCCAGTGTATTATCTCCAGTACTTAGCTGTGGCAGGTCAAGGACTGTCCTCAGAAAGAGGGCTGAATGCCAGGCTCATGAAGACAAACTGAAAGACAGGGTGGTGATATGAATGAGGAATAAAGAAGCCTCAGTCTGACAGTATGCCACTTTGCAGGATCCAGTGTGGAACTGCAGAGTTTTTCTGCTTTGTCACTTGATGACAGGTGTAAGAGCCTTGCCTAAATATTAAGATTTTTTTCCTTCCCTTGCAAACCCTCATCTTTTTTTTTTCCTTCCCTTGCAAAGCCTCATCTAAGGTTATATCAAGTATATTCAAGCCATATGAAAATATTACTTAATAAACTTAATCTCAGTTTGTGACTGGATTCTCCATATGCACAAGGAGTAAAAGACCCTTCACTAGAGTCCAAGGAAGTAATGCAGGGGCTAATACAAATTCTCTTGCTCATAGCACTTATGTCCCATATCCAGTAAAGCTAGTGACTTTTTGCTCCATATTAAGCAGGGAAGATCTTAATCCACAGAAAGGTATCATACTCCAGAGCCCTCTGATAAAATCATTTAGGTGAAAAGTTTCTGAATCACTTGTCCTGCTTTTCTGTTTGTTTTACATAATATTTTGAGGCAAAAACATGATTAAATTCGTTAAGTCTCCTTGCTTATGTCTTTTTTTTTTGTTCTCTTTTTGACTTGCAGTACAACACAATACAAAATTTTCCCCCACAGTTCTTACAGACGTATAAAACAACAGAGAACCCTCTATTTTTCTGGGTTTCTTAAAATACCTTAGAAATTGAATTGTCATGTTAGCAGTGTGACAAATCAGAAGTTAAGAGGAATACGAATGTGGTTCACACAGCTGATGATGAGTTGCAGATCTGGATAGTGAGGTGGAGATAAAGTCTTTCAAATATAAAATATATTCATAATGCAGGCACAAGCTCTGCCTGCTGGTTTCCTGAATTCCCATTTCCATTGGAAATGTGAAATACATTTCATTAACAGGCTCTACCACCAGGAATCATGATTTTCTCATATTTAAATTATCTCTAATTGAAACTTAGAGACTAAGGAGTGCACAGGTGTAGCTGCAGGCAGAATAACAAAGTCCCGTCAGATGTCTTGAAATGATTTTCTGACTGTAAATCACCGAAGCCTTGTGTGACTAATGGGACTGAAGCTCCGAGGTTAGGATTTTGCTGATTGTGCTGCCCTACTGAAGGCAATCTGGAGAAAGGGAGTTTCAAAATGAAATTGCTTCTTCAGGGCTGGAAAAAGCTTCCATTTCACCCTTTTACAGGATTTTGATCCTCTTGTATGTACCTGTAGAGCCATGGTGTCGAGCAGTGACTGAAAAAAGGTGCTCCTGGGTTTGATATCTCCCTTAATAGGCCATTATTTTTTCCGTCTCAAGCAGTATTTGCAGGCAGGTTGCGTGAGCTATTTCCAGGTCTTGTCTGTTCTCAAGAAAATTGCCAGCAAATACTGAAAGACAAAGCCAAGAAATAAGCAATTTTTTTTCTCTCTGGAATGCTTTAGTATTTCTCTTCCAAGACCTACTTTATATAGTCCTAGCTTCTGTGAATTACACGTAGGGTTTTAGAAGTTAATTTGCTTATAACAAGTAGAATATTTTCTGTGGAAATGCCAGTGGCTTCTGCGCTGGGGATCCAGCTGTCAGGAGCATGGAGAACTTGTGGCCTGAAGTAAACACAGGAAAAACAGAGCCTATATTTGAAGCTCTTATGGGCTGTGTGAGCAACCTTCCAGGTGTGAGCTGCACGTGAAACAACAGACACTGGTCAGCCAGAGTGTTCAGGCTGTGCTGGTCTTTCCTTGTCAGCTCCATCCATGCAGCAGTACGGCAAGGCTCCAGAGGGAGCAGAGCCAGATAGGAATCTGTGCCTCTGAAGGACCAACGCCAATGTGTTCATGCTTAATTTGTATTTCAAGGGCTATTTTTCAATGGCAAAGAATTAAAGTTCTGAATAGATGTTCCAGGTCTAAAATGAGTTATGAGCCAGGTTCTTCCCAGTGACAGGACCAGAGGTAATGGGCACAGCCTGAAAGGCAAGAAATGCCATTTAAAAATAGGAAAACTCTTTCTCTTTTTTAGCATATGGACTTTTGGATATTGGCACAGGTTTGTAGAGTCTCCATTCTGGGAGATATTTGAAAGCCATCTGGACACAGCACTGGACAACCACCTCCAGGTGGCTTAGTATGAGCAGAAATGGAGACTGGGCAGTCTCCAGACCTGCCTTCCATCCTCATCCACCATGCAACTCTGTAAGTCTAGGGAATTTTGCCAGCCAAATCCTCATGAAACCGTGTCGGCTTCATGTCCAGTCCTGACTACAAGTACTGTAACATTCACAGATTCCCAGACTTCAGGGTTTTCAAGAAATTGTATCAGGGTTCATACAGTGCTGATATTAGACTTTTAGGTAAGAATATATATAGTGGTAAGAATAGCAATAATTTGACAGTAATGCAGTCTTAGGAAGCAAGTATTTAAAAAGAACTTTGTAGCAGTGTTAAAAAATCCATTTGTGTATATAAAAAACCCTTTCTGTGGAAACAGAAGGAAGGAATGTAGGTACACTGATGCTGGGAGTAAAAATCTGTGTGAAAAGGCCAGGAAATATTGCCTATGACTCTGAATCAGCTTCCCTTCTTGTTTTTTTTTGGTTTTTGTTTGTTTGTTTGTTTGTTTGGGTTTTTTGTTTGTTTGTTTGTTTTTGTGGGTTTATTTTTTTGGTTTTTTTTTCTTCCCTTTTTACAGGCATAAACTAATATATTTTATTTTCAAACTTAAATTTTAAAATTTAAGTTTCAAATGAAATATGTTCAAGATTACATGATGCTTGACATCTCTGCCACATTTTCACCATCTGAATGGAAATTAGCATGCTCGTGCACTTCAAAACCCTTCTCAGCCTATTTAAAGACTTGCAGGAAATGTGTAATACTAGCATTTTTAATAGTCTTTTCTGGTACTTAGTGCTAGAAAGTCTTGCTTGTAAGAAGAAAAAGAAATATTCCGAAGGAGACTAATAGACTCTTCAATTACGAAAAATATCTAACATGAGAATCATTATTTGCCTAATAATCATGTCTCAATTGGGATTTCTCTTCTTATATTGAGGCACTGTTTCTGGACAAGCTGATGTGAACTGTTACCAGCATCTAATCAATTTCCCCAAGATAATGGTCAGCGATGTTTTATTCCTTACTTAGTCTTAACATTATGTCTGCCGCTGACTCCTCTTACCAAGATTACTGTTGACTTCAGGCTGCTTGGCAGGAGTAGCTCTTCACAACTGATGTGACTTGAGGAGACAAAATAAATCAAATCATCTTTCCAACATTTACTTTGACCTAGTTGAAAAATAATCCTTGCCAGTGTTTTAACTCCCAAGCATGAAAAATATGTGGGCCTGCAGTGAGAGAGAGATCTCCGTCGCTCTGGGCAAGATTTGCTGTTGTTCTGTGTTTCCTCCCATTTTAGTCCAATCTCACTCATGCTCACACACTTGTGCTTTTTTAAAAAATAATTTACAGCAACTAAACTTCCTGGAACATGGATCTTATTTAAATGATACAGTGTCTATACTTGTTTCTCTTTAGAAATTTGATTTTATGTCAGAGGGAAAAAAGTAGAGCTATGTATGTATTGGAGGAGAGAAAAGGAAAAATAATATAGGGAGAAAAGCAGTTTCTCCTTTTCAAAACTTTGTCATGATAGTTAGGGGCTTCTGAACTGGAGGTTTGTGAAAAGTTCATTTCCCTGAATTGAAATAAACCTAAAATATTGCAGGCTTTCTCTTAGCTTATACTTTATACTTGGAAGTTAGTCCATGAAAAAATCCCATTACCCTAATTGGAACAATTTTTGGTGAAGACAGAATTTTTCCAAGAGATATGTCTGTTTTAATGGGAGTGTTTATTGGAAAAAGAGAGAAACATTTTTACACTCAGATCTGCAAAATCAAACAGAGGAAGTGTAGAATCCCTGTAGAAGGGATTAACTCAAAAAGTGTTAGTTTGCGTTCAGGCCAGTCCAGATCAAAGGCTTTTTATCCAAACTTGTTCTTTGTTTCTTATGTCCCAGACTACTGTACCATCAAAGACAATCTTTGTTTTAGAATCTAGACCTTAAAATCTTTTTGAATTAATAAGCTGCTGCTTATCAATGCTTTATGTTGATTTGCAAATGCACACTATAAATGATTTGGAGTTTTTTCTTAGAAGAGAATTTTGCAAAGGTTTTGTTTAAAACAAGATTTTGTTTAAAAATTGCCACAAAATGAAAGTGTCCCATGGAAAACACTTCTTTCGTGTGAGTCTAAGCCTACTTTCCATTAATCTGTTTGGGTTTGGTTTTTTTTTTTTTGCTTTGAGATGACACAAAATTAATTGTTCTGTCTCAGGCTAAGTGAAGTCTTCAAATGAGATTTTCTTCAAGACTTGGTTTCTGAAAATAGAAGGCAAAGCACATCTCCAGTGCCACGAAGGCCTTATTCTTTGAAATCCTTGGCTATAGATAATAGAGATGACAAAAAATATGCTTATTTAGGATAAAACAAGGTTGATATACTGAGATATTCTGAGAATCTTAGTCAGGTTCTTTCTCCAGTTAAGATGACCTCAGTTGGCTGGCCGAAGACTGCTATCTTAGAAGATACATGAAACTATTTTTTAGTCTGGAGTCATAATTCTGTAGTTACCTTGACAACTACCAGTGATATCTAACTACATTGTGTTTGCCTCTCCCGATGCCCTTTCAGCCAGTCCTACAGACAGAACAGATAGAATATAGGTTGGTTTGTTTGTTTGTTTATTTTTTTGTTTTAATTCGCTTGAATCATACATCTAGAAAAATGCTAGTCAGAAAGTTAGCTTCTTGAAGAGTAGTCCAGAAATACCGTTCTTAGGCTGTGTAAAAATCTAGCACATATATCCCTAGTCTCTTGAATGTAATTTTACCTTCTTTTCTGAAGAAACTATTTTGAAATAAAGCCATATTTTTGTGCTTCCAAAGTGTTTCCATGGGGGTTATTTTTCAGAAGCTGGATACAAAAAACCTGATCCTTTATTTCAACTAGAAGAGTGTTACCCACCAGCCCCAAGTTTAGGGATTTGTACAGCAGCAGAATGAGGACAGAACATGGGGTTTAATTAATTGCCTTCAGCCTACAGTAAGAAGCGCTTGCTCTGGGGAGTTTAGGTCCACTGCAGCATGGTGATTCGTGGGGAACAGTTGTGTAAGGAGTGGTTGGGGGCTGAAAGGAACCAGCATTTGTGGGTCCCTGCCTGCTGTCTGCCTCTGCAATCTCATGTGGGATGGACCTCGGCGGTGCTTGCCTGCTGCCTGGCTTCCTGGACCCTTTACACAAGCTGCCGTTTCAGCCACCTAGAGAGATCTTTTAAAACACACCATCTTCTGTAGTCACAGAGGATAAAAATTAGTGCTGTTTTTCCTTCAGTTTCTTTTTAGCACCAGATTATTTGTCACTGATGATATAAGGAGAATTCAGTCTCAGAAGGATGGTAAAAATTTATGTTACCAGCACTAAATTAATCTTTGACTTGAAAAATAGATTTTTTTTATTGAACTTTTTTATTTTTAAGTAATATGACAATTTCTGGGGGGTTTTTTTGATGGTTAATTTGAGATTTTGCAGATTAATTTCAGATAATTTTTTAATATAGTTTATTCTTTGAGTTAAATACAAATCAGCATTCTACTGCAATGGATGGTATAAAAAGGAATATGTACAAATGTGTTCAAAGAGCAGCTGAATCAGACAGGCAAAATGACAGACAATGGGTGAAAAAAAGGAAAACAGAGGAAAGAATCATGGGAGAAAAAAAGATCCACATTTCACATTCCATTTTCTTTTTGAATGGTCGTATTTTTTAATTTAGTTTTAAATTTAATCCCAAATAGAGAGTTAAAACACTAACATGCACGTTAATAAGCTCAACAAAGTGGAGAAACACTAAAGAGTTAAAGACAGACTAAGGAGAAAACCAATGCAAGGAGTAGAAAAGGAAGAAGAAGCATAGGAAGGCAGAGAAAAAGAAGAACCTGGAAGAGGTTGCAGCCACAAAAGCTTGAAGGAACGTCATATTATATCCAGAAAATATTATGTGCAGGGGCTGACTGGTTGTTTAGCATATATGCTAAGCAGACTTTTGAGTCCATGAGAAAAGAACTGGAATCACTCCATAGTTCAGGATTTCATTGTTGGGAGTTGCATTTATTGCAGTAACATGTTAGAGAAACTCTCGTAGAGTCACGTCCTGGTTAACAGTGACAGAGCTTTCACAGCCATGCCTGCTTACAAGGCATGAGCTAGCCCAGCAGAGTGTACACGAGGCTTGTTTAATCCACCAGGTGAGAGGGTATGGGCTTTATTCTAGCCCTCTGCTTACATATTTCCCCCTAACTTTCCATGGAGGAAAATTGTGTATTTTCCTTTCCATTCTGTGTACTTAACTTTCCTCATCTTCTCTGAAGATCTTCCAAAGTGTTCAGCATTCCTGGCATCATTGTATTTCCATTTCTGTTATCTCTCCCTTTTTTTCCCTTCCTCTTTTCCTCACTCTTTCTCTCCTTTCCTTACTCTGTCTTCCTTTCCATCCCTGTCTCTCTTTTTTTTTTGTTATTATTTTAAAGAAGGGAAAATAGAGCTTTGTAACACATATCGTGCTGTTTCATATTATGTTTAAGATTGTATAAGTGTACTTACAGGAGTTGCATTCTCTGGTTTGCATATTGAAGCCAGCAGTATCAGTGAGAACAAACTGTAGTTTTATTGTGCCTTTTCATGTTCAATTTTAAAAACAATCCCAGGTTAATGGTGCTTGTATAGTCAGAGAAACTGGACATTTTGTAAAGAAACGGTGTGATTTGCTATTCTGCACATTCATCCATATGCTAAGTTTTATTTAGTCTCTCTTTAGTTGGCTTCTGAGATGGAGACATTAACCTACTGCCCAACCAGGAAAAACAAGATCCTTCATTGATTTTATATAGGATTGGATAATCTGGATGGCATGATATCTTTTGTCTGATAACAATTCTGTTAAATTGGTTTCAAAGCTGTCAAATTGAAAAACACAAAGTAAGACTGACATGTTATGGCCAGTGGGTGTTTTTGTCCTAGGAAGAGGTATCATGCTAGCCTTGGGAAAAGCCTGAAAGATAACTTCCATTATTATTCAACTGAAAACCAGAAAAAGAGTGACTGAATCATTAAGCTAATTTTCTCTGAAGGGGATGAAATAACTCTTGATGGGTTTTTCTCTCTCCCTGTGTTCCACTTCCTGCTCTTTATGTCAGTGTTTCCCTGGCATCACCATGCCCACTGAATCTTCTCTCCATCCTTACCCCAAACCTTTCTTCCCAGGTCCTATATGTGTTTCTGAATATTTCTGGCTTCCTTTTTTATATCTCAGAACTGCAAATTCTGAGTTTGACTGTCAGGCAAGGCAGGAATTTGTATGATTACGTTCAATAAACATGAATCACAAAGCTACTTGATTGTTGCATCTAGATGTTTCTAACGCTTTTTGGGGGAGTATTGTAACCTTCTAAATAATTGGGTTTGGGGCTGTAATTCTCTCTCCTCTTGAAAACAACGGTAAACTTGTTTGAATGCAGTCAGGGATTCTACCTCCTAATTTCAAACATTCCTGTTTCTTTAAGTGTACTGCCTTAATTAGAGACTTGCCTCACATTTATCAGGGAAGTGACAATTCCAGCAATTCACCTCCACAATTACTCTGAGGTAGCCCAGGAAGGCCAGAATTTTGATCCTAGTTGGCCATGAATTTGTCTGGGGAGTTCTCAAGTCTCATGGCTCTTCAAGTCTGAATCACAATAGGTGTGCAAGCAGGTGCTGTTCCCATCCATGTATGTACTTACTGCTAAAAACCCCACAAATTGAATTTCTCTGTTTCTTCAGTCACGAAGAACAGTAATTCGGATACACATTTTAAAATACGTACCTTATAATAATTTTGTTTCCAATGAATTTACAGCTAACTGCAAGGATTTTTTGAAGGTTTCTGTACCCTAATGTAACCTGTATAGGACTGAATAGTGGGGTGATTTCTGTATGTGCTAGAGTTCATATATGCTAATCAGTCTGACTGTTTAGAAAACACTGCGTAGCACTGGACTAATGTGCAGTGAGAGTAGCCTGTAAAGGTTGGCAATTAGCTGGTTTCGGTGACCTTTTGTCTACACAAGCAGCTGGAATCTTGTGCATTCCCAACAGCCTGCAGTTCCAGTGCAATGAGGCTGAACCAGGCTTTTCTGTATTATGGATGAAATCAAGACAAAAATAGTCTCTATAAGTGCTGTTATCTTTTATGCATGGTAGTTACAGACAACAAATCAAAGATCTTAGTTGCTTTATACTATACCCCTTCCTTCCCCCCCCTCCCCCCATTCCTCCTCCCTCCCCCAGTTGCAGGCATTTTGCAGTCCTTCCTCTAATGAGCTTCTTATTTTGAAGAGGTCACAGTCATCCAGACCGTGTTTTAGTTTTCTCTGCTCGGAGCAGCTTATCTGCAGTCGTTCCTGTTAAGTGTTGCCTAATTGCATACTTTTGCTTGGTCTTTCAGGAAATTCCTAATGATCCTCCCAAGCCTTGGTTAAGCTAAATATTTCTGGGTTGTCAGCAACTTTCACCACCTGTCTATTCAGCCTGCTTTACAGAAAATTTGTGACACCTGGCACCTACCACTTGTTTGGGTACCACACAAATGAACTACTGCGTTTCTCTGGAGAGTGCTCAGAACTGGCAGCAGGCAGAGACAATGATTGCTCTTAGTGAACAGGGCCATTAGTCAGCCCTTAGACTCAGGTGCATAGGAAAGGGTTCTCCTTGGGGCCCAAACAAACCTGACACTGAAAATCCGGGCTGGGATTTTTGTTTGTTGTTTGTTTTTCTGTGATGTGTGTGCAGAACAGTAAAAGCTCAAATAAAACAAACAAGCAAGATCTGGAAATAGCCAGTGCCTGTACCTGAAATAAACCCCATCATATAGTAACAGTTGAACTAAACTTTGTGGAATGGAAGAATGAAGTTTGCAGGTTGCAAAAGCAGGGTGCTGAAGGCACCAAGAAGGCAGCACGCTAGGATGCAAGCTGCTGCTGTGTAGCATATTTGTAAAGAGGGTATTTTATTCAGGAGTTCTTCTGTATATACCTACCTCAATGTGTGGTTGTCAAGTCTTCTGAGAAGATGGAAGAGCAAGTGGTTAGACAGAGTGATGGGAATGGTGTGTTGACTGATCAGAAACCTTTTCTGGAAAGTGAAGCTAATTTTAGGTGAACGCAGTAAGAAAACATGTAGGAAAAAGATGGATAAATTTGGACAGGCTTTTTTTCCTTTTTGCTGGAGTAAGAGAAGGAGTCAGAGAAACATGAGTTTCCAGCAAGAACATCTGAAAGGCTTTATAAAGGTTTTGTGAATACTGTGACATGTGTCTTTAACCCAGATATATTGAACTAAAAGGGATGCAGATACTACTGTGAAGATAGAAGACTAGATAGATGTAAGATTTTTAAGTTGCTTTTTCATGGAATACACGATTTTTATCTCACAAAAGAGAGTTCCAAGAAACAGATCCAAGCCTGGAGGAGCAGTAATGGTAGAAGAGCTAGCAATAGTAGAAGGATTACTGGGAAGCCAACTGCAGCTGGAGAGTTGCTGGCTATATTGGACACATTAACTGTATGAACATGGATCCATTACCTTTTTTAGTACAATAAATAAACAGCAGTTGGTATTGAATCTCCATATTCAGTTTCAAGAGTGGTATAAATTGTTGACTAAATGATCACATCAGTGTCCTGCCTCATTTTGTGAAAGTCTCAGAAAGCAGAGAAATTTAGATGAGATACAGGAACAGTTTCTAAAGATGAGCAAAGGTTAGAGTTTTTAATTGCAGTCAGCATAGCCTCTGAATTAATGAATATGCTTTGTGCTTTGGACTTTTTTTTTAGTGTACTATTTATCGTTACAGTGAAGATCTAAAAGCTTCATTTCACTAAGTGAATATAGGTAGAACTATAAATCAAGATTTATTTTGGCTAGAAATTTGCTTATGTAAGCCAAAAGTAAAGACTCATAAAATGAGTAATATTTTGTTTCTTCTGTAGCATGTCAATAACAGCTTCTCTTTGGAAATTTTAGCCTTTCCAAATTCAATTTCAGCACTTATGTGTTTACTTACCTGTTTAAATTAAGAATTGGCAGGAATCTAAGAAAAAAATTACTTGTTTCTGAGCTGATATGATCTTAGTTGAGAATGCCTGGCTCTCACACTGTCATTGATCACTTATTTTTGTGAATTATATCAAGGCACACATAAGGAATATGAATACTCCCCCATGGCAATATCCAGTAGAAGATACTGAGAGAGCCCAGGTGTTTTAATATGTTGGTTTGAAAAAGCTCCAGAAATAGTATGTGGTTTTGGAATCCTTGGAGGAGGCATAGGACAGCTTTCCAAACACCTGGACTCCTTGATCCACCTGTAGGATAAGCTCTCCTGCCTAAGATGTTGCAACATATTAATCATCTTTGCCATGCTTGAACAATACCCACTTCTTCATGGTGTTGCTCCAGAACAAAGGTGCAAGGTTTCTACGCAGATCCTGCAGAAATATTGCCCCAGAAAACATGTTCTTCCCTGCCTTGTTTCCTTCAGATCTGCAGAAAGACTTTGAAGGTCAGGGGTCTGGAGGAAATGGGAAATAAGAGACCTTAACATGCTTTAGATCTTCTATGTCTTTATGTATGCTCCCTCCAGTGACACAGACAGAAGGAAAAATATGAATGCTTACCTAAGTAAAGGTTTGATTTTTAACTCAAATGCAGTTTCTGAGTTTTGCTTCCTTCCCACCTAATGAGTAGGGATAAATTGTGACAGGGTATTGAGCAGTGTAGAGACAAGTGCAGAAGAGACCAATGGGTACATCTTTGTAGGAGGAATCATAGAATCAACTGGGTTGGAAGGGACCTCCAAGATCATCAAGTCCAACCCTTGATCCAACACCGCCGTGGTTACTAGACCATGGCACTAAGTGCCACATCCAGTCTCATCTTAAAAACCTCCAGGGACAGAAAATCCACTACTTCCCTGGGCAGCCCATTCCAGTGTCTGATTATCCTCTCTGTAAAGAATTTCTTCCTAATATCTAACCTAAACCTCCCCTGGCAGAGCTTAAGACCATGCTTTCTTGTCTTACTGATAGTTGCCTGGGAGAAGAGACCAACCCTCACCTGGCTACAACCTCCTTTCAGGTAGCTGAAGAAAATGGGCACCAGCAAAGAATGGGGAAAAAAATGCTGTTGTGTTAATTTCATAATAAATGCATGACTTGAGCTGTTTCTGTCAATGTTAATGTACAGTATAAGCAAATTAATAAATTAGTAGATGTTAAGGTTATTTAAGCAAAAAATAAAATAAAATCATGCAATGTACTGAAAAAGTTGAATCTAATGAGTTGTAAGATAAGATGGTCAGCAGACCTTTCCACAGATATTTATGGGAAGAGAAAAAGGAGCCCCAAGACTATATCTGTTGCAACTTAGGAAGAATATATCACGTGCATTATGAAGTGGTTATTTGTTACCACTATTAAAAACTTTGCCTGCTGTTGCCAGGTATAGCTTCGGCTTTTTGAAGTGCCTAACTGACATCTTTGAATCATGTTCTTTCATCTCCAAGATCAAAGAGTTTTGGACCTATTAAGGAATATTTAGGCTGTAATAGACTCAGTTAAGGTGCCTGTTTTATCGTACCTGTCCATGACATGACTTTGGGCGGTATATCCACATGGCTTTTTCAGACTGAGAAATATAATCTGTCCCAATTGTTTTTTAAGAGCTGTGTATAAATTAATTGGCCCAGGAGGTGCTTCTGACTGGTGACATCCACAGCCCATACCAGGGTAAGACAGAGGCACACATCAATGCTAACTATCGCCTTTATTTTTTGCAAGGAGGAAACCCAGAAACTCTTGAAGGCTAGGGTCTACTCAGTTCTGGATGACTAGGGTACTCTACAACATGCTCCCACTAAATTACATGAATTGGAAGGGGTCATCAAGGCAAACCCTTAGGAACATGGAGTTTTTTTTAAATGCTCCACAGAAAACAGGGTATGGTAAAATATGATTATTATGTGTTGTATGAAATATTATTGAAATGCTTGATTTTCTGATCAAGGTGATATGGGGGGAAAATCATGTTTCAACATTATAAGAATTGGAGATTTCAAGAGCTAGCAAGGTGGTTTTAGAGAGAGATATATATTCTAGAGGTTTGTACGAGGCATCTCATCCACCCTTCTGCATCAAAACCTCAGTCTCATGTGGTGTAAAGATCTCATCTGGTATGAACAAGATCTTCCAGATACAGTTTTTAGGTATTTTCGTTCCAAAGATGTCAGGATACCGGTAGCATGTATCTATTCCCCAGCCTCTACCCCATTCACATAGTGACAAATCCTTTTGCAAGGAAGGAACTCAAGCATACTTCATACAATTTTTATTCCATGAAAGAAGTGAAGCCTTTTGGTACTCAGCATGATATCCCCTTTATGAAAAACAGTCCTTTGGCATAGCTAATGCTGGGCATGCTGTGGTCAGTCTGTCTAACCTCATCTATGCTATTGCTGAAACTCAGTGACTGAGAAAGCCTTTGTGGACTGTGTTGAGTAACTTGTGGTCTTCTCCCGTGCTGAAATGTCTCTGAGGCATAGTTTGGACAGTTAGCATCTCTAAACCACTGGTGCCTGGGAGCTGATGGGAAGTGATGTGGGAAGCAGCAGTAACCAGTGGGCTGGATGAGCCCTCCTCCTGCTCAGTTTCTGCAAAAAACCCCATGCGGAAGCAGCTCTGCTGTGTCGCTGGGACTTGTGTACATTTGCTGCAGTTGACTGTAGGATGAGACTGGTTCTGGACAACTGAATGGCAGGCCATGAAGAAATAAGGAAACCAACAATTGGTACTCCTGATGAGGATGAGTTTGGGAGCTTGAACTCAGGCCCTTTTGATCCTGCACTGTGTTCCCTGGCACTGCAGGACTCACTTAGCCAGCCTCAACCATTGGAGAACCGGTTGGGTCCTTCAAGCTTTTCACCCAAATTCCTTCACTAGTAATAGGAGAGAGACTAGCACATCTAAAAGGCAATTTCTCCACCACAGACAGGTGTTATAAGGAGGGCAGCATAAATGGCTAGCTGGAGCTAGGCAGCTAACTGTAGCTGACTGAGATCACCTCCCTTCTTTCTGTTCCTTTGGTTCCATGCATAATTCATTCCTTTACAGGGAAGACAAGTGTTTTTTGGAATTAGTGAAAGAACAGTATACATATCCGGGAGGATATATATACTTAAGTATTTCAACCTGCTGCAAAACAATTTGTGTCTCTTTGTAGTAAAAGAAAATTGATATGTATTTTTTTCCGTATGAGATAAGGGAGACAGTAATTTAACAAATAATACACCTACCGCTTCTAGACAAACCCAAAAGATATGTATATTATGGTAGCTGGCCTCAGTCCAGCAAAGCCATTAGCCATGGGTAACTCTTAACAAAAAGAAATCTGCTTAGCTCCCCCTCCTTATGCTTTTTAAGGCATTGATCCTGTGTGCTGATCCATTTGGCCCATTGGGCTGGAATATTTGAGGACCCACAAGGGAAAGGCCACATCTGGTTCAAGGTTATGTTTACCAGTCCCCTCCCTGCCTTCACCCAAAATCAACCAAACAGACTTTTTCCCACCCCCAAACCCAAAGAGTTTCCCTTTTCTACAGTTTCTGTGTGTTACATGCCAGCCCTCATCCAATCCTTTATCCTCCAACCTGGGTGACATTTGTACAGACTCAATATGTGTCAGACAGGATTTGAGCCCAGCCTTAACGCAGCCAGAGTGCAAGCATTATTGATCACAGGCACAGAAGGGCAGGCTTAACCTTTGTAATGTCAAGAGTTTTTTCTTTCTCTAGTTTCTGTTTTAATCCAGGAAGGGGTGGGGAAAAACTTGATCACTGAATAAAACAATATAGGGCATGAAATAATTTGTGCTACTTATGGAGTAAATGATTTAGGTAAGGATCCATCAGAATTTTTCTATAGCCTAGCCAGTTATAAATCTTTGTAACAGAAATACATCATTGGGTTCAGGGATTTTTTTTCCTGAATGTACTGGAATTACACAGTGCATTTTTATATACTTCTCTGTTTTTCTGGTGAAGACTTGTATGTCTCCATGGGACTTCTGCATTGAACCAATGAAGCAACTTTTCTCGGTCATGGTTTTTGGTATAAATGTGCCGGGATACGTGATCTGTGAGTTAAGACCTGCTTTGAAGCTCCAGAAGTTTATGTTTGATGGTTTTGTCTCAAGGCCAAGCATGAACAACTGATACTTTTCCCCATTTCAGTTCTTCTGCCTGTGTCTTGTTTAAGCTACACACGCAGTAAAATCTTTGGGCACCCAAACTGCCTTCTAGCTGTGGCAAATAGTTGCTATTCATCAATGAACCTCTGTAAGATTTCGAAAAAGTGCTTTTAGGTAAACTGGGAAGAGGAAAGGCAAAAAATTCAAGAGTTACTTTTGTGGTTGATCTGTTCATCTACCTGTTATTTGTAAATATGCCTAGTCATACCTTATGTATGCTTGCATGTTTGCTTCGTGCAGTGGGATTTTCCTTACTGCATCAGGAAGAAACTCTGACCTCTGTGAAAGACTTTTGTTGTGATGGCCATGGCTCCAGCATCCAAGCCACATATAGAAGCACACTTCTAGTACGTGTGCTCAGTATCAACATCTGTATATGTTAGATACAGCTGTCAGTTCTGTAACTTCTAAAAATGTAGTTTCCAGGCTAGCACAATACTGTAAGCTGTCTGATGCCAAGAACAAAGACCAAGTCTTCATGCCTGAAATGTTAAACTTTTATTGTTCTGCAGAGATTTGCATGGTGCTGTGTGTGTCTGTACTTTCTGGCAAGATGCCTATGAGCAGCATCAGTGTAATGCAGATGTGCCTTACTTTTCTCACTCCCTATATGATGCAGATGCTCCAAGCTCATAGCAGTGTCATCTGCCCTTTCCATGAGCAGAGGACCCTTTGGAGATGTGTTCCTTCCTATATTAAGGTCACAGGCTGCCACCACCATGAATGCTGCCTTCATCTATGAATAGTTCAGCTGAAGCCATCTTTAAGCCAGACAGAAAAATAAATTGCTCACAGTGGAAAGAGCTCTTCCACATGATCCAGATTGCCTTAGTGTAGTCCCTCAGGACTATTTGAGCAGTGAGATACTCTTCACTGTGAATAGGAGTGACAAAATCTGGCCCTGAGTTAGTTCCCCAAAAATGTAAATATAGAAACTGCCACAGAAATATGTGCAGGGGCACAGAAATCTTTTTTTTCCAGCCATGAACTTTGCTAGCAAGGTCTCTCTCTCAGTTACTGCAGCAGTGCAAAGCTTCACTAGCGTTGCGGGTTTGGCGAGAGGAAACATGGCTAATCCAGCTCAGAGAAACAGGCAATTTGCCTCTATAAAATTACACTTTGTAAAGCTTTTGGGAGTTCATGTAGGCATATCTGAATCACACATGTCTCAAATGCCCTGAGTCATGAGAGGAAGAGAGGGCCATATGAGGATGAGAAGCTCTCCAGACACAGAGAGAATAACCTTTGGTGAAGTGTGCAAGCCATAGACAGGGAAGCTGTCTGCAATTTGTGCAGTAATCTGGAAGTACTGACTGCCAGTTTTATCATATTTCATAGAGATTTGCAAAACACTGAAACCCGAAACACACGTCTGCATTACTACATAGATACCATACACCGAGTCCCTGGTGTGGTAGGAGGATCCAGGCTTTTGTGCAAAGGGCGTTTCCTTGGCAGGCTGGTTTCATCTTCCCTAGCTCTGCTGATTCTCAGGCAAGCCACTTCCCTGCTTGCCCTTTTCTCCATGCCCAGTAAAAACTGTTAGGCAGACAGGGGAAATCAGGCTGAGGTTTCTTGTGTGTGGAGAATTAGATACCCTTGGCATAACGGTTGAGACCACTGAGTCAGCCCTAACCAGGAGCTCTCAGCCCCACGGCATGAATTAGCCATGGTAATTTTCGCAAGTGGAGCAGTAAGTAACAAAACTTCTGGTCAGATATGGGTATATGATTCTGCTTTTAGAAGTATTATTGTATTTCTCTAAGAGTTTCATTGTGTTACACTGATTTGCCAGGATTCATTTGACCTTTCATTTGCACGTTGTGTTCATGTAGTGTGCAGAGGCTCCGTCTTCCGCAACAAAATCTCTTTCCTCAGGAATACCTCTAGTGTTGGGAGAGAGAGGGGATTTTTTTTTTTTGTAGTTGTTAATCACACATAGCTCTTCAGTTTTTTCCCCCATCTTTTTTCTTTCTGTCTCCTTTTTTTTTTTTTCCCAATGCCAGTTACAGATCCCAGATGTCAAATAGCAGCAGCAGCTGGCTGCATGACAGATCCCTCAGGCTGCAGCTGGGTGAACACTCCTGGATTTATTCTAGCTGTGTCATATAGATGGTATGCAGATTATTTCTCTGAGCTGTCATGCTTTTCAAATGCCTCTAGCTTCTTTTTTTTCCCTTCTCTTATTCTGGTGATACACAGAGCCTGGAAATTCAGCCTTGGAGAAATCTCGCATGTATTGTGTACAAGGTCTGTGGATCAAAAGGGTGGCCTATGTGTGCATTATTCCTTTTACATAACTAAATGATTCAATTAATAAATAATACTCAATATTTCCAATACAGTGTTAGATTAGGGTTGACTCTGTCGTTCAGTACTCTGGATCTATGACAGTAGCACTGTTCTATGAAGATGAAAGGAGAAACATTAATTCAGGAAGTCTGATTTCTCTCTTTAAAATTATGTACCCAGTGTCCAAATTGCTTGAATGTTACTTTTCTCTTCATAAAGTCAATGTGAGTAGATTGATTGAATGTGAATGACAGAACAGAGCTTCAGATTTCAACAGAAGAGACAAGCAGAAATAAATTTTCAGTAGAAGCATGCATGCACAATATATTGTGTGTTATCTGCAAAGCAGAGTTGCCTCACTGGATGTATTGTGCTGGTGAATTTTCTATAGTAGTTGTGCTGTACAATACATTTAAGTAAATCCTTTTCTTAATGTGTTGTAACACTGTCTAAATTACCACTAACATTAATGGAATCATAACAAAGATATGGTTTTGCTTTTAACTACAGTGTATGTTTTGTAAAGTAGTATAATTTGAAAGTAAAGTATAATTTAGGTATTTTGATTAAACTTTAGTGGCCTTACTCTGAATCAATAATACCTAGAGAACTGAATGATTTTGTCTCAGATTTTTGGGGCATATGCTTAAAGCTTCAAGGTAATATTTTGCAGTATCATTTTCTAATAATTTACCTCTTCAGTACTGTCAAGGATACTAACCAACTCAAACCAGTTCGTTCCAGAAACAGAAGTGTCCATTGACTTAACCACCATTTTTTCCCTTTTGGGCAAAATCAAGAAAATAACTTTCACCAAGTGAGGCAAATGCACTTTCTCTAAATGATCTAATCACTTCTGTGCTCTACTTTATCTCACTTTTGTTTTCTTGAAATATTACCTGCAGCTAAAATGGAGGTGGTTGTTGTAGATAGTCCCCTTCCCATTTCACCTTTCAGAAATTATTGATTTTGCTTATAGACACAGTGCAGAACCCAGTTCAGAGCTCTAGGAAAATGCAGAAATGCCATGCAAAAGTAACTATAAGCTGGAAGAATTTGCAGCACCAATAAACACAATTCCACTGTCATTTATTTTAAATCTAAAGCCAATGTATGTGTTTCTTCTTTATAGTCATTGAATTATGTCTTGTGCATTATTTTTGAGTCAGGCAGTCATATAGCCTACACTTGTGGCTTCCCCTAGCTACTTCTGTATAACTCTAGTTCATCTTGCTGCTTTCTAGTCCTGACTTTCAGCTTCCTAGAGACCCTAGAGACCCCAGAATCTTTTCAATTCTCTGAAGGATACTATAGTTACTAATGTTTTCCTCCCTAGTGCAAAGATACTTTTATTCTCCCTCCCTGAAGGAAATGCTATGTATTGATCAATGTTGATGCTTCTTCTTGATGAAACCATGCGTAGTAGACCTGTCATGGTACTCCCTAAAAGGAAATTAGTCTGACTGCATTCTTGATTTTTTCCTTGCTTGTCCACAGTAGAATCCTTCTGTTTTTCTCTTGTATCCCCAGAAGCTCTTCTTCCCCAGTTACAATTCTGAAACAGACACTCGATGCAATTGTTCATCTCCTTTAATCTCATTTTTTGTTGTTGTCAGTAAAGTTCCTGCTGGTCCTTTGTTGTGCTTCCAGTTGGCCAGATTGGTCATTCTCAGTCGCACATGACTGACTGACCTGATAGAGTGGCAAAATATCTTGACTGCTCTGGAACAGACTATTGTAAACCTGCAGAAATATTGTCTGCTAAATGTTTTTCCACATTCTGTTTTGTGTCTTTCAGCAGGAGGCTTTGTTGCAAATGCTCTTTCAAATTACCTTTTGTTTTTCTATCTTATTCTTTTGATTTTTATGTCAATTTGTTCTGATTTGGTTACATTCAGGAGGTGCAAAAAAAAAAAAATCTGTAAAAAAATTTACAGATATTCAGCACTTTATGATACCTAAGGGAGTCAAAAATATTCTGCTTTGAAATAGGATAATACTGGAAACTTTTCTTTTTTTTTATATATTTTTTTCCACCTGCTTAAGATATCAATCATTATGTCTCCAAGTCTTATGTTTTATCTTGCTTTAAGCTTATCTAAATTGCTGACCATCGCCATCATAATTTTTTTCCCCAAGTTACCGATCATATTGGCCTCTTCTTTAAGATTTGTGATGTAAATTCTTCTAATAATTCCCTTCAATGATCTGTTCTTCTGTCTGCCTGCTTGATCTCCCCGTCCTATAAGCCCTAGTTTCTTACATCACAGTATGTTAGGTAGCCTTAGTCAATATGCACAACTTCCCCTGTGACTTCAACAGTCTTGATCATTATCCTTCTTTTTTCATTTTGTTTCTCTAAAACTTCCCACTGAAGTAAATGTACTTTTAATCATTGACTTCAGCACAAAATATATCAAGCTCCACCTGCGTCACTGCAGGACTGTGTTATGTGTGATACTGAAATAGTTTGAGCTTTGCTTTGTAAAGACTTCTGATCAAGCAGGCTACTTCTCTCCTGAGCTTACTCATGGATACTCAGTAAAAGGAGGGTAGATCACCTGATGTCAGTGAAAATTCATAAAAGAATGAAAATTTATAATGTAGAGTTTTTAAGTTAGGGCTTTTGTTTGGTTTGGGATTTTTCCACCATAAAGCATCATTGTAGCACCACGAAATGTTAGTGGGAGCTTGAATTTTATGTTATGAAAAAATTCCAGTATTCCAGAGATGCAGGATTTGAGTTTCAGATATCATACAGTAACTGTACCATATTGAAATAATTCTTCTGAAAGAACCCACTACAGATAGACATGTGGAAGAGATTCCACCTTGTGAATATCTAAGACAGCTATATCTAAGATATCTATCCCAGCTTTCATGTTTTTATGGGAGGGAAGATGATATTTTGCATTAAATATCTGGAAACAGATGAGTTCTTCTGGCCTGTGAACCTGCATTTCTTTAATGGTTCTAATATTGTACAAAATTATAAAGGAAATTACATAGAATTCCCTGTCCGAAGAAGAAATATAAGTCAAGATAGGAAAAAAAAGTCAGCCAAGAAAAAACATGTCAATAAGAGATGGCATTGAGCTTATCAGTGTACACTTCTGTCAGTGAGGAAAAAGCTGCTTTTCTGTTCAAATCTTTTTGAAGGTGGAGGCCTAGAGGAAAACATATATCAAGTAAAAACATGGTTCTTCTTGTTAAACTGTTTTTAAAAACACTGTATTAAAATGTTAAAATTGGAAGGTACTGTGGTGCCATGGTGTGACATGTCTCTATTTCTAAAAATAGGTGGAATAGACAACACATAGCATCTCTGCAGCTTGTTGCAGAATTCAACCTGTGTGTATGCAAAGTTCGTTTTTCATGGCCTATGGATGTACTATATGTAATAGATCATGATGAAATACTGCTCTAATCACAAAACCACAACTATCAGCAGCTCATGAGAGTATCTCTTGACTGATAGGGGGAAAAGAAAATAAAGTATTAAAATATTTCTGTTTATGACAGAACCAGACACTTATGTGGCATAGACCACATTATTTATTCAATATATATTTTGATTGCCTGGTGGGGTTCGAGACTCCTGCGAGTGATAGTACCTGGGCAGCAACTGACTGCTCCATCATAATTCTCCATTAGTATAAAGCCACAAAGCAAGGAAAACCTTGGAGTTAATTTGAATAAAAGGCAGGGAAGGGCATGTACTGTGAGCTGCATTCTGTGACAGTCTTAATGTGGTAGAAAAATGCTAATTTAATCTGTTCAGTAATGTTAGTGAGCTTTCTAATGTCATTCAGTACCACTTATATTAGCATTTTATCCATTTGAATTCTCTTCATATGTAACTATTTATTTACCATGTTTAAGGGTTTGCTAAGTGCTACAAATTAAAACCATACCCTTTTTTACAGTTCTGTTACATGCACTGTCCATACTCATAACTACTGGGGCAAAATATGAGGGAAACCAGACCAACTGTGTCTTCTCAAAGATGTATTGCAAAATACTCTGACTACATTCATATGGTATAATCTAAAGAAGTTTCTTGGTTTGGAACTGTTGCCTCCAAATCTGTATGCCTGGGTACATTTTTTAAAAAATGTTTATAGTGTTAAGTGGCATTCACCACTCACAGGCCATAGCATGGCAATCGTTGTCTCATAGACAAATGAGAGTCATCACAGTTTCTCCTACAGCTAACAAGTCAGTGGAAAAAGCTTGTAAAATCTGAGATAGCACAGTCCAAGGATGACACGATTGTTGATCATGTTACAGTGACAATTTCTCCAAGTTGTACTGAGGTGGTGAGAAAATAAATGAAGAGGAGGGTTTTCATTATAGGAAATGATGGTGGTAGTTTCCACTGACTAACAATATTACTCTAAATCTTCCTTTAGAGCCACTATTTGTTTATATCTTAGGAACGTCTGAAGTACTTGGGGATTTTCTAGAAGGGGAAGTGAAAGAAGCTGTCCTGTCATCTGAAAAGCCCAGCTGAACGTGAAGTTACTATATCCGTGACTCTTGCTGTCCTGCAAAGGGTCATGTACCAAATGAGGAATCATCAGATAATCAAGACAACTCTGCTAGGTAGCAAAGTAGGACTACTAGTAATGAGCAGAGGAGTAAAAATTCCACAGTAATCTCATTTTGTAGTGGATTTGCTTCTCCAAATGCTGAGATGTCCTGAAACTGAGGTGGTGCCCTACCCTGCCTGAATAGCACAACCAAGGCTTTATTTTTCTCATTTAGAACATGGGTGTTCTTCATTAAGGCATGTTTGCTCATCTTAATAAGCTGTGTGAATCTATTAAGTAGGGAGGCTTGACTTGAATTGATTTGCTTTGTTTAAACATGCTCTAGCTTTTGCTCATGTATATAGCTCATAAAAAAGAAACCTGTTTGAGTTTAGCCCAGTATCCCATGGTGATTACTTAGATGTGCTGTCATAGCCAAGAGCTTAGAGTCTAGGATTTTGTTGGCAATGTGCAGCTGCAGTAATTACAATGATATAGAAAACTGAACCACAATTTGAAAACCAAAAGGACTACTGCAACTCTTACAGTTCAGGGATTGCTGAGTAATGTCCATTCAATATATGTAGGCAAAATTCACGATGCTTTATTATTTTAAGTAATTAATGGGGATCAAATCTGTTTCAGAAGCCACTCTCTAGTTTAAGCGTGCAGGTAGGTTTATTTGGCTGTTTTGTTTAACCAACCACTTAACAGTCAAGTAGAAGTTTTAGTGAAATTAATTTTAGCTAGTTAATACTTACGAAAGTCTTTGAAGATTTTTATTGCCATATATTTGTTGAGGAATAGGGGTTGAGGAATAATACCTTTTTGTCTCATAAACAACTTCTCTTGTGAAAAGTATTTCAACAAGTTTTTGGACCTGTCAGCAACACTTTTTTCTTAATCAGAGCCTACAAAGGCTGATTTATGACTTGGATGTTCAATAGCTCCTGCCAGGGTGAGACGCTGAATCCTTCTGTACGCTGTGTACCATGAATTCTGATCCTCCACATTGACTAAAGCTGTCACACATAATAATAACAAAAACCAATGTGAATTTGGAATGCACAACTGCAGCCTTGATACAGTTAGTGAGGATCAGAAACAGTTTTCGAGATGACTTTGACTGGAATACAGAGAGTTGTATTCAGCACCTTCTCTGAGGCTGAATTCAGATTTCTTATTTCTTTCAATGGAAAAGCAGTTCATCTGATTAATTAAAATATCTTTAGTTGAATTATTTACCTAATATTTGAATAGTTCTTCTTATTCCTCTGGTGAAAATTAGAGTTTGAAAATACCAGACTTTCAGTGGAAAAGCTGCCTGTGAGTGCATCAAAGTTGATTCCATTTCTGCAATTTATACCTCTTTCCTACTATAAATGTTTGTTTAATACTTGGTTTGGACAATGTTGATTTTGAGAGAATGATAGCAGTGCAGGAGAAATATATATAATTTGAAATCTGGAACCTTTGATTGGAAGGATTGATTCACATTGATTGTAATACATGAGCAAAAGAATATTGATGTGCTGTGGGGAAATGATCTGTAGTCCTAGGAAAGCAGCAGCTCAATAGCAAAATGAAGTCTGAAATTTCAACTTTTCTGGAAAAAACATAGTTTATATGACTGATATGCTTTTCCTCAGCACACAACTGTATGTCTGATGTAATCGAAGAATCAAGAAAAATTACATTGCTGAATAATTTCTGGTAATTAGCTTAAACAGAGACAGATTTATGTAGGTGCATGCTATTTTGAGCAACCAATAATTGTGTAAGCTACACCTCACAGACAAACTT
This sequence comes from Chiroxiphia lanceolata, assembly GCF_009829145.1. Lineage (NCBI taxonomy): Eukaryota > Metazoa > Chordata > Aves > Passeriformes > Pipridae > Chiroxiphia > Chiroxiphia lanceolata. The sequence goes on along the minus strand of NC_045638.1, from coordinate 35,763,529 downwards.
TGTCTTCTCTTTAACAACAGGTTTGCCATCCTGTCTAACCAGGTTGTTTGGTCACGTTGAAGAGCTGGTTTTCTGCTTTTGAGAGAATGGTTGAAAGCTGTATATATGATTTCTGTGTATTTGAGCAATCAGTTAGTTTGTGTGCTTGGCTGCTTTCCCAGCTCCTGGTTGCTTTTACTTCTTAATTTTGCAACGAACAAGCAAATAAATGCTCTAATTGTATATACAGAGAACTGTTCTGATTGTCATGTTTTGAGTTCTTAACAACAGCTTAAAGTATTACAGCTGTATTCTATCACCATATTGTGGCAAGTCTTGTGAATTAATTTCAGTAATGAGTATGAGGAAAATGCCACCGAAACCCTGCAGTACCGCTCTGACATATTTTTCATAGCTATTTCCATGTTTTTTTCATCTAATGAGCATTCGTTTTCCTAGAAGATGTGTTTCTCGTGCTGTTTCATCACAGCACAGTGTTTCCAAAAAGCGTTGGTTTGAATTGCACTACAGCCTCCATCAGTCTTCAACAGTTTGGGTGTCTTAGGGGCAAAGGAGACTGTCGACATGTTTGGTACCTGCTGACACAAGGAGCAAAGGGTTCTTTGCAGAAGAAGCAGGGTGCTTGCCCGATGCAGTATCTGGTGATCCAATGGGCACCATGGGATGCACAGTGTGGGGCAGAGCAGTGGGTGCACAAGCCAGAGTGTGCACCGGGTGTCTTTGGTACAGGCGCAGAAGCTGCCTCAGGGACAAAACATTCAGTAAGCAGTATCTGTAACCTCAGGAGGCCAGGTGTGGGAGGAGGTATCATCCAGGCATTCCAAACTGAAATTTTCTGCAGCTCTCTGAGACACCTGGACACAGCAGCTAATGCTGCTTTGTTTGCCGTTTGAATCCCTGTCACCTCCTCCCCTTTTCACTTGCTTCATATCTTCTTTGTGCCTGAGCCCATGCTGAGGTCCATTGTTTGGAAAAACTCAATTAAAATCTGGCCAACTGCTCCTCAGCTGCATGAACAGTGTTGATGCAAAGTTCTGGCTACAAAATGGTCTCTGCTGATGTTTCATCGGAAATGGTTGGCTTCTGGGGGAACATGGAGGTAGCTCCAGTTGGCAGAGTTAGAGTTTGGCCTAGAAAAGAAAGAATAAAATCTCACCTTCCAAATTACATACCTGGTAAATTGTTTGCTTTGAATTAGAATAACTTCACTTTTAACCTTGATGAATTGGGATAACCCATAGGCTGCACAAAAGTAAGTAGCAAGTCAAGAATTTGCCTTAACTCTTTTTTATGTGCTCTTGTTAATTTTATGCATCCATCCCTTTTTTCCTAGGAAAAAAAAAACCCAACAAACCAACCCTAAACCAAAACTGGATCAGAATAATATGACCCCAAGATTAAGGAAATTGAGAATGCATACTTTGTCCAGTGCTGTGCGAAATCAAAAGAACGAGCAGCACATTAAACTCCTTAACTGGTATATACACATCTTTTTAATGATAATCCAAAAATCAGACTTGATGCAACAAAATATATATGTGCACATACATGTATATACACACGTACATAAGGTAGTGAAAATCTAGGGAAAGTGTAAGGGTGGATCAAGGAAATGACTAAATAACTGGAGAAAGTGCCTTAAAAGGAAACCTAGGTGTTATCCAAGTATTTGCCAAGTGTATTTGCTTATGCACAGCTCTACATCAAATTCCAGACCAGAGCCAGCTTGCATCCCGCCAGTTTACACCCCAGGCAAAAAATCTGTGTTCAGTTTCTGTCTGACCATGTAGCTTTTTCTTGGAATAGCACAACCCATTGTCATAAATTTCAAGAGGAAAAAATGCAAAAGGTACTAAAACTAAAGGCTACTAGCAGCAGTGGGAAAAATAAAAGGCACAACAAAAGCAATTAAGAATATGTTAGGGAAAACTGAAAACCAACTAGTTGTAATACCACATTTTGGATGGTTATAGTGAGATTGTATAATGTGTGGTCTCCTGTGAAGATTGGAATTAGATTTGAAAATTTTGGACAGGGAGGGTATTTTTGGACATCTGTCCCTCAAAGGCAGATATGGTCAAATGAGAATTCAGGTTTAATAACAAGGGTGATAAAACATAAAATAAAATAAATAAAATAAAAATTTCCAAAAGAGATGGATTTTTCCTTTTGTCTAGACTTGGATCAGAATAGCCTTCCTTTCTGAAAGAGGGGTTTCTAGTTCCGAAATATAAATTAATTAGCTCACTGAATCTCTGAAAAAACTGTCATGATGTGAGTAAGATAATAGTTATGTGGGTCAATGTGTTCTTAGCAAAAGAACAAAAGCTGGGATAGATAAGCAGGTAAATCAGTTTCATTTTTCAGCATCATAGTAGAAGTAGAGTGACAGGCACAAAGAATGCAGTCTCTCGTGGGTGATAGTTACACCTGGACACAGCAAACAGAAACATTACAAAACATGTCTAGCTACTACTCTTCAAGATACCTCTGACAATTGTAACTCTGGGTAACTCATTTACTTTCTTAGTACTGATATTCTATATAACTGCTAGAAATTATGATCCAAGAAAGTAGAAATAGAAACATTTTTGTTTTCTTGTCATAATTGTTTATTCTAATCATAGAATTATGATATAAATATGATATAGTAATTTTTCTGATGCAGTCCAGAGCTTCCTTCAAAAGAGCCCACTATCATCTTCTGACCACGAGGAAACTGAAGTGCCCTTCAAGTTCAATGTGTAGGGGTAGGGATATGAACTTCTCTTTGGAGAACAAAGTGGGGATTTTTTTCCAGATTTCCTTGTAATTTTTCTTATCTTGTCCATATCTGTTCATTCTCTCCAGAAAATGTCTGTTCATTTCTCTAGGAATAGAGTTATGCCAACACTGCATTTACTGGGAAAGTACTCCAAATGAATTGAGCGAGGAAGAACACTCAAATGCTAATACTTCACTGACTTTCTACCCATTCATAATCCAATTACGTCATGCTTTATACATCTGGAGGAGGACCAAAAGTATTTTTTGTTGTTTTTATCATTAAACTTCTGATGATAAAAATGTTAAGTACTATGTCAGGCCATTGTGTACAAGACTTGCAGTTAATGTATAATTAATTTTAAAGCAACTCATGGTCATGAAAGCATTTTTGAGAAAAAGGTTCGTCAACACTTTTCTGTCTAATTTATCTCCTTCCAACTAAAATTCAAGTCACAGTGACTCTTGCTGTTGTATTACTCACTTTACTATAGATTATCATATGTTGTGAAAACTGTCTTCTTTTTTGTTTGAATACTTGACATGTTTTTTCTGTTTTTTTCCATGTGGTGAGATTAGCATCCTTCACCTCAAAGCACTGTCCTTTCTTCTGCTTTCCCATTTTGCTTTCTATATACCCCCAAAGATATAGTAAAGAAGGGGTAGTTTGTTGAAAAGTTGCTGTGATATTTGGTGCTTGCTTTTTCTATATGCTTTGCATGGGTATAAAGAGAATTATTTAAATGTGAACTTTTCTGAGTCTGTCATAAGTTTATTTTTCCATGGATTGGTGTGATGAAACTTAAATGAATTTTAATGGCAGACTTTCCAGCACAGCTTAGTTGAACGTCTTGATATTAAATTTTAATCATCTCAAATGAAGCTCTGTGTGGTGCAATGAAATTCAGCAAAAGTATGCTGTGCTAATAAGCTGCAAACTGCTAAAACTGAAGTGATTTTCTGTCTGTCTCATATCAAAAGGCTTCCCAGAGCCATAAGACAAAATAAGATTTTAGCTATAAACTCAAAGCTCATCTGTTAAAAATAACAGAGGAAAAGGAGGACATCTGTGGATGAACTAAAGGTGACAAAGAGAAGCCTCTCTATAGCAGTTTAAGCTTTCATATACCTGTAAAAAAGATAAATGATCCTAACATGTATTTGGTGGTATACCCAAAGAAAATTAGGAAATATTTAACTTACATTAAATTCCATCTGAAATACAGGGTACTGTCCTGCTCTTCAAATTCAGTAAAGTGAACTCAAACTGAAATGGAGGTGGCTTTCTGAGATAAGCAGAGAGTCTGCTTTAACAAAAAAAACTGAGTGAACTTGGCTGGTTTTGTCCAAAAATAATTAATTGAGAGAGAGAATACTCTTGCTGCTTGTGGACTCGTCATTCAGAAAAATAATAAAAACAAGTAAATTTTCAGTAAAAGATAATTTACAAAGCCAATGAAGTATAAACTATCTATGAATAGGTTTAGGTTAGAAGTTAGTTTCCCACCAGCTGGAGAAGTGAAATTATAGCTTAGGTTTCCCTCAGCTCTGGAGAAAAGCTGTGTGTCAAGTAGAAGCTGATGAGTTTATGAAGGGATATGACATGGGGCATGTGCATATACCCATGATTTGAGAAGATCTGCTCACTCTGTGCTTTCTAACCTTAACTTCAAATAGGTTGTTTGTATACAACATTATACAATAAAATAAAATTCAGAGTCTTCCAGCTCTTTTGCTCTCTCTTCCACAAACCAAAACAAAACCATAAGAATTAGATAACATCTTGTATTGTTTATTATTGCAGTGATTTCTATTGCTCAACCAAGATTGGGGCTCCCATGCGTAAATAGAAGGTGATTAAAGAACTTGCAATAAACAATTTATCACTAATTAAAGTAAGTCAACTGTTAAATTAATTTAGAAAATTGCCATTGTATTTTCACTCTTAAGAGTTCTTATTACTTATTTTTCACAGATCAGTTTTTGCATTTCAATAGTGAAAGAACTAATTACGAATGTATATAATTATTTTCCTGTATTTTACCTTCTTGACAATTTGGCTTACAAAGGTCTTTGAAACCTCGGGTTCAAGCAGCTTTCAAACACTCACTGAATACTTTCCCTATTTAATGCTGCATTTTAACGGATCGAGGATAGAAACTGCTGGAATAAATGTGATAAGTGGCCAGGAAATAGCACATAGGTTAGAGAGATGTCTTTTGCATGGTCTGATGATTTTTTAACGCTTTTTCAAAATTCATAACAGTTTTTCCCACTGTATTTTTTGAGGTAGATTGAGTAATGTGATATGAACACTGAATTAGCAATTTTTCAGTTCCATGCTTTGTTGTGAATCTGATAGTCTTACCATTCGTTATCATCACTGACAAGTATTCATATCTGTTGGGCTGTCCCTGTGCACATTGGTATGCTATCCACATTGCCCTGCAGAAATGTAGAGCCTGTGAACAGATAAGGGAAGGCCATAGCATTTGCCACGCCACTGTGTCATTATTTGACTACTTTGATGTCCTTGCATATGATAGCTCATCCTTTGGCTTCAAAGGGATCCCACTAAACTGTAACTGCAGCAAGGGCCTACAGGAATCTTGCTATTTGTAGAAAACAATCACACCTTTTCCTATGGCTCTTCTAATCTTGTGATGTTTAAAGTATATAAGCCATATTGCATGGTAATCTTTGCTGACTCTCCTGAATACTTGGGTCAGGGGTTTTCATGACTAGTGGCTTTTCTAGAACCATGTCTTAGAAGGCTCTGCAGACTATGCTTTTCTTTCTGAGTATTTGAAAGGGAGAGATCTGCTAAAATGTGAAAGTGGTAAGTTTGGACAATATTAGAGCTTTTCCTGCTGTTTCTAGAAGTAGAGTGATACTGAGAAAAGTATATATTTAAAACCTTTTTATTCTTGATTTGCATCCTAAGGAAATTGGAACGATGTATTATCATTCCAGACATTTGACCTGCATTTGATTTTGGAGCTATGTTGGTAGCAGCACTTTGTATTAAGACACTGGATTGCCATTGCAGATTAAAGTTTGTGTCTTCCGTTTTGCTTGTGCTTTTGCAGAGCTATTCACCTTTCACCATCTTTTTACCCAAGGTGTGTTACAGAGTTAACAATACTTGTTTTTCTTGTATCTCTAAACTTGTTGGGTTCCAGGTTTAATTGTTATTATTAGGTGGCTTTGTCACAAACTGACCACAGTATAACAGGTGTATTCAGACAACCTCTGAGAGAGCATGGCTATGTTCTTTAAATTGGATAAGTACCAGCTGTAAGCTTCTCTCTTGTGCCAGTCATCAGTTGTGTAATTTCTCCAGTAATAACTTGCTCTTATTTTCCCTCTTGTAATTAAAATAAAATCTTATAGTTTACAGTGACATATTAGATGTTTCTGCCAGGAATTAATGCACAACCCACATTCTTCTCAAGGTGTATATTTCCATCCACTAGAAGGATTGCTCCCACTGTTTTTTAAGTACCAGATGCATCCTCTTCCCTGTCCTTTCATTGAAAAGCTCCAGAAAACAGAATTCAGGGGGAAGGAAGGATGGATGTGTAATTTATGCCCTCCCTTACTGTAAGCAAAACCAGATTTTAAAGAGGGACTTAAAGAATACAAGAATGCAACTGCAGTAGAAGGAATAGAGCGGTGATACAGAGGAGGAAAGATGTTGCCCTGGATTCTGCTTCAGGTTAAGCTGTCCTGCCAGGTATTATGCAAAATGCACCATGACCCTACTCCCAAGAAAAAAAAGGAGCAGCATAAACTGTCCCTTTCCTAACAGTGGATTGACATCAGCCCGAAAAACATAGTAGCCAGGAGACCAAGGGCAAAGAGGGATAAGAAACTGCTGTTATTGTGGGCAAACTCTCTTTGTTAATCTAGAGGAGTCCCTACTCTGAGCATGGAGTAAAAATTACTTTTTTTCAACTTTGTGCATGAAGCATAATCTGTAACTTTTCAAATGTCATCAGTGGTCACTCATATACCTTGATTGCACACTCTTAGCCTTTTAATGGTTGCTGATCACTCCAACTGAGGTAAAAAAGCTATCAACTGGATACTGTAGCCATGGTTGCCAGTGCTAAAATAAGTGTCAGCATTAGTAATTATGGAAAAAGAAATAATTTTTTGAAAATGTTTTCTGATGTACTAGTTTCATACGCAGGTTTTTGGAGACAGTTTTGAAAACAGTCCTACATTAAAGTAGTATAAAATCATAGCTGTGAGTCACAACTTATGCAGAGACAGTGTAACTTCTGCTTTAATAAAATATATCTTAAAAGAACAGTGATCAAAACCACGTTGATTAGAGCTAAAGAATGTAATAATTTGGAACAATGCAAGTTAAGCATCTTAAAGGGTTTGTTTTCTGTTAGTAATTTAGATCTTCTTAAAAGCGCTGCCAGGCTGTAGCAAGTCCTTTATTCCACAAAAGTACCCAAATTATGTGGAAAGTGAGTATTGCCCGCCAGCAAAATTAAATTCCGCATTTCCCAAATGTCTTAAATTGTTCTCTGTTCTCTCTGGCTTCCTTTCTTTTTCGTTGACTTAGCTGAGGCAACAAGAGAGATGTGTCTTCAGAGAAAAAGAATGCAGTTGTTTCCAAAATAGGGACCGGAAATATTCACGATTGATTTACCTTTTTTTGTCATGACGTGCAGAACAGTTTATTAGACAATGGGTGTTACAGAACCTGAAGTCTTTCTGCTTCACCTCATTCTCTTTGGAAAGGTAACCTTAAAACAGAAATGAAGGCTGAGTACTGTCGGCTGTCATCCACACAGACTGTTTGGATGTGTGTTGTAGATAACTGTGCCTATCAACAAGGAGCAAATTACAGCATTCTCACTGTGAAGTCCAGAAACTTCAAAGATATGTTATTAGACAGATGCTGAAGCATTTGGGTAGACACAGATGAAACTCTGCCTAGATAATATCAGGTGGATCTCTGCTTAGGAGATACCAGTAAATTTGCAGTTTATACATCTAAATATTTATCCAAGGAGACATAGAAGAAAACAAAGAAATTCTCCAGTGGGGTCATGAGCAACTCTCCACCCCCTTGGTTATCATGCAAGATAACCACTGTTGTCCGCCTTTCTCATCAGAGGACAGGAAGATGCAACTGTGGCCACACAGGCGTCCCACATCTTAAGATAGCTACCCCCATGAAGAAGTAGCAGCATCCTTGTTTCTTGCTAGCTTCCCTCATCTAGAAGTTCATCAAGTTGTGCCATAGCCCACTGAGAAATTATAGGTTTGACTCAGGAATGAGTAAGTGTGGGGTCAGGCCCTGTGTCACACAGCAGGTCAGGAAGATGAACTATGCTGGTGCTGATCTAAGCAACACTCAGTGTGGGTTCTTGCCAGGAGTCAGGTGCTCCAAATGTGGGCATACTGCACCCATTCATGCATTTTCTGTCCACCTCGCTGTCTGCAGGTGGTGTCCTTTGGGGCTTTTTAGGCCGATTTTGGGGTAATTTCTGCTAAAATATAATCATCCCGTTTTAATTCAGGCCAATACCTTTATCATTTTCAGGCTTGCTGGAGAGGGAATGATGCCTTCCTACTCTTACATGCAGTAGCAACTTATGCTGCTGCTCTGTGCCTGCAACCTGTCAAGCTACTGCCAGCAGCTGGGAACAGAATATATTTCTCAGGAAAGCTAAGTTTGTAACCAGAAATCTCCCAAAAGAAGATTTTTTTCTGGAGAGCGTGGAGTTTGGGAGGAGGGGATAAGGGAGCATGTGGGAAGTGAAGCGAGTGTGTATGAAGAATGACTGGATGGGGATTAGTTCCTCCTTTGATGATTTTGGAGGCTGAGCAAAGGAAAATAGTTTTCTGTATCCATTAAAGCTGTCAGGACAAGCAAAATGCAGAAGTGGAGTATAGAGTGGAGGGGTCCCTTGAGAGAGTGTTTTTGAGAGGCTCATATTTGGATTCGGAAAAGTCTTTCTAATCCAAACAGTCGTTGGTATATTAAAGCTGTTTCAGAGCCCAAGTGGCATCTGGACATTAGCCTCTTTGCATCCACTAGCTACCACCACTGTTGCAGTGCAGATGGTAGTATGTCTGCCTTGGGGTATAACTTATAATAGGGAGTGAAGGTCTGCAGTTGCCAGAAATTGAATTACCAACAGCCAAGGGTCTGAAAAAGTGGAAAAATTAAATAGAGATAAATCACAGAGCACTGATGGCCGCCATCCAAGTAGTCCGAAAGAACCAAACAAAGCAGCCAAGCTGCTAAACCCAAATATATAATTTACCATCAGATTAGCACTTTACCTGCCTATTAGAAATGTGTTGTTCCAGAGCTTTATACGCAGCTCAGCAAATTTACTTTGGCCCCCCAAAATAATAGTTGAGGAAATCTGTGTCACTCCTATGAAGTTACTGGAGGAAGCACATGGGACACCAGGGCTAGGTGGTTGCTCCAAGTCTCACAGCAGCCCCACCACCCCCTTTCCCCCAGGCAGAGCTGACATGTTTTCCCAGGTGGGGACCAGTTTCTCTGCGCTGCCCTTTCCTGGATGAGAGGAGGAGGGTAGGAAGGAGACCCACTACCCTACCCAGCACCAGGAAGGGTTGTACAGTGTGTACCATGGCATTGGAGGCCAAATGCAGCCTTTTATAGATGTAGAGCTGAACCATAAAATAGGATTATGGAGGCACTCTGGTGGGTAAGAATCTGCTAAAAACAGGCAATGTGGTTTTTATATGTTGTGACTTGCAACACCAAAATTTTGCATCACAGATTTTTGATCTTGCAGCACTGCTAATCTGGAACTCTGCAGCAATTCAAAGTGTATTCAAATGGTACCAGTCAGATCCAGACCAGCTGTTAAAGATTGTCTGCTAGAACTGCATGCTCGAATGCATACAACTTATTATCCGATTTCTTTTGCAGTATACGTGTGTGGGGTTTTCTTCCCCCAAAATGTTAGTTTTGCATTAAGCAGAAATCAAAAACCTTCATGTTCTCATATCCAGTATCCTGCTAGTTGCAGATCTTTACTCGCCTTCTTTGTAGTGTCAGGATCATAGTTATCAATGTATTAGAAATAGTTTATGGTGAGGAGGCTTTCTAGCTTCTTCATTAACCAAATGCCAATAATACATCAGAAAGTGTAGGAAGAATAATTTCATACATTATTAATTCCATGCAGCGGATGCAAAATTTAAAAGAGGTTTGTCTTTCTGCATTTATTTTTCTTAGGTTAGAGAATGGGAAAACAAATCAAGTTTAACTTTATTTAGGTTATACTTAGGCATAAGCAGAATAATGAGAATCCGTTTTCTCCCTTTCTTCTCTTAAAGGCTTGTCCCTGAAGGGTGTTCAGCAAAGGAAAAAACAGTGCCGTGACTATTGCCTTTTAAAAGACAGACCATTCTATCTGATGCTGGTCTGCTTCCCATTAACTAGAAAGCAGGTCTACACAGAAGGAGATTCATACACACTTGTTATGCATTTAACAATGCTATACATCTCTTTTCACCACTTCAGCAAGCTTGCCTGCCATCACTAGTATGACTAACACATGGCTTCGTACCTTGTGTCCCTTCTGCAAGTGAGAAATTCAGACCTGGAGAAGTATCTCACCAACACTTTTTTAAAATTAGTTTAGCCAATGGAAGCATCTCCAGAAAGTCCACAAACTGAATGGGAATGCAAAGAGTTACCTGTATAGGTAGTCCTTTCTCTGAGGCTGGTGTAAAGAGCAAAAGGCTATAACATACAAGTTGGATTTTTGAATAGGAGAAAGACTTAAGTATCTGCTTTTTCTTCTCTTGGTACATTCCCCAAGATGTACATTTAGAAAAAAAATATTTTGTTTTCATTATATTGGAAGAAAAAGGAAATTATGCAGTTAAAAGTACCTGTTTCTTTCTTAAATAGTTCCCAAATTAGTATATTTTTCCAGTTGGACATAGCCTTCCCGGGGTTATTTTTTCTATCAAAAGGAAGAATTTTCTTCTCAAAATGTCTAATGAAAATGCTTAACACCATGGGCCAATACTGAACAAGACATGGAATGCATATTCCTAAGGGCAAGAATTATTCAGATGTCCGAAAGTCAGTTTGCCTTCAAGAAGAATGAAAATACCAGAAGCCCTGAATGGAGGAGAATAACCCTGTGGGTCCTTTCTCAGCGACTCTGGCTGACATTGCCTGAAATTCCAGGTCAGCATTAGGAGGGGAGTGCTATGAAAGATAATTACTTTAAAGCCCCACCACTGAATAGGGACACACCATTAGAGTGATCATGTTAAAAGTTCTGGAGGACCAGCAAGGGAGGTGAGATGAGAATAGCAAAGTAACAAAACAGGATAGCGTGAGGAGAGACATCTAAAGTTTCAATCCATCTCAAAGAAAAAAAGCCAAAGCCTTTTTTATATTAATACATCCCTAAAAATAATAAGAAATACCTATTTCTATAGAAGTAAAAAGAGAAAGGAGGAGGGATCCAATGTACAGGGCAGCCTGTGAAGCAGCAATCAAGAGACTGGTTCTATTCTTAGCATTTTATTCTTCTACACTTCTTTTTCGTGTCACTTTGCTTGCCTGTAAGATCTCTGCAGCAGACTAGTAGCTGTGTGAGCTGTGTGATTTATAGAGCAGCAGCAAGGCTGCCAGTTCTCAGCTGAGATGCACAGCTATACTGTAATTATTGTAAAAGTTGTAATGTCTTACAGTTTGCTTAAGCTCAGTCTCAGTTATGTGCGTGTACATACATAGTTTCACCAAAATCAACCACTACAATTAGCTTTACATTCTTTGACTCTTGGGATGTGTTTGTCAATTAGAATGAGCAACCATATCTCAATTTTTCTGCTGAGAATTCATTATTATTTCAGAGGCATTCACAATAAGAAAAAAATTTAAACACTCACTGCAAGACTTCTTATCTTTTTCCATCATGAATTTTCTTTGTGTTACAGCTATCTATAAGCCTTTGGCAAGATTCTCCTGGAAGTTCTCACTCTCCTTTTTTTTTCCAAATCTTGAGTATGCCAGATAACACTGAGTCATCTGCACACATGCCCAGTTCTTTGATTTTTTTCTCTCCTTCTCTGTTCATTATTAGTTGAAATGGAATGCTGGGATTCAAGTCACCTAATTTTTTAGTTCATAATGCAGAGGTTTAAATCTGAGTCAGTGTCCCCAAGCTCCTTTTGCAGTCTGTGGAGAGGAATAAACAGTTGTAAGACATGATTCATCTCATCTTAAACTAGATTTGTGAAACAGGTCAGATGAATCATATCTTAGAAGCCCTCTACAGACCTAAGCTTGCTTAAGCATGAAAGAGAAACAGCCAAGTGTTAGATCTGAAGAAAAGGAAAAAGTAACCCTGTGTATCCCGATTCTTGGAGGAGTGGCAAAGGATGACAGCATTGCTACCAAAGGTTATTCATATTCCCTTAACATAACCCAGATAACATTCCAGGTATAGTTTGGCATGAGCCAGGATAAGCAGTTGCACCAACAGACCTTGACAGAATGTGGATGGAATGAAGAGGGGCAGGGGAGGGGAGAGCAGCCATGCCACCAGGTCAGAAACCAGGTTAACTGTGACTAACCTAGTCCTAAAGCTGCACTATTGGTGAAAGGGGTAGCCCTGGCCTCTCGTGGCTCCTCCACCCCTGCTGCCTGCTCCCTCTGCCTCCCCTCCACCGGCTCTGCTGCCTTGGCTGCCACAGGGGAGGAGTGACTTGATTATCCACGTGAAGGGTATCTCCAAAAAAAGAGGGGAAAAAAGTGGACTGAAGCTAGATCTGAGAGCTCCTCAACTTTGCCTCATAGGCACTAGGACTGACAGGACAGAAAAAAGCAGAAAATTTCTTGGGAAAAGGAAGGTAGTCTTTGTTGAAGTATGTGTTATGGGTAGTTCTCACGTCTAGAGCAAAAGATGATGTATTCTGGATGACTCAAAGTTATTTGTGCCTGGAGCTTGGAAATATTATTCCCTTCTTTGTTTTATTTTTTTTTTGACTGTGCTTTGTAGTACTTCAAGGACAAAAACCTTGCAGAGACACTATCAGCCTCCCTGTGTTACCTCAGAGGGTGTGGAGCAAAATATTTGCTGAGGTGTTTTTGTGGTAATACCAAACCTACTTCTTCATACTGGAGGTTTTTATTTTGGTGGTTTTGAAATGGTAAGCAGCTACTCTCAGAAAATACATGTTCTTTTCAGGAAATGTAGCCAATGGCAGAGTTGTTTTGCCATCACATAATGATACTCTGGTATTAAAGTCTAGCCAGGAATCGAAAGTTGATATAATGTATGAAATACCTAGACAGCGTACTAACAAATGGTCTAACTAGAAGTGATTTTTTTTTTCAGATCTCTGAATATATATTTGATATTGGTTTATGGAAAGAAGTTCCTGCTTGGCCGACTAGGACATTGGTTGCATTCTGAGTTTTGCCTGAAACATTTGATACTTAAATCTATATCAGCAGATAAAATCTACAGGACTGAAGGTTACAAGTCAGTTCACATCTCTTGACAATTACATGCGTGACAGGAGCCAGACCTGCACAAATAATGACCAAGTGGCCCAGGTCAGTTCTGGGACACTGTGGGAACTGGAGTATCATCACTGCTGAGCTATTTCAGTCCAAAAGCAGGCTAATTGAATTTGGAGGTTCATTACTGTAGCAACTAAAACAAAAAGTCTGTTCTACAGACATTATGGCTCTATGAAGGCCAGTAATTAAGGTAGCCCTGTTTTAGCAAACCCCTCACTTTCTGAACAGCTTCTTTTTCACCGAAACTTATATTGATTCTCTCTCCAAAGTGAATATATTGGGAATGTGAGGGCTTATATCACATTAAAAGTTGAATAAATTAGGGAGGCTGAGGTAAGCAAGATTTTGGGGTGTACAGATATGAACAAAGTGGCTAATTTGAAACTGAATTGAGTTGGGTAGGATTTGGGTAGCTTAGAGAAAATGTTTTGAATAAATAAATTTAATTTGCATGTGAACAGTAAGGTGTTCATATAGAAAGGAAATTCTGCAAGTCAAGACAGAAACAGCTTAAGATGAGTGCTGGTGCTTGTTTTTGTCAGGTTACTTGTCTAATAAAATATTCTGAAGGAGAAGGCTACCAACGAAAGGTCTCTAGCCCTTTTTTTGCCATCAGTCTTTCATATGCATGTATGTGTCCTTGATCATCAAATTGTACAAGTAATTTGATATCTTAACTTTGAAGCTATGCAACCCAGGATGCATTGGGAATGTGCAAATCCAGAGCTGAGAAACTGGAAACAAATGACAGCTCTGTATACTTTGCAGAACTATACTATTATAAATCAGTTGAGGACTCAGCATAATTTCTAGGAAGATTCATGGTCGTAGCTTGCTCTGAAATACATTTTTATTTTGTCATCTTGTATAAGCCTTGCTAACTTTTATCTTCATTGATAGCTTGACTCTGTATTACATCCAAAAAGCTCTTTATTTGAGTTTCATTCCTGACAAAATGTCAGCAGAGGACACTGTTATGTGTGTGTCACATATATGGTATATATTTTGAGGTTTTAAATAAGATACAAGTCACTGTGTAGAGTTAAGCCACTCTGAGGAGTAAATGTCACCCGGGAAGAAAAAGAAACATATTTTCTGTTCACAAAATATAGTGATGAAATTTAATATAATAATCTATTCACGCAGAAGCAAGAGGAAAATACATCTAAAAGTATATAGAATCATAGAATAGTTTGGGTTGGAAGGGACCTTTAAGGATTCTCTAGTCTAATCTCCCTGCAATGAGGTTAATAATAGTAATGAAGGTATTCAAAACCATCTTCTGTCCATAAATGAAGAATTCTTCATAAGCTCACTGTGAGCTCTTCTGTACCTGTGAGGCAGAGAGATTTTTGCCTGGGCCTATTCTTTTGGTTTTGGTCCCTCTGGAGGGAAGAAAACATGCTTAGCTGTAAACATGATGAAGGTTGCCTTCCTCAAATCTCAAAAAGAGACACAAGAAACATTTTCACTGCAACACTTTTTTTTTTTTTCCCCAAATGTCAGGCTCAGAGTGAAATTGATGTGGCAATGGCATTTTCTCACCATTTCTTCACAGGGCTCTAAATGGTCCTCTGAAGAGACAAAATCATATTTCCTTTCAACCTATGTGAAGGCACGCCCATAGATACTAGAAATAATGACAGAAGGAATTCTCAAAACACTTCTCCACTGGGGTGAAAACAAAGTCTTCCCATAGCGACATGGGAGGATATTAAAGGATTTTGTCTCTCTGCAGTCAGAAACCTGGGTGATGAGTGGCTTAACTCATGAGGAGGAGGAGAGAGATAGCATCTAATTTCCAGCAAGCATATGAGGAAATTTTATATGTATCTATTATTGTATTTGCATTCTGAAAAAATAAAGCCTCCTCAGTGGATAATTTGGAGGAAATTTTACCCAGGGGAAGCTAAGATAAACTTTTTCACCCTGAGAGCTGGCTATGGATTCCACTGCTCTTGTCCTGCTGCCACCACCTCCTAAGGTTACTCTTCTGACAAGATGATGACAGCTTATTTCTTTTCAAGCCCTGTCCCTGCTGAACTGAAAATGTCTTCTTGCATGTTTGGAAAAGACATACAGACATACAAGCATGCTATGTCTGTATGAATTGTGCTAAAATGGCAGTATATTTAAATAACATCCCACCTGGTGTTGCAATTTGCAGTCACACATGAGCATTTGTGTTGCTTTAGATGGACTACCTTGATTTTGTACTGCTGTTAAGTGTCAGTGCTGTGGCAAGAAGCTCTGTGAAGTTGTTCAGGGATCTCTCCAATGATGAGCTGATATTTTGGCATTAATGGGAGCTGCTGACAGTGTTGGACTGGAATGCTGTTCTTTCCCTTAAATTTTGCCCATTTTGATTAAGCAGTTCACAGGAGCTGCTGGAGTATTTGTTGAATATAACAAGTTAAGGGATCACTGTACTAAGCCACACACTTCTCTTGTGAAAGCTGAAAGTAGCTAAGCCAGACCGTTCAGTTTCTGAAAGCAAATTTATTTTTTCATTTTAATCTTCCACCTCTGAGAAAGAAAGAATCTCTCAGAAAGCTGAAGACTTTTTTTCCCCTGTTTGTCTTAGTAAAATAGGGTAAAGCTATATGGTTAAGAAATGGCACCACAAATTGCCTTTTTTTTTTTTTTTCTCTTTGAATAGACAATGTTCAAACCTTCATGAGGAAGCAAAAAGCATGAATTTCTAATATTTGCCCAGGGTGATTTCTCTTCATGTTGTAAGCACTGATGCAGAGTTCTTGTTCCCCTGAATGGGCTGGAGGATGACACACAGAGGCTGTTTACAAAGGCTGACATTAAGCACAGGACGTTCATCTCTTTATACTGCCTTTAAAGTTAGTGGCACCAGAATGGATGACTCAGAGAAGGAGCAGCTGAATTTAGGTGCTCTTGCTTGCCTGCTGGAAGGCTGTAGACAAACTAGGCTACCTTAAGTTGTGAGAGTATCTTTTAATATAAAAAAATGGTATATCTTTAAATGTGCTCACTATTTTGATCCGCGTTCACACACTTTGCCAGATGGATGCCTTCCATTGGTCTTCTTCAATGGCATATCACAGGCATTAACTTGAACAGTAAATCTGTGCTAGAGTTAGCCATGCTTTATTGTTTCTGTTAATAGTCTGTGAAAGATCAGTGGTCTGAAAAAGGCCCACAATATTATTTAGGATATAATAGATATAATAGAGAATAATACTGGGGAGAAACTATAAAATGCCCAACATTATCACCCACGGTCACATACTTATAACAATTTGAAGGATTAGAAGCCAAAGTTATGCAAATTGTCATCATAACCACAACTAGAATTAAGGGTCGGGTAGTGTCATAAGTAGATTGCACATTCCAGGATTTTCTGTATGTTAATCAATTTAATATTTAATTCCTTTGAATTTTGGCTGCTAATGAAGAATGGGTGAGATTGTAATACTGGTTGTGGTGTAGAAGCCAGAGAGGTCATCAAGTGCATGAAGGCAGGAGTCCAGCATAAATAGAAGACACTGTGCTTGCTGCATTTATGATGACCATCTCTTATTGTGCTCAATGTGCAGTTGGTTGGTACAAGGATTTTGTTTGGTTTTGTTTACCTAGAAGCTCTTTTAAAGTAAGAATTTTATAGTCCTGAATAGTATGCAGTGTTCTGTCACCATGCACATCTGAGCAGAACTTGCATCACAGACCTTGTGTGAGTCCCAGGCAATACAGGAAAATTCTGTTAATGGCAGTTTTGTTTTGTAGACAGAGACTTGTGTGCTTCTGCACATACCCAGATGACAGAATGATAAACCACAGGTTTGTGTTAGCAGCCTAGAACTGCTTTTGCGTTTTCCATTCACAGCATTGTCATAGAGTAGCCACAGTTTTGACTTCATCTGCCTAGAAGTTCATTCCTCTCCCTTGGCAACCCTGTTTTGATTGAGGACAAGTTTTGTTTTGGCTGGAAGATATATAAGCAGATGAGCAGACCTTGCTGAGAAAGATGAGTTGATTCTGGGACACCTTGTGCTGGGGAGAAAGGACTACAGGAAAAGGGAGATACCCTTTTCCTGCTAGACTGAACCAGCCAAAGCCACTGTTAAGTAGTGTCAGCAAGGACAGTGCAGCAAGAAAAGGAAGGAGGCTCCAGTCAGTACTTCTTTATGTCTTCTCTTCCTCCCAGTTCATGCTCCTTTTTTCCTGACGTTTGCTCTACTTCATCTTCATATAGCTCTGCAGTGCAGCATCTGCCAGATGGTGGGTATCTGACTCATTAAGAGCCCTTTCTGATAAACATCTCTGTTACACTATCCTGGTGCTCAGAAGCATTCTCAGTTCTTTATGAGCAGGACAACATTTCTGCTCGCTGCTATGCAGTATAATTCTGTGAGGCAGAACAGCAAATGAAAGGCCAATTCCTCAGTACCCACTGTGGAGTTTTTGAGCGTGAATACATGACTACTGAGCACCATTTTTTATTATCTTGTCCATGAACCAGTGCTGTCCCTTGCTGGAGAAGCAACTGTTCCTGCTGGTGCCTTCAGACACTGGATAGATAAGTGGCAAGCAGAAACAGGCAAAGTAATCCTTTCTATTGTCTCTCTCCACCATGAACAAGTTCTCATCTCCCTGCATTGCTCGGCAGGCTTGCGGCTTTCCCTAGAATGGATCCCCTTCTTGTATTTTTAACACAAAGGCAGTGGAAGCATGATGGAAAACTGCTTTGGCATAAGTGTTAAAAGCAAGTTGACTTTGACTTATGATTTCTGCTGAAGCAGAGCTCTAGCTGTCCATAAGAATTCCAACACGATGAGTTAGAGTTGAATGCATAAAAAGTCTGGTTGGTAGGTGGCCTTATCTTAATCTGATCTAAATCATGCCTAAGTGCTGTAGTCTTTGTGGAAGCCAAAATATTGCATTTTCCTGTGTTCAGATGATCAGTGAATATCTTAGAAGTTGCAGTCCCTGATCATTAACTGCAATATCTGTCCATTATTTTTGCTTCTGAATTTTCCTTCTGTAGTAGACTGAAAGTCCCATTTCATGCTTTTTATGCCCTGTGATACAGACACAAGAAACGTGCAGCCAGAGTCAACTGTGCTGGCATAGAAAGCAGAGGAGAACTCTGGATGCTAAAAAGAAAGCAGGCAGACAGAAATGGAGAATTTGACCCCAAGGGGAAGCTCAGGGGAGTGTGAGCACTCGGGCTGTGTCGGGCTCTCCTAACACTGGGCCTTCTCCTGTCTTTTGTGGGGCTCATGGTGTCAGAAAGCTCTCCAAGAGCTAACAGATGCCACTGCTTCAGATCCTCTAATTTTAGTTACCATGACCAAGCAAGTGGAGGGTGTTCAGTGCAGAAACAAGCACTGCAGAGTACAGGCGCTCAGTGGTGTCACATGCGGTCAGCCAGCGTGGCTTTGTGGGATTTGTATGGGCCTCTTGAGTTGCAGCCACAAAAGCATTTTGCTGACTTCTCTGTCACTGAAAAGGTGCTGCACCACTCAACTACATGTTATACCCATGATATACATATCTATTCATATGTGGTTAATGGCATAAGTAACTCTAGCTGTCTTTTGGAAAATTGTGCTCCTTCTGTATTTCATTAGCTAATAACTTTTTGATAACTGAGTCATCAGATTACAATAAAAGAATAGAAAAATATTTTTAAGAGTGAGAATTTTAGCCAGTGTCTGGCAATTATGGTGGTACTCACTTTCATTGGAAAGATTATTTAGATAAAGAACACGGAACACTTCCAGTAGAAGAAAGGAATATGGCCATGTCTGTCACTATACAAGTAGCTGAAAGCAAGTAGTATAGGAGGAGCGATAAAATGGATAGAGTTAGAAATTTGAGTATTTCAATAGCATTAGCTGCAGATATTCTGTATGTAGCTTATTTTGTATGTAGCTTCTACTCCTCATTTTTGTGCTAAATAACATGCAGAAAATGAAAGGAACAACTTAGCTTTAAAAACTTATTATATTATGAAACTCTAAAGCAGAATGACCACTACTGTGGTAAAAGATAAGAATTTTGGAGTTGTTCAGTTTTCCTGCTGTTATTACACATCTTCTTTTTGCTCATAGCTATCCTATATGGAAAACCTTTTGCTATTATTGTTTCCCTAAAATAATTCAAATCATATTGCTAGTTCACGATCAGGTTTGGTCATTTGCTCACATTATGAAACATTGGTCTTTATTAATTAAGGCATCTAAAAATTTGGTATGCTTAGTATATTTGTGCATGCTTTAAACTTTTCTGGAAACTTTTCATTGTCCTTAGCTTCTCACTTTGTAACTCTTCAGTACATTGATTAAAAGCAAACAAACAAACCAACAAACAAATATTTGCACCGTGGAAAAAGAAGAACCTTATTTTCCATTCAAAGCCCTAACTCTGAGCCAGCACACAGTTTGGAGACACATTTTGGCACTCTTTCTCTGGTGGATCAACACCTCAGTCGCTGCAGTGCCCGCACCAGTAAATCCGCCTCCCTGGCAGAGAGCCTCCATGCATGAATGAACACCAACAAGGACTCTGGCCATTAGTGTTTCTGCCCTGTGAGCAAAAAGAAAAGTTTGGGGGTTGACTTGCTTGTTTGTTTTCCTTTCCAAAGCATGTTCTGATCTTTTGATGGCAAGTGCTTTACAAATACTGAATATGATGGCACACTTCCCATATAAGCAAATAAATAAGTTTAGTAATGATAGCCTTGGCCTAGTATTCCATTAGTCTGGGCGTTGTACAATCATAATGAAGGACAGCATTTGCTCTGCAAAACTGCAAAATTAAGGGAGGCAAGATCAGATGGCTTAGCAAAAAGTTAATTCCCAAGAAGGATGGGACTGCACTGGTCAGACTAAAAAGCACTCGCCTTGGCACACAGGTTATCTAACCACCACTGTTGCTGGCAATGCAGAAAAGGACAATTTCAAAGTCAGGTAAGGGGAGGGATTAAAGTCTAGCTTAGTGAATGTTCCCAGAGGCCTGTTTTTCTTGCATATATAGTGGCATTTGTAAAATCCAAGGGAGTCAGTAATGTTGTCAGAGTCCATATAGGTGATGAAGAAGTGTTTGAACCCTGCACCATGACACAGAATACTGCAGCTAATGAAAGTCTAATGCCTCCTGTACCAAAATGAATATTTTTGTATTAAAAGTGACTCCTCCATTGGCAGTGTGAATGACTGTCTCATAAGAAGCTGATCATGCTTTTCCTAATCTCTTTCCTTGATGAGCTGCCTTGAGAAGTAAAGCATAAAGCTTCACCTAGGTCTTCACTCCGTTTGTTGTTGCACTAGTTACTAACAAGTAGGACCCGGTTTTGTGTATCTGAGCAATTACAGTGGTTTTATACAGCTGCCAGGTCACAAAAGGAATAGCCTGAGCAACTGTCTTCTTTTACAGGAATTGATAACTTTTGTGTTTCCTTACCATCTCCAGGTGCAGGGGATCAGTGAAATTAAACAAAATTGCAGCCCTCCTAAAGGTCTGCAGAGAGCTCAATAAATTGTCCATTTCTATTCATGGATCAGTGTTCTTGGAATGGTATGACTTTAGAGCCACTTTGAAAAACTGTATTTACACTATCTCATAACTGGAATCTAAGTGTTGTTGTTTGGTTGGTTTTTAATGGAAAAGGCCACTGAGAAATTTATATACATTCACTAAGACAGTTTCAGAAGACTAATACTGTCTAGGTTCAAAATATATAACGTTAGGGAACTGAAGGAACTGCTCTGTAAAGGAATTAAATAACAGTTGTGATTGTCTTTTTTCATTTATCTTGCTGTTGTGCCTGCAGGCCTTCCTAATTTCTTATTGTACTGACGTGCTATAAAGAGGCATTATAGCTCAGAGCCTTGGTAGGGACAGGATGAAACAGTTTGGGCAACATCCCTGATGAACCAGAGAAAAGAGCAAGAGAAAAAGTCTTTTACTGGAACCTATTTACCCAACAGTTTGATCTTCCTATCAGAAAGGCATTCTTTAACATTTTTGAAGAACTATATATCTTTAATTTCCTCTTCTCTTAAAGGCTGATTCTTTCATAAGAAGAGGTGGGGGAAACCATGTTGTAGGAGGGGCCTGGAGCACAGGGCAGCAGCCTGGGGGCAGGAGAAGGGAGGGCAGAGCGGAGCAGGGAAAACACAGTGAAGCTCTGGAACCCCAGTCCTTTGATGTGGTGGCCAAAACCATCCTGGAGACTGGGCATCTGTACAGAGGTTTCCACAGCTCAGGAAATCTGGGAGTTTGTTGAAATCAAACAGGACAGTAAGAGCTCACCCTGCAAGGACACAGTGAGCAAGGGTATTATGCTTTGTACAAGCCTTTGCCTTCCTCTCTGCTGGACTTAGTCACTGCAGATCACTCATTACTGTTTGACTTTCTCAAGTTTTGGTCTTCCTTAGAAAATTCACTTTCTGGAAGAGGTTCAAGCAAGTCCACCTCAGAGTCCTAATGTACTGGGTCCCGCCAGGGTGGAGCTGACAACAACTAGCTGACTTGCGTTCCCACAGTGACGTGTAGCAAACCATTGGAGAGATGAATGTCTGCGCTAGAGGCTCACATTTTCTTGCTTCAAACATAGCTAATGCTGAAACAAACCAAAAGCCAGTCATGCAATATGTACTTTCTTAGAGGTCAAAATAGTTGAACAAGATCATAATTTTCTTCCTTTTTCCCCTTTGCAGAGTTTCTAAAGAATTTGGATTGTTTGTGTGGGGATAGCTACTGCTGTTGGGGGGGGAGGGGCACTGCTCGTTTTCACTTCAAAACCCTGTAAGTGGTTTTGAAGTCATGGATGGTTATATAAGGCAAGGCAACTGATGAGGCAGTGCTGTGAGAGTCAGGGGTTGAAAGCTGCCCAACTGCAACAGGAGGACAATTTTCAGACCTGATGGATTTAAAGTTACCGGGGAATTTAAGTAATCTTTTTTTATTTTATTCAATTAATTTTATAGCCTTCTAGGGAAGGTCAATGATTGACAAATGCTTTGGACAAAAGGATGCTTGTTAGAGACATGTTTTCTTGGAAATAAAAACATATTGGTATCAAATATGTTTTGAGACACTGTCACCCTGCCTCTTGAGCAAGATCGTTGGTGTAGTCAGATTGCCAGCCCCCTGCCCCTTGACCAACACCAGCAGCGTAAGCAGGGTGCTGCCCACAGTATCCATGTGAGGTATGTTCCTCTTAAATCACGCTGCCATTGCTTAAATAGCATTTACGTGACTGGCTGTTGCTCCCAAGTGACCTGGACACCAACTGTCCCTGGATGCTCACAGGAGCAATACTTAAAATCCTTGTGTTTGCTATCAGTGATCAGTTGATTCACCATATGGGCACCCTGTTGCTCATCTTTCCTATGAGCCTAATAAACTTTTGTTTTTAAACTATTCCTAACATATATACTCAGAAGATAATCTGTGAAAAAACAAAGGGCAGCATATTGGTATCAGAAACACAAGGAAACTCTGTGGTGTCTGACATGCCTTCTCTCCCTATTTAATTTCCAGCTGCCATGTCATGATCCTCTCAGTGCTGCAGAGGTATAGCCCCTCTCCCTAAATGGTAGTAGTAGAAAAAACTGTAGGACTGGGACATATTTGCTCCATTTGACACCCATCTTCACCTCCTGGATGCAACATTCCCCATATTTGCTCTGTGAAGAATCAATAGTTTAAAGATAGAAATGAGCGGAGAATGGAGAAAGAAGAAACCTTCTGAGACCAGCTTCATCTATGATTTTGAAAAGCCTGGTTTATTTTTAAAACCTTTACTATACTGGTGACATTATCACAGGAGTCCTTGTTAATGTATATAAGTGTGTTTTTATATCATTGTAACTGACTTAACTCTGTTTTTGTTCATCTCCTCTCCCAGTGGAGTTTTTATACTGTGATTTGGCTTCCATGAAGTCTATACGGCAATTTGTGCAGCGGTTTAGAGCAAAGAATTGTCCACTCCATGTCCTGGTGAATAATGGTGAGTTCTGTTTTTTTTATTCACATATCTGCAGGGGAAGATGTGACAAATGGAGCTCTCATCTATCACTTCACATTTCAAATAGGTTATCTGAAACATGCAGCAGGTTACAATAGTATTGCAGTAGCAGGGATGTCTTCTTAGGTGTTAAATTGCATTTTTTGCAGAGAGAGTCAAATGAGCAGACTGAACACTTCAGTGTCACAGCTGCTCATGATGTTATTGCAAGTCTGGTTCCTTTGCTGTGCTTTTTTAGCTCTCTAGCACTAAAAATCATGCAACTACACAAGAATCCAAGAATCTGGAATAAAAGTAAAAAAGGAAAGGGAAGCTGTACTTTATGCCAGTTGGAGGACTGGGCAAAAACCAACCATTATGAAGTTCAACAAGGGAAAGTGCCCGATTCTGCTCCTGGGGTGGGGCAACCCTGGATGTACATACAGACTGGGGAATAAGATGCTGGAAAGCAGCGCTTTGGAAAGGGATCTGGGGGTCCTGGTCGATGGCAAGTTGAATATGAGTCAGCAGTGCCCTGGCAGCCAGGAGGGCCAATCATGTCCGGGGGGGCATCAGGCAAAGCATCACCAATTGGTTGAGGGAGGGGATTGTCCTGCTCTGCTCTGCACTGGGATGGCCTCACCTTGAATATTGTGGCAGTTTTGGACACCACAATGTAAGAAAGATATTAAGCTATTGGGGAGTGTCCAAAGGAGGGCAACAAAGATGGTGAAGGGCCTTGAGGGGAAGCCGTACGAGGAGCAGCTGAGGGCACTTGGTCTGTTCAGCCTGGAGGAGGCAGAGAGGAGACCTCACTACAGTCTGTAACTTCATCGTGAGGGGAAGAAGAGCTGCAGGCACTGATCTTTATGGTGACCAGTGACAGGACCTGAGGAAATGGCCTGAAGTTGTGTCAGAGGAGGTTTACGTTGGATATTAGAAAGAGGTTCTTCACCCAGAGGGTGGTTGGGTTCTGGAACAGGATCCTCAAGGAAGTGGTCACAGCACTGACAGAGTTCAAGAAGCATTTGGACAATGCTCTCAGGCATGCAGTGTGATTCTTGGGGATGTTCCTGTGCAGGGCCAGGAGTTGGGCTCAATTATCCTTGTGGGTCCCTTCCAGCTTGGCATATTCTGTGATTCTTTCACCTTTATTTACTTTCTCTCCCCTTATATTTTTTCTGTATGAACACTTGTTTACTGTGGCTGTCTGATGAGCTGGGTTGGGGTTTTAATGCATCTGAAATATAACCTACTAAATTATTCAGCAATCTCAGAGAAGTCACTGCATAGATCAAAGTGCTACTGGAAAGTTGTCCATAAAGCTGTATCCTCAGTGGTCAGAGGACAAATTAAAAGGACAATATTTATCTTGCATTCATACAATTATCAAATGAATCTCATTACTCTTAGGGATTTTAATTTTTATTACTCACATACTTGCCATCTAATTTTGTTTTATAGCCCCAATATTTTTGGAAACCAGCCCATACAATAATTTTCCTCCAGAAACCATGCATGCTCTGCATGCACTTTCCTAAAAGGGAATTTTCACCTGTCTATTTGACTAGGGGAAAAACCCGCCAGCAAAAATTTAGGCTTCTTTTAGAATTTTTCTGCTGTTACACACTGCTGTTCTTGTTTTCCCAATCATTTGCATATATTTTATTAAGACATCTCAGAGAACAAACATGCTGTAAATGAATGGGTTTGTTACATTCGTTGGTGCCTTAAAGAACTCTTAGTAACACAAGTAAATATTGCAATGAAAATTCAAGTGTTTTTTATTTGCTGATTGATATGAAACATTCATGAAATGTTCAACTAAGTGTTCATTTTTATTTGATTAGTCAAAAAAGCCTACTATTATTATTTTAATTGTGCAGTGGACATTTAGGCCTGGTTACAAAATCTTTTCAGATTTACGTGACTAATTTTACTATTTGAAAAAACAGCATTTTGTGGAAAAATGGGTTTTGAGATCTATGTTCCCATCCCCTGCCCTCCACTAGTTTTCAGCATGACCAAAGCCAGAACTGTCAGCAGGGCCTTGGAAGTCATTTGGGGGAGAAATGATGAGACAGAAGCAACTGGGAAGCCCTCTAGAAGAAAGGCTTTTGCTCTGTCCTAGCTGCTGCTGAAGTGGGATGGAAGAAAATTGCAGTTAAATATGTCTTCTTATTCAAGAAACAAAGTTATATGAAAATAGGTCTCCTAATGGGCCTAATGTGCTATGAGACCAAAGAGTGTAAGCCCAAAGCTTCTTTTAAGAAAGAAGTTTGAGACTAAAATTTGCCTGATTCAGTCTGTGTTTTCATGACTTCCAAGAAGGGCATTTGATTTCACTTACTCTTGATTACCAAATATAGTTGGCAAGAGAAATCTGTTTGAGAAAATCCTCTTAGAAGCTACAATGAAATGAATGGTCCAAATCTGCTGTTGCTGCATCTTTAACAGAATCACAGAAGCAAGCACACCTAAAGCTGCTGTAAAGAATCCCATGTAATTAGGTTAGTCTCCAACCATTACCTGACAAGTCACCAGTTCACTTCTGAAAGGTCTTTCCTGCATCTTTTTTTTTTTTTAATGGTCCTTTTTATTTGCTTTTGTAATTAATCTGTAGCATTTAATTTTCTTACTATTTTCGTAATGAAAGCCCAAATGTTTTCTTGGTACAAAAGAGGAAAATGAACATACCTAATGGAGGAGAAATGGCCTGATGCAAAAACCACCAGTGTTAAGCACAACCAAGACAAATGCTGACATTGGGGCTATCTGGTTGGGTTTTCCTTTTCCCTTTCCCTTCCTCTTTCCTTTTTTTTTTTTTTTTGTCATTTTTTCTACTGTAACGCAATGCACTAAGGAGGATGATTCAGTCCATCGTGGACAGCAGAGCTGGAAGCACTACTCACTCAAAACCTCACCATTGCAATATGGAAATGTCTCATGGGAATGAGTTGTTGGGTATGTTGTCAGTGAAAGTGTACATGGTCAGAAAACTGTGTTATCTGGGGAAGTCATTTTGCACGACTGTCAGATGTCTTTCAAGACATCTCATAATGGCGTGGTTGATTTTCTTATGTTTCGGTGTATGCATTTAGAATAGTAGGTTTCTTAGTGTCACCTTGTACTTTTTTATTTATTACTGATCTCAAAGCTCTAGCATTCTTGATATGAAGAGTTGTTTTTAATTTTAGCATATGGGGAAGAGCTTGTGGGCCAGACAGCTACACAATGCATTTGTAGGCAGCCATATGCCTTTAAGAATCTGACCTAAAATCTGTTGGGGTAATGCACAGTCTCCATTATGTTTTGAAAACCAGACTTTGTGTGGATCTCACTACTTCTGAATCAGACCATCATCAAACTAATAAAAATTTTCTTCTCTGTCTTCATGAGACAAAGCATTTTCCTATTAAGGACTGTACCCTTTTGTTATATTTAGTGTAAAAAAGCTAAGAACTGTTACATTGCTTTTTTTTCACAATATATTAGAATAATTTAATTCCTTTAAATATAAATCTTTTATATTGATCGGTATAATGATGTTAATATGTTAGTGATCGTTCCTCATATTATCTCCATGAATACATATCCTGTATGTATGTGAAGGTGTATGATATTTGTTGTGGGCTTGTGTGAACCTGTCAAAAAGCCAAACATTTGAAGATGAATTAATGGAAGTTCCTACATTTTACAGTAATGCAAACTATGACATTAACATTTAAATATTATTGAAGACAAGTGATTTGGTGTGAGTTACTGTACTATATAAATAATCAATCCTACATGTTTGACAGAAGATTGTTATGAAACCAAGCAGTTTTCCTTTTTTTTTAAGGAATGTATCTCCATTACTTGCTCTCCATCCCTTGCCGAACTCAAGGATATAGTTGGAAATTAAATTAATACTAAAATTCTGAGTTTCAGAGTATTCTCCCAGAACTAAACACTCAAGTCCCACAAAAATTTCAAGAAGATTTAGATATTCTACTTAATGGAAATTAGTGCACTAGAGTCACCTCCTCTTTTTGTTATAGCTTATTTTAGCATATACATTTAACTTTGTAATTTCTAATTTTAAAGGAAAAATTTGGTTGAATGCACACATTATTTCAGATGACAAATAAGGGCCTGTTTTTCCATTGCTATGCTTTCTGCATCAGTAATGTGCATGCTCAGCTCTTGGTTTTTAAAATAAACAAAACACATTAAAAATGCAAATAGAGTATTACGTAAACTTCTTATTTTTTTTTTAATATAATGTGTTAGTGCTAAAAAGAGAAAAATACTATGACACAGAAAACAAATCCATTTTCTGTAGAAAACAAGAAGTAAGCTAAATGGTTGAATTGGATGCAACACAAGCAGTTCAGAAAGCTTAATCTGACAGAAGGTCAGAAGAATGTGTCTTCTAGCCCACTAATTAGCAATTGGGTGCTAATTTTTAGTTCTGTTTTTGAAAAGAACTGTGTCTTTTTACAGCTGAAAAGCATTCAGCAAATTACAGCATGTACCCTAGTGTAATTATTTAATACATTCAGAAAAATGACATTGCTGTTAAAATGCATTAGAAAGTCTGCTCTCCTCTTGTGGTTGCAAAAGGGACAGATAGTAAAACAGTTTGTAAAATTCCATGAGCAATAATTACTGTTCGTGCCAGAGAGGTTTTTTCCTAACTTGAAGCCAGTCATTTTCTCTGTGTGCTAGAAATGTTTCTCAGCACCTTATAGTTTATGTTTTTGCTTATACACTGTTTACAATACTTAATTATCTTAGGACCAAGAGAGCTAACACCAAAATCACTACATATTTAGTGATACCAGAATACCTATGGATACCAAATATGCAGTCTAACTCATTAACAATGAAATACCAACTTGAAGATTTCAGGCTATTATTAGCCTATTGCAGACAGATTACAGTTAAAATATTTTATGTTTAAGCCTATCTAAGCCAATTTAAAATCGGTATTTCTGAACTGCTGGCTATTTCAGACAATTATATTTTGTACTTTGTGGATCATCTGAGAAATTATCAGTCTTTTGATAGAATCAGTAAGTTTCTATAAGCTTCCCTCTTTAGTTCTTAGGCCACAATAAAAGATGTTTCAATAACTATGTGAAATATATATATTTTTTGCGTTACCTGCACACAGTTCAGCCATGTGCTGGTCAGCCATAATCCTTTGCTGGGAGCCCTCTGAATAGTCCCATGGATGCTGTCATGGTTGATCATATATTAAACTATTCTTGTGTTTGAGTATTTGCAGGATCAGATCTTCAGAAGAAGTGTGAGATTTGAGGGCTAGGAATGAGGGAATATATCAGATGCAAACAATTTTATAGAGACTTACCTACTCACAGGTCTTGTTGATGAGATGGATTTAATAATAGTTAAATTGCTTGAAATTATCACAGTGGGATATATGAAAAGGTTCTGTCCCACTGGATTAGGTAAGGATCAGCTCCCTTTTCTGTAGCGGCTGTAGCCTGCACTGACTGTTATAATGAAGATGAGAGAAACCTCAGAGATGTGGAAATTCACTGGGGAAGGCCTCGAGGGAAAGTTAGCAAGGAGGGTTGCAGTTGACTCTATTGAAACTTGAATTTCATCAAAATTAATGCTTCTCCTCCAGCCACACAGGAAGGCTGTGGTGAACTCGGGATATGGTATCTCATTAATCTTCTTCCAGTGTCTTGCTTACAACATCGTGTTTCATCTTTATCCTTCCTCAGAGACAAATTAAAGTAACATTTAAGCAAAGCTGTGATGCAAAAGGTATAGAGGGACAGGGAGAAAGAGAGGACGAGCAGAAGAGCAAGTGGCCCTTTACCTGTATATAATGGATGATAAGTACTAGACATCATGGGAGAGCTGGGCCTTTGGGGGATGGTTCAAGCTGGAAAAGGTAATTTGAGCTGGTGAAAAGATTGGCTTAAAATGGATCTTCCATGGATGATGGGAAAAACTAGAAGATTCATAAGGACACTAGCATGCAGCATTAACATGTTCTAAAATGAGAAGAAACTCTCAGAGTGATATTTTTTAAGAAGTTCAGTCTATGACGTCATTTTTGCAGATTTTTCAGAAGAGGTCATCTTTATAAGAGAGATGGGGATGCTGGCTGATCACACTCTGCTCTTCACAGGTATTAGTTGCCTTGGGTACTTCAAGTAACTTGTCTGGGCACATGTGTCAGAGCATCATGATACTGCTGACAGTATCTGGCTTGTTCAGATCAACTGAGGGTTGTGCAACACCAACATTTACCCAGTGCCTGGACTTTTAGCAGCAGTCATCAGCCAGAGATTTTACTGTATTTGAATAACATTGTTATCTGCCAGAATGATATGTATCCTTGGAGTGGGTCGACCCTGGCTGGATGCCAGGTACCCACTAAGCCACTCTCTCACTCTCCCTCTGCAATTGGACAGAGGAGAGAAAAAAAAAGCTAAGGATTCATGAGGTAAGAGCTGGGAGAGGCCAGTTACTGATTGCCTTCATGGGCAAAACAGACTTGAAGTGGGGATATTACTTAAATTTATTACTAACAGGATAAGAGCCAAAAAGTGAGAAGTAAAATAATCTTAAAAACACCTTCTCCCCACCCCTCCTTTCTTCTGTGTTCTCCCTCCTCCACCGCAGCGGTGCAGGGAGACGGAGAATGGGGGTTGTGGTCAGTTGTTGTTTCTGCTGCTGCTCAGGGAGAGGAGTCCTTTCCCTGCTCCCGTGGGGTCCCTCCCATGGGAGACAGTCCTTGATGGACCTCTTCGGTGTAAGTCCATCCCTTGGGCAGCAGCTCTTCCCAAACTGTTGTGCCATGGGTCACTCCTCCATGGGGTGCAGTCCTTCACAAATGAGCTGTACCTGCGTGGGTCCCCCACAGGGGCCACAAGTCCTGCCCGGGAAAAACCTGCTCTGATGTGGGCTTCCCTCTCCACGGGCTGCAGGTCTCCAGCAGGACCCCACTCCATCTTGGGCCTCCCACGGGATCGCATGCTCCTTCATGAGTCCACCTGCTCCAGCATGGGCTCCTCCAGGGGCTGCAGGTGGGTCTCTGCACCCCGATGGTCCTCCATGGGCTGCAGGGGCACAGCTGCTCCACCATGGTCTGCACCACGGGCTGCAGGGGCCTCAGCTCCAGCGCCTGGAGCACCTCCTGCCCCTCCTTCTGCACTGACCTTGGTGTCTGCATTGTTGTTCACATGTTCTCACTCTGCTCTTCCCTGGCTGGAATTCTTTCTGTGCAATGGCTTTCTGTTCTTAAATATGTTATCACAGAGGTGTTACTGTCACTCTTGATTGGCTCAGCCTTGGCCAGCAGCAGGAAGCCTCTCCTGGAGCCGGCTGGCTTTGGCTGCACTGGACAGGGGAAGCTTCTAGCAGCTTCTAACAGAAGCCACCCCTGTAGCCCCCCTCATTACCAAAACCCAACCACAGAAACCCACTACAATCCTATATAAAGATATCAGATTTCTTATAAAAGGTTTATTTTTTATTAGAAGAACTAATAAGTTAGAAGAGCAACTTTAGACTACTTCTGGCTTTCAAACAGTAAGGATTTTATTCAAGAAAATCCTGAATTTTGTTTGAAACTGTCTTTGTCTTTCTGAATATTTCCAAGGCTTTTTCTGTGTCTGTGATATCAAACACTTTGTGAAAAGGGAAATATCTCAGGCTCCACAAGCTGCAGGTTCTTGACCCATTTGCTTTTATGTCCTGAATGCAAATGTTTTATCAGTGGAAGACAGATACAAAATTCAGCTATTGATGGATTAGGAAACCCAACTGGTTCTACTTAAGTGTGTGGAACACTTGCCGTTGGCTTTTCTGAAAGACAGAAGTGAGCCATGGTTTTTTTACCTAATCCTTTCATAGCTTTTAGGTAAAAATATTTTTATACAAATTGCAAACCAAAATATTTTACTTCTAGGAGAACATCCTATTGAATTAGAAAGCTGTGACTGACTGTCTTATTTTAGGATTGTGAATTGGATAACTCATCATTGTGCCAGCTTAAATAACGAAATAGTTGCTGAGCATATTTTTAGGAAACAAAGGGTTGGGTTTTTTTTTAACTAGACCCAATTGTGAATGCTCTGATTTATTTTAGTGTAAAATCAAACCTCTGTTATGGATTGTATTTTTTTTTTAACTGACACATTTTCCAAGGAACTAACCTGAGCCTTCTGTGTTCACCATGTAGCAGCATGACTTTGATTCAGAAAGTGGATCTGTTCTTAAGGAGGTATTACAGCCTGTTCAGTAATGTTCTGTACCTACCATGATCTGGTTGTTGTTCTCACAGTCCTTGAATATGGATTGTCTCATTTTTTTCTTTTTCTTTTCTTTAATCTGCTGAGAAACGAAGAGTTTGCCTTTGCTGGAAAGACACATTGCTTTATCTTTTTTGACACAGTTAATACAGTCCACTTCTTCCTTGTGGGCATTATAGGTGGGTCTGGGAGCACTAGCAGTAGATATTACTTAATTTTCAGTTCCTCATTACTTAGCCAAACTTTTAATGTTTGGGCTAAGAGCTTCCATGCCAAGTATTTGCCTGAGGCTGATTTATTTCTCCTTGTAATGCCAGATAAAACAGTTTACATGTTTCTGGCAATGATAAGACAAAATCTTAGGATTTCGTTAATGTCAAAAATTACAGCAATTTCATTCATAAAGGCTCTGGTGTTATTACAGTTTGAAAATGAAAGCAGGCAAGATGCTGCCTTTGTGTCAGTGGTGGCTGCACCTTTGCCACCCATGGAATATTCCTATGATAGGTCAAGTCAGAAGCCTGTTAAGCACTGCAGTTTGTAAATCACCTTTTACGCTTTACTTGCTGAAGATTTTCTTATACCAGGCATGTCCCAAATCGAGACTGAGCATTTCTTTCTGCTGGAATCACAACCCTGAGTCATGGTGGGAGGTACTGTGTGCAGCCAAATGCACCAGCACTGGGACTGGGCACCAATGTCCCAACTGCTCCTTGTGGCTGCATCTGAGCTGGGGTGGAGATGGGCACTGCATCTCACTTCAGGCTCCTCCAGTCTCTCCACAGTCCAGACTCGTGGCTTCAGTCCTCCATGATCCCTATGAAAAGTTTCTGTCCTATGAAAAATAGACTGTGAAGAGTTGATTGGAGGGACAGTGAACAGGACTCTTAGTTGGGAACCATTAGGATGGAGGAAACCTTGATTGCAAAACACTTGAGTTTGCTGATTGAAAGTCTTTTAAACAGAAATAAACTATGAATGTAGCATATATTATTAAATATCAGAAAATTAATAAGAAAGTAAGTATCAGAGCAGAGCTGGGGTGGGCAGTGAGGATGAAGAGAGGCATTAGGTGTGTCTGAACTGTAGGAGATGTCTCAATCAGAGTTTGGAAATGCTTAGACACCACATAATGCTCAAGAATTGAATCCTTATTTTGGGGGCTGGAGTCTCTGTTGGGCACTGATTGAACATTTTTTTGCAGTGAGGCAGTTCTTGACTGATCTCTTACTTGCAAGTTTACTGATGTTTAACAGAGATGAGAATTACCCCTCCTGGTGGGGATGTGATTGGAACTTTCCTTCTGCTTGGTCACCGACTTCCACAAAACTTGTAGAAAGAAACTTGTAACTTAGTCACAACTGGTTGAAACTGAAGGGGGGATGGAGAAGCTGGTAGGAGCCTCAGAGCCAGGGATGATGGTTCCATAAGGAAACCAGCCTCAGAAGTGAGGGGAGAGTGAGCCACGCTTGTGACAGGCAGATGCCTGCAGGGTGCAGAGTGATCTTGTGACTGAGACACAAAGGTGCTAGAGTGGCTGAGTAAGAAACTTAGAGACAAGGAACTTACTGTTTGCTGGGAAGCAGAGAGGCAGATGAAGCTGATATGTGTATCTGGGGCTGAACCTCTCCCCTCCTTCCCAAACACATACAGTTCCTTGATAAGATCAGCATCAGATCACTGGATTGTGGGGGTAAGGGAGGAGGGGAGAACAGCCCAGAGCTTTGGCTGGGAAGCTGAACACTGTCCTTGGTTGGTCAGGGCTTTCATCTTCCCCGCACAGGGAGTTGGGGAAGGTGTCAGGAAGCCACTGTGCAGAAAAGGCAATGGGTAGTGTAGAGCCTCTTGAAAGGGAGCAGAAGGTGAGAGCTAGTGGGAATTTGTTCTGTGCTGGAGCAGAGGCTCAGTCAGATTCCTGTGGAGGAGATGAGATGTCTTGGGATGAGACAGGAAAGACTGAATGCTCTGGAAACTGAAATCATCTCCTCCGCAGACCCAATCTCGGTCCCTTCTCTTTATCAAACCTGTTTTCACAGTGCCTAATACCCTCAAGAAAAGGTCCATGCACAGGACATTGTCCCGGCACTGATGCCAGACAGGCTGACAGCAGGTGTCTTTGCATCTCCTCAAGGGTCAAGTGCATTGGTGTGAAATATGTGTGTCATCTACATGCCATCGTTATGCCCTGGGGTAAAAATTCTTGCTTTGCTTCATTTTTTCCCATTTTGCTTTAGAAAATTGCATATATACTTATAAAGAGCTCAAAAGATATTAGGAAGAGCAAGAGTCCGAGCTCTCTCTGAGGAGACAAGAAGTAGGACCATACCATTGGAGAGCTGTACCAAGCTTCATCTGTATTTTTGTGGTTTTCTTCTAAACTGTTGGGATTTTTACCTTTTCAGCTTCTATATACTGTTAATCTGGCTTTGTGTTTGGTGCTGTCTAGACTTGGAACACTTTTATGGGATACCAATAGGCATATGACATACCTTTAGCACTGGACTATGGGTTAGGGATGTGGCTTAGCAAGCAGTGTGTCGCAGCAGTGCTCTAAATTCACTGCTCTGCAGCCCAGATGAGGTGTACCTGTAAAAAACAATCATGTGGGTACACTTGTGTCTCCAGAAAGCAATTCTGGGGGCAATTCTTCCCACAAGGCATTGCCCCTTCTTGTTGCTCACTAGCCAGGAGAGACCCACAGGGCAGGTGTATTCTAGGATCGCATAGTCCAGATGAATAAGGGGCAACAAGCAATCTGGGATAGGCAGCCCAGCCAGGGAACCTGCAGGGTTCATCTGTTCAGGAGAGAAGTGGGCTATACTATTTTATATGTAGGTACACCCATAGTTGTTTTGGTGTATGGGTGTGCAGAACAGAGTGGTTTTGACATTCAGTTAAGTGAGGTGGGTTGCCTTGTGTGACTGCACTCATGGGATGGAAAATGCTGTTAAATGCATCGGCTAAACCAGTACAAAGCCTGTATGGAGGAAAGGCTTTGTGCTTTTACTGGAAGTACTGTCTCAGTTAATTTTTCCCCTGGGGAATATTTTTGGTACAGGATGTATCTCTTCCCTGTAAATAGCAAAAATTGGGTGAATGTGATTATTTAGGTTCACCTCCTGCTGTGAAGGTGTTACGTGGCTGACCATTTGCATTATCTGCCCAGCCTTTGGGTGTCTGGGGATAAAAGGACTTGTGTGAAGGGGATCTGCCCTCACATCCTCTTCTGTGAACCTGGCTGGGAAGGAAGACATTTTGTTCTGCATGTGAAAAAGAGATTTTAAATCTTTCTTTTGTAGTGAGTTTGAGAGAACTGACTTTAAAAACCTCCAAGTAGCTCACTGTAAATATGTTCAGATGGGTGAAATATTTGTATTTTTACAGCTCTTAAAACATATTTTATAATGGAGATGAAAGATGTCTTTGCAGTGGGAGGTACAGGAGTTACAGCAATGTTTGTCATCGTCTGCAGTATGAGCAGGCATAGTAAGAATTCTCCTGTATAATTCAATAAAAATGTGGTATGCCTGGCCTGTAATATTTACAACTATCATAAACTTTTTGGTTATGTTGTGTGCGCTATCAGATCCATTTTGCTCTTAAAATCACACAAGACTTGATTAATTGATGGATCAGAAACCAAGAGTTTCATTAGAAACTTTAATAGAAAATCGCTACAAATGCCTGTTTACAAAGACAGTTCCCTTGAGGTATATTCATTCTTTGAGTGAAAAATACAACTTTTGCCTAGTCGTAGAAGCAAAAAACGATAGAATTTTTTTTTATTCATTAAAGCTAATTAAAAATATGTGTAATTTGACCATATTACAATAAATGCAGAACTGCAGCACATTGGAGTGTATTGCTATAAGAAGAGCAGCTGTTCAGCATAGTTATGCAGAAAAATATTTTCCTTTTCCTATTTTATTTCTACTCCTGCAAAA
Organism: Chiroxiphia lanceolata; assembly: GCF_009829145.1. NCBI lineage: Eukaryota > Metazoa > Chordata > Aves > Passeriformes > Pipridae > Chiroxiphia > Chiroxiphia lanceolata. The sequence goes on along the minus strand of NC_045638.1, from coordinate 35,727,994 downwards.
GCATACATCCATGTGTCATTTAGGCAGTTTTCTGTGCACATGCTGTCAGTCTTTTGCTGGAATATTTCAGTAACAGTAAAAGTTCATGTTCAGCTTACTTATTAATTCATTCTCTAATACCATGCCATCTTCTGGAGACAATCCAGCTAAATCAGGGGGAAAAAAGTATAAGATGCTTGTATCAGAAGTGAGGTGTTTGACATTAATGGTTTGTGTGCTGCCACTTCAAATTTCACATGCACTCCAAAAAAATGATGAGACTGACTATTGATAATTAAAATCAGAAAGATACTGAGTTGTATGGATTCCATACTAGAAGAATTGTTCTTAGTTTGCAATGAAGAGATAAGGGGTTTGCTAATGTTTCAGATAGTACTGGATTAATTAAAATAATTAAAAATAGAAGCAGTTTTCATTCTTTGAGTTACCATTTGGGGCCCTTAAGTAAAGCTGATGATGTTTCTGGACAAGAGAAAATCAATAGCATGCCAATTTTAGTATCTACTAAATGTTAGGTAGTTAATAATTTAAAAAAGAGAGCTTGCTGCTACACTTCCAAGGTTTTCCCTTTTGCCAGGGAACCATCCATGTTCAGTTGCCTGTTGGGTATTCCTTTGTATGCTCACTTTCAGTGAATTAAAATGGCTTCTCTTCAAATAAGAGAAACTGCCCTCAGACTGCAGGGCAAGATTTTTTTGACAGCCTTGATATGAACCACCTCAAAGATGAGAGCCTTTAAAAAAGGAAAAAAAAGTCTTTCAAAAGTGTTCTGGCTTGTTATTATTTGACCAGCTATTGAAGACAAAAAGGGAATTGTAGTAGCATCAAACGCAAGCAGAGGTGATTGTGACTGCTCATACACTTGACCACAATTTCTACTCAGAGGGCACTTCTGAAGAATGAGCAAAATAATTTTGGGAAGTGTGTATCTTAACAGTTGTGCATTGCATGAGTGAAAATTTTTTCTGTCTCCTGACCTGAGCTCAGGTCTGTTTTTTCTTCCAGGATGCACAGCGCAGATGGTGGAGACTAATTGGGGTGGAGGGCAAAGCCTCTATGTGTTCTTGAAATCCTGTGCCTCTCTGGAGGTCAGGGGGCAGTTGCCGTGGCACAGGCATCCTCGAGGCTAATGTGAGCAATGGCAGCCTCCCCATGTTTGCCTGCTGGTCGTGATGCAAAGTGGAATGGCTGTAGCAGCTGTCTAACACACTTCTCTCAGGACAAATTCCTCCATCCCTCTATCTGACTCAGCCAACAGAAACGTGTCTGTGCATGGAGGGGTCCTATAGTGAGCCCTGCAGCAGCCCCGGCAGATGCAGAAGTAGCATTTGGGGTTCAGTGCAGGTGTGTTGTGCCAAGGTTGTTTTATGTTGACTGCCTTTTCTTGGGCTTGTATTTTACCAGTGTTGCTGCAAACAGACCTCTGGCAAACTGTTTCCTTCTGCCTTTTCCAAGTGTCAGAGCTTTGGAGGGCAGGATGGGCCTCAGATATATGCAGATCTTTTCCTTGTATCAGCCCTGGTGCTCTGAGATGCAGCAATGTTCCCATCTGCCCTCCAACAGCTCATGCTGAGTTCTGTCTTTGTTAAAACTTGTACTGTAGCAAGCCGAGACTTGATCTGGGAGCTTAAGGTTTGTTGCCGTTCCCACCTTTTCCTTCTTCCCAGAAAACAAGAAAAAGTCACAACTGGGCTTGTCTCACGTTTGCATCTGTCCATAACCTTCACACCAGATTTCAGTCCCAGCCATGGTTCCAAGTGTGATTATATGCAGTTTAGAAAAGAAACAGAACTCTGTTTTCAACTCTGTGAGAATTTGCCCCATCCATCAGACTAAGTGCTGCTGAAGAAGGAGAATACAGTGTGACACCTCACCAGATGCCCTCTAATTTGTGTCTTCCCGTAGCTGAAGTTGAGATTTGACATGCAGAGAAACCACATCTGCCAGCTGGGTTTTTCTGTCATTCGGAGGGTTCTGGGAAAGTGGCTATAATGACAGAGGGAGATGCTAATTAGAGCTTTTGTAGAGCCTTATCATGTAATTTGCGTTGTGTTTCTTTTGTTGTACCATCAGTCAGCATCGTTTAGGTACTACCTTAAGTTGCTGTGTTACACCCAAACCTTTTGATTTCTCAACCAGAAGATCTTCTCAAGTTTCTTCCCCTCATGCTCCTTCTCCAGTTTCTCCATTAAGCAGTAGGAAGCTATAGGTGAATTGCTATGGGTGTTTGCCATACTAAAAAGATCCTGAAAATATCTCCCCTTTTGTCCAAGCAGCAGCAACAAAGCAGGACTGTTGGGTGGCAGGACCCCCAAAGGAGTGGTGTAGAGGCTTAACATGTACAATTTAAAATGCTCATTTAAAGTGCCATCACCAGGCTGACATCAAGAAATGGGATGATAAAGGCTGCATAATGGGCAGGTGAAGTAGCGCAAGGATTAAGCTGACGCTCTCTCATGTCTGTGAGCAGAGGTGGCCTTTCTACCGTATCATATTCATGTATTTTAGAGAGAAGACAAGCATCCTACAACAGTATTTTCCAGAAACCATGTCCATCTGCATTTAAATTACGAAGGTCATGTGCACTTGTACAGTAATTAAATTTTAATAAAATTAGAAGAATTTATAGTATTCAAATCTATGCTATAACTGAGCAGGATAGTTATCCCCCACATGGCCTCAGTACATGATATAATTTATGCATGAGCTCAGAATTTTCTGCAAGATGCTGAAATCAACATTGCACGTTAGGGATGGGGATACTTATTTTAGACACTGTGTTTGAAAATTGTGGTTTGTAGATATTTATGCAAAAATATTGCCAAAATAAGCATTGAAAACCTAATTTCAATATGCAGCTGCTTGTAAGCACAGTAATTAAGATATATTGGGTAACTTTACTACATCTGTTTTCACCCACACCAGTGAGACAGAAATTACAGATTTCAGATGCAGACTCACCAGATCTTTAAACTCCAGCCAGGACTCGGGAGAAAGGTGTCTAGGAGAGCAGATCTGCTGCTTAGGCTGGTCTTGTCTCCACTGCTCTGAGCTCTTTGGTGGAGGGAATGTTCTTGGGATCACCAAACTCCCACCTCTTGCAGATGGATTAATTATTTTTGTGGATCAGCAATATTGCATTCTGGCATGACAGCAGTGGGTTAATTTAGCTTTTAATGTCTTCAAAACAGTTTTGACAAATGAACTCATTAACCCTCAGAGTCCTGCAGGGAGGGAGAGAGAAAGTCAGTCTAGATATTACCAGGATAAAGGAACTGAAATGGGGATTTTGACATTTTTCTTGTCAGAAATCGTTCGGTGCCTACACTTCACATACCATCACCAGTCACTCATTGCTCTAAATGCTGTGTTTACACTCTGCAGCAGGAGATCGTGCTCCATCTAGCTTGCTGCTCCTCTGAAATAAATCAACAAGTTTTACCTCTACTTTTTCCTCCAGCTGGGGTGATGCTGGTCCCTGAAAGGAAGACGGAGGATGGGTTTGAGGAGCACTTCGGCTTGAACTACTTGGGACACTTCCTGTTGACTAACCTCCTGTTGGATATGCTGAAGCAATCAGGAACGCACAGTCACAACGCTAGGATCATCACTGTCTCATCAGCCACCCATTATGTAGGCGAATTGCACCTAAACGACTTACAAAGCAGGTACCGATCCCTTTTTGGTATTCAGTGATCTGTAGTAAGCCTGTGCAGATTAAAATCCGAGAGAGTTATTACTGAGTACTGAATGTGGTAGGGTTTTGTTGCCTTTTTTTTTCTTTTTAAATGAATGATGATTCTCAAGCAGTTGCTCAGTTGCTTAATATCTTTCAGGCTTGAACAAAGCTTGCAGCCTTGAGTCAAAGATACAAATAATTTATAAGCTTCTGAACTTAGTTTTTTATTCTGATCTTTGAAAGCCTCACTTTCTGATTGCTATGCTGCGGTGATGGTAGTGGTGCAGCGCCTGGACTCGTCACTGCCTTATCAGAGAGACTCTCAATAACTGGGATGTTTTAAAATGGCTTGGGTGAATGCTAATAGACATAGTCCTCAAGTGGATGCATACACAGGGGCCCTCAGATGAGCTCAGGCAGATGCCTGTGCTGCTAGCTGCCTGCCTGCTGAGCGTGGGGATGCTGACTTAGCTCTGGGGGGGGCAGCTAGCCCTTCCTGCCCAGCTGCCTCACAGCTGCGCTGGCCCATGCTGCCTGCTGCTCCTTTCTCCCTGGCAGCTCTGCCCACTGGCTTGCAGCTCCTACCACACTGTCCTCTTTTCCCTCTGCCTCTGGCCTCCGCCTTGTCCTGCAATGCTGCTGACATCCCAGTTCCCGCCCTTGGCTTCCCTCACAGCTCTGCTCTAGCTTCCCCCATCTGCCTCTCAGCCCCAGGCTGTGTCATCCTGTCCATTCCTGTCCCTGTCCCCACCCCTGTGGTCCTTGCACCCTCACACATCAACCTAGTGATTCCAGGCTGGAGCCCAATGCCAATGCTGGAGCCCCAGCTCCTGTCTGTGTCACCCTCTGTGCTTCCCTGAGAGCTTACTGAGCTATGAGCTGTGACCACCCGGGGTTTTTAATCCATTAAGATGGGTTAAAATGCATGGACAAATTCTGTGTGACTACTTTCATTTAGAAAATCTGTGGATGGATGTCTATGGGATATTTCTAACATTAGGAAGACATCAAATGATGTGGTAAATGTCTCTGGTATCATGCAGGAACTGTGTAGACTGGTTTAGTTAGGGGAGGAACGGCAGGGTAACTGAGATAAACTTGAAAATTTCCCCATGCAGCCATGCGTGGCAGTTATGTGCTTACTAACAGACTCAAACAGAGCCTGTCTTCTCATGGGCTTCGGAGAGCTTCTGCCTGCACAGAGGCAGTCTGAGGTCTGCATTAATTCCATGGAGAGATTTTGTCTCCATCCTTTGACAGGGACCTCAGCACGTGTTCACAGGTACCTGGCCCAAGGTTTCATTTTGGAACAAAGACTGAAATTAGAGGGCTGGGCTGTTTCTACTGCAGACAGTTTACATATGAATGCTGCATTAGGCATGTCAAACTTCTGATTACATGTTATGGCATCAGTTTTATTACAAGCCATTGTTTAAACTCTGTGGGGTAGTCGCAGTTTAATCTCTTGCTTGTAAAACAACCACAGGAAATTACCCTTACTCTTCAGTTGATGTGTGTATTCATTGTTTCTGATGGGCGTGTGCTGAATGGCACCATGCAAGGTGGCTAAGGGGAATGCTATTAGTATGTCTTTGGGCTAAAGTGAGGAATGCAGAATTAATTGCAACTGTTCTGTGTCGCTAGATAACAGTAGTTTCCTTGATTATAGCACGGTCTTGTACTGTGCCTCTTTAAGTTAGGATCATCCCTACCTTTGATTCATCATTATTAGCCCATGTTTTAAAGGAACCAGAAATGATTCAGTTAGGAAAGTTATGGTTGAGCAAGGACATGACCTGTCTGACATAAAAAATAATAATACACCAGTTACATTTACCTGCAGCATTTGTGCCCTTTGCTTTTCAACACTATTGATGTAAGAAGGGCCACAAAGGACGACAGACTCTGACTGATTTTGCCTGCTCATTCCCACATGGATGTTCTGAATCACTCAGAGGCAGCAGCAGTGTCTGCTTTCCAAGCACACAGGCACACAAGTGGGACCCAGAGCAGGGTGTGAATTCAGCTCCAAACCTTTTCTTGATTCAGGTGGAAGAAGATGCTCCTGGCTATTTTTTTTTTTTGCCTAACTGACAATAATCCCCCACTCAGATGAATCGTTCGTTATTGCCATAAATAGTGCTGCAAAAAACAGTGAGATCACTTGTGTGTTTGAGTGTGTGCCTACAGCATGAGCGGGTGGTTTAGCAGCCCTAGAGGACTGTTGCAGGATATCATACACAGAAATTGCCTACACCACGGGCCCTCGGAGATACCTTGTGATTCAGAGCAGTGTTTAAGAGCTTTAATGGATGAGGTAAAGACACCCATGGTAAACACTGTGATAGAACAGTGTTCCACTGGTGCTGCAGTTCTCCAGTGACACCATCTATCATTTTTGATGCTTGTGTGAATGGAAAATAATTCTAAAAATTATCTACTCCTTTTTTCCTTATTTTGAGTTGCACTAGTTAGCCATAATTCATTTTATGCCTTGGGTATATGTTCCCAGATTGGCTGGTAGTCCTAACCTTGCAGGAAGGCAGCAAAACAATCTGGAGTCATTACTGGAGAAAGGGGGACTGTATTCTCTGCTGGCAGCAGACTGAATTGTTTACCATACTCTTGTCCATTATTCCTAGATGTTGGTTGGGCTAGTGTCCTGGCTGGAGGTGAATGGCAGTAGCAGAGCAGGGATTCATCCATCAAACGTGGCAGAGAAGGAAAGGCAGAAGACTGTCTTGACTTAAAGGAGACAGTAAACTGAGGTTCAGTTCTCTGCTTTACCACTGACTTTTCTATGGAATCCTTCTCCCACTCAGGAGACTGGATTGGCAGTCACAGCTGTGTCCTTTTCTCCTTGTAACTTGTCCTTGGTGCTGAGAGACCTGATCTGAAACCAGACGTCACCACTATCAGTGACCACAGGGCAACAGCTTAACAAATAATCGTTGGAAGGCCTGTCCCATGAACATTGTTAAATGCAGCTTATGTTACTGTCTTCCGTGTTTCCTTTTAGGTTTGTTTCTGCCATCTTACCAATCTGATTTTCCCCATGTTACTCTTGTCAGCTCCTTTTTGGTGAGATTGTTAATTTAATTTTGTCTTTATATTCTATGCATTTTACATTATATTTTTTTCCTTTTTTTATCTCTTTCCTTATGCCTGCCTGCTTCTTCACCTGTGTGTTTTGAGATTTTTTATCTCAATTACCTTTTCCCTCCCTGTCTAAATTCTTTCTTTTTCTTGGACAGTGTCTTATTTCTGCCCACCAATTAATTTCCTTCCCTCCATTTATCTTCTTATCTTCTTCCCCTGGCACCACTCCTTTTTCTTCCCTATGAATGTTATTTCTTCCCCCTTCCTGCCCACCCTCTTCACACACACCAGTAGAAGAGACACAGCATAGGTACATGAAGGCAGGATAGAGCTTGTTCCAAACTGACAGGGCACAGCTTGTTTCACGTGTGTTATTGAAAATGCAAACGCACAGGAGCACTGACTGTTCTCCCAGTTCTTTTGCTGAAGGATATATATGAAGAACATCAAACACCTTTGTGGTCTTTTAGATCCAGACCATTTTCAACAGCAATCACATGAGTCAACAAGGGGATCCCTAAGGCAAATCATTCTCCTTCATCCCTGCTTTAAATATGACTATTTTCAGGGAGGTGAAAGTTTAACAGAAACACCATCTATCTGCAAGCATTTCAACAGTGGTGATTTCAGCAATTGCATGCAAAGCATTATACACCATGTGCTCCAGCTGCACAGCTGACATCGTTTTTTCCTCTTCTACCTGCCCTAAAGAATACTTTCTAAAGTGAGAGGAGAAAAGAACATGATCATAAGAGAATTTGGCTGTCTGGTTTTAGCAAAAGCTTGAAGAATAACATACCATCTACCTGGGTAGAGATAGGCTTGAGCAGTGCACTGGAGTTCATGGTGCTCTTTCAAGGGTGGGATGAAGGACACTCCTTCGAGTACTCTACCAACCAAAGTAAGAAGGTATTTTAGGAAAATAAAGAAAAAAAGGCTGTATTACCTTTCCCAGACTGTGGATCACACTTAAATATGCACCCTTTCCCGGGAGTTAGCATCTTTGTGCGTTCTGTCTAGCTTCTTCTCCATGACTAACTGTTCCTTTTATCATCCTCTCTTTTTGCATACCAAATGGGCCCTGTAATGTTGTGAATCACAGATATATGAACTCTCCCACCACAGTAACACAGCTCCTTTTCTGGTGTGCATCTTCTATATATTTAAGAAGAGTTAGTCACACTTTTCTTCTCTCTTTTCTCTGCTTTCCAACTGCAGAAAGAGCTGATGTTTTTTGAAACTCTCCAAGCTAAATATAATATATGTAATTTCTATACTTTTTCCCTGTTGCCCTAGTGCATGAATCATGTCAGAGACAATAGAGGTTAAATGAAAAGAATTGCAAAATTCCCAGCTGCCACATGAGTAAAATAGGGTAAACAGCTCTGCCCAGCACCTGGGAGGATTCAGAAGAGACCAGACAGGTCCAGTTAGTCTCCTCTGTTAAGCAGTTCATAAGGAACTGTAACAGGAACTGTTATGTACAGGTGGGAAAATCTGTCAAGTAAAGTGGCTGGAGACCTCCTGTTCTTGGATGAGGCATGTCTTTTATCTCTTCTGCTGCGTGTATGATGTTTGTTGGTAAAAAAGGTTGTATTAAATTTGGGCAGAAAGTTGAGGATTTTTTTCCATCAGCATTACTGAAATTTTTGAAAATATTTTCCACGAACAGCAACTAAAAGCTAAAATGTTGTATTACTTTTGGAAAATATAAATCCATTTTTCAAACCAAAACATTTGATTTCAGTGATTTCAAAATATTTTGTTTTTAATTTATTTGTAATTATCCCTATGAGTACATTGGCATTCAGATTTTGAAGTATGACAATAAAACTGAAACTCCAAACCTTTAATTTCTAAGCCATCCTATTGAATTATCTCCATCAGTTTCAAACTACTTTTTCTTTCCCTTTTTTTTTAAGCTGTACATTTGTTTAAAGCAGATTTTTTTTTCTCTAAGAATGGTTTCATGAGTCAACATTTTTTCCAAGGAAAAGCTTTTATTTTTTAAATTCCTGGTTTGTTCCTCCAGTACCTTTTCACAATTGATCTGTCACTTAAAGTTTCTTTATTCTCTTTGACTGAAAGAGCTGGAAGTATAATATCTTCAATTCAAGTGAAAACAAACATGAAGGTGATATAGCATAGTAGCAGCATAGTACTGTTGGGTCTTTTTTTCCAGATTTTTATATAATAAAGGAAAATTTATAAAAGGAAGTAGAAGTGATTTTAATTATTACCCCTTTTTTGTAAATCCATTTTAGTCAGTACAGAAGACTTTTCACAATTACATGTAAGAGCTGTGTCACTGGACTGTGGTTAAATAAAATGCTGTGAAAATGCAGAAATTTTAATCATAAAAGATTCTTCTAGATCATAAGATAGATATGTATTATTATAGGTTTTATTTTACTTGAGGAATATATGGTTTTGTTTGAGTTCTATTGTTTAAGCAGCTTCCCCACAATGATTTTTATTGCATATTCTGTTTCTATTTGCAAGATAAATCATGTTCTGTTGACATGACCAAATACCAACTGCAGCACAGTGCTGTATTCAGTTAAATATGTCCTTCCTGCAGCAGGTTATCAAGTTTTCCTGTCTATGTTAGATGATAAGTATTCAAATGCTTATTGCACACACAAAAGGGTATTTCAGTCCTTCTTTGCCAAATACTTTCTGTATAAATGCAAAAGGATTTGCTGCTTTGCAGCAATTAGCATTAATTGCAAAAATTGACTTGCTGGCCTGGAAAATGACTGTGCAGGGGAAAGCACAGATCTCAAATTCTGTAAATTAATTTAAAAAAATAAATGGGCTACTGTATCAGCAAACCAATTCATCAATCCAAAAGACAGTTTTTAGCTCATATGCATCAAGTATTTTATCTATGTGATCCCTATCAATTTCTGCAACCAATAACGGGTACAAAGGTAATGCCAGACTTTTATGTATTCAAGGACATTAAATGTAGCTACTTTGTTGTCACAATGTTAAATTCCTTCTTGTCTAAAAGGAATTAATGATCTTAACAATAGATTATTAGTAATGGTTAACGATTTAATAGGACACAGGGTTTCTGAACTAGCTCAAAATTGCAACATGCTGGTAAGTATGTGAGGTAGGGGTGTTCCTGCTGCCCAGCCTCTCTGCACCCTGGGTTGGGTGGGAGAAGCCAGGTCTCTGTGGCACTCATGACAGTGGGTCTTGAAGATGTGCTGTTTTCCTGCACCAGTTCTACGGTAATTTGAAAGTTAACGTATTGCATTCATGTGATAGAGAAGGCAAAAGGGACTGGGAGTGGAGAGGGCTTGTCGCCCTTGAGAGGGAAAGGTTAGTTTAACATCTTCCTGTCAGCAAAAAGACTCATTAAGGCTGAGGGACCTTAAAAGCTTTGAAGTTCAGGTCCTGGTTGATTATTCAAATAGTTTAAGCATTCTTCTCAATTGCCTTAACTACTATCATCATCACAGTATCTCCTCCTTCGGGCTGCCTAGCATAGCTGGGGAAGGCTGGCACACATGCCTGTAAAGCCCTGGAATAATGTGCTAAGAGAAACAGTCAAAATTACCAGCTTACTTTATACAAAACCCCTCCAGGTTCAACCGTGCTATTGCCTCTGGTTTTTCATAGCCACACATCCCATGTCCTGCCACATGTATTAAAGATTATGAGGTGTTATGTAGGGAGGCAAAGACAGACTTCTGCCTCTGTGATTTGGTAACTCTTAACCTTTTATCTACTCCCTGTCCTAATCCTCTTCATTCAGCAAAGGAGAACTTCATCTGTTCAACAGCAGACCAAGCAGTTAAAACTTAAACCTGTAAATGAAAATTGGTCTTTTGATTAATTTCTCTATTAAAAATATGTTGTGAAAACTGTGCTTTCTAAATAAAATTAATCACTGTAAATATAAAATATTTTAGCCCCAGGATTTTTAACACTGCCAGAATGTCTTATATAGTTGTAGCTTTGTTGCTCCATTTCTTCTGTTCTCATCATATATTGCTGAAGTAGCCCTGCATTTCTTGCCTTGGAAGGTGGAGGAGGGCTGTACACAGCACTGTCTCAGCCTCCCAAGAGTGACAGACTAAGGAGCACTGTCACTCACCGTAGCTTTAGGAGAAGCTCAAGAGCTTTTAACAGTGATGTTAAAGGAGTGGTGGGCATGTTTAGTATCTGAATTGCCAGCATCAATCAATCAATCAGTTTGATTGCTCGGCAGTTTCTTTTAGTTCTTTTTTCTGTTGGGCTGGAGCAGGGCAGCTCTGTGACTGTGTGTTAGTTTTTCAGTGTTTGGATATAAAACTTCTCGTCATTTCCTAGAAAGCCAAACCTGCCTAATTTCACTTGCTTCTGGTGTGTTTGCAAGTGGAAGAGATCTCATGCGGTCTGGTCCCAGGCCATGCCATGCTCCTTCTTATGAAATGCTTGGGTTTCCATTACAGAAGCCTGTTTATAGTGTTCCAGGCTGACACAGTGTTGAGAAATTTATAAAGCAAAAACCAAAACTCAGCTCTAAGTCCAAACAATACAGAAAGCGATTGCTGACACTGTGCTTTATGGTACTTAGAAATAGCCAGTCTGCAATACTGGCTGTGGACCACTTTGTGTGTTCCTCCTTTCTTGTAGGTTTTTTTGTTTTGCTGAAGTTGGCTTGTTTATGTTCCTTAAGTAAGACACCCCCGCTTCAGAGGCCCTTTTCATATTTACATCCCATGTGGTTTCTGACAGTGGACGAGTGCTGCTGTTGATGTACAGTATGCAAACAAAAGCCTTTCTTGTTATGTCTGGACTGAATAATTTCGTGGATGCAAAACCTTCCACATTTTAATTTCTCATGTACATGTTGGCATTTCAACTGTATTTCTTCTTTAACCTAGAAAGGTCTTCCACCTAAGAGGAAGGTTTCTTGTGATGGTTTTTAACAAATAGCTGCCTTTCTTTATGAGTTTGTTCCTTGTCTTAACTCATGCTGTAGGAGTTAGTCACTTTTATCACTCAGTTTGAAGCTGTGATATTCATATTCTCACTGCATAAGAAAAATTTTTAAAAGCAGAAGTTGCTAAATTGTTTGAACAAACAGAAACTGATTTTCAAAATTATGTTGTGCCTGACTTTGTAATATTTTGCTGTTTCTGTAGACAGAGATTAATGGCATAGGGTTTTCTACACAGTAGTTATAGGCATCTCAAAGGAAAAATGATTTTGCAGTATGTGTGTACATTCAAGCCACATTGTGTGGTAAGACAGACCAGTCCTTCAGTGTGGGGAATATTAGCACTTGCAGAACACATTCAGCACCTCTTTAAATCCAAGGTAGTGGGTTCAACCTGCCACAAAATGAAACCTTAAATTATCTTCATATATACACTAACATAGTCTACTGTAAATCTGCTAACCGCATTTTGTGCACTCCACTAGATTTGAAATGGCAGCACTTTTTTATACATATTCAGACTCTACAGTTCCTTTTGAGTCCCAGAATGAAAATCTCAGAATGTGCAGCTGGTCTGCCAAAGTCTACACCAGTTTTAAGATGTTTTTTAAAAAGATTTTGGATTATTCAAGTTATTACTGGGCCATTTTGTGGTCCTGTGTGCCTTCTGGTGGAAGAGAAGAAACCATAAGAAACCTCATTGCTTCTTTCAACTTAGAAGCTCTATTGCAGGAGACTTAGGAAGCTTTCCACAAGTGGGTGGAGAGAACCTCCTCCCATTTATAATCCAAGAGATAATCTTACAAGATGTGTAACAATCTTCAGTAACCTGAGATCCAGATTATCCAAGAGATAATATGAAAAGATATATGGCCATGATGTTTCCCCATCACTCAAAAGGGTCATGACAACCCAGAATGTAGGTCTTGAAGCCTTTATCTTTTTCTTGGTTGCAGCAATGCAAAATCTTGCTTCCTTTTATATATTTACTCATTCATTTTTTTAATGGAGATTTTTAATTAAATGAAGGGATCCTATTATGCTCAAATGCCACTTCAACTCTTAGCAAGTACTTAATACTGCATCACATGCCCCGACTATAGAAAAGAGGCAATTTATATCATTCTAAATAAAGAAATATATTTCCCAGGAGAATTAAATTACAGTAATTACAACTTGAATTTACCATTGATATTTAAAATAATCCCAAACAGTTGAAACCAACTGTACACAAACAGAAAAATTTGACTTTTTTAAAGATGCTGATTCTCGTGAGACTTTGAGATGTCCAGCCTTTGAGTCCATGTTTGATACATTTGGGAGCTGTGCTGAGCACACAGCAACTGAACTGCACACAGCAAAGCTCAGTAGATCAGGAGGGCACTTGGCATCTCATCTCCTGTCATTAGAAGTAGGGATCAGCCAAATGAAAACTGAAGCACTGATTCTGTCTCGATGACAGTAACTGCCAAGATGACAAGCCCCTGCTTATTTTGCCTTTCATAAATGATTTTATAATAAAGGCATTACAGATTCCTTTACTAAATGTAGTCCTCCAGAGACAATAAATTAATTTTGTTCCCTCTGCATTTCCCACAGACTGTAACAAGGGGCTAGTCACTAAATGCTTTGTATTTATACAGTGAAGTGCTGGAAGTTGGGAAACATGACTTTAAAAAAGAAACCAAAACACGATCCAGCTTCCAGTTTGTGGCTTCTATTGAATTATGGGTTAAGCACAAGGCAGGAGTCACTTATTTGCAGAGATATCAGTTACTGAGACTATCACCAACATTTTGCCTGTTAGAGAAAGAGAGCATCTCCTAGCTCTGAGTTTCTACCCTTATAGTCTAATTTTAAGAAGAAAAATGTTATTTTACTACAGTAAGATAAAGACACTAGAGAAAGCCTGGATTTGGCCAGAGCTGCGTGTGAGCAGCATGTGGAACTGAGCAGCTCAGTGCAGGAAGAGAGATTTGGCCTCTGAGATGAGGTCAGTCTTTGTCCATACTTCAGAATGATAGGGTAAGGTGGGTTGCTCTGAAAGTGTCACTGTCCTGTGGGTGCTTAAGTAACGTCCATGTCACAAATTAGGACATGAATGATTTACTTTTTAGTTTGTGTAGAACTACTAATTGTAGCCTTCCTTTTGAACGAGTTCATCACAGGGTCATGAGAGCTCTTTAGGAGTCCCCGATGCTACATTCCTCATTTCTCATTTCTCTATCTCGGTCTTTTCTCATTCTCTGTGTATCATTTTTTCATCCTAATTGATGAGATTCAGAAAATGTGTTCACAGGGTAAATATATGTAGTACTGTCAGGAAGCCTGCTTTAATCTAATAAGCAACGTTTAGGACTCAGGGTTTGGTTTATCATAGGAAAACAGAAAGAAACTGCTTATGATGACCAGCAAAGACATGTTTATTTTGAAATATAATTCTGAAACTGCTTCAAAATAAACTGCAAAATCTATCAAAACTTGAAAAATCTTGTGCTGCATTCCCCAGAGAAAGAAAATTTAAGACTGTGAAAGCTTCATGGGAGTTTAATAATAGACTTTTATAGTCTTGACTAAGCAATGATGATGATGTATTCCAAGATTAATACATAAATCATTAGGAAGCTTTACTCGTTTTAATACAGCAAGCCTGTGTTTTGCCTAATTCTCTGATTCATCCTAAGGCCTATATTGAAATTTTGTGTGGTTGTCCTTTCATTAAAAACCTCAGCATGTCACCACGTTTTGCATCACTTGTCTTTTAATGGAGCACATAGCAGTTGAGTTGTTCCGCAGTTTGATCTTGGTGCACTCTGCCCTCTGCTTAACACCCTGGAAATTGGGAAGCATGGTGATGGGTGAAAGACATGTGCAAGACAAGTGTGGTGTGAAAGAGGTCAACATCAGGAAACCTTCACTGCTAGCACCAGCTGTCAGTGTGTCAGGCTGACCTGTGTGTCAGTCAGGATAGTCACAGGTCCTCCAAACCTCTTGCTGAAGCAAGATGTGGTGGGGAAGGGAAAGGGTGCTATCAGTTGGTCCTTATCCGCTTCCTCCACATGCTAAAGGAGCCGTGAATGAGAGTGAAAAAGCTGAGAGCAACAAGAAAGCCCATGCACAGGAGGTGTGAAGGAAGTGGTCTGCGCTGAGCAGCAGTTTTGTTTCCGCTGTTACTCAGTGAGTACCCTGAACTAACTTAATGCTCTTTACTAAACATGAGATCACTGGACGTAAGTGGGACACCACTACAGAACACAGACCAACTAAAGCCAGCCAGAAAAGAAACAAGAAGAAGACTGATTGCCAAGGGACATGCTAAACATGGATCCAGTTTTCAAACTGGGGTAGCAGCTGAGCTCATATTTAAACACCTAATTAGCTACTGCAGGCTTCAGTTTGAAATTTGGCTTCTCATTATTTTTTACAAATACACTGTATAGGGAGACTGCTGCTGGAGACAGCACCATGGAGATAAGTGGCAAAATCAGCTTCTGGTGGAAAAGAAGAAAAAAAGAAAAAAAATCAAAATAAAAAAATAAACAAACCACAAGGCATTCACTCCAGAATTAAATATTAAATATTAAAATTGTTCTGGCAAAAATACAAAACAAACTCTTTCTCTTCTCCTCCCTAATTTCTGTAATGACAATTCAAACATGTAGGCTATGTTGCAAAAAAATCTTAAGCCAAAAGTAAGAATTCCTGCTAAAAATTAATTTGACACAAAATGTAGAAGCTGCCTTATCCTGATCCTTTATTCATCAATATAGAATCAATAAAACATTATTTTCAAAGGAAGGAGAAGGTCATGTGTATAACTGCCCTTTTGGCCAGATTTCAAAGCAGCTAAATAAACTCTATCTGCCTTACCTCCTCCTGTAGTTTTCGTTTAGTGAGTTGGGCATTGCACTGTTTTATCAGCAGTGACTCAACAAAATACTATGAAGGGGCATCCCCCAGGGGACACTGTTTTCCATGGTACAAAGAGTGGTCCACGGAGAGCCCCACTCCCATGCGTGGGTGAGCATGAACTTTTCAAAGCTCCTGATGCCAGACGTGCCTTGCTTTCCCACTGAACTTCTTCCTACGAAGTCCTTGCTACACTTTTCCTAGCTGCTGACTGTGTACAGGCTTGCCATATCACAGCACGTGCTGTTTGGCATCACTCAAACATTTATTAGGATGAATCCCTGGGCATTGAACCCCAGTACTTCCAGGTCTAGCCAACTGGCTAGATACCACTGGGATACCACTGGGAGCTGGGAGCTACCAGTCTTTTGCCTGGCTGGTCACCTGCTTAGGAGGCAGAGTTTCTCTGCTTGAGAGCCTGCCTGCCTTACTGTGAAGCATCAATACCCTGTGTCCTCAAGGGTCCAAGAGTCACAGACATCTCATGTGTGCCAGCACAGTTTTCTGGTAAGAGGTGTTCTGCTTTGGGATGGTTTGCCTCTTGCATGCACTTTCATTTCAGAAAGATTTTATAGCCTTCAGAAAATGTGGAAATGGGGAAATGCATAATGTCAGTGTTTTTTGCTATACAATTATACTTTCATTCATTGTGGAAAAGGTAAATACAGAGCATAAAGTGCCAAGAGAGGCTAGATTAAGATGCATAGTCTTTAAAGCCAGATAATTCCATGCGTAAGAGGAATACACTTTACAGTTTTAAACTGAAAGAAGGTAGACTCAGACTGGACAAAAGAAAAAAAAAATTATGATGAGGATGATTAGGCATAGGAACAGGTTGTCCAAAGAAAGTGTGGATACCCCATCCCTGGAAATGTTTAAAGCCAGGTTGAATGGGATTTTGAGCAACTTTGTCAAGTGGAAAGATGTCTCCGCTTATGGGAGGGAAGTGGGACTAGGTGATCTTTAAAGGTCTGTTCCAACCCAAACCCTTCTGTGATTCTGCATGTATGTGCATGGGAGATGCAATCATGGTATAGGTGCAGAAGCCTAAGTGCTTTACTGATGCATAAAGTTAAGGCTGACGTAATGAAGTCAAGTAACCAATGTTGATTTTTTTTTCAGCGTGGCATTTAAACAACATGATTCTAATAAAATGGGGTCTCACAAACAAAACAGTTGTTCAAGAAAAATCCTTGTCAGTTCTGTGTCACGTTATTCCTCTGTCTTATGTAGTCCATTGATGTTAGGTTCCTGGAAAGCAAAAAGCACACACAAAGAAAATGAGAAGAGAGCAGGTAATCATTGCAGGGGCTCTGCCAAAAGGGTCTGCTCTGTGTATCCAATTTTATATCCTTAAATCTATAGCATGTTATTGAAGTCTGATTCTCTGCTGCCTTGCAAATCATTTGCATCTCTGCACTGTGATATAAAAGGCTTCCTCATTGATTGGGTAGCTTTTTATATCTTCTCAGCACTCTTGTTTCTCTGACATAGATATCTATGCAAATACAAGGCTTTTGAGGATCCAGCCCTTGTATTTCATGCTTCATTGCCACAAGGTAAGTCAAAACAGCACTCACACAAAATGTGGGAATGGGAAATCGTGGGGAGAGTCTACCATCCTCTTGCCTGGCATCTGAAGGTTACTGAAGGCCAGACTAGACCCAGGCAGAACAAGTTAGAGTAGTCCCCAGCCATGCTTACCTGCGATCCACTTGCCAGGCAAGATCACTCTAATTCAACTCAGGGAGCTTGTCCTGTGCCCCAGGTTGCATTCAGTGGGGGATGGTGGCACTGATGGAGGAATGCCAGGGTTAGCTGCCAACTGGCTGCCCCAGGCAGCTTGGGATGAGTGCTTCTTCCCAGGGGTGGCGTGAGCTCTGCCCCACATGGCTGTGCACAAGAGAAGCCTGTAGCGGCTGAGGATCTGGTCCTTCAAGTTAAAAGGGTTGAAATATGCATGAAGCATAAGGTGACATTTTGAGTGTCTCAGATCAGAGTGCAGACGTTATTGAATTTAAAATGTAACTGCAATTTCCTGACTAATGCCAACTCACTTTTGTATTCATGCAGTGATTGTTCTTTATTCTTAAAATAGCCCATTTTGCCCGAAGGTGCAGGTGATATCTTTATGATAGTGGAGCTACATTATCCAGCATGTTACAGCTGAAACCGTTGGTTGGTGCAAGGGCCACCTATAATCAGCTGCCCTTTTTTGTTCTCAATTTATATAACTCTTTTGTAGACCATTTGTTCGTGATTTGCTTCAGCAAGAATAGAACAGGGGAAAAAAAAGAAGAAAAAAAGAAAAGAGATGCACTGGACCTTCAGCATTGATGTCTTTTCCTTCCTGTAGCTGAGCTGTATGATTTACTGTTGTGTCTCCAAGCTTCTGAGTACTTTCAAATAACATGGGCAGTTAAATTGCTTCAGTAGCCTTATACCTCTGCAGAGAGTTTGCCTGTTTCTTAACATCCTGTGCTTTCTGTGGTGAAGTGTACAGCATATTATAAATAAGATATTCAATAAGAATGAGATAACAAAAAGAACTCATATATTTGCTGTTCATTCAAAATAAAAGAACTTGCATGTAGTAGCAGCCACAGAAAACTATAAGCAGGCTTTCCATCAGAGTAGGAGCATCCCGGGTCCAGGCATTTGCTGCACCAAGGGTGAAAATGTAGAGGATAGAGCTGTAGCTGTGGCCACCACAGAGGCAGGACAACATCTGGGGGAAGGAGGGAATTGGCAAGAAGGGTTCTGCTCTTAGTCTGTGTCCCTCTATCACTCTTCACCAGCAGGTTAGAGTCCTAACCCCTGACTCCACATGGGCAGCGGCAGCATGCAACATCACTTCCCCAGGCTGTGGCAGAGGCAAAGTGGATGGGGACCAAAGCAGTCCCCAGGAACCTGTTGCTTTAGGCAACGGGAACCTGTTGCTTTAGGCTCCAGCCTGCTTTGCCTATGAGCTGTTTGTAATGCCACCACTTAACTTTGGTTCTGCTAAGCACAAGTAAGGTTGGATGAGAGGCTGTAGCAATTACAGGAGTGAATTGTCATGGCATAGGAATTTGTGGAAGTGATGCTGAGGCCGCAGTCTGGAGGAGCATTTTAAGTGACATACCTGCTAATTTACCAGAAACTAGCCTGCTTATTAGAAAAGAAAGAAATGTACTGCTGCCTACATGCAACGATACCCAACTAATCAGCAGTTCCTAGAAAGCTTGACTTTAAAGAAAGGCACATTTGACATCCAGATGAGAGAGGGGCACAGGAATCTCAACAGGTTTTGCTATAACTCCCAGAATTTGTGTTCCTTTGTAATACCTCTTTGGAATAGACCCAGCCAGCCATCTATACTTTAAAGTCTGTATAGGGCATAATGTGGTTACACTTGCAGCCACTCTCCTTGCCCATATTTTTATCCATATCTTTAACTGTGCACACACTGATGCGTCACTGGGGCAGGTGCAATGAGTACCTTACTCATCTCTACCATGCCCAACACAGGAACCTTCAACTAGTAGATACTGATGCAATACAAATAATAATAATAATCAGGAGTGGTATGATCAGACATGGATTTATTAGGTGGGAACATGGGAAGAGGGGAGTGAAAGAGAGAAGTTTGAGGGTCTCAAGGCAATGATAGCTTGGAGATGGATGCCTCAGCATTTCTAGTTTAAATAGTTTGACATAGAGATTCCGACAAGTATTGTGTAATTTTATTTTAATAAATCTCCCTGACATAAATAAGGCTTGGTGTCTGACAGAATAATCACCAGAACCTGAGCAAACAACACACTTGCCAGTGATAATCTGTTTCTTCTGATGATTCAATGTATAGCTGTTTGCTGGATATTGCAAAATGGAGTACATTTGATGTTTGTGCAATTTTATTTCCCTTCTGGTTATTTTTATATGCATCTTCCTTTTTCTCTCCTGTGTGCAGATGTTCGTATTCACCCCATGGAGCCTATGCCCAAAGCAAACTTGCCCTTGTGTTATTTACCTATCGACTACAGCATCTTCTGACTGCAAATGGAAGCCATGTGACTGCTAATGTAGTAGACCCTGGAGTAGTGAATACTGAGCTCTACAAGCATGTTTTTTGGGTTGTGAAAGTGGTCAAATGGATGACAGCCTGGCTGTGTTTCAAGGTATGCAGTTTTTTAAATAATTTTGTTGCCATGCCTCTGCATTGTGAAAACTGCAGTCAGCAAGGAACTGAAGGTGTTTCAGAGTTTGTAATAATGTGTGATATTTATTGCATTTCTCTGTGTTGATGAGACGTACAAAATTGATAAAGACAGGCTTTCCCCCGAACAAACATTTGCTTTAAATAGAGCTGTCACAGTAGGGGAAGGGAGTGTTTTTCACTGCCTGTGCCCATGCACTGGTTATCTCTGCCCTGATCCGTCCACGTGCCTCTGAGCTGTGCATGGGGGCAGAACATCATCCTAACATCGAACCAGAATATGCAAAGCGTTCCTCAGAAATGTTTTGTACATTCTCTTAATGAGAAGCAGACATGATCTGGCATGATCTACATGTATGTAACACGTTCCAGAGAGGAGGGCAAAGGGAAGAAGGAAGTTGTACAAAAATGGTGGTGAGAGATGGCAGTGCTCCAGGATGTGCAGGTCCAGATAGTTGTGCTCTGGGAGGTGGGACAATTTTTAATTAGCTTTTCCATCCTAACACATATTTGTAATGGTACTTGATTTTTTATTATCCATTCCTGGTCTGCATTAGGAAACTGAAAGCTGCTTGATTAAACTGATCCAGAAGCAGGGTAGACCCCGTTATGGGTAACATTTTACAGGGATTTTAGTAGATCAATCTGAAATCAGTTTAGCTGTGTAGGTACAATCTCCTAATGTGGACAAGCCTTACAAGGGCTTATGCTGAGAAAATGTACTGCTTATAGCTCTTTCAGAAAGTAGTTTTGGATTAGGTAAATGGAACTTGATTTCATTAGAGAAAATTGAATGTCCTAATTAAAATGAAGTATTTTAGATCAAGGGCTATGTCTCAAAAAGCAAATTAATTTTAAACTTTGATATGGAAATATCACTAGCTTTCATTTTAGAAATGAAACTGGAGGCTGGAAGAGTACTTGTAAACTAAGAGGTAAACAAATAAATGCATATTTTAAAAAAATAGTATCTTCTGAGTGCACCTTGAATATCGCAATAAAATTGTAATAAGAATGCTCATAATGTAATGCGTTCTTAAAGAAGCAGAGTACAGCTTTGCCAAACCATATACATTAAACTTGTTTTGCCTCTTGTGATTGCCATTTAAAATATCAGTGTCAGGTGGTGGCATTTTTTCACTGGGTTAACTTCACCTTGCTAACATAACAGTTTCATGTAGAAGTTTAGGTTGTGCTCAGCATTTCCTCTGAAGCAACAAAATTCTGACAAAATTCCCACTCCTGAGAGTGAGTTTTGAGTCTCTTGTTTGCAGCACTCAATCCCACCCAGTTTTATTGGTGTGCCAAGGGAGACATTTTTGTATTATATTGACAATGGTTAGACACTGAATGGGATATTACTGAACACATAAAATTACATTGGATTTATCACAAGAGGAAATCTCATACTTACAGCCCTAATAGTAGTGCCACTGATAGTTCCTGATCACTTCCTATTCTTCGGATGAGATACTGCTCTAAAGAAATTCTGCCTTGCAACAGGCAATGGAGAGACATACTGATCTTCATGGAAGTGTGATATCTGTACTGCTTGAAAATCAAATGTATCAATTTCTTTTTGAGTCAGAATAGCTTCAGGTTTGGATATCTGAATGCTTCAGTTATCAGATTTTCACATTTTTGTATAACACTTGATATGTTTTTCCTATTAGCCAAAGGAGAGGGAAACTCTTGTTTTCACTCTTCCCATACTCCCTTAGACTTCTGATTTACAGCTCCAGCTCCTACTCTTTGCTTATTGCTTATTGCTTAGGATATGCCTATGTATTCAGAAGCGCTTCGTCCCAGAGGTGTGTCCTGTTTGGCTCTGAAAGAACTGCGTCGCAAGATGTTTAGCTCCACAGCAAGCCCACGTTGAAAGCCTGCCTGGCAATTTTAATAGTGCTCTACTGAGGGCTGTAGTATCCAGCATTCAAGCCTATGAGAGTCTTGTGTTGGTCTTGTGCACTAGGGTAAATTTCTCCTGAGAAAATACAAGAAAATTCAGTTGTCTGGTAACATTAGCTGATAGTTGGTAGTATGGATTTCTTCTCCCCTGGAATTTTGTTCCCAAGTGCATTTTTATGAATCTTTCTTCTAAGATTATGGCAGTAATGCAGTGAAAATGAGGTGATGGCTCTCTTGTCATATTGACTTTAACTATTATCACCCTGAAGTATTTCGGAGTGGTTTCTGAACATGTGCAGGAAATTTCTTCACCCACTGCAACCTGGCACTCGTGAGAGCCAGCACACCCCAGAGAGCTCCAGTAAGGAAATGCATCACATCACATTCTCTCAGGAGAAAGTCAACATGTTGTTTGATTTAATTCCAAAATACTGAGGCAGAACCTCCACTACCTTTGAATGCATTTCTGCCAGCACTGGTACCAGTTACATTCAAGTCAAATACCTCCTAGGGATTGCAGCCTGGCCCCCACTCTCACTGGGCTGCTCATATGTGAGGCAGCTCAGTGTGACAGACAAGGCTGACAGCTCAACATCCACTTCTAAGCTGCTTCAAGATATTTAGGTACTTAAACAAATAAACCTGGAGTCTAGTAAAGAGGCCATGATACATAATCACCTCAAAGTTATAACAGCTTGAGTTTCTCAAAACTGTGAAACATTGTCTTCTAGTCTCTAAACATAGCTCAGAAGAATTTTCTGCCAAATGAGTTTGATGTTTTTTCCCCCAACAAACTGGAGCGAGAGGCACTCCTGTAGAAATAAGATAGGCCAAACTAAAGGATCTGGTGACACTCATAAAATTTGTTAAATTAGTTCTTGCTCTTTGGAAGCAATGGTTTCATTCTTTCTCATCCTGATTCTTTCTCAGGAAAGTTATTGTCTGCTGTGGTACCCGTTCTTTAAATTTACACTTTGCGAATGTTTTCTAAATGTGGACTTCACCTGTCACACACAAGGGAGAAATTATGTTTATTCCTCAGAAAAATAAATTGATTTCTATCCCTATGACTTCTCAGTAAATAAAGGCTGATGAGCTGACCTCTGCAGAGTGCAGTGAAGTATGTTATCCCTTTTAGCGCCCATATCCCTTAGTAATTTTTATCATAAATTGATCTTTTCTAAGAGATAAAGTCCAAACTAGTAAACAATAACTAAATCATGAGATGATAATAGCCTAAAAAGACATTCATCGATCATCAAATTACAATTTAGTTAACTGTGCACCACACCAGATTTAGTGTTGGATTTTGTGCAAGCTGGAAGCCAGGAAGTACCATTTCCCTCTCAAGTATTTCAGCATCTGCTGCAGATACTGAATATTCATTCCTAAGCCAGATGGTCTCTGCCTGTGATACAATTAAAATGCCTTAGAACAAAACAAAAAAAGTTGACTCTCATTAATGTCAATGGCAGGGACTGTTCTGCTTCGTATGACTTCATTATGGCATCAGAGTAGAGACATTTCCCACACAGCAGTGTTATAAACTTCCCCAAAGCCTTGTTTATGATAAGCTTGGTGAACATGTCATTATCAGATTTAGAGTATTTGGTCCTTTCAGCCGCCTCAGATTGGTATTTAGGAAGGTATTGTGTAAGGAAGGCTGCACATCAGATCTTGTCTCAGCTGTCATTTCCAAAGACATAGTGCCACATAAGTGATTATTGACTGACAAACTGAAAATGAATAGGATTAGTGACCCTGCCAGCCTGTAAAAATGAAGGGAAAGGCTTCAGGAACACAGGCTAGATAGACATCAGCCAATATAAACTAGTACATTTCCTTCACCTTGTCAAAATAGGCTTAACTTTAGTGTAATTTTCCTGTAACATTAAAAAAAAATGCTTCCAGTCTGTAAGTGTGGCTAGAAAAAAAGATCTAAAGGGCCTGGATTCATCATTCATGCCAGGGGACATAGTCATGCAGGTCTTATTGCAGCATTTCTTATTCAAACTGTCCCTTTGGCATTATGAGTGTAGTGAATTTATTTCGTCCTCCCCCCGAGATGTCAGAAGATAAACACATCACAACACAATAACACCAGCTGTAGAGAATAAGAATAATTAAATCCCACAGCTGAAAGCAGCAATTCATCAGCATCATCATCTTCTGTCCATGGGAGCGTGTGGTCCTCACATAAAGCTAGCCTGGGCTTTTCTCACAAAATGAAAACTCCTTGCAGAAACATATAATTGCAGTTAATTTTTTCAAAAGCTTTTTCTGGTCAAAAACATAGAGAAGAAAACAGTCTACTTTATTCCAGTAACTCTGGTCTTTAAGCAGGTCCCAGTTTTGCATACATTGGTACGGGGATCTAAGCTTCAAATCCATAGGTGTCTTTTTTCCAAGAAATATTTTATTATTTGTACAGCCATAGAATGATTCCCGGAAGAAAGATGGAGGGACCCACCTGAGAAGGCTAGTGAATAATCAACCATTAAGCTCACAAATCCTGGTGAACTGGGTTTTTTTCTTGCATGTGAATCCCTGGACTTTCTTAGGCGTCCAGGTCCTACCTGTTATGAGGTATGTGGATGGAGCTTGGCTGCTTTATTTATTCTAAATAGAGTGGCTTCTGAGCATAGAGCCTTTTGTGTCTGTTCTAATTAGGATCAGACTCCTCTAAGGTAGGCTGACCTTCTGTGCCTACCTAAATAGCATTGGATCCTGGTCTCCACTGAACCTGTGGTTCCCCTGCATCCCAGGATATCACTATTTTTGTGCATGTTTTCTCAGGTCTAAGTAGTTAAAATATTTGTTTTAAGAGACACATTGGAAGTTTTTGGAGAATGTTTTGATGGCAGGAAAATTAAGGCTTTGTGTTGTGTGCCTCAGTGTGTGGTTCGCAAAGGGGTGCAGATGCTGCATAGGGCAGCACAAAATGGGTGGGATTATGGTGGAGTTAAGCAGAGGGAGTTAAGCCTGTTGAAGTTCTTGTCTATAACTCTTATTCAGAGCAGCTGCTGGCGTGATCTATCCCCAAACCACACCCAGATTTCCTCTCGAAGGGTGCTAGTTGGAACAGGCCAAAACACAGTCATATAGTAAGCAAAAAATGAAGCAGTGCATACAGTCAAAGATCTATCGCGTGTCCTGTCCCACAGTTTTAGTTGTTTGATTAAAAGAAGAGAAGCATTCCTTCTTTTTTTTATCTTCTGACAGTGTGAAATGGGAAGATTGTCTTTCATCTTTCAAAATTGTTCACAGAATAGGAAAACTGCCTCCATGGCTAATGTTGCCTGCAGTGGTGACCCTTTTTAGCTAGAAAATGGTCGAAAGAAGCACAAGTTAAAGCTACACTATGTACTATGTGACAAGCCATGTTTGCTCTGGGTGAAACTGGTAAGCAAGTGAAATGTTGGAAGCATACTGAAAACAGGTGTTTGTACTGTGTAACAAAGGGTTTATCTCTAACATCTATGTGGTAGAGGATTGCTGATTTAACCTGAAAGCTCAGGCAGATTATTTGATTTTATCTGAAAGTATTTAAATTTGTATTCAAAAGAGTGAAAAAAATAGTCTCTCCATTGCTGGAGAGAGTAAGTAAACAGTTAAGAAATTGTGAAAATATATGAGCCTAGCCAGTGTTAGCACATCAGCACCTATCATCCTGTAATCTGTAACTGTTTTCATATTCAGAACCCACAGTTAGTTAGGAAAGACATTTTCCATCAATCAATCAATTTATTCCTTGCTAACATTTCTTGGCGGTACTTTCTTACATATTTGGTTAATATCTTTGTGCGGTAATCTATTCCTAGTCAGACTTGTTGAAAATGGAGGAAACACAAAAGAAGAGGATAATTTGCTGTGAATCAAACACATGCCAAGGCCTCTGTACTGATTCCTCTTGGTTTAAAAGAAGCTAGTCATGATGCCTGTAATGTAAAGGTCTCAAAAAAAAAAGCTGAAAGATTGGGGAATTAGAGAATCTTGAAATTTCAACTAGACCATTAGCATAATCTTTTAAAGTAGAGGTTATAACATCACACTACTGTAATTTTCCCTCATGCATCAGGAAAATTCTACCTCCATCACCATGTGCTTAAAATTCCCTTTTATTTTGGTCAGGTAGTACAACACTGTTGGAAACTTTAGCCCACTGACAGCAGAATACCGGGCAGCCTTTCTCATCAGCCTATCTGTCAGAGAAAGAACAAAGAGAAAGGAAACAACCCCAGCCCCAGTAAAATGACCCATTCAGCAAGAGTAGGAACAGGAGTTGCAGGCAGTTTCTGTCTTCCACGTGAAAGTGTTGTAAAATCGAGTTAAGGAAAAAGACCACTGGCCTCCCTTGGAAAATCCTACAACTGAGCTTATGGGTGAGCAGCAGTTTGGAATTAAATCACTAAAATAAGGAGATGCAGAGGAGGAGGTTGTGGGAGTATTGTGTATTCAGGCATATAGATAGATAGATAGATAGATTCACATATATGTATATATATACACATACATTTATACATGGACAGTTTGCCACCTGGTATGGTGTGCTTTATAGATCCATTGCTATTTTTCCAGGAATGGCCTACCTAAATTCCTCATTGTTTTGCTACTTGTGAGTAATGTGTCCATAACAAAACAATGCTGATAAAATTTATATTGCAGAGTCCCATCACCTGATGATCTTACTCACTATAGAAAATAAATAGTTTTAGGAGGTTTTGGAGATCTACGGGCTTTCCTTTTCCCCTCTCTGAATGTGACACTCTTTAACTTACAGCGATCAAAAGAGACTGAAAAACCTTTCAATGTGAAGTAAAGAAATTCCTAGGTGAATAATGTAGACACAATTTTTAGTGGTTATCTTGAGCTTTCAAAGATTGACAGAAAATGCCAAGCTCTACTAAGAAGCTGAAAACATTTCCTTTTCCAGTGGTCTAAGGTATCCGTGCCTGGAAGTCAGCTCTGACAGGTCTCCTAGCTCATAAATATCTGCAGTGTAAATGCCTGCATCAGAGCTGTCCATCCACTGATCTTCTCATGGTCACTGGTAGTGCCGGACCTATCTTAAACTAAGATAAATATCTACAGTTGACCAGGTGAATTCAGTCTTTCAAGTGCCAGTTTATCCCTGTAAATGACAAAGGGGTCCTCTAGTGACAAGCTCAGCTGTAGATGTCTGTGCTGTGTAAAGGTTAAAGTGAGTTAAGGTGAATCCCATCCCAAGGTACAGGACATTAAATTTGTGTTATTTTAAAAAAATGAACTGAAGATAGTAGAGTTTTAGATGTGCATGGGATAGAATAGGAACTATTCTAAAGGTGTGTTCTAATATCTGGGGCACAAGCTGTTTTTGCAAATGGCAGCTCTAAGGTGTTTGGAGTATCAGACCATTTCCTGTGTAAGTGGGAAATGTGCTCGTGGGCAGCTACAGGTGAGGAAATCACAGTTACTTATGAAATGTGTTTCTCGTATGTGTTTACAATTCACGATGTGCCTCCACAGTTTATCACATAGATATCACCATGCATTTACGTGGGTAGTTGTGTGTATTTCCCATATGTGTTTATAATAACGTAATGTATGTAACAAGAGAGAAACACAGAAAGCAAGCACCACCCACTGTTTGAGGGAAAACTCAAAAGAGCAAATACGTTTTTTTAATGTAACAGGATCATCCACCACCCAATTTGTGAGTTATGAAAAGTTTCCATTCAGAAGTCACTTGAGTAACTCTGGCTTTAGCAATGACTGTAATGATTATGATTGCAAGCCACAAACTTTCGTGTTTCATTTTAGAAAGAGTACTGAGATACTGCAAGATGTAGTTCACATGGTTCTTTTTGTTCTCATTGTGTTCTCAGCTAAATTTGGGATTTGGTGGATTTTAACAAGTAAAATAGCTCCCTTTTTTCCTAGAAGAAACTTGATCCTAGATGTGGCCCAAACACAAGACATTGATACAATCTGTCCAGAGTTAGTGGTTTGTATTCATTATTACATACTTAAACATTCACTTTAAATTGTGTTTGTGAGTCTCTTCAGGGCAAATGAGTACATCTGCCTATTGCCATCTCAGCGCTGGAGAAGGGGAAGTAACCACAGGGGTTATGTTACCACAGACAAGGCACTCAGGGAAATACAGAACATATGCAGAAGAGGATTTGGATGAAACCTGAACCATGCGCAATAAAACAAGAATGAACTTGGACAGCTTATCAGAGATGGGATTTATAGTGGTATTTACTTGGCCCCATCATGCTGACCTACTTTTCTGTCACTGGAATAGGAAGGAGGTGCTGCTGCAGGCCCTAGGCTCAGGCACGGACTGAAAAAATGAATTGCTCCCAATGTTTATTAATTGCTCATCAAAGTCTTGGAGCTAACCACCATCAACTTACAAGTTTAACTTACTGTCTTATCAATATTTTATCCAATTTAGTATATCTGTTACTTTTTGAATGAATAGGAGGCTGGCAGAGTTGGTGCCCTGCACTTGGCAGCCCCGTGTTCCCAGGGCTTTGCTGTGAGGTACTGTGCAATGGCTCCCCAGGCATGTCACATCCCTGCAGCTGGCAGCAGTTTGCTGAGGCTGACTGTGTCTCAGGAAGAGGGGTATTGATTTACTTATTCAGTATTTTTGCCTGACAAGCTTGAGATGCAGAATTCAGTCTTCCACAGCCTGCCACTTGTCGTATACAATCCTTGGATGATTAAAAATGTGGAAGGAGAAAAGCTGTCCCATCGTTTTTGGAGCTCTGTGTGTTGAAATAAATTTATAGATTATGAGTATATTTTAATAGGTGCCTCCCACCTGGAGTGCTGCATCCAGCTCTGGATTCCCCAGCAGAGGAAGGACATCAGCCTGTTGAAAGTGGTCCAGAGGAGGACCACCAAGATCTTGTAGCACCTCTTCTATAACAAAAGAAAATTGGCATTGTTCAGCCTGGAAAAGAGGAGATTTTGAGGTGACCTGATTGCAGCCTTCCAGTATGTAAAGGGAGCCTCCAAGAAAGATAGGACTTATTTTACAAGGGTATGTAGTGACAGGACAAGAGGGAATGGCTTCAAACTGAAAGAGAGTAGGTTTAGACCAGATATAAAGAAGAAATTCTTTATTGTGAGGTTGGTAAGACCCTGGAACAGGTTGCCCAGAGAATTTGTGGATACCTCATGCCTGGAAGTGTTCAAGGCCAGGCTGGATGGGGTTCTGAGCAACCCGGTCCAATGGAAGGTGTCCCTGCCCATGGAGGGCAGTTGGAACTAGAGGTCCCTTAAGGTCCCTTCCAACCCAAACCATTCTGTGATTCTAAAAATGATGTAGGAAAGACACTATGGGGAAGCATACTTGTTTTTTCTGTCAGGGCTGTACACTGTCTAGTTACAAAGGCTATTTTTATGATTGCCCAAGCTGTGAATGTATCTTGGTCATTCCTCAGAGAGGAGTTCAATTATCATAACTTTCATGCCTCATGACCAGTAATGACAACTTAGGTCACCATTTTCCTTTGCATATAAAATGATTACTTCCGTCATCATGAAGTTTACGGTACTTCATCAGTGGCTTTGTGCAGGAATAGTTGATCAGAACCTGCTAAACAAGTAGATAAGACCTGAACATAAAAGCATTCAGGTCTGAATCTTACTGCATATTCTTGCAGCAAGGATTATCTGATTCAACTTCATATCCTCTATGTGGAGTACTGTCCTTTTGTAAAGCATGTAAAACATGTCTGATCTAGCTTCTTAGAGGTTCTCCTTCATCTGGGGCAGGCCTTTTATTTTTCTTGCTTGGTTTAGGTTTGTGGCACATGTGTCCTCTTTTATATGCCTGTTATCTGGGGAATTAGATTAAGGCTGGCACAGATACATTGAACCCTAATCGCTTTAGAGGGCCTGAAAATCTCCAGAGGTAGTAAGTACTTCAGATGTTTATAATACTAGGTTCAGCTGATGCTTGAATTCCATTCAAGAACATTTGGAAGACAGGAAGAAGGGCATTTTACATAATAATTTTTTTCTAAGTATATTTGCCCTGTTAATATTATTTTATATACACTTTGTGCTCAGGGTTTTTTTATTGGTGTGATGGGGTTTTTTTCCCTCTCATATTGAGGCAAGCCTCAGGCCGTGTTTTCACTGCAAAATATATCCATCACCCAATATCTTGGCTGTACAACTTCAACCTACTTGTTATAGCCCTAGGTCAAAAGCAGATTGGTGGTGTCATCTATTTCCAGCTGTTTGGAAAAGTGATAAAATATAAAATGTGTTTGTACTCAGGTACCTAGATTTGTCATCTCCAGGTCACTACATAATGGTTTACTCAGAGGAGCCAAGGAGACTATAAAGTACCTCCGGTGCTCAGAAGCTACACTTGTACATGTGATGGACAATCTGTCCCATGCTCTCCTGGTTGGAAAGAAAGAATTTACAGCACTAGAGTCATTAGGCTTTGTAAGTGTGGGCAGGCACCACACTTTGTAAGTGTGGGCAGGTACCTGCTCAAGGATGGTACCAGTACTGTCACTGTTACCATAAAGGCAACACACATTTTTGTGTGTTGATTTCAGTTTGCCTGTGTAGAAGCTCTGGGCAACTTTTTTTCTTCTCTTTATTGTCAGTTTATATCATGATATCTAGCAGTAGTCTTTAATCAAAATAAACAGGGGTGAGGTTGCTTTTAAGGAAACAATTTAGTCAAGACAAGAATGAATTGAAGCAAACTGACTGGAAATGTGTTTACTTTGAGGAACTGAGAAAGAAATAAGAAGAAAGAAGTAAGAAACTTGTTTCTAATCAGTGAAATCAGACTCTGGAAAAGGCTTCCACAGAGTGGTAGCTATAAGAAAACTGTTGTTTTTATGATGGAGTTTAAATAAGTTTATGGAGAAGAAGATCAGCTGATAAGTTATCTGCAAAATTAGATCAAAGATGTCCCTGCAGTCCCCTTTTCCTTCTGAATTCTTATTATTCTTAGAATCCTTTTTATTTTACCTCAGGTTTATCTGTTTTGCTCCCATGCTGTAAAGGAAAAAGAAATCCAGTATAAGGGTCAAGTAGTGAAGACTTGCCAAGAAACATCCATTTTGATTTTGAACTTGTTGAGTACCTGGCAAATCCTTCTTTAGGAAAACCATTGGTGAAGATGTACCGTTTCTTGCACTTGCCTCCATGCTTGCCTTTTTAGGCAGTAGTTCTTCCAGTTGTTACTGATGAGCTGTGTTGAACTGCCCAACAGTCCAGTCCAGGCTCTTGGCTACAGGAGAAAAGGGAAAATGGGTGCTATGGGTCAGACTGCAGAGGCTACAAGGAAAATAAGATCTGTTATTGTCCTGGTCAAGAAATCTGTGCATGCTGTTAAAAAATAAAGTAGCCAAGATAAACTGAAAATGAAGCTGTAGAGATAGACAACACAGCATTCTGGTTAGTCTGCAGTCTGGGTTACAGCAGTGTTCTTCACAAAGTTGGTGAGTGCTCAAAAGAACCCTTTCAGCAGAGAGGCCAGGCCAGCCACAGGCAATAGTGTGACCCTTGTACGAGAGACCACGGCTTCCCCTGTGTTTCCACTAGCAGCTCAAGGCCATCATCTTGGGTCTTCCTGACTGTCTGGTTTGCATCTCAAGTACCTTCAAGGTGACTATATTGAGGAGGCTTGTAGTCCTGCTAGGAGTTGGTCGAGTAGCTGATTCCAACTCAGCGTCCAAAGTAGACTCGTAGGCGTTAGCAGGGCAAAGGTTTCCATTCCTATAATGTCCAGAGCCAAGAGTTTGGTTCAGGACTTTGTCTAGGGAAGGAAAGTTATTCTTAGTTTCTTTTTGGGGTGTCAGGTCTCCTTCCCCTGAATTGGTATTTTCACTGCCACTTGCCATATTTTTCTTAATTGGAGAATTTATACGGCATGTTTTAAAATTAAAAAAATTAAAATATATTTTACTTGGGGTGGGTTGTTTGTTTTTGTTCACTTGTTTTGCTTTGCTTTGTTTTGTTTTTTGTGGACTTTTTTATTTAAACCGTGATGTGGTATTTTAGAGAGGTCAAAACTAGGTTCTTAATCTTTCTTGTGTGGGTCTTTCAAATGAGAGCAATAAACCTCCTGCAAACTACTAATCATGGATCTATTATGATAACTAAGAGGTGTCAATGCTCTAAATGGCTGAGTAAAAGCTTTGCTCTCTAATATGAATAACTGTATAGATTTCAAAATAAATCCTTTGGATTATACAGAAAATTTGAACTGTCAAGAAATAAATGATGTGGCAAGCTGAAACATAGGTCTCTTTAGATGCCCTCAATTTAGCTGTATTTCAGTAATCTCTCATTCACCTTTCATTGCTGTCAGCAGCTTGTAGAGTTTCTTTTATATTTATGGTGGAAATATCTAAGAATCATGTCACTGAGATGCATGTGTTTTGCCACTTCAAGGAATTAGTAAATAGTGCATAGTTTCTCTGGTAAACACCACATTGCTGGGTCATTTGCACCACCAGATATTTCTTCATGTAAACATCTCTCTTGCATAAAAAATTCCTTATTTTCATATGTGGCAGGTGGAAGATATTTTTGTTAAGTAAGTGTATATAACTTCATTTCATTTTTTTCTATGTTTTCACCGTCAACATGTATTTCTGTAAAACTTTTGTTGAAAGCAGGTATTTATTAACAGAATTTTGCAAGTATTATTGCAGTTACACAGTGTCTTTATCATAGAAAAATATCTAAAATGCTGGAGCCTGGAGTACTTTTCATGTTTTGGAGTTACCTTGCTTAAATCTGTGTTGACTAGATAAATTTCATGTTAAAGTATTACTTACTTTCAAGTATAGAACTTTTTAATATACAAAATTATATTGATAAAAAACATAATTACTTTTTTAATCATATACTAAACAAAAATGTAACCTACTGTATATTTGCAAGTTAAACAGATATTATTAAGTAGTTTTTCAATAATAGTCTTTCACTCTTAACCTTAGTCACTTGCAATACCTAAGACTTTTTAGGAAAGATAGATAAATAACCCTAACAAAATGAAAAGCACTGAATATTTTGGAAGACTGCAAGATCCTTTTTATTTGATCTTCTGTTTGTTATTGTCACTATAAATTATGGATAAGAACACCTACAATTGTCCTTCAGTTAATATACTTTTGAGTTGAAAGAAATGGCAGAGGTACACAGCAGCTGGTGATTGGTCAGCTAACCTCCAATGTAAGCCTTTAAAACACTGCTTCAGTGGGACTTCTTAATGATGAAGTACGTAGGGATGGCTTTTCTGACAATCCATGGAATGTGATAGATGATAGTAACCTTTTCTCTAAATTAGACCACAAAACCAGGAGCCAGCAGGGCTGTACTCTCAGACCTTAGGAATAGCAGATCCTTTCCTGCTCATCACCCCATAAATACATTTCTAATATTTATTTTTAAATAATGGGAATATATTCTGGGTTATATTCTCATCTCCATTTCATTGAGCCTACTTCACCCTCTATAGTTTTGAAATATTTGTACTTATTTATAGTAGCAGCAGTTAGCACCAGTTAGAATACTGTCTAGATTTTTTTTCCCTTTCAACACAAAAGTAAGCTTTATGAGTTTGAGCAGCTCTCTACTACATGCAAATGAGATGTATGCTGAGAAGATCTTCAATCTTATTTTATAATTTCTCATACCTGTCCAAATAAAAGGATAAAAATTCTGAGTGAGCTTTTTTGAAATGACTTTATGTTTTCAGAGGAGTTAAAGAGCATACTTGGCTCAGGTATCTATTTTTGCTTAGAGAAACATTTTGTGTAAGAACGTGTTCCTCAGTGCTATTTTCTCTTCTGATTTCTTTTTGTGGTTTTGTTTTTTGTTTGGGTTTTTTTTTATGCTGTGGTCATCTGCAACTATTTGTAAATTTTTCATAATATTAATTTAGACTAAGAGAAGACTCTCCTTTCAAGAACAAAACCGCTTTTTCTCATTTTATTATGTCAGTAATTAAAAAATATTGCTGTTTTCTTCTGCAAACTGTAGCAAGACACCCAAATCTGTTTCTGGTCACAGCTGGGCATTTATTCCTCTAGAAATCTGCCCCTCCTGTCAGATGCTGCTGGTAACTGTTGGCAGATGTTTGAGTAGCTGTGCTCTGATGGCAAGCATGTTGTTGTTTCAATTTGTTTTCTACCCAAGGACCAGATGTTTGTTCTGGCTAAGCAGAACTGTTTGCAGTTAAAACCTAAAGTAAATCAGCATCATTTCAGTATGTAAACCAACCATGTCTCAAGCCACATGTGAATCAAAAAGAAAAATGTGATAGCCAGAGGTAATCATCTTCTTCACTGTCCTGTACATCTTGAGTGTTTGTTTATGCAAGTGAAGAATGAGTGGGTTATTCTTTCCCCTGTGTTAACAGAGGAGGATTCAGATTTTTACCTTGGACTATTTCGTGCTTTTGTTTGCTCTACACAGAGATAGTGATAAAAACAAGGCAAAGGGCTATATTTAGAGAACTAGGCCAATGGGAATTCATTGGTTCCCTGTAAGAGCCGGTGATATATTTGTCTTCCTGGGAGACTTTAGTGAGTATTGAGGCACACCACCTCCAGCTCTGGCCACCTCATATACTTCCAGTTACTCTGAGACATAAACCATTGCATGCAGAAAAAAAACTGGGAAGACTTAAAAAATCTGAAGTCCAGCAGAGTTATACTGGACCCTTGAGAGGTGAGGTCCTGATCATTTTGTGACAGACAATGTCTTATGCAGGAAAGAGCTACCATGGCTACAGCACTCTGGTAATAGTCATGCCACTGCTGGTAGTTGGGCTTATCCATCAGAAACCTAGCTTTTGCATTTCATTCTAGTGTTATCAATATATTCACTCTAACCTTTAATATATTCACAGCATAACAGGCAGGAAAAATTACACTGGGACTAAGGAACAAAGGCAAATATTGCTGAAGAAATTTTAAAGAATGTGCAGGTCTCTAGTGGGCATTGATTCATGTGCCTCACAGTGTCAATAATTGTTTGTGAATTGCAGCCATTTTTTCCCCCGAACAGAGCATTACTCCTGAAATACAGTCATTACCTATTGATTAGCTCTATAGTTATTTTTATGAGTCAATAGTGACAGTAAAAAAATGAGTAACACTTATTTTAAACTAATGTGTAAGATCTGTACATTGTTCATGAATAACTGAAAGGAGTCTTTAAAATATATTTTTTATCGCAGAGATCACAGAGACATTTAAGTCACTGTTAAGTCTCAGGATGAATGGGAAAAGTCTAAAGGGCTCTTTTGAGCTTTTAAGGGTTTTTTTTGATTGGGGAGTTGCAAATGTTCTGCTGTCACAGGACAGGACTACAATAAGAAGGGCATATTTGTCATTGTTTAGTGCTAATGTAATTTCCTATTTTTCCTACTGTATGACTTTCCATTTAATCCCAATTGTTGGTAATGTGCAACTTTTTGATTAAATGATGAGATCTGAGATTCAGCAAGGAGAAAATAATTAAAACTATTTGTTTCACAGACTGTCAGCAGCTATTAAGGAAGTTAAGTGTTTTTTTCCAGCCATGTACAGATTTTGCAAAGTTTGCAAACAGTCGGAATCCTCTTTTATTGAACACAGATTTAAAAGTAAAGATCAGTTATATTTTGGACACTAAGGAGTTTATCTAATCAATAAAAACCAAACATTTAGATTATTTTTATATAAAAAGTACACTGCTTGGAAACTCTTGCCTTTTGACTGTGGCTCCCTTATAGAGCTCAGGAACTAAAAATGAGCCACGTTGGCTCAGCAGACATTTGCAGAGCAAAGTGGGCTTTGCAGCTTGTCCCTCCAGCCACAGAAGTGGCTCATGGCCTGGCAAGGGCCACACAGAAGTAGGGAATGTGGCTGCTGCTGGTGGTCTTTGTGTCCTCAGACTAGCCCTGTTCACAGTCCTTCCCTGCGGCCCTGCATGTCCAGCAGTGCAGCTATCACACTACCCTTTCGACGCTGCTTGCAGTTTTGCTGCAAAGAAGAGCCTTGTTTTCTACCTTACCCTAAGGGCTTGGCACTGCTTGTGGCCCCAACATTTCTCCTGTCTTCTCAGATTTGGCAGTGTCAATGTATTGACGAGGTTTCACCTAATGTTTCCCTCTCCTTTCTCTACTATTGAAAGGCTTGAGCTCGCTCCTTTATTTGCACCACAGATGGTAAATGCCATCTCCCTCAACAGCTCAGGCTTTGAAGACTGCTCTCTACCCATTTTTGGTTTCTAAGGGGCTCAGGACATGGATGGGTGATCCAAGGAGGGTGAGTGTTGATGCTGCACTGGAAACCCTTCTACCCAGAGCCCCTTCCTCCTCCACCTGGCATATGGGATGCAAAAAGGGATCCAAGCCAGTGGGGCAAGTGGGACACTGATGTAGCAGCCACACTCTGCTGTGAGATTGCAGTGAGGGCCTGGCAAGAGGCATTTAGGAATTCAGGAGGAAAAGGGAATGAAAAAGCACTGGGGCTATCTGTAAGATTGTAGTGGGGCAGAATGAAAAGGCAGGCAGAGAAATGGATGAAAGTTTTCTCTGCAGACATGCTTTGTATACCAGCTAGAGAAACAGAACTCTAATCTTGATTGGAACAATTCAATTCCACTGTGAAGTACATGTTAAATAACAATAGGCAGCTGCAGAGCTGTGCAGACTTGCAG
Source organism: Chiroxiphia lanceolata (assembly GCF_009829145.1). Taxonomy (NCBI): domain Eukaryota; kingdom Metazoa; phylum Chordata; class Aves; order Passeriformes; family Pipridae; genus Chiroxiphia; species Chiroxiphia lanceolata. The sequence continues at coordinate 35,691,574 of NC_045638.1, read as the reverse complement.
GTGAAGAGCAGAATTTTAAGAAAGCTGCTGAGCAGGCAGGAGAGGCAGAGGGGAGGGCAGGGACAGATGGTCTGCACTAGTGTTTGAGCCTCTGCTCAGACTTCAGGCAGCACCTTTACAAGTTAAAAGCAGTTATTTAAACCATAGCACACTTCTGCATTAATTCAACTGGCATTTTTCTTGGGAAGCAGAAGTTTAGTCATCTGGAGCATTACTGCTTGCAGTGTATCACCTTGAGCGAGTGAGGGAGGAGGGCTCATTGATTGAACTCTTGAGGACAAAGGACATGTATAGCAAAATGACATTACAGAAGAGTATAGTTCAATATTATCTCCCTAAACAAAGTGAATTATTTTGGCACCAGGTGAATCAGTATCATGTATTTATCAAACCATAAAGCCTCACAGTATTTGCTTTCCATTCAAAACAACTGCTCTAATGTTTATGTCAAAAAGCCATATGAATTCCAGTGCAACAGGAAGTCTTCTGGGGACCTTAATGAAAAGAAAAGGTTAATTCTCACTGTTTTATTTTGGCTACTGATAGCTCTGCAAGTGCATGTCTCTGCACCATGGCTACCTAAATCCTTAATTGGTCCAGTATCAAAACCACAATCAAAAGCTCTCTGCAGACACAGGAGCTACTTGAGAATGAAATAAAAGGAATATGAAGATTTTCAGGAAGACTGTTGGGATTTTTAACATTCTTACCCCCCAACTTTTTTTTTTTTTTTGCTTTAATAGCATATTAGGGAAAGATTTTGGATGTGAAAGGGATTAAATGTTTTTCTCCTTTCCAGCTTTTCACTGTCTTTCAGGTAATGAGATTTGACTGTTTACTATGGATCTCATTTTTGGAACTTGAACCTATTCTTCCTGCAACAAGAGCCAGGACAGTCAGTTCAGTCATTTCCACAGGAATGGGGTATACCATGTCACCTGTACAGCAGTGTGACACTTCTGCTGTGTCTTCTTCTGTCATCCAGAAAGGAAACAGGAACATGGCACATCTGTCACCAAATCCAGTCTTGGCCTTTGGAATGGATATACAAATTTTTTACACTCTATCTGCTACCTTAATGAAGGTTTGAAAAAAACCCTTAGAAATAAGCCTGGATCTAAATTTCACAGCTTCAGTGGATAGTAAATCTGGGTCTTTCTGCTTACTGGTAGTTAATAATTTTCAGTACATCCCACTTTCATGCTTTCCCTTATCTGTTCCACTGGCAAGAACTGACAGCTCATCCTCCTTGTTTTTGTCTCATCCTCCTGGCAAATTATTAATGCTATCACTTCTCCCCAGGTTAACACCCCTCTCAGCACAAAGAGTACCAGCCTACCCTTCTTTCAGACCATTTCGCTGACTAAATGTGATGAGCTTAAACTCTTGAGTAATTCTTTTCAAGATGGAAGTTTTTTGCTTCTGTTTCAGACCTTGGGAAACATTTGTGTGACTGAGGATCTGTGTGTTTGCTCTGTCTGAAATGAGCTCTTCAGGAAAAGATATGATGCCTCAGATCTTGTCTGACATAGTTTTAGAGACATGATTAATCTCGTTGAAACAATGGCACTATTTGCCTGTCTAAAGTTATACACGTTCTCTGGGTCTCTTCTGAATTTAAGCCATTGATAGATTCCTTTGCAAATAGTACAGAGCCCCAGGGCTGATTGATTTAAGCAAAGGGATTTAAGTTAGAGAGATTAAATTCACTTTCAGTCTACATGACAAAAAAAAAATTGATTTGAATAATCAGATTCAGTCCTCCTTTGCATTTGCATTTTTAGTTATTTTGTTAAAAACGAGTTGATTTTGGTGGGTTAGTAAGCATTCAGATATGTTCATTTGCAACTGAATATAGCTTTTGCCTTTAAATTTAGTACTGCTCTTGGGTAACTGAGAGGATAAGCTACATAGACAGCTCCATAATCATGTGGTTTCAGAATCTATCTGTTATTTCATGACTTTAGCATTCTGATAGCATTGTGATAGAAAATGGGAAACAGTAGTTTTGTTTACAGGATGACTAATTTTTTTCTTTGCTTTTTTTTTACAAACTGCTTCCAGATGAAATAGAGATTAATTAAAATGAAGAGAACAGTCATTTTTAAAGGTTTTAATACTTAAACAGAAATACCCCAAATTTACTGGGCAAAACCAAGGGTGTATGAACTGTGATAACTGACTTGAACTAACTAATTCTCTTTACTGTATCTGTCAGAAAAATAGGATTAGAAAATCTGAATCACTCTCACCTAATTCTATTCTTTTGCTAAAACAACTATAGAAAGTTAGTCTAGTCTTTTTGTTTTCAATCTTTGCAGTATATTACTAGGGACAGATCTAGATTAACACCCCTGTTTTTATCTTTTTTGTTTATAATTCAAAGATTATAATTTCAAGATTAAATAATGAAATAGCCAGCAATTATGGGAAACATAAATTTCCAGAATAAGATTCCTTCCCTCCCCACCACTTAAATCTGTCTTCCAGTTTGGGCTTTCTACTCTCAGTTTTGGGAATATTGTGCAACTATAATTTAAACACAATAACTGTATAAAAAAACAGAAACTCATAGCAGTGCTAAACTCATGGACGGTGCTAAATGGTTGTCCTGGTTTGGGCTGAGGTAGAGTTAAATTTCTTCTTAGGAACTGCTACAGTTTTGGATTCAGTATTAGAATAACGTTGATAGCACACTAATGTTTTAGCTGTCACTGAATTGTGCTTATGCTAAGCCCAGGATTTTTCAGTTTCCCATGCTCTGCCAGTGAGGAGGTGCACAAGAAACTGTGAGGGAGCGTGGCCAGGACAGCTGACTCAAACTGGCCCAAGGGATATTCCATGCTCAATATATAAACTGGGAGGAGTTGGCCAGGAGACACTGATTGCTGCTTGAGGACTCACTGGGCCTCAGTGAGTGGATTGAGCAATTGTATTGTGCATCACTTGTTTTTCTTGGTTCTCTTTCTCTCTCCTTTTCATTACAGTTTATTAGTATTATATTTTACTTTATTTCTATTATTAAACTGTCCTTATTTCACCCATGGGTTTCATCTTTTTCTGATTCTCATCCCCATCCCAAAAGGGGATGGGAGGGGAGCAAGTGGCTGCCAAGTACTTGACAGACAGCTGGGATTGAACCACAACAATAGTATTTGGTGATCTGCTTGAAACTTATTCCTTCCAGCCAACTTGGTGTCTTCAGGAATGTCATATTTCAGTCCTTCAGAAAGGCTCAGAGTCAGCAAAAGGGAAAAGGAAGCACAGAATCATAGATTCTTAGATTATGCTGAGTTGGAAGGGACCCATCAGGATCATTGAGTCCAACTCCTGGCCCTACACAGGACATCCCAAGAATGTGCCCCATGTGCCTGAAAGTGTTGTCCAAATACTTGAACTCAGACAGGTTTGCTGCTGTGACCACTTCCCCGGGAAGCCTGTTCCAGTGCTCAACCATCCTCTGTGTGAAAAACCTTTTCTTGATATCTAACCTAAACTCCTGCTGACACAGCTTCATGTCATTCCCTTGGGTCCTGTCACTGGTCACCAGGGAGAAGAGATCGATACCTGCCCCTCTGCTTCCCCTCACAAGGAAGTTGTAGACTGCAATGAGGTCTCCTCTAAGTCTCCTCTTTCCCAGGCTGAACAAACCAAGTGGCCTCAGCTGCTCCTCATAAGGCTTCCCTTTCAGACCCTTCACTATCCTCCTGGCCCTCCTTTAGATGCTCTCCAATAGCTTAATGTCTTTTTTATAAAGGCTGAGACTCAGGGTGAGGATAAGCACTGCAAGGTGAAGTTTCTTTTTCCATGCAGGAGCTTTGTGTGGAGCAGACCCACCAGCAGGACATGTTGTAGCCCAGCTAGCATGCCACTTCAATGTAGACCCAAGAAATTTGGGAGAAAGTATTTTTGCTTTCATCTCTCCCATCTTCCCAAGCGTATTTTCATCTTGCATGCTATTAATGCAGAGATGTAGCACCCGGTACTAATTTTGAGTTAGTTTGTGTACTTCACTATTTCTGGTCTTCATTGTTGTTACTGCAGGCATATGACCTGCCTGAGTCATGGGGGAGAAGTGTCGTCCACTGACCTTACCTGGTGATCCAGGGAGGGATTTACACCTTCTCACCTGAGCCATCTGGTTCCAGCAAGTGCCTCCAGTGGGGAGGTGAGAAAGCAAGGCCGGCAGCTGCCCCACCACCTGCCTGAGTCCACAGATGGAAATAGCCCTGCTGCTGTTTGGGGTGCAAAATGGGGGTTGAAGCAATTTAAAACAGAAAGGCTGTGAAATAGCTGCCGGCCTCTGTAATTTTGGGTTATTTCATTTTGTCTCTGTTCTGTACAGTCTTTATGGTTTTTGATTTCATCATAGTTCATAAAGGCTTTCTATATTGTGGTTTTCTTTTAAATATTTGGGAGGTCCATGCCCATCCTGAGTGCTTATAATAATTTTAAAAAAATAACAGTCATTATAAGAAAGTTGTGAAGTTGGAGATATGTCATTTTCCTTTTTCTGTTTTCTAAGAAGGGAAAACAAGATACATGACTTGTCAAATATTAAATGGTAAGTAAAAAAGTAAAGATGATGGTAGGGGGCTACAAGTTAGAACTTGCAATATATCTTATGCCTGAAGTCTTGTGTTTTCACCAAAAGCCAGCAAAGACATTTTATTTACTATGAGCAGGCAGGTAATAAATTGTTCAGAGGTATATGCACTCAGGAGCATCCTCTTCAGCACCTAGAGCCTTGCTGTGTCTCCTACTCTCTAGGGCTGGCAAAAATACCACTTCAAACAAAAACACTTCTGTGTGCTTTTCTGTGTTGTTTTGATTTTGGCATCCTGGTCTGTATCAGGAACAGTGTGGCCAACAGGTCCAAGGAAGTGATTCTTCCCCTCTACTCAGCACTGGTGAGGCCACACCTCGAGTACTGTGTCCAGTTCTGGGCCCCTCAGTTCGGAAGGGTATTGAGGTGCTGGAGCAGGTCCAGAGGAGAGCAATAAGGCTGATGAAGGGACTCAAGCACAAGTCCTATGAGGAGAGGCTGAGGGAGCTGAGGCTGTTCAGCCTGGAGAAGAGGAGGCTCAGGGGAGACCTCATCACTCTCTACAACTCCCTGAAAGGAGGTTGTAGCCAGGTGAGGGTTGGTCTCTTTTCCCAGGCAACTATCAGCAAGACAAGAGAGCATGGTCTTAAACTGTGCCAGGGGAGGTTTAGGTTAGATATTAGAAAGAATTTCTTTACAGAGAGGGTAATCAGACATTGGAATGGGCTGCCCAGGGAAGTGGTGGATTCTCTGTCCCTGGAGGTTTTTAAGATGAGACTGGATGTGGCACTGAGTGCCATGGTCTAGTAACCATGGTGGTGTTGGATCAAGGGTTGGACTTGATGATCTCGGAGGTCCCTTCCAACCCAGCTGATTCTATGATTGCCAAAATCTATCTTCATTTGAAAGAATTCAGGAAACTAAAGATGACCCATGTACTGCTGTAAGATAATGCATAGAAAATTAAAGCTCTAAAGCTTTCATGTTTGTTTGTTGTTTTAAGTTCTCTTTAATTTTCATCCATTCACATTTCAATTCATATTTAAATTGTCCTTTCAAGTGAAAAATTGTGCATATATTATTAAATGATGCAGATGTTCCAGCCACTACCTATCAAAGAGGTTGCCTCTCTAAGAGCTTTGTTGGAGGGAGGAGTTGTCTTATGCTCTTATTTGTTTTTCTCAGATAGAAATAGTTCAAAACTCAGTAGAATTAAAGCCTTATGTAGATAATAAAAATAACAGCATGGTTCCTTAGCATATATGTAACATGAATACTAAGCTGTAATTCAGTATTCTTACTTAATAATGGATCAGTCTACATCTTGGAATGATGAAGATTATATTCAATTGCTAGCATGATACTGTAATTATAGCCGTAGAGCTGGTAGTAAACAAACACAGAAAAGGAGTTACAGCCTAGAGCATGACACTTCAGGATTAGGATTTAGAAGGCTTATACTTTCCTCATGTCTTCTCCTGACCTGTACCTTTGCTTCAGTAAATCTCTTGCCTGTCTGTGAATAGAAGTGTTGCAGAAAATCCCAGATTATGTGAAGATACCCAGGACAGTTCTCAGTGATTTAACTGAGGCATCCTCAGCAATAGGAAGCTTCAGGACATCACCTGTTTTCCAGAGAGCTGATTAACCAGAGTGTCATGCTCCCAGAAGAGGCTTCAGTATTTTGTGAAGTAGGTGTACTCTCTTAGCTCTCATCACCTGCTATTGCCTGCTTTGTTTCCTAGGGACTGGATGTTCCAGCAAGTGAGTGTCTCTGGTTGGATGTTTATGCCATGTCTGGGGCAACAGGCTCCTGTCTGTCAAATTTTGCATACTATTACTGAGCTGAGTGAGGTAACACGTGTAATGTAATTTCAGTGGCTGCAGCAATATCTCAGTTCTGACTCTCAAGACATCGCTGTCTGCTGCAAAGCAAGCTTTGGGATCAACCTTCAGGCAAAGTAATCTTCCTGAATGCACTTGACAAAATGAATAAAGGACTCAGTTTTGATTAATGACTTTGACCTGAAGTTTCAAGTCGCTACTCAAATTCAGTCATGTGAAGTTGTGTTCTTGTTTCCATTTGAAAATTGCTTAAAAGTGAACATCATTCTTTTAGTTCTCTATTTCAACATCTTAGAAAATGCAAAGTATGGATCCAAAACACTCCTGCTCACATCACTGAGGTTATATTGCACTTCTAAGTGAGAGAGATTCAGTTTGAAATTAAGACATGCAAATTTATTTTTATAATAACTGCAAGTGACTTCACTGTTGGAGCTGCTCTTTGAAGTCAATGGATTTTTCTTCATTGTGGGCCAGAAAGCTGGCCAGCCAACAGGGGCTTCATTCAGCTGCCTGAGAACACAGGTGTCTCATGTTATTTCAAGTGATCCATGATATCCTGTTGTTGATGTCCCCAGTCAGCAGCCACTCACTCACTTCCCCACCAGCAGGATTGGAGAGAAAATCGGAGGGGTAAAGCTAGAAAACTCATGGGTGGAGATAGACAGTTAATAGGGAAAGCAAAATCTGTGCACACAAGCAAAGCAAAACAAGGAATTCATTCAGTGCTTCCCACAGGCAGGCAGGTGTTCAGCCATCTACAGGAGAGCAGGGCCCCATCACACATAATGGTGACTTGGAAGACAAATACCATCACTCCAAACATCTTCCCCTTCCTTATTCTTCCGCCTACTTTATATACTGAGCATGATGTCGTATAGTATGGAATATCCCTTTGGTCAGTTGGGATCACCTGTCACGGCTGTATCTCCTCCCAGCTTCCCCTGCACCTTCAGCCTCCTTGCCAGAGTCTGTACAGAAAGCAGAAAAGGCCTTGGCTCTGTGTTAGCACTGCTCAGCAATAACAAAAACATCTCTATATTATCAATCCTGTGTTCTGAACAAATCCAAAACACAACCCCATACTAACCACTGTGAAGAAAATTAACTCTACCCCAGCCAAAACCAGCACACCTGCTTAGCCTGAAGTAGCTGCTTTAGAAGAGGAGGGTTCAGAGCCATGGCTGCTTCCTTCCTCAGTAAAATTTCGCTTATGTTTTGAATCTGAAAGAAGAGCCATCCCACTGCTTCAGAGTAGAGCTACTTGGCCATTTTTCATCAAAACAGGTTTCTCTGCCTTGTCTACAGACATCCCAGCCACCTGTCTGGGGGCTGAGTTGAAGACAAGATGGGGCTTCCCATTCTCTCTGTGTACCTGTAGTTTTTTGAAATGTCTTTCCAGAAAATTTGCTTTCAGAAGGAAAGGGGATTCAGGTTTTGATACTCTTTGTGTCTGTTTGCCAGCTGTCTCTGCTTCTGTTCTTTTCAGTATCTTGTGCTCAGGGAAACCTCTTTTTATCAGAATAGTCATGAATTATTTGTATTATAAAGGTTCATTTCCTTCCAAATTTTGGTATTTTTTAGTGTGAAAGTTGCTTTGCGTTCTTAATTCATCAAAGTTTCATCTTTTATTATATATTCATATCTTTGATTCAGAAGTTATTTCTCTGTAGCCACAACATTGTCAGGAGAAAGGCTTCGCATTTTAACTGAGTCATTTCTGTTTGTAGCTGGTATTCTTTTAACAACAAAATCTAAAGAATTTTGTTATGGAGTGAATTTATTAAAGAATTCTCGTTGCTGTGAGCTGGGGATTGAAGAGAAATTAATTTGACAGTGCTGACTGGGTATCTAGGGAGAACTGTATATTCACTAAAATATCTCTGTCTCTTTCTAGTCTATTATCAAGGCAGAAATTGGGTAGAAAGAATAGTAGCGAGCTACATGTGAAAAAAATAGGAGGAGAGAGAAAGAACACAGACGGAAACCAGGGCTTTTGAATGAAGGCAGAGATTGTTGAAAAGCTGTGCTGCCACACCTCTCTGGCAGGTTTGGCTTCCTAGGGACCTGACAGTTGGCCCTGGCCATTGGTCACACTAGGACATCCAGTCACTTGCTACAGCCTTATTGATCAAAGGTGGCTGAACACGCCTGTGCACCTGCGTCATGATTCTTTTTTAGCCTTTGTTTTCATACTCAGTGTTTCAATGGATTATTTTTTGTCTGGAATTCTCAAAGCAGCAGTCACATTAGAAGGTCTAGACAGTGCACAAGTTACACAGCACACACTGAGCACACGTGGCCCCTGTCTTCACCAGGAGACTGTGACAGCAGCTGTTGTTATTTCAACTTGGGGTCTTACACCAGAAAGTGGGTTTTGAAATGATTTTGTAGGTCACAGATCATAGTAATCAGTGCACCCTTGAAACAGTTAATTTGTTTCTCTCAAGCTTGTTTGCTTGAATATTCATGACAACACAATCCCAGCTACTCTGTTTCTGAAAGTTTTCAAACTATTCCGTATTTCATGTTTGCCTTTGTTCCTGAGAGTCAAGTAATGTATTGAGGGTGACTAGGTGTCACCCTCCACTAGCTACCACCAAGCAGATGAAAGACTTTGCTGTACCAAATAACAGTAAATTCATGTTCTCTTTGTTGTTGTTCATCCCTGCTCTGTATATGCATAGTACTGTTCAGGGATCCCAGATGATTGTTGTCTTTCCTGAAGGAAGAGAGAAAAGGAAGAAAACTGCATACATCCAGAATTTTTCAGTCCAAAAGCAAGTCAGTAAAACACCAGCATTTTTAAAATATTACCAGAATTATTAACGTTAAGAAAAGTGAAGGAACACAGCCAAAAGTGCCTGAGTACCAAAGCCCAGAAGATGGCCTGTTCAGTGCATTCTGCATCTTCCTAGCTGGAACCTGGGAAAACATGTGGCTAGCCAGAGACATGTTATCTGGCCAGGAAGGGCCTGATGGAAATTTAGTCATTTAAAAAAGCGAGGCCACAGAGCAAACACCATAAATCTCTGTATCAAAATCCCCCAACATCTCCAAGCTCATTTAACTCATCAACTCAGGAGTAGGTCTTCTGTATGAACTGAAAAGTGCGTGACCTGATGCATGGTACATAAAGTAGGACCAGCGTTATAGAACCAGTGTTGATGAGGGTTCCTTCAGCAGTCTACCTAATGTTGCTGATGAGGGGTATTCCATCAATCCTGCAGCACAAATTATATGGATAAAGGTGTTTTAACATGTTTTTCCTCAGCCTTAAGTGATCTGTCAGAATACCAGACAGTCCTGACTGCACATCTCTCTGTTTGGTCCCTTGTTCATGTCCCTCAAAACTCAACTGTGATGTCAGTCACTGAGTTTGCCAGCTGCTTCCTGCTCCCTGTTCTCTTTGCCCAACCTTCTCTCCTAAAATCTCTCAAGATGGCAGCATCCTGAAGTCATGAAATGCAAATCAAGTACAACTGTCTGAGTGGGGTGAGGGAAAGCTATTCCAAAGTGATCAATCCCCTGATACTGCTTGTATCACTGCTTTTTTTCCAGTCATGTGGCCAACTCTGTCAACCAGTACAAATTGAAGTATATGCATGCTGTCCATTCGAACTATTTGTCACTGTGTTTAGGACACTTAACAAGGTTCTCACTGTTTGTTGGTAGTTACTGAAAGTGGTGCTGAGAAAATGAATGGATTACAGAAAAGGAAGTTCATTAATTTTTTCTACTGTCCAGCTTTCTGTGGTTTCTGATGAACCATGCTGGCTACCCAGTACTCTGAGCTATGAATTCAGGTGAAGGTGGAAGTGGATGAGTGCATGGATTATCAAGGAAAGTACCACAAAACCATCATGTATAACTGATCCAGACTCATGTTTTCCAAAGAGTTAAGCTGTTGCTCCTGTTTTAGTCGAATGGAAAGGATGTGACATTTCATGGCGAAATTGCTGTAGGGACTGACTGTTGTCAGCTAACACATTTTGCAAGCATTAGTGCCTAGTATTGACAAGATTATATGTCACTTAAAATTGCATTAATCAAAATGCATTAACTAACAAGACCTAAAAAAGCAAAATTAAAATACAAGCCCTCTTAGCATTTGTCTCAGTTTTCACGGAACAGAATATTCCATTTCATACTGAGGAAAATTATTTTTTGTCAATGACTTATAATTGATGAATATTAAAAAAGGAAGTATCACAGCTTCTGTAAAAAGAAAAAAGCTTTTTCTTTGGGAATAGATAGTGCCAAAACAATGTTGTTTTGTATAAATAGACTTCATTTTGCTTAAATAAGCTGTCACATGCTATCATTTCTCTCCTTCTTCCACAGCCTACACATGTAATGAGCAAAGCAAAGATGTGTAATTTCAATCAGACCTTTATTTACTGTTGAAGACAAACATATAGTTAATTGCAAAAAAAAGTAAAAGATGTGACCAGTACTGCAACAAGCAAAAGGAATTACAGATTCAGAATTTCATTAGGAAGAAGTTAAGCAGAAATCCATTTTACTTGGATATGACAAAGGTGTTAATTATAGTTCCTTGGATACTAATAATATAATAATTCTTAAACAAAAATCCACTTTAAAATAAGTTCAGCACCAATAAGTTGGAAGCTGAAGAGTAAAGAAGCATTGTGCAATTTATAGGAATCCCTTTTCTTTTAGGACAAGTCCAGTCAATTCATGGAAAAGATATTACTGATCCTATATGTATGTATATTATTCTGTTACTCTTTGTTGTTTGTTTTTTTTTATTCTGGAAATGTGTAGACATCATCCCTTATGATTTGAATTATTATTGCTGCCTGTCTACCTGCGACTTTTGGTGTAATACTTCAGAGTCCCAAAGATGAGAACACATTCCTGTTTGTATAGAGCATCATGACAAAAATCCTGGGCTTTTGTAGATCAAGATATATGTCCATTGGCTGGTGATTTCTCTGACCCTTTATTAGGTGCTCTTCTTCCTAGAAGGCCATTGGCATTGAAGAATGAGTCAGATGTGTTGCTTTGAGCACAGTCTCCTGCTTGTGGTTATTTTCTTTTCCAAGGGCTTTATGGTTCCTCCTCATCTTTTGATGGGCTATCATGTGGTAAAAGAAGAGCTATGGGACCCCCAGGAAAGTTGGCAACCAGCAGTGAGGCTGCTTCTACTGGAACAATTTGTCCTGCTCCTTGTCCACATACTCATTAATAGCTCCAGTGGTTGCAACCTGCTGCCAGCTTCTGTCTTCCCAAGAGGTCCTTGGGCACTGGTACACAGACAGGACATCTGCATGTGTCTGTGTGTCTTTGTTTATTGCAGTTGATCTGTGGGTGTGCAGTAGACCCAACACTTTCCCAGAAAGAGTCTGACTGTGTGTGAGCAAGTGGATGTACAGTAATTTCATAGTAGGTATGGACAAGATCCACAACACCTTTACTTCCAGCCTCTCAAAACAAGTAGGTCAACCACCCAGCTGGAAGACCAGGGCACTCCTTGTTCAGGGTTTCCTTTTTACTTTCATTAAAACAGAGAACATGCCAAAACAATGAAGAGACTCTTAAGTAAGGGAACATTAAAACTTTCAGCATTAATTAGGCACTCAGAAGTTTATTCATACATATGCAACTCACTCCCTGTTGCAGTGGAAAAATTTTTTTCCTTAACATATTTCCATAACATTATGGAATGATGAATCCTAGAATCATAGAATAGCTTGGGTTGGAAAAGACTTTGAAGACCGTCTAGTTTCATCGATATTGACATTTATGTTTGTTTATGCTGGAGAGCTGTTGAACTCAGGAACATAACGTCTGGTGAACCATCACATGAGGCAATGGTTTATCTGCATCACTAATTTTTTTAAGCAGAGCCCAGCAAAAACCTTTTGGTTTCTCTCTGTCTTCCAGAATAAATTGTATAGAATATGAATGCTCTTATTCCTCATTGTTCTGCTACATTACAATATTAAGATATTTTATATTGCATCATAGTTGATCATTATAGTGTAAGCACCTGGACTCTATCCCGATCCTGCAAAGAATTGTGCATGCCCATACCTTTATGTTATTTACATAATATACTGGATATGAATAGCACTATTTTTCTTAGGAAAAAGAAGAGTGAAGTAGTAGTAGAGTAGTCATGGCTAGGCTTCGCGAACGAAGATTTGGGAAGGCACTATCCACATTTGCTGCAGGCACGCTGGTGGCTTATGAGGCCAATACGTGACAGACATATCCGATGAGGCCAATACGTGATGTAGAGTAGTAAACTAAAGTAAATAAGCACTTTGTGTTTCTAGACAGAATCTCATAGTACAGTCACCTTCTTAAAAAATGTAAACATTACAAAAAGCTTCCAGTTGGTTAGATTTATTTTTTTATAAGGCACTGTGGTGGTTTCACTCTAGGCCTTCCTGGAGACCAACTTGTAGCCAGGAAGGAACTAGAAAAGTGATCACGGAAGTATTCCATGCTATTCCTTTACGTAACTTGAGGTATAAATAAAGCCAGCGGGAGGGATCTCGCCCTCTTCCTCTCCGGCGAGGTTCGAGAACGGTGGATCCCTGTTTCGGTCGGGCTTATCTGGAGCCGAGGCCTATAGTGACTGCCGTTATCTGCCGCGCGTGAGGGGAGAGCCGAGGACCGTGTCTGGTCATCCTGCCTGTTCGAAGGGAAGTGGTGAGATTTTTGCTAGTTTGCCTTCGGCTGGCCGTTTGACTTGTTCGGTCCTCGCCCCTTTTTGTCCTTCCCCCCTTCCCCCCCTCCCCCCCCCCCCCCCCCCGGTGTGTGGTATTCTCCTTTTGTGTATCTGTCTCATATGTAAAGTATATACATATATATATATATATATATATATTTTGCTATAGCTTTGGCTGCTTGGTTTTTTTTCTTTCCCTTTTTCCCTCTCTGGGAGGCGGGTTCTTGTTGTCGAGTTTCGGGGGACTTGGCGGGAAGCCAGCTCGAAACTTGTACAACATTTTTGGTAGCAGAGGATGGTTGTTTTGGTTAAGTTTGGCTTGTTTTGATAAACATTTTCCGGGAAGACAGCCAAGCTCGGTGTTGTTTTGCAAACCAATCTATTGTTTTGGGAACAGGTCTGGGAACACTGCCAGAGTCTGGGAAAGCAGCCAAGGAAACTTTGTTTATATAAACAAAAGTTTGTTTTGGGATCAGGAAGAAATAATAACAAAAAACAATGGCTATTTCATTAATTTGTCTTATAATTCTAGCCATCTTTACACCTGTGCTAGGCTACTCTATAGGGAGACGTCCAGATCTTGAGGATGGATGGAACGAATTGCTTCCATTCTTTAATTTTGACATCGAAGGTTTGGTAAAGGAGATCCCCATGGTTAAAATCGGCTCTAATTACTATATAAATCTTATTGCAACAGTACTGTCATTGATAAAGGTACTGGAAGTGCTCCTTAAACTTGGAAGAATGGGGTTCCGTTGCTTTCCCTCTTGTAGGAAAGATCACACCTCAAAGGGACTCGCTGGAACTTTGGAAAGGGCTGCAGACAGGCCAGTCCCCGGGTGGCATGGAGCTTGGGGAGATTTCGGTAGATTAGTAGGACATGTGTCACCCCCCATTAATTGGGAGTTCACACCAGAACAAATGTTTGATTCTGGTGAGATGGCCCACTGTTTGGCAGAAGGGTGTTTTTCCTACAAAGATCCGAATATGCAATTCTCTGCTTTGTGCTGGGGCCTGGCTAATGCTTATCGAGCTGCCATAGACCACCTCCAGAGGGTTAAGATCGACACAGAGACCCAAACCACGCCACTTGAAACCAGTGATGTCCCTATTAGGTCCACAGAAGTTGGGGTCCAAACACAACTTGAAGTCAATACCATCTCTACTAAGTCCACTAGAACCGGGACTCAAGCTAAGAACCGGAAGGTCATCATTGCCCCTGTGAAGAAGAAGAAGACGTGGGTAAGGGAGATCAAGGAACTTGCGGACCCATCTCCGCAACCAGAACGCACAGAAGAAGGAGAAGAAGAAGAAGAAGAAGAAGAAGGAACAGAGGATGTTGTGAACGAAGGAGCGGCAGCAATGGGAGAAGGAGCAGCAGCAAGTGATGAAGGCGCGACTGCGAGAGAGGAAGAAGTGGTTGTGACTGAGGAAGGAGCGATTAGAAGAGAAGAAGCAGCTACCAGAGAGGAAGAAACGGCTACACGGGAAGGAGCACGTCCAAAAGAACTAGGGGCACGCCCAAAGGAATACAGAATAGCATCAAGAGAAAAGAAAGCAACAGTACAAACAGTCGGTGGTATATTGTCGCTTGATGATTTATATCCTGACTACACATTCAGTATTACAAAAGACGCAAAGAAGGAGTCAAAGCATCCCCCTCAATTGGAGGGGGAATTATCCCTACCACTCCAGACTCAACCTTCTCTTGGAGGTATGAATGATTGGAGGAGAAGGCCCTTATCTCAGCACGCGGAAGATTACTCACTACCTCCACCCGCGGGGTATCGTGAACGACACAGGAGTCCATCCCCATGGCGTGAATGGCATAGAAGTCCATCTCCACGGCGTGAACGACGCAGAAGTCCATCTCCGCGGCGCGAGCGGCGTAGGAGTCCATCCCCACGGTATGAACGACGTAGAAGTCCATCTCCGCGGCGTGAACGGCGTAGGAGTCCATCCCCACAGTATGAACGGCGTAGAAATCCATCTCCACGGCGTGAACAATATAGAAGCTTATCCCCACGGTATGCCCAGTCTCCACCTCCACATGAGAGATATAGGGAGGAAGGGGACACCCGCCTAGCCAGCCAGATCAGCCGAATCAACCCTGGCGATCAATGGGGTGACAGATGTCGCAGCCAGATCGCCCTCACATCCAAGTCCCCCGAAACTCGACAACAGGCACTGAGTAACCTATTCACTACTTTTTCATTCATCAAGTGAGTTCTTCAGGAAAAGACATCCTGTCAGGTGCTGCAGACAAAGCTATGAGCAGCATCAATACTGTTAATGCCTCAAATAATGACTGAAAGGGTTGCAAAATGATACATTGTTATCTGGCAGGCATTGATCATAATTACATCACTGATAAAGGCAAAGTATGTCAAATGTTGTGTTTTAAATATGCCCTTCAATTAGAATAAAAAATGTAATGGAAATAATTTCAGTAGTAGCTGTGTGATCCTTCTGAATGCAAAATGTAAATGTTTTGCATATCCTCAGGATGAAAGGAGTTATCACTCAAAGCTATTCACTTATTAATTTTCATTTAATAGTCATGGTATATCAGACATTGTAGATCGTTCACCATTTTGCTTGATGACACTGCAGAACCCTGATAACTATGCTCTGTGTAAAATTTAATTCCCTGTTTTACCTGCCTGCTTGGATTGAACTGCAGAATCTTAATTTGCTGTCATGGTTTCCATGATCCTTTGCTCATGTCATATTGTTGTTGCAATGAACGTGTTGCACATACAGCATAGCCTTCATTTTCTTACAGCAGAGCACAGACCCTTTCATCCTTGCAAAGTAAATAATTAAACTAGGATTTTAATGTTTGTGCTTGCTTTTGGGTTTATTAGCTCTAACTGTGAAAACTTAATCAATTATTTTGTATGCTCCATCTGACTAGCCCTTGAAAAAATGGACTAGAGTTTTCTGCATATCTGTTCTGTGGCTTGAAGCTATCTCAAAATAGCACTGTTGTAGAAATGGATTCTACTTTGCCAGTTGAATAGGTGGCTTTTTTTATCATTACAAGCTTCAGATTTGCGTAAGGACTACAAGTGAGATGCAAAATTACGGAGGATGTTTGTTGATAAGGTCCTATGGTGTAACATAATTCTTCTGTTGTACCTGCCTCACTTGAATTTGGGTTTTTTGTTTCTGCAGACTCCAGAGGAAGGAGCCTCTACAACCATCTATGCAGCAGTATCACCTGAGATGGAAGGAGCTGGTGGCTGCTACCTTTACAATGAGGAAAGGACAAAATCGGCTGATGTAGCATATGACGAGGAGCTGCAGAGAAGGCTCTGGACAGAAAGCTGCAAGATGGTTGGGATTTCTGATGAAACCAGCAGACTTCACTAGAAGAAGCCACTTTCAGCTGGGTAAATGAAATGCATTGAAAAGCATCTTAGGTGAATCCTTGAAGCATCAGTCATCATCCTGGAAATCACTGTTCAGTCCCAAAGGCAAACGTGAACAGCTCTGTTCTTCACTTGAACCCCAAGTCTGCTAGGGTGTGGGGGGAGTATTCCCACAGAAAGATGTAGTGGTTGGTTTTAAATCTAACCATCAGTTTTGTAAATCATGATGTTTCAGTCCGTGATTAAAATACAGTCTTTAACCTTGTGCGGAGTTGAGTTTTCCTTTTTCTGTTCTACAAAAATAACACTTCTCTGGTGAACGTGTTGCATCTGGGACATTTTGTACATATAAGCTACTCTTTTAAATCAGTTTTAAAAGTTGAAGCTTGATTTCCTTAAGCTTCATTAATCTTTAAGACACTTTATAATGAATGTCAGCTTGTTCTAATGCAGAAATTTGGCATTCATGATCATGATGTTGTTTCCATCATAAGGTTAGTTTTATATGTCAGCTTTTATCCAGAGGTATTAACTGAAGGTCAGAACCAAAAAAATGTAAATAAATAAGGTCTTCAGATAGGATATTGAATTTCCTTGTTTGCAGTTCATCTCTCCTTTAAAGATGAGGAAGGGATCAAACATAATAATGGCAACACTGGCTTTGGCAGAGGACGCAGTTGGCCTATTGGCTTATTAGTGGGCTAAGATTACTTCTCCCCTTTTCTCTTGAACCCATGTAAACTTGCATCCACAACTTCTTTAATTTTCTTTGACAATGAGATTCACTCATGTACTGTTGCATGAAGAATCACCTCCTTTTGTTGATTTTGAACCTAGTTCATATGAGTTTCAAAACTAGAGTTCATGGTTTTGAAGAGACAGCAATTAATGCCAGCCCACTTTTTCCTATTTTGCTAAGAGTTTTGGAAATGTTCAATGTGTCCTTCCTGAACTGTGTCTTTACCATGTTAAAGAGTAACCCCTGTCTATTCATCCAACTTACACAGTAGCTAGAGGGTATTTTCCCTTTCATTCTGTATTTCTTTCCTAAAATTTCCTAACAGCTATTTTATTTTTAAGTTTATTTGACTGTCTCTGCGTGTGGATCTGATATTTTTTTGTGAAGCTATTTCTGGTAAACCCTAAGATTTCTCCCCTCAGTGGAATATGGTCAGTTAAGATCCTATCAGTTTTGAAAACACTTTAATGTCTACAGTTCAGGGATCTCTACTTATGTCTACCAAAGTGAATCTTTAAGAATGATGTTCACGTTTGTGGAATAAAAACCAAAACAGACATGGGGCAATATAAAGATAGCCTGAATTTATATAAACTCAAATATCTAGAAGAAAAAAACTGGATTGAGGATAGAAACATTTTAATAGAAATGGTGGTAAACCATGAGAAACTTCCCCTGAAAGTTTCAGTCAAGATTATAAATCTCACAAAAACATCTAGAAGTCTCCATGGAGACCTGGCAGCAATCTCGTGGTACTTATAGGGGGGCTACAGGAAGGATGGAGAGGGACTTGGGGAGTGTAGTGATAGAATGAGTGGTAATGGTTCTAAACTGAAAGAGAGAAGATTTAGATTAGACATTAGGAAGAAATACTTCACTGTGAGGGTGCTGAAGCACTGGAACATCTTGCCCAGAGAAATTGTGGATGTCCCATCCCTGGAAGTGTCCAAGATTGGATGGTGCTTTGAGCAAACTTGTCTATTGGAAGCTGTCCCTGCCCATGGGAGGGGAGTTAGAAACAAATGGTCTTTAAGGTTCATTCTGACCCAAACCATTCTGTGATAGTCTGATCTCTCCTCAGTGAGTCTTTTGAAAGCAGGGAAAATTTCCCTGTGTCTAGGGAGCCTGAACTCTTACTGTTAGTGGAGTAAGCTGCACTCTACTCCCATCTTGTTGATTTTAGGTGTCATGTGAAAAAGCAGCATAATCATATAAATGTCCTTGCATTTCCTTTTTTAAGAAATACACAGCAAAAGAGACTAATAGGTGGATGTAAAGCTTGTATTCACTTTGATGCACTGGAAATCACTGCATGGGAGAACCAAATGCAAACACAGTGTTGTGCTCTCATTTGCAGCAGGCTAGAAACAATATGAACGTGTTTCTATGCACTGAACCCTGGGCTAATATCCCTTTTGGGCTTTTTAGCTCGAACTTGGTGCTCTGCTCCGAGTGACCTTACCTCCAGCCTTTGGTTCAGAAGATCACATATAACTGAAAGTAAGCATAGCAAGGAGAAGCACAGGGGAAAAAAAAATAAAAAATAATGCGAACAAAGAAAAGCACCTGGGAACAAAAGTGATAAACAAATTCCCCTCAGCATTAAGCCATGCATGATCTATTCCTAGCTTCTCAGAGTTAGTATATACAAGGCTTAGCACCAGGAAATTTATCACTCAGTCACTATAGCACTTTCTTTTTATGACTGGTTGACTTTTTTTTGGTAAGTGAATGTAGCGCTTGTGAAATGCGCCAGACTGACACTCTGGGAACTAAATTCCTCTGTTTATTCACGGATCATGCACAGGATGCAGTAAGCCTGCTAGACGGCCAACATTTTGATGTTGCCATAGCATTCCCACAGAACATCATTGCTGCTAGAAGTGTGTTCAGGATTATTTAAACTAGATGGGACCAACTTACCACCAGTTTTAACTCTCCTGAAGCTCCACAATATTTGCACAGGCAGTTTCAAGTGGCATAGGGATTGGTAAAAGAGCAAACAGTAAAGAGAGCTAGTCACACTTTCAGTGTAATCCGAACCACTTTTTTAACAGTCTCAGACCAACGAAATCTGTTTTAAACAACATGGAGAACATGGTTTGTGAGAACCAAGAACACAGATTGTGCCTGCGTGAGGGAAAAAAAATAAGTGTCTTAAAACCACGGATTTCTAGAGCAGTGCAATTCCATGGAGATACAGTTGAGCTAGTTGCAAAAGAGTTATCTCAGGAACTAAAAACAGAAAACTGTGTCAGCTTTGCCATGTCACATAAGCACATGAGCTTGTCTGGAGCAAAACCCAGAAGGGTTATAAAGTGCTGTGTGTCACTGGGGACACTCATTTGTGATACTGCTGCAAAAATCCAAAATAATTCTTAACATATCTATTGAGGAAAAAAAATAGCATGTAAAAAACATGTAAAAACATGTAAAAAGCATGTGAAAAGATGACAATGATTTTACTTCTGCACAGAGAAATGTCTAGAGCTGATTTAATTTTCACATTTCAAGGTCATGGAATTTCTGGAGATCTGAGAAATAATGTGTTTCACTTCACTGAATACATGGCTGAGAGGTGGCTTATGCCTTTGCTGTAGCTGCATACATGTAGGAAAAATACCTGGGAGCTTTTTAACCTTGCAAAGAAAGGCAAAACAAGCTCCAGTAATCATAAATTGAAGGTAGACAAATTAACCTTCCAACATGAAAACATGTTCCCTCTCTGTGAGGGTAATTTCCTTTCAGAATATGTAGATTTGATACCTGAAGATAATGAAAAGATGCCTCTGAAATGATACCTGGCAAGGGGGCCAGGTAGGCTCCTAAGCAAAGTAGGTCAGTCACAGTGAAGTCCACAATGACAGCACTTATTTTGATAAGTATGAGAGTGACCCATTCCTCACAGCTTCCAAAATGGATATTTCCCTACCAGTTTCTTGGAAAAAAATGATAACTTCCTCAATAATTAACTAGTTTATTTATAAACTGTGGGGAAATTAGCTGTATACCGAAAGAGTAAGTGCTTTAATCTGTTTGTGAATACTTGTTATTCACACATAATGCAGTAGCTACATTCTTGCTTCCATTTCAAAACTGATTTAGAGCCCTAAATGTGGAACCACTAGACACATTTCTGCCATGTTATTTTATAAATTTTTAAACTTTATAATTTACTTTTTACACAACTATCAATTACTTTAGTACACAGAGAGGATATAGCATAGAAACAAAGGACTTTGTTATTTAACATCAGACTTGCTACTGCCTCTTCCAAATGCAAAGTAGTTTTAGCCCTAACTATAACAATACATGGTAGATATTGAAATGCTCATCCTAAATAAATTTTCTACATGCAAGCTTTGGCTCTTGTACAGTTCCAGTGTTAGACTGACTTTGCTCATTCTATGACATGGTTTTTGCTCCAGCTGCCTCCATGGAAAGATAAAATTGGATTCCAGTGAAGTTAACATGAAATCTGTCACAGATAAGATAAAACTCTCATGATTTTAAGAGTATGAAGGCTGAGGATGTTGACCAACCTGCAATAACTGAAGAACTCAGTGCAAAATGTGTATTGTACAACATCAGGCCAGGCAAGATGGGTGAGCCGCAAACAATTTCTTGAAGGTAATTTTCTTCCTTTTTAAAACAAATCCACTGTGTTTTGGCAATCCACTGTGGTAATACTGAAGGAAGGAAACAGACCAGTGGCCAAGAGAGCTGTTTTCAAATACATGTAGCTATTGGCTTCCATACTGTACGGATCAACCCTTGTTGGCTTCTCTCCCTTTGGAAAAGGACCTTAGCCAATAATCCCTTTCACACAGGCAGAATGTAACAGTAACCATCATTTATTTAGACAAACACTGTCTAAATTGAAACCAACCACCTTAAAGTGGAAGACTTCCTAACTTCAGAAAAGAAAGAAAAGGGCCAAAAACCAGGCTATGGCACTTTCTGAGTGATATTTAACCTGATCACGCCTTCACAGGCAGAATGCAAGACACATTAAGATGGTAAGCAGGCTTATGTCCTTTCCAGAGAATACAGATCAACAAACATGGCCTTCCCCTCTATCTTGGCATTGCCTGAACTCTCAAAATGAGCTCAAGTAATATCACTGTTTGCAAGCAGATCCATTTAAACGATCATTTTGCTTCCCTTTTCTGAAAGTAGAAACAGAATTTATTTCAGCTTGCTGACATTTATGGAATTCATTATTTAGTCCATGTTGATCTGCATATATTCAAGATGTCTGATGTATCTCAGGCTTTTTTAAAAATACTGAAGGAAAAAAAAATTCATTTTTGAGAAATTAAGGATAGGTAAGGGACAAATTCTACATTCTTTTTCTCAGGGAAAACTTCCATTGAAGACAATGTTGCTTCTTACAAGAAAAGTAAGACCATGCTCAAGAAAGTTAGTGTGAAATATTTTCACAGAACTTTTCCCTTAACTACATTTTACAGCTCTGCTGAAGTTAATGAGACATCCCAGAATCACTGTACAAAGACACATAACTTAATAGCAGAAGAAGCTATAAAAACCTTGTATCATTTAAATTTGATAATGCCTCAGAACATTATCTCTGGAGTGAAAGTGCCATCATGCTTCTACTGATATATTAAAGCCCTCTCTTTGTCTCAAAGAAATTAATCTAAAAAAATGTGCACCTAAAAATTCCACTGATGTGGTATATTGAGAAAAGAGAGTAGCATTCATCTCACTTAAAATAAATAATCTAAAAACAGGCTAGCTAGTCTAAGCCTGTGCTCAGTGAGTGTAATACCTCAATGGGACAATTACCCTGACCTATTTGAGTGTGAAATGAGACATGAACAAGACAAAGATCAGCTAACCTTGATTTGAACTGGATCATCTCTTCTAGATAGCTATCAGCCCTTGTTTAAAATTTTCCAGTGAAACAGAGCACCTTAGATGTGTTCTTTCTAGCCACAAATTGCTCTCAGTTTAAAAAACACAAGCTTTATTTCACTTTTGAATTGGAGTAGCTTTTCAGCTGCCGCTATTTGATCCAGTTATACCTTCATCTGCTGGGTTGAAGAACCTGTGTTTTTATCCTGGGGGAGATGGGCAGGCAAGGGAGAAGTCATCTCTTGGCATATTTTTGATAAACTAGCTTGATCCGGCTCTTTGAATCTTTCATTAGAAGTCATGTTTTACATCTTGCATCCATTTTCTTATCTCTCTGTGAATTTCATCTGATTTTTCAACTTCCTTCCTGCTTTTGAGATTGTAACACCTCATTTTGACATACACAGGTAATATAGCCTCACTAGTGAGCTTATTTTTACTGTTCCTATGCCATATGGATCTTCTTCCCTGAAGCACCGTAGAGGAACTCAGATTTCTATAAACCTTTTCTCAGACACACAAAGTTTTATCCCGTAAATACAGCCCACTTAATTTGTTTCAAGATGTGTGATCTAACAGAACTCTTAATGCTTCTTTTATTGTGATTTATTTCCACCATTAAAGCCCTAAAACTGCACTAAAGAGTGCTTGAGAAAATTTTGGAGCTGTGGAGTCAGAAGATGCAACAGGGGCAGAGAGTCAGAGCACTGACATCATGAAAACATACCGTAGTTTAGCAGCATAGATAAAATAGTACACAGTGACTTACCTTATCTGCAACATAACAAATTTCACCAAATCAGTAATTTCCTTTGTTTTATATATTATTTCTATTATTTATCACTCTGACAGAATCTCACAGAAGATGTTTCTTTCTCATCCCAGCCAGGACTAGCAGGATAAATGCATAGTACTCTACACCTCTGAGGTGAAGAGCTCCTCCAGCAATTACACAGTTCTTCAGCACAGTGCTGGAGCTTCAGCAGCTTGGCTACAAACCTTGGCTCTAACAGTGATTTAGAAAAGCAGATTTGGCTCTCAGAGATTTTTTTTTCATCTAATACTAATTCTTTATTTTTAACCCCCCCTTTCCTCTCATATGTGACTTCTCTATATAACCCTGTGTGCAGGTGGGAGACTTCTCCCAGAGCTGATGGAAACAGGTTTTGTTTCACACACTCAACTTGGCACAGTTGTAATCCCAGTATTGTAACTCCCTCTAGCTCTGGTGGGTCTTATTTCTGGACACTGAATTCGAGCTGAAAATTCACAGCTTCTCTGTTTATTAGTAGGAGAATCATTACCATCTGCTTTATGGAACTCTAAGCCGCATTTCATACCGCATTTACTTGACACAAAATTGCTGCTGCTGCATTTATCACCCGTCTCCTTGTAGAGCAGAAAGCATTTTATCACCAGCTCATTCTCCAGGAAATACTGAAAAGTACAGCTCTCATCCTGTGTCATAACAAAAACCCAATATGCAGGTGTTTCCTGCATAACACAGGTTCTGAATTATTTCTGTTGAAAAACCGAAACTGTCTAATCCAAAGGTTTAATTTAGATAACATTGAAAAAACAATGCTAATATTAATATTAAAATCTTAAAATACTGAATCTTTCAAATTATACACAAATTGGAAGTGAGCTGAATCAATATGACTGTGTTTGCCATATTATTTCATTTAAATTTTGCAACATTTTGCAATGAAGTTGTTTCTTCAAACAAGCTCAGAGAAGAGGACTTTAGTGAAAGACATGTCTTTTATTTTGTTCTGAAAATTAAATTCTGTATCTTTAGCAATTGTACTTTGAAGAGTTTTTTTTTAACCTCTATGACTTGATAAATTGAACTATAGGAGAGGATTCATTAAACAAACATTTTCCCTCCACATCACACTGGGGCCCATGAAGATCCCTGAAAGGAGGATAAAAATACTTATGCCTGATTTTTTATCTCCTCTTCCCTCAACTTGTTTCATCTATGAATACTGCATAAAAACAGGAGAGGGAAATTAGCAGCAATATGTTCCCATTTGAAAAGGGCAAAAATGAAAAAGCAGTTATCCAAATCTTAATCAGACTAAGTACTTCATATACCTGATGTATTCATCAGGATTTTTTAGATTGGATATTAGAAAAAATTTCCTCATAGAAAAGGTTGTCAAGCATTGGAACAGGCTGCCCTGGCAAAGTGGCTGTTTGTGGCTATCCCTGGGTTTATTTAAAAGGCTTGTAGATGTGGCACTTAGGGACATAGTTTAGTGGTGGACTTGGCAGTGTTTGTGGTTGGACTTGATGAACTTAGAGGTCTTATCCAACCTAAATAATTCCAGGATTCCAGGATTCCATATCTCAGTTTTGAATGTGTTCTTGAAGATTTGCTCTTAAGGTCACGGAACTTGGGAGATTTGGTCCCATCTGTTAGGGCATATGACTTAACTCGCCTTAAAACAGAAGACTCTTAGCTTCTGTGCTTTTTCAACCTTTGTATCACTGTAGCTGGGAAAACAAAGTGGCTGCTGTTTTCAGTACAACTGAAAAGGTCAAATTCTGGGTATTGCTCTTTTTTACAGTATCAACCTCTTAATTAATTGACAAATTCATGAGGAATCTTTTTTTTTTTTCCAAAGGCTTTCAGGTCTAGAGGAAGCACACAGTTATCTGAGCAACAACCCTCAAACTTGAATATCTTCAAAGTAGTTTTATGAATGTTTTGATCCTGCAGATACTTTTCTATCCTGCATTCTTCTAAAGCCAATGAAAAGGTCTGGAGAATAGGTTAGACTGAATTTGCAATCTTTTCCTACCCCTAATTCTCCTGAGAGCAGATGTTTTTGGGACGCTGTAGTTAGTCTAGCCATCATGTCCATTCAGCAAAGCACATTAGCATGTGCTTGAGCATATTCTAATAAGAAAATTTCTTTTAAGCATATGCTCAAATTTCAGCATGTTCTTTACTGACTTGGGGCTACAGTGTGTTGTGCTATAGATGCGAGGCAGGTCACAAAAAGTGTTTGCAACCACACCCAGTAAGTATAAAACACAGCACAAGTTGGAGGGCTAATATTTCTCTATAATAAAGACTAAGCCAAATGATCTTCATATTTGAAAGTTTGTCATAAACATCAACACTAAACCAAAATGAGTTTAAGCCTTTTAGTTCAATTGATTTCAATCAGAAAATCACTGTTTGCATGAGAAAAATAATACAGACAAAATCTTCAGAGAAAAATAATACAGACATTAACATACATTTTTAAAATAGAATAGAAAACCAAAACTAGATCTGTATTGCTGAACAAATAAGTATATACCTTAAGTTCAAACCATATATCAAAGCACACTAAGGACAAGAGGCATAGAGTTTTGAGAGAAGCCATGGGAAAGTGATCCCATTGTCACAGTACTATAAAAACAACTGTTATTTGCAAGTACTTGATTATGTACAGTGCTACAAACAACTCAGAGCCCTGCACTTCTTTGCAGGAACATAAACTGGAGTGGTAACCATATGTCAGTGTAAAATTGTTTATTTAATGAATGGAAAATAGAGAAATTCAGAACCACTTGGATTTCATATGTTCAAAAGCAGTTGATTTGCTGAATACAGATGAACCCTTGTACTTCCTCCTATTTTTCTTGTGTCATGTTTCATTTTTAATAAGTCTTTTGTTAGTCAGATGTGATAAAAAGCTTTAGATCAACCCTCTTGAGGTAAAATACAAAACTGGGGAAAACTAAGAAAGATTAATTTGTTTAGTTTCTCTAAACATTGCCAAGAGCCTCCAGCTGGCAGGATAGAAAAAATGTCTCTCCCCATTGCAAATTGCCAATTCTAAAATGGCACAGAAGCAGCTTTCCACTCTGACTACCTGCAGCTGGCTTGCCTTCCACCTCCCCTCTACCAGGGGAAATAGTAGCTGCCTCTTGCCATCTCTTCCATCTACCTTCTCTAAAATGCATACCAAGCTACGAAACACAGTTAAAATTACTTGGGTATTTGAGATGAGCTTGTACTATAGCTGTTGGGCTCACAAACAGGAGTGTGATGAAGTACATATCATTCTCCAGACCAGCTGGTATGGCTGTGGGGAGAAACAAGTAGACTTGCAGCTCGTAAAACCTTCAATGGGTCTAAACAAATACAAGTACTGATCTTGAGACTAATTGTTCTCAATTTAACTTAATTATGTTAATCAATTAGGTAGATCAAGAGAAAGCTTGACTGACAGCTATGGGCCTGAATATAGTTTCTTGGCAGAAGGAAACAAGCTTTCAATCCCAGGGAATGGAGACAGTTGTGCAGAGGAAGCCAAGGAGTGGGATATGTTTTCATGGGATTTAGGTGACCTGAATGTTGCTCAAGATGAAGCAAAAATTAAGGAATGCTGCTCTGCAGGTGTTAAAAAAATTGATGAGGCTGATGGGGTGAGATGCGGGTGATGTAGTGCATGAGTTCTCTTAGTAACAATGGAAGTAAGCACAAGCTTAAAATAAACATGGGCTGAGATGATACTCCAGACAGGGAGAGGCAGCAGGGCTGGCACCTCCCTGCTGCAGGTGAGTGCATGTTCAGGAGGCTGCAGAGGTTCAGGCTTACTGCTTTGTTCTTCTCCTGTATTTTTGTTATACTGCAACCTGGCAGAGTTTCAGTGCTGGCTGTGAAAGGGGAGACTGCCTGCCCAGAGCAGCTAATCCTTCACTGCTTGTGCTGTGCTCCTGGAAAGAGGGAGATTAATCGGAATAGGGAGGGAAACTCACTCCCCTAGCACCGAAGAGGCAGTAAGCTTGGTATTTTATTAACAAATAAATCCCAGCGCCTGTTGTGGGGGTCCAAACCTTACAAGAGAATCTTAGAAGAGCTCAGAGTACAGAATATAGTTCAGACTGTTCAGAAGATTCAAGCATGGATCTGCCTAATTCCTGGGCAAGAGAGTTCACATAGGAGCAAAGCATCAATTGTCAAAAGGAGAAGGTCCTTGTCATGCATATTAGCAGATTTCTGTGTGCTCAAGGAAATCCCAGGTGAGACAGGGAGGCTTCTGATGAGCTTAGGAGGCTCCTAAGGTTAGGCAAGTCCTGAGCAGGAGTATTTTTGGTGGGACATTTAGATATTGTGGTGTTCATCCCTATCTTATTTTAGAGGTTTTGGTTGGTTGATTGGTTGGTTGGTTTGTTTTCACTGGAGCACAGTCCTGGAGCAGCCAGATCTGAGAAATTTTGCTCACCAATGTGAAAGTAGTGCAGAGCAGTGGCTGGTAGAGGGCTGAAGGGTACCTGCCTGCTTTGGGCATCCAAAATCCTCCTCACTCAGAACATGAAAAGGAACAGCAGGAGAACATCAGGAGCAATCAAACCTGACAGAAACATCACTGGCAAACCCATGAAATTGGTACAAAAGCCAAACTGTTGGAATGGGTGGCCATTGCACTCTTTTCTGTGCTTGTTTTCCTTCCCTCTTTCCTCCAACAGAACATGGGTAGTTACTAACAGGATCTGTGTTAGGTAAGACCCAGATGTTAGGTGTCTAAACACATCCTAAATGCATTGGGTACAGGAGTATCTCTTTAAAACAGCTCAGTGCCTGTTTCTCTCTAGAGAAACTGTAGCTCTCATCTGTAAACACCATGGGAAAAAGGACTTTTTAAGCTGGAAGACAGTGGTTTTGGCACAAAGAGCAAAAATTCAGTGATATATAAATTAGGCTGAAGAGCAGTAGGCATTTTCTTACTATCTGGGTTTTTGTCCCAGGAATAGTTTTAACAGGATTAAGGGGATTAAAGAAATGGAAGTATTATTAAAACTGGAGTCCCATTAGAGCGGAACTGGATAAATAGACAGCAATGGACCTAACCTTGATGACATGAGTAGCTTCTTGCAAACCTGAATTCCTTGACACATTTAACATCCCACTTTCTAGAGAGTGGAGTTTGCACTGTGGTGAATGCTGGTTACTTATGAAAATTATTGAGGATTTTTAGGAAAGACAGCCGTGGGCAAACCTGCCACTAGTAAAGACTTCTTACATGGACTAGAATTGCAACGGGAAGAAGAAATTAATCAAGGTACCTATAATAGGAGTAATAAAGTGTAATTCAGGAAACAATCAAGACACCATAGCTTTAAACCACCAGAGAATCTTGTGCTGTCAGTATCCAAGTATAATGAGGGAAGAGAGGAATCCCCTATTGTTGCTTTGGAGATCCCTCTCTTTCCAAGGAAACTTAGTCTCTAGCATGTTATAAGGCTAGTCTTGACCAGACTGTCTTATCTTTGTCTGTAATGACTTTTCCCTCCTCATACCTGTACACAGCCCATAAAGTTAAGTTTTAAGCGTCTGGATTAGCCTTTCTTGCAGAGTCCCAAGCAGCAGAGACAGATGTTTTTAGTAAAAACAAACAAACAAAAAGGGTGGAGAATGGCAAGGGAGTAGGGTCTGGTAAGAAGAATTGAGTTTAGCAACTCTTGAAGTCCCCTCCTGGTTTTGAGTGCTTTAAATCTGTGTCCACACAACACAGGTTTTGATATATTTGTCCTCATCACAGGTGATTCTTTTGGGACTAGAAGGTCCCCAGAAGCCTAATGTTGTGCAGGCCTGATGCTTCTCTCTTCCAAGAACTGGGGAAACCTCCCATGGTTAAACTCCTTCAGCTTTCCTACTGACTTCAGTCACACAGTTCCGAGGATTTTTTTTTTTGATCATTTTATATGAAAATACCTCTTCCCCTCTCACACTTCCTGAGCAGATTATTTTCTTGGTATTATGTTCTCAGAAATGACTGATGAGGTGCAGATAGCGCTGAGCACATTGTGCTGCCAGCAGTGACTCCGGGAAGCTCAGGCTCAGGCTGACAGAGCACTCTTGGTGTCCCTGCTCTCCTTCAGCAGGTTTGTGTGCAAGGATGCAGGTAGCAAGTGATGAGCTGCTTTTTGTCAGCACAGGTCATATGGGTTCAGATGAGATTATAATTTTTCGGATATAACCTTTACCTTTTTAACTTTAGCTATGAGTGGATGTAGAACAAGGGAACATGTCTGTAGGCATAAAGGGTAGAGACTAGCAGCTAAAAAATGGACTAACACATGGGAGTTTAGGTCATTCTTAACACTGAGCAAAATAGATGGCATTTGGGAGAGAGAAGAATAGAGCAACTTTTTTTACATAAAAGCTTCACTTCTGTATCTGAATTTTATGTGAATGCAGGAAGACCAGGAGATGGTTTTACTGCATCCAAGCTACTTTTTCGAAGTGGGAAGTGTAGCAGAGTTCAGAGACTCAGCTCACCTATGTTGTCCCAGTATTGCTGCAGGGCCAGAGATGAGGCTCTGAAGCAGAAAAGCTTCAAAGAAACAAGGTATTATCTGGATCCCTTTCCTCACCCACGGCGTGGGGCGGCCCAGTTCTAGTTCCATTTCCATCTGAAGAACCATTCCGACGTCTTGAAGGATGGGGAAAGGGAACTCCAGGGGTTTCTTCAGGGGTTTCTTCTGGCCCTGAGGCTGGAGGGGAGAGGTGCCCTCCCCTCCCCCCACGCACGTGGTCCCATGGCAGGCACAGAGACAGCACACGGGGTGTGGAGAGGAGGCAAGAGAGAGTTTATTGTTGGGGATGTTACATTTATAGGGTTTAGGAGGATTCACAGAGTAACCAATTAGAAGACTCAAGGGACTTACAGGAACACCCAATCGCAGGAAGGGGTTAACAAAGGTCAATGGGAGACACCTCAGGACACCTTGTGTGGGAGCACAGGGGCTGTCGGGAAGAAGATCAGTGACTCTGCAAAAAGGTAAAAGCCATTTTAAAACCTGTTTAAACCACCTTAAAAACTTCGGTTTCTATAACATTTGAACTGTTTTCATTTTCTTCACTAGTCCATCTCTGACAGGACTTCTTCCATCCTGCATATGGCAAATCCATTGCCACAGTATTATGTTCAGACATGAGGTGTTCAAACCAATCCAAGTTTGAGAGGGGCTTTGCTGTCTGTGCAGGCACAGTCTTAAAAGGGATGGAGGAACTGTCAGAGAAAAAATCTGGGGAAAGCCAGAAGATACAAATGAAAAAGAGTAGAATGAAGAGATTAAATTTAAAACAATCTGTATGAGAAGAAATATTAACCCCCTTACCCAGCTTGCATCTAAATTCTAAGGTCCTAGTGAAACCAGCCTCTGAACTTCAATAACTCCAATAATCACCATAGAGTCAATGGAGAGTGAGAGGAGATTTTGCAGTTTCACAGAGGGAGATCTTGTCTGTCTGTGTTAGTTAGGTAACCGGAGCTCACCAACAGTAAATTGCAATAGGAAAGTGGGGCAAAGGCAGATCAGAAAACAAAAGCAGAAAATAAGGAAGCTGGCTAAGGAGACAGGACAGCAATTTCTAACAGAGGGTAAGATAAGGAAATATGAACGATGCAGGCTATAAAGGAGAAAGGAAATCATCAGGGTTAAGACTGATTGTGGAGAAGGCAGTTGCAGAAGAAAACAGAATATAATCCCAGCTAAGCAGTTTGAAGAAAGTGAAATAAACAAGCGGAAACCTTCTGTTTGTCTTGAAAGGCTACTTCAGACATTGCTACCTGGAGAACTACACCTTTTGCTTATCAATTTCATTGCAAAAGAGTGAGAGGTTTTAATTATTCCTGTTTGTTTTGAAAGTAAATTCCTCACATGTTCTGTTTACCTGATGCATTTTTAAATTACTCTCCTGATCTTAGCATAAACTCTGAAAGAGAGAACTGAAGCAAACTTATTCTCACTCTGAGGCTGAAGAAAAAGTGAAGCTTCAGTGATTAATGGACATTTAACTAAAACTGGTGAAACAAACTACAGAAGGGTCAGTTGGGTCATTTTTCAAATTTCAACTTTAGTTCAAAATGGTGATTCTGAGATCCTCTCCTCCAATTTGCTGCCACATTACTCCACTGAAATAGTTTAAAAATTCCTCAACTACCTTTATTTCTGTCTTTTCCCACACTCTGGTCTCAAGCAAGCTGAAGTGCTCAGTGTTTTCCTCTCATTTGGTCTAAGTTGAAACCCCTGAACCTGGGAATGGAGCTTTCCTCCAAGTAGTTAAATAGGGACTCTGCTGGCTTCAACTTCCATAATCAGAGGAGAGAAGCGGCGCACAATTCACTTTTAAGAGTACCTATTTCTTTGTCACACACTGAAGGCTTCTGAGGCCCAGATCAGACATCCAGCTTTTAGGTTGCATAAATCTCACTCTAGATGTTCCTGTGAGGAGACAGGCATACTGTCTCAGAGCAGAACTAATGTATCTCACCAGAGCCAAAAAGTATGTGGCTTTCTGAGAGGTACCAGGCTGCCCAGAGAAGCTTGGAGATACTTTAACCTGGGCTGGACAAACTCGAGCAACCTTGTCTTGAGCCAAAGTTCACTCTGCTTTGAGCAGAGAGTTGGATCAGGTGGCCTGCAGAGATCCCTTCCATTTGGAAGTGCTCGTTGAAATGATGAAGTCCACATCTCTGCAGAGTACCCTTATGCCAAACTTTGTACTTTTTTGAAGGAAAAGGAGGGGAGGGGAGAGGAAGGAAGATGAGCAGCTGGCATCTGAAGACACAGAACTGACATCAAACTTCTGTGGGTCAGGAGAAGCATGGTTTGGGGTCCAGACATTCAAAAAGAGAAATCTTAGATTCTAGCTTGTCACAACTCTTTTTGTACTCTGTCTTCAATTGGTCATTAAGTCAGGAGCAAGAAGGGAAAAGGTTTGCTAAAATGAGTCAAAATGTAGCCCACAGTTCTTAAAATTTATATTAATTATACAACAGATCTGTCCTGCCTAATCTGTAGTCTAGGTGAGATACTAGTGTCCACTATTTAAGGACTCCAGCATTATAAAGAAAAGATTAGCCTTGAACCTCATTGACCACATAAAAGAAATCTAGCAGTATGCCTTTTTTATTCTTTTGAAGTGAAGGGTAACAGCGTTTAACCTTCATGACTGTCCTCTGAGCTGTGTATCTGGAACAGAGACATCTCAATTCAGAGCTGAATAAGATACCTCGAATATAAGGCTCAAAGTTTCATTTTTAGACAGCTCCTGACTCAAACTCCTGTACTTTTTAGTTCCCTTTGTAAGGTAGCAAATCTTGACCATGACAGAGACTTACCTGGAGTCCTGGATTCAACTCTAGAGGACCAAGGGCCTCAAAATTGACCATGAGGCACCAGGGTCTTTGATCAGATCTGGGCCTGGTAGTCTGACTTCACATTTTCCATTCAAAACCAGAGATCTACCTCAGAGATTCTTGTTAATTGTTTTCTCATGGAAGGTGCTTCAGTGTTAATTGTACCAGTCCTACCCCTTTTTTCCTTATGTGGTCTTTCTATACTCTTGCAATGTAATCCACAGCTTGTGTGTGTCTGACCACAAGCAAGTTCACATTTGAATCTTATGCTGCAGAATGAAAAAACTGTAAGAAAAAGGAAAATAAATTAATAGCGTAGAGCCTTATAATTTTTGTTGAGCAGAATCAGATCCCTCTCTGCAACAGAGGCAAAATCCAATTTCTTCAGAAAGAATCTCTGATGATTAAAAGGTTGTTGGCAACAGAGCCACAGAGGCTAATAATGAATTCTCTGTTGCACTTTTCACCGTTCTCTCAGACAATTGGCTAACATCATGTAAAGACTGTAACATCCTAGATGAGGAAGCAAGGCAAAAAAAGATTTAAGGCTAGGGTCAGACCTGTCTTATCAATTTATGTCCTGTAATGGAAGTGGATGAAAGTGGATGAAGCTGTGACAGTGCATAATCTGTTATTGTGATACTATTTTCTGTTTTATGGTATGTAGAAGACAGGAAATATACATACCAAATGACACAAAAATGTAATGGTTCTTTAATAATAAATGTCTATTATTACCTCACAGGGGCTTTTTGATATCTGTAGGCTTATCCTCTTTTTTCCTTCTCAAAGCCATGAAAAGTGCTTGTATATGTAAATGGCATAAAAATATGCAATTATCCTCCCTATAGACATACCAATTTTGGAGGAAGATACCTATGACATGTTCCAGGCTATGTGTTAACCATCCTCTGCCTGAAAGACCATGTTTCTTTCTTCCCCTATAGCAGCTTTGATGCTCAAAAAAGGCTTTTTTGTTCTATTACAGCCATGTGTGGCAGTAAGACATTCTACTCTGAAGCTCTTTAAAAAGGTGTATTGCTATATTACTTCTCCATGATGAACTCATAGCACAGACCTAAGGGATGAGACTGGATAAAATATGTGCACATGATGAGAGTATTCTGGCGTAGCAACAATAGGTTTATGAAAGAACTGAGGTGCCTTAAAGGTCCAATCTCACAAGAACAGCAACCTTCAGCCTTTGAGAAACAGTGGTCTATTCAAGGCTTTCTTTTCTAAACCTGTTTCCCTCTTTATACATGTTCTGAAACACATTGGGTTTGCCTTAGAATAAAATGCACAGAGAGCACAGGAGGTTCTTTCGCTGCTGGAAGAAAGGCTGAACACCTACATCTGTGTGGATGCCAAACAAGGACAGTTGTGTCTGTATTCCAGTCATGTTTCCTTATTGTTTGTGCTGTCCTGCCCATCACCAGAGCATGGGAAACTGCTTAGGGGGATGTAATTCTGTTTAAAAGTCTGTCACTATGAATTACTGAGGGGAAAAGCCAAATCACAGGGTAGCATAGCAGTACTTTGGTGCCAAAAAAATCCTAGACCTTTGCAGTGTCGGAAAATAATTTGCAGTGAATACCCAAGTTCCCCTTTATAATTTTCTTGAAGCTATAAACATGCTAATTTCTTCTATATAGAAAAACACACACTGCATGTTAAAGGCACATTTGGAAAAAGAAGATGGCACTTCCAATATCTACTACCACCAAATTTTAGTTCTTAGACCCTGCACTTAAACAACTGCCTTGAATTTGACATGATCGGGTCTACCTATTCTGTGTAAGGTTTCCTGCAGTGAAACCGTAGCTGTACTTGCAGTTTGTTTGCCTCAACCTTTTTTCATCATTGTTCAAAAATTGCATAATACCTTTTCTGCAAAAAACTGGATGGTTGTAATATAAAAGCAGATGAGCCTGGGGTGCTTTGGGATACTGTAGGTCACATTTTAAATAACTTGCATGTAAAATTATTCAGCAAAAAGTAGTAGCCTGCAGTGAGTCAGTGGTTCAGATACTCTCCAGTGCAGTTAAGCAACCTAGAGGAATTTGTTACTGTTCTTTTTAGAATTGTCATTTATCTCCAAAATGAGACCATTCCTCCTTGTATTTTCAAAAGTTTTATTCAGGAAGATTGTTCTTATGGGAAAGATTAGCAGAAAGCCAGTGCATCAACCAAATTTCATGCTAATACTCAGAGGAAGGCAGGAGAGGGGTAGAAGTAAGGATATACCTTATGCTGTTCTCTTCAGAGCAACAGATTACAGAAGCTTTAGAAGGGGAAAAAGACCCAAACAACAACCTCCCTCTTTTGTTAACTGAATAATGATTAGAACTAAAAGTCAATTCAAGCTGGTAGAGAGACTGTCCAGAAAATACCAGTGCTGACAGTCTATTCAGACAGACAGACTTGGCTAAGAACCACTTTCATGGCCATTAGATTCCCTAAAACTTTTGAGCAATAAACTGCAAATTCATTAAAGAGAATTTTTTTTTTTAAAAGGTTAGTAATATTGCCAGAACCACCACCCATTTTCAAGTGTCACAATATCACTTAAAACCAGAATCTCCCATTTCAACTAAACTGGTGCAACATCATGCAAGTGAAATTTTAGAAACAGACAGGATGGACAATAATTTAATTCTTGTTTTTAAGTGTAAGTTTTTAATTTGAAGGAAGTTCTTTGTCTCCACATAATGTAAGTGACTGCTCACTCTTAATATTGAAGAGAACCTAAACTGGGTTGATGCTAAATGATTAGATTTGCCAGTGAAAGAGTTGCCCTTGAATTGCCCACTGGGAGTCTGTCAAAAGACTCATGTTTTGCCCTTATTATGTCCTTTCTGTTCAATCTGAAAAAAAACCCACCTTATTTTACTGTCAAATTTACAAATTAAGCAACTTTGCCCCAGTGAATGCGGTGCCTGGCTGAATAGGGCTCTGATTAGCTGGCTGTCAGGGCTTACCATTACGGCACAAAGTAAAGAAGATTGTTTAAGAAATCTGCTTCTTACACTATTTGAAGGGGGGGGGGGAAGTCTTCCTAAAAATTGTAAAAAAATTCCCTGAAATGAACATTTTTCATTCCCTTATTTTTTTTTAACCATTTCATTTTTTCCATTCAAAAAGTGATTTTTTTTTTTTTACTGAATGCTTAGTTCGGAGAAAGAAGGCAAGGATTTGGTGTGGAGGGGTCTTTTTTGTAGTTTTTTTTAAAATTCCTCTTCTTGTGATTTTTCAGGTTTTTTCACGTGCGTCTTCGAATTTTGCTTTCTTGAAGAATCATAAAATAATCTTAGCTGGAATAGACCCACAAGGATCGTCAAAGTACAGCTCCTACTCTCTGCAAGGACAATAAAGAGCAAATGAAGAAAATGGGAAAAAATTGAAGACAAATATGTTTTAAAATTAGAGTTTCTAAAAACAGAAACAAAAAAAAATTACGTACGGAAAAAAATGTTTATTTTTAAAAGACCTTCAGTTTTTCACATGCTCTGACAGGAACGAAACATCCTTAGGCAAGCCCTCTGCATTAACACTTGATGTACCTAAAATGATCTGGGAATGTTCTTCTGCTCTTCAGGTGTTTACAGCAATCACTTGACTCCATAACTATTACTTTTCTATGTAATTTCAGTTTTCCATTTTAGTTGGTCTACTGATTTTATGTAAATCAGCAACTTCACAGTTTGCTGTGAAAACAATACTATTCACGACAGCTAAGCATCTATTGCAGCCTTTGACAGGCCCTTCCAATAGTCTTTTATGTTTTAACATGTTTTGACCAACATCCAAAATGCTTTTGCAGAGCTGGTTAAGGTTAAGAAGCATTATAAATTACTTTAGAAGAATGTTGCTTGAAACTGGAAAACATTAGGCACAAGAAAGGCTGAAAGAGAGAATTATTTTGATTTGTGTCTTGAAAAATTATTTCAGGCCTCTGCAAGCAGAAAATACGCAGCACCTCAGAAACAGGCTGTAGCAGTTGGAGGAAAGCACAACATTGCAGTCTAATTATAAAGGTCTGAAAGTCTAATTACAACAGTCTTATTTTCTGCTTGTACCGGTTTCTCCATTTGCTGCCATCAAAAATAAATTAATTTAGCATCATTCAAGAGAATAAGCTGGAGAATGAAATAAATTTCTCCTATAACTTATAGAGGTGTTGCTACAGTATCTCATGTGATTCAGAAGCCTCTGGCTTACCACTGAGAGACTACAGTGTTCTGGGTGGATGTAGAAAGTCCATTGACTTCTAGGATCTACTCTGTGGGACAAGGATGTGTTTCTGCTCTATGTTGCATGATGCAACCAGGAAAGGATTGGTGTAGTGCTCTGGAAAAAGTGGGAAGGGCATGGCACAGTGGCTGCTTTCTGGTGGGGAAGGCGTCACCATGTCACACTCCCCGTGAACCAAGAAAGCAAGCTGAAATGTCTAACAGGCACAGCAGGGGGAACGCGGGCAGCAAAGGGAGTGATGGAAACTGAAGGCAACAGAATATTTTATTTCTACAGCTTTGTCCAGTCTCCTAAGTCTTTGCAGACACATGGTTGCCCAAAAGTATAAAAAAGAAGCTGCCTCGGCGCTCTGGGAAACCCTCTACTTCAAGGGTGTGGGAAGCTGGAGAACAGTGAGTCCTGGTCAAATGCTATCATTTCTAGACTCCTAAGTGAGAGGTTATTGTCCTTATCCAGCCTTTCACAGAGTCAGACGGATGTAAACCTGCACCCTTTCTTCTCTCATGACCCCTCTCCCAAACCCCCAGTATTCAAAGAGACTAATGAGCACGAGAGGTCACAAACACACAGTTGCTCAAAGATGCCCACCTCAGATTGGCAGGAAATGTCCAGGAGAGAGGCTTGTCCCTTCCCTCTGTCCCCTGTGAGCAGTTAAAAATCCCCTTCTTCAGACCCTGTTGGAAGCTATTACTTTATCATAGGTAGGCAAGAGCTTCAAGGCCTCCTTCTTGACCCAGCACAAGTGGCATTCGTTGCTTATTTCCACGCTAGGCACAGAAAGGCTAAAACACCTTTTCTATTTGCACCGTCATTAGTCTGATATTCAGTTGCCTGTACAAACCTGGGCTGCCTGTGCAATCCCAGGCTGCCTGTTCAATCCTCCCTTAGTTGCCTGTTCAACCAGCTACCTGTTCTCTGTTTTGCAGTTACGAAGCAGCCTGGTAGTTCTGGAATTTTTACAAGGCTAAATATGTCCACTGAGACAGACTCTTAAACTACAGTCATTTTACATTTAATCATCATGTTTAAATATATTTAAGCCACCCATGTGCACAGATTTTTCATTGCATTTTCAATGGGCCAATAACCACTCTGAGCCTGTGCCCTACTTGAGCATATTTTGCCAACTTAAAGTGCCAACTGGCACTATTTGGTCATTTTCAAATGCAAAGGCAGATGTCTGCTCTTGTAGGCAACATGTCCAGGAAGGTCAGGAAGGTTTTTTGGGTTTTGTTGCCTTTTTTTTTTTTTCTTTGTTTTGGATTTCCCCAAGGGGTTGTGTACATAACGATCCTATTTTACTGATACAGGAGTATTTTTCTGAAATAAAGTTCAACTTCCTGACTCTCATGAGCTCTCTTTCATAAGAGAGCAAGGGGATTCCTCATTAAAGACATAAGCCTGTGTAGCTAAAGAAGAAAGACTTCAGTTTGCATTTTCATTTGGTCTGCCAGCAGGAATATTTTTGTTCATCTTTCCAATTACCAAATAAGATTGTATGAGTGCTCTGTGTGTGACTTGACCATCATTGTATTATTTAATTGTATTATTTGATTGGTAGTCTTAGCACATATTTATTCTTTCTGTCTGAGAGAACCTTTAACATTTGCTCCAAGAGATCCTTTTGTCTAAAGCACCTTGGCACATCTGAGCTCATCATCTCCAGTTTGTTGCCTCACTGCGCTGGCAGCATCAGGTGGCTCTGGGCTCTTGGGGAGCATGAGGAATATGAGAACCTTCCCCACAACAGTGGGAAGGGAACCATCATGGGAGAAGTCACATGTCTGCTAGTGCAGTCTTCTTCCAGCCAAACAGCATGGCAGGAATGAGGCTTCCTTGTCCTGTGAGACCAGCTCCTCGATGTAGTCCTTTTCCCACCCACTCCTGTTCCTCCTCCCAATCCACTTTTGCTTCTTTTCTATTGGATTTTCATTGCCACTCTTTCATGGTTTCTCCCCACTTACTGTGAGTCCTTTGCCCACAAACAAGTCTGACAGAGGTGGTATCTACACACAGCTTTAGTTGGACCTTAACTAAGATTTTATATCATGTATACTTAATACAACATACACACAGATGTATGTTTATTTGTCATATCACCTTGCAAAATAAAGTGCAGGGACCTTTTTTTTCAGCCATTATTCTTCCATTTTGTTTCTCCCTCTCCCATCATATGCAAATATGAATTATAAGGTCTTTGGAACAAAAAATGCTTCATTTTATTTGCTGTTGGCAACAGCAATCTTCTGAATGAGAAATGAGTAATTAATAATTACCTTTTTTTATTGAACAGTGATCAATGAAGGTTTCTTATTTTTATTGTTTTTCAGAATGCAAACAATCTGGTAAAAAAACTCCACTTTGCTTCCTGTAATGTCTCTGGAGTTTTCCTTCAGGATTAATTTCAATTTGTAGGAACCTCTAATAGAGAGCGTTTTTCTTTACGACTTCAAGGTAAAACATTTTTGTCATAAAAGATCACTCCTCTGCAATTAGAAAAATACATTTTAAAGAAAAAACATATATTTTTAAAAACCCTGTTGTTAGTGGAATTGAAGATAAGTTAATAATCTTGTATTCTCTGTCATTCCTGCCTTGTTCTAAGAACTTCATCTCCCTCTAGATTAAAAACAAGACAAGACTTAGACATGAGATAATTTACCACATCATTTATTTACACATTTTAATGAAGGAAAGATCACAGAAGCATAACTGAGCTGAAGTTTGTTGTCAGTTGGGTTGGGAAATATATATAAATTCCAGGAACAACTTAGTACTGACACTATTTTAATTTTAAATGGAAATTATGCAGCTAACAAGTCATATCCTGTGTTCTCACTGCTGTTGATCTGTAAAGCAAGAATCCTAGAGGGCATAATGGGAGAGCTCACAAAAAGCACTTCTCAGAAATCTGAAATAGTGATTCTCCTGCTTTAGTTTGAACTGCGCTGCTGCACTAGTGCTAAAAAAAAAAAAAGAAAAAAAAAGAAAGCCATTTCAACATGCCTTTGATATTTAATTTTCTTATTTTGCAATCAAATAGCACAGACCATTACCTTGATTCATATCAAATCATCACTAGTTCATTGGAAGTGTCATCAATGTCATGATATAACCCTTGGTGGCAACCAAGCACCATGCAACTCTTCAGTCACACACACACACGCAGGGTGGGATGGGTAGGCAAACTGGAGAAAAAGATAAACCCCATGGGTTAAGATAAGAACAGTTTAACAATTGAGGTAAAATAAAAATGTTAATACTACCTGTTGACTGATGCCTAGCCAGTCCCTGAGCAGTGACTGGCAGCTCCCAGACAACTCCCACCAGTTTATATATTGAGCATGACATTCTGTGATGTAGAATATCCCTTTGGCCAGTTCAGGTCAGCTGCCCTGGCCATGCTTCTTCCCAGCTTTTTGTGTACCTTCTTACTGACAGAGCATGGGAGACTGAAAAGCCCTTGACTTGCAGTAAACACCAGCATGTTATCAACATCATTCTCATACTAAATAAAAACCACAGCACTGTACCAGTTACTCGGGAGAAAATTAACTCTATCCCAACCAAAATCAGGACAATCACTGAAGTACTTGATTATGTTCTTGACAGCAACAAAATCAGTCTGAAGTCACACTGACTCTGAGCTGCCCTTGCAATGTCTATTCATAAGGATTTTGCCTTTTTTTAAATGCCTAGAGATATTTATTCTACAAAAACCAAACAGAGAGAAAGATGCAGGAGACAGGTATTGATGAACAGACAACAGATGAGATCTTGGAAATGTTTTGCACAGTCCACCCATGGAGTAATAGAATAGAAAATGCAGACATCCTGCCACCTGTTTCAAACATTGCTTCTGTTACACAATAAAAAGTAAAAAAAATCAGTAAAATAGGTAAAAAAATTTGTTGGAGGGTTTGAAGTAGAGTGAGTGTCTAAATTGCTAGGTGGGAGCCAAAACTTCCTTGTGTTGTTGAAGGAGTCTTGGGTCCTTCCTCGTAGGATGAAGAAGCCCAGAAGAGCACACAGCCTTCTGATATGGTTGATGTCCTGGAAGGAGGTCTGGAAACCAGTCAGGATGGGGTAGGAACTGCTCCAAGACATTTTGTAAGACCTCTGTTACAACAGAGTTGGGACATGAGTCATCTTTTTTGCATCAAAAGGCATACTTGTATCTGCAGATGAGATGCAGACCCAGTACAGGGATGTATTTTGTGAACACTTACGGGACCAATTCTTCCAAGCCTGTGGGGTGGAGGAATGCCTCCTTGGTGTATAACAACTAATCTTAGGCATGAACATGGTGTTAACCTGCCCAGTCCCATCAAAACTGGGGCATTTTTGAACATGGCACAATTCTGAAACACTCAAGGTGCCTCCAGGGTTACCTGGTGTTTTTCAAGATCGGAAGTTTGGATGACACTGTGCATCTGGTCTCCACGTTCCTGTGTTTAGGGGGGTGTTGCGGAGCAAGCCAAGTGTACACATGCCCTTGTATACGTGGGCAATGAAAAACCTACAGATAAGCAGCATCTGAGAAAGCTTCAGAGAGTTTATAACTGGGTGTTTTGGTATCTCTGCTCTCTTGTGTATAGTGTTAAAATACCTGTGTGTACTGAGGGCCATTTTTTTAAGTCCCTGGTGCAAAGTATCTCTCTTCAGGCTTTTGTCCTGTTCTTTTGATTCCCCCAGGGACCTTTTTCTGGGACAAGTTACTACTCACGGTGAGATAAGATATAAATGAAACCTTAGTATTATTCTAGACTTACAAATCAAATGACAGGTAATGCTATTTATTCTGTTTCCCCTACAAGGAGGCAAGGATTAATTAACCTTCTTGTCCATTTCCTTAGTTAGAATTTCTATTTTTTATTACCTAATAGATAAAAATTTGAGCATCTTTTAGTTATTCACATTGGAAAGGAAGATAGGAAGATAAGAAAAATGTGCTATGGTTCAGTTATTTAAGTCAACTTATATGAAATCAGCAGATATATTCTTTCATTTCCGCAGTGGCAAGGTTCAAGTTTAAAAAGGGTAAATGTAGGTCTTCCATGATATTTGTGATTTATCATGTCATATTTGCCCTGAAGTTATCTTTTTGAATCTTCACAGCCTTGCCAATAAATCCTTTCCATGACCTGGATTTACTTTCCCACATTCATCATCTTCATTTCATGCCATTATTTCTTTGTTAAACCTCCTGAAAATTCTCATCATTCCCTTGTCCCATTTATCACATCGATATTAGGTGTCCAAATCAAAAGGGGTCTGAAATCTTTATTATTTATCATATCAAAGAATTTTCTAAAACTGAGGTCATAGTACTCAAAATTACGTCTTGAGAAATGTGTCACATGTTTTTTCTTCCATGTTGGTCCCTTTGCATGGCAGAAAACTCTGCAAAATAACTTCATTGTCTATATGCAAATTTACTCTCAAAACTTATCTCAGTTGCAATGACAAAAGTCTGACAGACAGCTGGCATGCTGTAACTACTGCTTTTCATCACCTACAAGAGTGCATCTTATCACATAATCATAAAACGGCTTGGCTTGGAAGGGACATTAAAGATTACCTAGTTCCAACCCCCCTGTCATAAACAGGGACACCTTTCACTAGCCCAGGTTACTCAAAGCCTCAACCAGCCTGGCCTTGAACACTTCCAGGGACGTGGCATCTGTAACTCCTCCGGGCAACATATTCCTGTGCCTCACCACTCACCTAACATGTCATCTAAACCTACCGGTGGATATTCTGAGATCTCCCCAAAGCCTCCTCTTATTCAGTTTGAACAATGACAGTGCTCTTAGTCTTCATATGAGAGGCATTCCAACGTCTTCATGTCTTCATACGAGCGATGTTCCAGCCCTCTGATCATTTTCATGGCCCTCCTCTGGACTCAGTTCAACATCCTTCTTGTGTTGGGGGCCCTAGAACTGAATGCAGTACTCCAGGTGGAGTATCATGAGAACAGAGTAGAGGGGGAGAATCACCTCCCTTGACCCACTGGCCATGCTGCTTTTGATGCAGCCCAGGACACGGTTTTCTGGGCTGCAAGTGCACATTGCTAGGTCATGTTGAGCTTCTTATCAACAAACACCCCCAAGTCCTTCTCCTCAGACCTGCTCTCAATCCATTTTCTGCCTAGCCTGTAT
The DNA here is from genome assembly GCF_009829145.1 of Chiroxiphia lanceolata. Taxonomy (NCBI): domain Eukaryota; kingdom Metazoa; phylum Chordata; class Aves; order Passeriformes; family Pipridae; genus Chiroxiphia; species Chiroxiphia lanceolata. Next base: position 35,648,920 of record NC_045638.1, on the reverse strand, counting down.
TTGTGCTTATGTGTTTGGTACTGTTAGTGATTATGGGACAGATGCTCTCTCATCATCATGGCTGGGCTTCACGAACGAAGATTTGGGAAGGCTTTATCCACACTTGTTACAGGCACGCTGGTGACTTATGAGGCCAATACGTGACAGACATATCCGGTTGCAAAAGGCACAACAGAAAGACTCCTTAGATGGTGTATTCCGCAAGACACGGTTCTTCCTGCGTTGCCTTTTCTCCTCGAGAGTGATCCTGCGTGTGTTCTCAAAGGCTTCCGCAGCGTTATAGATGCTGTGTCTCCAGGCCTCCCGATTTGAGGCCAGAGTGGACCAATTATGGTGATCAATATGGCCAAGGCTGAGATGTTGTTTCAGGGAGTCCTTGAATCTTTTCTTCGGGGCTCCTCTCTTGCGGCAGCCAGTGGCAAGTTCACCATAGAGCAAGATCTTAGGGAGGCGGTGGTCCTTCATCCTTGAGACGTGCCCTGCCCATCGCAGCTGTGTTCTCATCAGCATGGCCTCTACACTTGTGACTGCTGCTTGCTCAAGAACAGATGTATTGGTCACATAATCTGACCAGTGGATGTTTAAGATTGTACGGAGGCAGCGCTGATGGAAGCGTTCTAGGAGACGCAGGTGGTGGCGGTAGATGACCCATGATTCGGAACCATACAAGAGAGTAGATAACACTATGGCTTTGTAAACACTGATCTTTGTGCTTTTCTTCAAGTGTTTATTACGCCATACTCTTTTGTGGAGTTTTCCGAAAGCACTGTATGCCTTTGCCAACCTGTTGTCTATCTCCCCGTCAATCTTACCATCTGAGGAGATGAGGCTACCTAGGTAATTAAACTGCTGGACTGATTTGAGCTCTGATAGTGATTATGGGACAGATGCTCTCTATTTACACATAAAATTCACAGTAGAGCTCTGGTTCCTAGGTCAGTGTCTAGTATCTAATCCCCGTAGAAATATCTGACTTCTAAGCGAACTGCAACAAGATAATAAAAATGCATGGAGCCCTTAAAACAGGTACATTGTTTCTTATAAAAGTGTATGTGAAGTGATGTACCCATGATCCCCTTTTACGAACATCTGATAAGCTGATTGCCATGGTGCCTAGAAGTCCTCTGTTCAAGTAGGTGACATTAAACCCTCTGTCAAGGCTTTGTTCCCTCTCTAAAATGCTAAGATGCTGGTATTAATAAATCTAGCATCCTCATCTGAAAGATGTTATATGATACTAAAACATGCATATTCTAATATCGTCATTATTGCAGTGACTGTAGTTTCCTTTTGCTCTCATTTATTCTGCTCCGTCGGTTAGCATCACACATTTCATTAGTGGACTACCGTTTGACAAAATTGTCCCTTATTGCTGCTGCAAGCAGACCATAATTTATCCAGAAGGAAAAGCTGCAATTCTATGGATACAGACAGAGGTAACACACAGTTTTTAAGGAGTTTAGTAGGTTATTAAGATGTGACAGTTTTAAAGGCTGTCACAGATGGAAGTACAGCCTGAAAGCACAGCTATAGCCACGGGCATCCGTAAGGGTATCTATCACAAATATACAGGAATATGAAAAACAGCTACCATTAGTGGTCAGAAAGGAGGCTAAAGAATCAATTAGTATTTATTATTTCAGTTATTGTAAGTATAATATCAGATGATTCAGGACAAATCTAATGAACCAGAGAAAACATGTTCATCTGCTTTCCATAGAAATAAAAAAAATTTAGGCAAAGAAATAATAGCAGTAGGAGCTGATGAGCAAAATGACCCCACAATTTGGAGTTAGTGTTCTGAGCAGAAGCAGAAATTCCTTCATAGCAGTTGTGTGTTCCTGTGCATCTTAAGTTCCCAAACCTTCAGCTGTCACTCTCCTCAGCCTTCTCTAAGGCTGGCCCTGAGATGTCTTCCGGCTCTGTCCTCGCAACAGTTCTTATCAGGCAGCTCTCCTTGAGCTGTCAGCAAAAACTCTACCATTTCAGTAATTTGTCAGAAAATTCTTTGTTACCTTTTTGCTTTAGTTCAGCTGTTGTAAAGAGACAACAAATGTGGGTGACATACCCCTGGGCAAAGAGGACACTCAGTCCCTGGACACATGCCCTGCGCTTCACTGCTTTTACAGGTGCCCTCCCCTGCCTCCTCCCAAGCCCTGACCACACCACAGCCTGCTGTCAAACTTGCTTTGAGTAGGAAGGAGTCACAGCAGCTTTGGCCAGACTATCAGTACCTGCAATCAGTGTTGAGGCAGAGGTTTAATTGCAGATGAGCAATACACTTCTTTAGTTGTCTCTACAAACACTTCTGGTAGATTTGGCAATTAGAGCTGGGTGATAAAGCTTTGATGACAAGCAAAGGAATTGCCAACTTTTTCAAGCTTTTGATGGGAACATATGGTTGCAATTAAAGAAGGATTCCATAGGGCAGGATGGACTTCTGGTAAGTGACAAATGATTAGGATACTTACTTGAAGTAAGAAAACCGATGGGTCCAACGTGTTGATGGCACCATATGTAGGGCAGCAGTATCAGTCTCTGTCCAAGACTCCCATCACTTGTAGGAGTAATTTATCAGTGATTTCTCTCAATTTCTTTCTAATGTATGAACTGGTTTCTAGAGCTCTCTCTTGCTGTGTCAGTTTGCCAAAGTTTTTTATACTGTTAAAAGTTATTTTGTGTTTGACCTCTCCTAAATTCTCAGAACCGACAGTTTTAAGTGTCTCTTTTAAGTTTCCACCTCTCTAACACATGGTGCGGAGTAGCTTTAATTTCAGCAGCTTGGAAATGTTATATTTTGCATATTCAATCCTATGCCCCATAATCTCCATCAAACCAAGTGGCAGAGAGTCATGTGGAATAGCTAGCTCCTAAGTAGCTTCTTCCCCACTGGAGGGCCAGCCACTGCATCCAAATTTAAACATGGTACTGCAATTTTCACAGCAAAGGGAAAGGAAACATTAATAGACAAAGGCGGCTAGGAAATACTGTCTGTCATTAAATATGCAAAGTATCCAACTCCAAAATCAGCATCACTTTACCATGAACATTGAACAGAAATTAATGAATTACATGCCCATGAGCTCTTACCCATTTTACCTGGGACTTTGAACTGTGGTGTATGTGCAAAATTGATTGTGCTGAGTTTAATCACCACTAAAGGGAAGCAGAGCACAACAGGTAGCACAATGACAGCCTCAAAAGGCATGCAGCTGCCTTTTTCTGCACTGTAGTATCAGTAGGCGTGTTTGAAAGGTGGCACCTTATTTCCAAGATGTCCACCACTGGTAGAGCCAGAACAGATGGTTTTACCAGAAACAATAATTGGAGCTAATTCTGCAAGCTCTAGAAAACATTTTAAGAGGTCATAAATGGATTGATGCTACTGGATGTCCAAGCCTTTCATTTAAAATCATCACTTCAACACATACTCCTTTTGCCTGTTGAACAAGGCTAACACAGACTAACACAGACTAACACAGTCCTACTTTACAACTGTATTTTACTTCACAGAATAAGCTGAGTTGGAAGGGACCCACAAAGATCATAAAGTCCAACACTTAGCCCTGCACAAGACCATCTCCAAGAGTCACACAGCTTCTAGCCTGAGAGTATTGGCCCAGTATCTGTGTTTTCATAGTCCTGCTCTATCAGAGCTCTTTGATGTGTAATGCCACATTGAAGTATGTATTCTATAGCTATGCCTTGAGCTATTGTATCTAGTAGGCTTTCGGTGGCTTTTCAAAGACATTAAACATATATAAGGCTTAAGAAGATTCACAGGCTAGAAAGCCAGTATGCACATTCCATCCCCTACTAGGCTCAGCATGACTACAGGAAACAACTTCAAAGCTTCCAAACATAAAACTCAACAGGCTCAAGAAACCTTTTGCCTGAAACCAAACTTGTGATCAAGCACTTTTACTGAATCTTCTGATGTAGGGCAACATCCACAAGAGAGTAAAAACATCACAATAACCTCGATGAGATTTCTCAGGAATTTGTTTTGTTTTGATTTTTTTTCCCCCCTGACTTCATTTACATTAGCGCTTCTTTGCACTTGAAAGCTAAATGACATTCAAACAAATTCTGAATTCAAAGCAGTTATTGCTTCTGAATTATGCTATAGGTGGATGCTGCAGTTCCAGAATGATTGAATTCCTCCTGCTCAGTTGGAAGCTGGACCAAGCCCAGATTAAAGCACTTTGTAAGATATTAATATTTTTATGAAAGGTACAGATCCCATTTCTTGCATAGAGATGGGCTTGAATGTGTACTGTCAGGCAAAGGGAAGTCATATTCTCTTTTGTGACAGAAACCGACAGCTTTTTCTTTCTCTTTAAGCTGAGCTATGGAAAAATCAATGAGTGGGAGAAAATTCTGCCCCACTGTTTAGGTCCCTGACTGAGTTCCCTTATCAGTCACAGTCACACAACTAATGAGGTGAGGAAGACACCTTTGCATTCTCCAGAGGTACCTTCGATCTGTATCATTTAGTGTTCCTCCACTGCACAGAGAACTCAATCACCTCCAGAGGGTGATGTGGCCTATTGCACCAGTGATTTCCCCAGACACTTTGTGAGAACCAGTAGGCAATACTGATTGCATCCATATACCCAACATTTGTCCTTCTCTATTCTGAGACAGAGGGGAAAATGCAATGCAAGACGAGTGTGTGTGTTTGTGTGGAGGGGTGTTGGTTTTGCTTGTTTCTTTTCTCATTTGGTTGCGGAGTTTTTCTTGAACAGCCCCTGGGTGTCCCAACATTTCCCCTGAGATGACACTGAACTGAACTGCTGTGACACAGGCATATCAGGTGCTGTGGTCCTTCCTCCAAGAACTGCTAGTAGTCAATCCTTTATGGGCAAAAATATATGCCCTCAAATGTGTTGGGTGTGGAAGAACAGCCCATGTCCAGCTTTAACTACTCAGCAAGGATCTCCAATTTGTTTGCTTGATTTTCCTCTTTTAAAATGCTATGTGAAGGTAAAACCCCGTGTTCATGGTGGAATGGCTTCTCTTGATCTGAACAGTTTCTGAAAAGGAAAGTATTAATTGAATTAAGCTTTTCTAGCATTTGGCAATCTTGGAAGGATTATATGACTTTTGAGACTCACAAAGGGGCACAGATATGTAAGCTCTACAAGTTGGTATGAAGCTTGATGGGATTCTACTGAAGTTACTGCAATATACATTCAGAAATTACCTGTCAAAAATCAAGAAATACAAGACAGATTAGATTTAATCCATTACATTACTGTCAAAAATATAATTTCTTGGTATTTTCCTAATTTCTTCTGTTATGACAGGTGATACTTGATCAAAAGAGATATTTTGTGATTTTCAAGTTTCAGGTGTCATAACTACATCTTATAATAAATTGTAGATATACAAAATGGGAAAAAACCAAAAAACACTATAGACAGGAGGGAACGGGGGTTTGGATGGAAGCAACAAAAATTGGTTTTGAATTATTTCATTCTTCAGGTATTTTTGTGCTTTCTGATTCTGTAGTGGATATTTGTTTGGTCTGGGGTTTTTTTGTAGTTTTGGGTTTTTGTTGTTTGTTTATTCTTTTTTTCCCCACAATAAAAGCCAAAAATCTTGAAGATGCAAAGTCCAGCTAAACAGTGTTTGCAAATTTGTAGGTATGAAAATAATCTGTAGTCAAGCGGAATACGTTTGTAACTGGTGGTTGAACATTTCCATCTACATTTCTGTGCTTTCCTCAAACTATTTCCACTGAGTTATCAAGATCATCACAGTATTATTGATCTCTAAAATAAAAAAAAAAAACCAAAAAACAAACTAATAAAAAACCAACCAACACTTACTTCACTTTTCTATTTTCTTTCGTTTTGTTTGTTTCTCTTCCTATTACATTTCTCATCTACCATTCTGTGTTCTTCTGATGCTGCTGAGTTTAAACACTGAAGCACCCAACTCTCTTGACAGGACATTTTCTCACAGAAAAACAAGTGTTTATAAAAGGGACTGGTCTGTCAAAACAAATGTACTTGTAGAATAGTGTTGGTTGTGATGTGTTTTGAGTAGAGCAGAGGTACAAGTTCAATGGGCAGGCTTGCTTTCTCAACGCTTGGCATTTTGGAGAGACTAAGATTTTCCCATGACACTGGGGAAGCCTTGCCTACAGGTCACAGCCAATTGGCTACAACTGGAGCTCACAAGCTTTCCAAATCTTCCTTCTGCTGAGGGCCATTAAACTTTAATTTTTCTTTCTAAATTAGGAATTTTTTTTTTTTGGATCTTTTTTTTCTGAAGAGTTTAACACTTAAATCACCTCCATTTCAGACACTGCAATCTCCTTTTCCTTCACCATTCATATCTGTACATTCCTATGGTAGAACTGATACCCAAATCACTGATCAAGCTGGAAAAAAAAGGGTTGAGGAAATGCTGATTGCTGCTATGATTTTGCATTATTAGAAACTATACATTAAGACAATACCTCTTAGATGCTTGTATAAAGAAGCATAAGGAAAAAAAATAGAACTTTATTCTAATGTCCCCTAAAACTATGAAATTAAATTACAATTTTATTACTAAGATTTTAAAAAATCTATTGGGCATTTAATTTAGAATTTAGAAGGGAATCAGTTATCTTGAATAGAAAATCTACTCCTGTACTACCATGCACTGGAGCAAGATTAAACAAATAAACAAAACAGTGAGAAAATTTCAGACAATCTCTTTTGGGTTTTTTATTTCTTCTTTTAGATAAGGTAATACTAAATCACACTTTTTTTCTTTTATCTTTATTCCAAGACATGACTCCTGGAAATATCTGTTCATTACTTTTTATCTGAATACAATGAACCTGTTCTGTTTTTTTCTCTCTCTAAATGTCTCTTGAACAAATTGCGACTTCCAGAGTAATGAAATAAATGTGTAAGTAATATCCAAAATAAGGGATGTATCAAATTATAACTTGATTACTTTAGTGAATATTTTTTGTATTAATAAATAATGTGTTGTTGCTGATTCTAGTCCCAGAACCTGTGCTGCTATGTCTTAAAAAGTAATAAAATTTTCTTTTTCCAGACTTTTTTAGAAAAAAAACCCCAAGTGTTATTTAGCCACCAGAGCCCTGAGTAATATTGTTATGATTAAGAAGAAAACATTGGCCCTGTATACATTTTTTTCATAATTGTCTGCTCTGCAAAACAAAACTACCAAGTGCACCCTCTGATTTCAAGTGTCTGCAGAAAGCTGGGCTGCACACTGCTCTCCCACTGGGGCAGACCTTCCACATCTTTTACAATTATAGAATATATGAGTTGGAAGAGACCAACAAAAATCACTGAATCTGACTCCTGACCCTGCATAGGTCAGTACTATGTTGCTGAGAGTGTTGTCCAAACTCTTCTTGAACTCTGGCAGGCCAGGTGACCACTTCCCTTTGAACCTGTTCCAGTGCCCAATCACTCGCTGCATGAAAAACCTTTTCCTAATATCCAACCTAAACCCTAATATCCAAGCTAAACCTACCCTGCTTCAGTAGAAATATACCTACCTGTCCTAGACACAGCTACGCCACCACACTGGTGCAAGCCATCTGCAGTTTGGAGAGCACCACACACATCCCTCCAGTGCCTGCAAGTCCATTTCCAATCCCTTCTAACCTTTTGGGACTTTCCTTGCTTCACAAATAAAAACATTTTGCAGAGCTGTGTGATAAGGGAGGACAGACAGCTGCATAGGTTGTACCTGGACTCTGACCCAGTCAGAGCAAAGCATTCACTCCAATCCCTTCCTGCAGTCAAACAGAACCTGTTGGTGTCAAAAGCAGAGATGACCTGCTGCATTGCTCTCTCCTCCATGGGCAGAGTCAGGGAGAGAAGTGCCATCAGCCAGGAAAAAATAAAAGCTGCCCACAGAAACAACAAAGCGTCAGGTTCACTCAGAATCATCTGATAACCCCATGGAACAGGTGATCAATATTCATCAGCATCACAGTTCTCCTGCTAGTGATAGTTAATGGGTTGATAATGCCATCCTCCTTGTAGCCAAATCCCATCAGGGACCAGACAGCTGGAGCTAAAGGAGAAAACTTATCGGATCTGGCAGGAGACAGTTTAGGAGGCTAAAATTAACCTTGAACCATTCACGGAAAGAACTAATTGTTTGTGACTGCTAGATTCCTGCCAGTGGCAAAGGTTTATTGCTGCAAAGATCTTAACCTGATACTAGTTTTTCTGTAGTACAAAAAAAAAAAAAAAAGGAAAGAAAAGAAAATGAAGCAGGGAAAAAAAATTATATATACCAGGGTCCTTTTTAACCCTCTCCCACAATGAAACAAATTAGCGTACATATACTGAAAATTAAAACTAAAGCTTTAAGTCTTTGTGCTATAATGATTTGTTTCAAGATTCAACATATTGAGAATTCATGAGCTTGATAGAGCCTTCATCATGAAAAGCCCAAGTCTGCTGAATTACTCTTACCTTATTAAACCCTTCAGTTATATAATTTCCTCCCCTTTCCCTGCCAGCAGTACACAAGTACACATATTGGTTTTGGCTGTAGAGCCATTAGCTGGAACTCATTAAAAAGGAAACAAATAAACAAGCGGAGTAACCAAAGGTGGTGACAGACTTTACTTCAGGATCTGAGGATGTGCAAGAGAGGGAAGATGTAACACTTGGCAATATGCTTGTGATACAGATCTCTTGAATTTTAGGCATAGTGATGTTCAGCAAATGTGCTGCATAGCAGAACTACAGGGCAAACTCCAGAACAAGAACGTGAATCTGGAAATGTGTCTGTGCAGCCTGCAAAGGAAAAGAGAAAACACAGAGCTGAAGAACAGGTTTGCTTCAGAAAAGGAGAAAAATAAATTGGGGAAACACAAGACAAGTTGGCAAGTGAGAAGACAGCACATTTAGTGCAGCAAAGAAAGAGGAACGGACAGCCAAGGAATCCTTGGTAGCTGGTGCAGAGAAAACAGGAACATGCCAGGAAAAGGCCCTTATTAGGAAAAATAAAATTAAAATTCTACAACAGGAGCTGATGTAAATAAAACAAGACCTGAGAATCGGATTTGGAACCAGGAGAATATTGAAAATATCAGGGTGGACCCTACCAAGTGTTCTTGACATCAGGACAAGAACTTACACTGGAGTGGTGAAGACTGCCTACACTAGGGTAGAGGGTTCAAAAAAGCGAAGATTTAAGTTCTCTCTCTGGAATTCATCCATTCTCAAGAGAGGAATTTAAACGCATCACAATAAAAATTAAAAACAAACCACAGGGATTGGTTATGATAAGAAAGATTTGACTTTCAGTCACAGATATACAATCAGGTAAAAGCAGTTTCTTTTGAAGGATTGACACCAGGCAGGTATCTGGGTTACTGGAGTGTGACATGGATGACTTAAAAATAAGAAATGGAAGAGTGGAGAAGTGAAATGACACTTATGAATCACCATGGTGGTAAAACCTAGCTGAAGAGGGCTCAGGTGTATGAGAATTCAGAAGATTACATATTGGAGTGTATGTAGGAAAGGATGTTTAAAAAAATTGTCCTGAGAAAATTTGATGAATCAATTATTGACCCTAAGGGTTAAATGTACGTATGGATCAAGGTCGCTATAATATGACTGTAGAGATGCCTAAATACTGAACGTTTTTTCCCTCAATGATTTTAATTCCTAGACAGTTATCACCTGAGATTGAGAACTGTGAGAATTACCAAAAGGCAAGCTGAATTACACAGCTGAGAGATATTCACACAAGACAATAAGTTCTACATCCATAAGAAGCAAGGAAGATGAAGGAAATTAGCATCATTTGTTCCGACCTACCAGACTGGATAGGAATATTTAAAGAAAATAAGTAAACTCTTAAATGTCTTTCCTGGTCTTGTCTAGGGAGTATGCATGATTTCTTTGATGTTTCCCCCAGATCTTCGTTAGCTGTAAAAAGAATAAATTCATGACAAACTCACTTAGCAATACAACTTTCAGTGTTAAGCTAAACCACCTTGCAAGAGAGGTGTTATCTCCCTATGAGAAGCAGCTTGGGCAGACATGCAAAAAGCCAATTTGAAAACAAGCACTTAAGTCTGTATTTGAATGGCCGAGGCTGCATAAGGTGTGTCGAGATCTATTTCTTCCGCCTCTCTCGCATGGAAAGCACACAAACAATAAGCAGAAGAGCAAAATTTCAGGATTCTAGTTCTTGAGATAAGTATGTATTTGAGTTTGTTTCTCTGCCAGCACAAACATCTGAACTGAAAGGAATTTGACTGCAATAATTTATGTCCCACTCAGCACCAGCAAGATTACCTGGCAAAGAAAGGTAGCCATGAATTTATTTTTTTTTGCACACATCCAAGAACCAAACATTTTAGCCCCTTCCAGCATTGTTATTACTGCTTTCCACTATAAGCCACAGCACAAGAGGTGCTAAAAGGTTTTGCAGTAATAACAATAATTCTCTGCCCAGAAAGAAATATCGCTATCATTAAGATTATGTAATGATGGTAGTAGATAAGTAATAATCAAGGAAACTTAAATAATGATATTGTGGAAACACTTCAAACTAGCTCTTTAACCCTAGAGTGCAAAACAAAGAGATAACAGAAGTAAGATGCGGAGGTAGTTTACGTATAGGTAAATCAGAAGAGGAGATAGTATAAATATCACCCTACACTCAAGATATGGGTGTGAAACATTTCATTTATGGAAACTATGAAATCGAGCTTTTTAATAAAACAGAGACCAAGCCATACAGAAATGCTTTCTTCAGTATTGGCACATGAATGAGATGCAGAGAATTAAAAATGTCCAATGTGTCATAGACAAATATCGAGAAGGCAGACAGAAAAACAGCAGGAGGGTGTGGACATGAGTCAGACTTTGATGAAGAACATAAATAGACACAAAAATAAATTGAAAGCCCTCTACCAACCCTCCAATCTAATAGAAACATTATTTTCATCTGAAGAAGTGACCACTTGATTCATCAAATAACCACTCCTCCCCAAAAACACATCACACAATAAAACCAAAGAAATATTTTTGTCTAAAATTTTCTAAGCAAAATTACTTCAAATTCATATAATTCTGCTGAATAAGAGTCCATTAATCATTTTGAAATGTTATGAGGAAAAAATTAAAACCAGCATGACAAAGTCCAGTTTGAATAAAGCCAACTAAACACACACAAACACCCCAACCCTATACCAAAAAGCAGCATAATAAAGGATTGAATCCACTCTAGTGCTGTCCATGCAAGCAACTGTCCTTTGGTTATAGTTTCCATGACAAAGAACTCATAGTAAACCAAAGAAATCAACTTTTCATGACTTTCTGTATATATATATATATATATATATATATATTTAGATAGCAGACACTTGGATTTAAAAAACCCTGATTCTTCTAACAGTCAGCCCTGCTTCTTTCTTTGTGGTAGTTTAAAGAATTCCTCCCATGTTAAGAATATTTTATACTTACAGCTATGGCTATGACCATGATTGACTTTTGGTTGGTATTCAAATAAAAAGAATTTTTAACTTTTTTTTCCCAAGTGGAGTTCAAATAATTTTGTCAATAGAGTTATCAAATCAAAACATTATGGATAAGAAAAATATTTATTTAAGAGGACTTTTAAAAAATAAAGAACTAGTTTTACTATAGGTCCATGATTGAACACCCTGATTATTGGACTATATTAAATTCTGTGTTAAAGCTTTCTCATTCTCTTCCTCTGAAGCTTTAAAATTTCTCATTAAACATTTAATAGGAAAGGAAGTATGAACTGAAAGGCAAACTCTCGCTTCTCATGCAAGCATTCTAACATTTTAGAAGAATTTTAATTCCTTCTTTAGCCAATAAATAGTTATTATTTATTCCTCTATTTTTCTTCCAAGTTTATCAAAATAGCATTGAAAATTTTTTTGGAGATACGTTCTGAAAAAGTGTCATTTTGGTTTCTTTCAAAGTTTCTGATATATCACTTTATTTGTTCAAAATTCTTCAGAAAATCTGACTAGAATTTTAAAATAACTTTGAATCAACCTAAACAGTACTTTTATGGCAAATTTTAAAATCACACAGTTCTGCTTGTGACAACTCACTTTTGTTAGTTATGTTATTTTCCATACTGCATCCAAAAATATCACAGTTGTTACTGAAGGGGAACAGAACAAAAATAACCCTGACAAGTTCATTTTGAAGTGCTCCTCCCACAAGTCGATATACTTAAATAGTCAAAACAGACAATTTAGCTAAATAACACTGTCAGGAAAAAGTTCTGCAAAACCAGTGAGAACTGGTGGTTTTTGAAGTATGTATTGCATTGTACATGGAAATAACTTTCATACATTTACTATCTGCTGATTTGCCTATACCTGTGCTAAATGTCAGAACCAATAGCAAAAAGCTTAAGATATTCTGAGGACAAAGTTCTAGGAACAGGTTGCCTTCATGTTCTTTATCATTCATTATTCAAGTGGCTGCTTGTAATATTTAACCTCAACCAAGTCACTACAGAAACTCATTAGTGCTCATTATCTTATGACTGCTAAACTGCCAGGCAGGGCAAGTGTCAGGGGCTGTGTACCAAGGAGGATGGGTTAACTGACAGAGACAGCAAAAAAGATGAAGAACCTTTTTATCGCTTAGAGAAAATTTCTCCTTTTACACTACCAACAGCCTAACAGTTGCCTGTAGGTCTTTCGCTACTAGAATCGTCTAAGGCTCCTTACAGGAAATAAATACTTACAAAATTTGGGAATTTCCCCTGTTTTTAGAATCTTGAGCTGAAGAACAGTAGGGTCTAGTCAGTAGCAGCGGTGTCTAGATGCTTCTATTGACACCACAGAACTCAGGGATGTTCATTTTGTGGTAGTAGTTCACATGTCAACTCCAGTTCCTCCTAAGGTGTAGAATACAAAGAGAAAGCAGCACAGCAATACCTGAACAGAATACTTTAGTGGCATATGTGTTTTCCTGTGTCTTCACTCCAATTTCTCCTGTGAGTGAACATAAAGTTGCTGAGCATTACTGGCAATTCAGGCCTACACTGCACCAGCCAACCACTTCACAAGATTCTGATCACTCAACAACCTTTTGCTTTTTCTGCCCCAAGCTCCCCCAGCCTTTTGAGTAAGCACAGACTGGCAGCTGACAGCTAGGCTTGGTGCAGGGCTCATCACAGCCACCACGTGCCACCTGGCTCCTGCCCTTCAGCCTCTAATTGCAGTTTGTCACATGAACTTGCAAATATTTTATGATAATCATGTGTAAATGTTTAACTGATCGCTCCTTAATGATAATACTGGAAACATTCCGTAACTCATTCGGAGCTTCTTTCATCTTGGCACTTTGAGGCTTCACCGTCATACAAAGAAGGCCACGCTCCACAGAGGATTTCAAGCCTAGTCTGACATCCACTAGCTGTTTACACAACTGCCTGATATACTGCATAGAGCTCATTTTGTTCTGGCAAATAGAACGATTTTAGAATGTAGAAAGATACTTATATGCTTAAACACATACATACATATAAGTGGGCTTGTACACATACACATTGGATATAAAAAATGGAACGAGGACTATGAATACAAATAGGAGGGAGTGACATTAAAATATAAAACTAAAAAATAAAGACATCACAATTTTAAAGTACTTTGATTTAAAATCACATCTTCTTTTCTATTTTTTTTTTTGATCCCTTAGGATAACTGTATATAAAAGTGTTCCTCATGCTGAAAACATTAACATTCTTCAGTACAGAGTCCTTGTTATCTCTTAGAGTAGTCTCATTCATGTTGTTTTGAAATCTTTCTAACATATTTGGAATCCCACAACAACATACTGTAGAATTATCAGTATTTCTTTGAAATTTGTACTCTGGTAACAGCAGGGGAACACAATAATGAGAAAGGTTCTATTGTACTGGGAGCCCTAGCAACAGCATCCCATTCTCAAAAAGATTAATCCCCCATTTCATTACATCCTGATGCCTTGCTGATTGTCCCCACTAAAACTGTCCATGTGTAGCCTTCTGCAAATTCCTAAAGACATAATGTGTCTGGTTTCAGAGACAGGGAATGTTTCCTTAACTCAATGACAAAAAATGAAATTAAAATTTGTTCTGTAAAAGTCAAAAGAATTCTACAGGGCAACCTCCCTTATTTTTCATGTGTGAAAAGGATTTCACTAAAACAATGGACCAAGCAATACGGCATTGTAGACAGCTGGGATTAAAGAAAGGTTTGAAGCTGTTCACATGAAATGATCTAAGGAAAAACTAGTGAATAGTGGATTTTAATGATATATTAAAGAAGTAGATAAGCTCTGAGACAGATACCTTATTCTAGAACTTTTATAATATGTCTTCATTTTCTCTGCTCCATATCATATCACCAATAAAAAAGTGGATTGTTTTTAAATTGCTCATAAGCTGCAGAGTATCAGGAAAACATGTCTTGTGTTTCGTGTTACTCAAACATGAAATATGAGTTTTCTTTGCAATTTTGCTTTAGTGCTAAGCATTTACAGAAAATGTCTTGAATCCTGAGAGTCAGGTTCACAGCTGAAAAATGGCTGCAAATGGCTGGGTGGATCTTCACTGAATAGGGATGGAAACAATGTAGATCTTTCTGCTTGATATTTTTGTAGCTAGAAAGCATACTTAGCTCCCCATTTTAGGCATCTAAGCCACCCTCCTTTCTTAGCTACATAGAGTAGTTGTATGGAAATTCAGGCCCTCCAAGTACAATGGCTAAGGGAAGGTTTTGAGGATGCCTGTTTCTCTGACTGTCTGTAGAGGGAAACCTATCCTAACACCGTTTGCGGTATGATGTGTAAGTTATTGATATTGTATACTTTGTTAAATCAGTCCAAATTTTTGTGATTCTGCACGCAAAGTCTCAAGGACTGTATCTAAGGGGTATGCTTTCATATTGTTGATATTGCATACTATCAAGACTACAGAGAAATTCAGGAGACGAGGCAGTGGCCCAACATCCACTTTCCTAGGATGTGAACTGCAAAACCTCGTCCTCAGAGTCCTGCTCTGCTGCTGCTCCAAATGGTAGTTTTACCAATGAAGCCTGGCAACCTATGCCTTTTGTGTCCTTAGTTCGCTGTTGAATGATAAAACAGGCAGCTCAAAGAAGTCACCCTGCCAACCACAGGCATACACATACCTTTCCTTGCTGCAGTGGAAAGCAGAGGATTTTTTCCATGGGCTCTGCCTGCACAATCAGTAAACAACAGGCTCTGGCAGTTGCTCTCCCTGTGCTGTGTTGGATGGCCCTGGAGACAAGCAGAGGAAAAGCAAAGAGTGCCAGGGTAGGTTGCAGGTTCTTACCTGCACTAGTTTACTCCCTGGAGTTTCACAACAATTTCAGCAACACTGATACAGAAAGCTACACAAACTTCTCTCAAAGGTATGTTTTCATCGGCCTTCTGGCTTTACAAATCTTAAACAGCCCTAATTAAATGTTCTACAGACAACAAACATTTAGCATTGTGTATATACAATTTGCTACTTACATGTCCAAAGAAACTGTCTGTCAACATTTATATGAAGGTTCAGATTCTTTCCTGTGGAGCATGGAGAAAAAGAGCCTGATCTGTAGAGCGTGATCATAACGGAGCTGAGTTTTTTGTCATTGTTTGTGCAAACAATATTCTTTGAATACTGAGAGAATTAGAGCTGATCTTTCTTTCAAATAAATCTGTCATCTTAAGAAAAATAAATTGCTGTGAAAATTGCAGTATATAGAAAAATTTCCATCATTCTCTAGAAATCAAAGTATGTTTTAAAATTTAGATGGGAGGCATGCCACAGTTAGAGACATTGCTGTTAGTTCCAAAGGGAGTCGACAAGAAACAAAACAAATTTGAAAGATACCTCCATTAGAACATTTCTTGTAATGAGAATTGGGAAAAAAAAAAATGTCTCCCTAGCTGCAGAAGGAAAAAAGAACACATTTTGTTTTACATTTAATGGTGAAGTATCTGTGGTTTTGTTTCAGGTGTCCAAAGCCAAGTTCTCCCTCAGAAACATCTAAGAAGCATCGTGTATACTACCTGCCTCTAGACCCCTGCTAGCCAAGATTCAGGTCAGTGAAACAAATTTTTGTTTGTGTCATTGATGTACTGTGGTGAGCCTGGGAAGTACAAAGTCTTTGACATGATTTGTTATGTTGCAGACTAACATTAACACGAACATGACACACAGTGAAGGCATCTAGCCTTTAGCATGTAGTCCAAATTAACACATGGACTCCCCATTAATTCTACTGGATGTATCTAGAGGTATGTACCAGCTCTGGAGATGCCTACCATGTCCACTGATAACAGAAGAAGCCTGATTGACTCTTCTGGAAGAGATGGCCAACTTTTTGAGCAACATAGGCTGGTGGAAATTAAAATGACCCTAGGACAACTGACATGGAAGCATGAAGTCAGTGAATTGAGTTGTGAACAGAAAGACAGAAGCTCACAAATTTTGGTGTGTTGCTCGTGTCCAACCAATAAGCTACCATTCAATTTCTTTTTACAAGACATGGTTCTTTTTGCATAGGAGAAACAAATATGCACTCATTTGCATGAATAACTTTTCTTCAATTCTAAAATGATACATGGAGTTAAGGTGGATGTGAATCTGTACGAGTGTTATGTCAGTCACTCCCTGGTGATTTGGAAGGCAGGACAAATCCACACATCAGTATGTAATAAGTGACTCCAGACGTGGTACACTCATGATACTGGAAGTTTCTGGCATCTGATTCTACCACTGAACCAAGGGGAATTATACTTCTGTCTTCCTCCATCTCCTGAAAGAAACTTCAAGATAATGAGAGGAAGTATCAACAAAAGGATCTGCTTGTAGTCATTTATCTTTGGTGTTAGACCATTTCTGAAGAGAGCATCCGAGCCCTAGTTCTGATCTTTTGTCTCAGCATCTTCCTTGTACCTATCAGGTCTATTTTTCCATCAGGTACCACATGTTTCAACAGTTACTGGAGGCCTAGAAGACCCATTTGATATTTTGGTGGCTGTAAAGTTTGAGGTACCCTTTCTCCAAAGCTCAGCTGTTCTGTTTTCGTGTAGAACTGAGAGAAATGTAATCAAGTGAAATATAGCACATTTTACATTATTACCATGTCTTGCCCTAAAACATGCCTCTACAGAAAAGTTGTCCTTAGTAGCCAAATTTATATCAGCAGTGGAATTTAATGGGTGCCAGACGTACACCCTTAGAATAAAATGTGCAATGAGCATATGGGTTTCCTGTGCCACTAATGGCTGCTCTAGTATACATGAATTAAAAGCCTTTTAGTGAACTCTACAAAATGAAATTATTCTCAATGTAACAAGCTAACGCAGTGTCTGTTCTGTTTGTAGAAATTCTCAGAAATAATTACTTAAAGGACTGGAAAGTTAATTGGGTTCTCTGGACCTTTGATATTGGATTTCACAACAGGCTCAATTGTAGGCACATTCCTGTTCTGTTTTGTTTTAAGACTTTGGAAACATCGAGTCCAACATCTTGAAAGTGTCTTCTTAGATTCTCTATGCCCCTGGATTTTCCATCGTTTTCAGTTATATAGAACTGATTTCTGTGTTATGTCTACCCACAATTTCAGCCTCCCAGGCAAAACAGCTATGACAGGGCATCAACTATGACAGGTTTTTGCTCTATACTGTAAAAGAAACTACTACAGTTAAACTTCTTGTGTTGTAGAGATCCCTGAGTTAGTTTGATACAGACTCCATAAATGTTTAGTTTGGGATCCTGAGGGGTCCTGTAGTCCATCCTTAGCCTCTTGTTATCTTGGCTTCACTATTGTCGAGACCTAAACTTGCAAGCTCAAGAGTCTCTGTGAGCTGCAATCTGTCTTTGATGTTCTGGAACATGCACAACCTTAAAAATAAAAGGGTCGCCTGTGCCTCTTTACAGAGGAGTCTCAGTTTCCAGCTGCTGCAGTTGTGACCTATGTGACAAATGGAATGGAAGAGAGAGTGCGAAAGATAATCTGTTATTTGACAAACATACATAACACCATACAGTGAACAAGAAGGCCAAGTCTAGGTAAACAGCAAGCAGCATAGGAGCTTAACTAGTCAATACAAGTGGAGGTGATCAAACACTGTAAACCTATTTTCACTCTGCACTGCAATCTGACTTTATACTTGGTTTGAATGCTTTAATATGAGAAAGAGAACCAGCAGCTGAAAACCTAAAGAAATCCGGATATGACTCAGGTATTGATTTAGATAAGTGTACCTGGTCTGGCTGTGGTGGAGTTCACTTTCTTCTTGGCAGCCTATACAACAGTGTTGTGGATTTGGGACCAAACAGTGTTGATAACACAGGGATGTTTTAGCTGTTTCTGTTAAGCGCTTGCTCATTGTCAAGGCTTTCTCTGTTTCTCACTCTGTCCTTCCAGTGAGCAGTCTGGGGTTTGGCAAGAATCTGGGATGGGGCATGGCCAGGACACTTGACCAAAGGACATCCCATACTGTATGGGATATGTAAAAACTGGGTAAAACTAAGTAAAAACTGGGGAGGGAAACTAGATTTTTCCAAGGTAGCTGCTGCTCAGAGACTGGCTGGGCATTGGTCTGTTATTGGGAAGCAGCGAGTGATGGTTTTTACACCACTTGTTTGTGGTTTTTTCCAGTTTTCTTTACTTCAATTGTCTTTATCTCAAGCCTCAAGGGTTTTTTGCTTTTGCTTTCCTAATTGTGTCCCCAGTCCCTCTAGGAGAGAGTGAGTGAGTTGCTAGTCAGTGCTTAGTTGTTGGCCAGACTTAACATCAACCCCTTACAATATGTCACTTTCTTTTTTTAGAGAAGTATAACATAAGAGACAACAGCCTAACTATAAATCCACTCTTTTCACATGGTTGTTGTGGAATCATGTCACCTTAATTGCTAAGTCTAAATGTCAATATACTTTGAAATATATTTTAAAAGCATTTTCAATCTTCTCCTAAACCAAAATGGTAGAACTGTATAACTATAGTGGCAACAAGTATTATCTTATATTAAAAAGGGCATTTTATGAGAGGATAAAGTATGTGAAGAACATGTGTATGCATAAAATTTATTCACTGTTTCAGTTTACATTCCAAGTAGTATATTACCAAAATAATGAACCCCACACACTCAATTTAACACCTTTGACACCTTCTACTTCCTTGGCATTTTTCAAATTGGAAATCTTTTTACAGAGAGCCCTTCCCTTAAATTGCACAAAGTTGACAATCCCATGCCAATGAAACCAAGACTTTTTGCCAAAGGCAGGGAGCAACAGCAGCAGCAAACTCTATTTCAGAGTACATTTCTTCCCATTATTTCAGAGATGGGCAAGATTATCAAGGGAGTGAAAAATAACCTTCAAATATATGAACTTGTGTTCAAAATTCCTTCTGTTTTTAGATTTCCCTCTCTTAACTTCGGCTTCTTCTCTTCCCACAGTTTTCACAATAAAAAAGGGCAAACCTCAGAATAATCTGCTAAGTACTTACGTATTTGTAGATTCATTCACATCTAAGTGAGGACTCCTCACAGCATGAAGGTCTAAAAATACGATTTCAACAGAATATACAACCTGAAGAAAATTCACAGAACTAAAAAAAGAATCAATCTAAATCGAAGATTCTTATTAAATTTTTGAATAAGTTGATCTGAAATATAATGAAAATTTTGTGCAGATTTTTATTTTATCCAAACAGTTGGGCATCCCTAATTTATACAGCTAGAATGAAGCTCATGGGGAAAGGACAGCTGGGATGACAACTTTGCTTCATTCATAATGCAGTTTTTTTCTCCTCCTGACATGTGAAACATCTGAGTGATTTTATGTTCTCCTCCCTTTCTCAAAAAGTACCAATGAAAATATCTTCCCCCGATTGAGCACATAGTTAATTTTAAATTAAACATCTGTGTCCAGGCACAATGAGCATATATATCTGTTGCGTATCAAATAACTTGCAACTGGAATTACCAACATTTGGGTTTTTGACCTCCAAACAGTTAACATTTGTCTTAAGGGAGTAGTATGAGACTGATACTGTTAGTGATAATGCATAAAGGTTTGGCAGTTTGAGTTCAGTTCTCAGTGTGCAAGGATGGCAATACTGGTGGCTGTGTGAAGGAGCTGAGAACCTATTGGAAGTTACAGCAGAGAGAACTTGGGAAGTATAGAGTAGTTATGTGCTTTAATTTCGCACTGGATAAAAAGCATTTGGGGAGGCAAGAGTCATTACTTTCCTGGATGAGTAATTGCAGACAAACTTTCAAAAAACAAGAGTTAAAAATATATTTGGTAAGGCAGGACAGGACTTTAAATATGGATCCATTCCATGGTGATAAAACATCAATAAAACATTATGTCGCTTAGACTCAAAACAGGGACAGAAATCTTGAGCTCAGAGGGAAGTAACCTCCTGAAATGTTTCAGTTCCCTTGCTGCAAGGGAGAAATAAGCATCTTTAAAGGTCTTACCATCTCAGTAGAAACACTAAGTAAGTAAGCCCAGTTATCCTTCTGAAGGCCTCCTGTCACCTCTTCACATGCAGGTAAGAAAGGATTGGAAGAGACTGGAAAAATGCTAGGTGCAAGCTAGACACTTGAGGTGGACAGGCTGGATCCTAGTCCATTTTTCCTTCCTCCTAGCCTGCTGTATTTATTTCTGCAATATTTTCTGTAAATTGCTCAAGAAGTCAGTGGATCAAGTATCTCATCAACATTTCTTCTTGCCATGTGTGACTTATGTTTACCTTTAATTCACCTGTCTGTAGCATAAAGTAATTTCACAGTGACTGGCCACTAAGCAGTACTTAATTCAGCCATGCAAATTACAAAGACAATGAATCACTGTTTATGTAAACCAGAAAATAAAGCTCTGTGCTAAGAATAATTCAACCTGTCTATAAAAAGGATTGTCCAAAAATAGCTTCTGTCCTCTAAAATTTTTCATGTTGGTTGGAGTTTTCCAAGGACTGGTTCTTTCCTTTCATCTTTTGAAAGTTGAATTATGAGAGAAAGGTCAAAAGTGCTAACAGTAGAGCAATTGATAAGAAAACCTTGTTATTTCTCCCCTCACCTCTTCATTGCATATATTCTCTTTTTCAAACAGTTCTCCAAAACAATGTATTTCTCTGAAAGGAATTATAGGAAGATGCTTAGGTATTTGGTTCCTCTCTGCCCCCATTTCTATGTTTTCAAAGTCTAACCTTAGGGTTAATTTAAATAAATTTTGAGTGCAGTTAAGCACTTGAAATCAAGCAGTGCATTCTTCTGTGAAAGAGCTAGTGGCATGTCTCAGGGCCACTACACGTGTGGGAATTCCTTTAACACCTCTGTGGTTCTTCATTCTACTCGCTCCGGTATTAGGCAGCCCAGAACTGAACCCATCTTTTCAGATGTGTCTCTCCAGTGATGAGCAGACAGGAAGGATCATCTCCTTCAACCTGTTGCCAACACTCTTCATAATGTAGGCCAGAAAACTGCTGGCCTTGTTTGTCCTGAGGGGGCACTCCCAGCACCAGTCGACTTGTTGTCCACCAGAATCCTCAGGGCCTTTTCTGCAAAGCTTCTTTCCAGCTGGTGGGTCCCCAGCCTGTGCTGGTACATGAGGTTATTTCTCTCCACTTGAAGGGTTTTGCTGTTCCTTTTGTTGAACATTATGAGGTGCTGGTTGACCCATTTCTTCCTCCTCTCAAGGTTACAATCAGCTTGAACCTAGGTCTGTAATTTGCTTTTCGGGTAATGTATACTGAAGCCAGTTCATGAACTCAGATTAAAACCCCAACCCATATTCATTACAAGGACCAAGATATAATTTTTGTTTGAATTACAGCTGCTCTTTTAGAGAAGTATTCAAATGCAATTGCCATTTTCCAGTGATAAGTGGAAACAAACAAAACTCTTCCTCCCCTTGATATCTGTATGAAAATTCCTGTTTCATTTTTTACTAAGAATTCATCTATCTTTGACTTACAGTTAGTAGAATTTCATCGTTTAGACTGAAAGCCTTTCCATTCTCAGGCCTAATTTTCCCACGTGGAAACTCTAGTCTATGGCCAATTGTATTTTTCTTTAAGTCTTTGAAAAAATTTGGTGAGTTTCCTGTAGCTATCACGACAAGATGCATCTCCTCATTCACTGCATCATTCTCTCATATCTCTGAGTTGTCTTTACATTCTCCCTAGCTGTTGAAAGTAGAACACAATATCATGTCCTGGTAGTAGTTACAGTGGTACTAAAATTCAGTAGTAATAGAGGTAGAGCTTATTTGCTTAACTGTAGGTGTCCAGTGAAAATTTACATGGTATTTTGCCCAACTTCCACTTGCCACCCCAAATAGCTATTCTCTGGTAGGTTCTTTGTCATATATTTGCAACATGGTCTTGTGTTGGGTATGAACAGTTTGTCATACAACACCAGACACCTGTTCAGGCAGCTGAGTTCTACTGACAGCATCCCTACACACAGTTCATCAATTAATACATACATTCACTTTATCATTTTAATGTCTTGATTGTAAAATTGCATGAGAAATTATGTTCATCTAAATATTTATCTCTAGGTTTTTTTCAGAGAAATTTCTTCCTAGGCTAGCAGCTGTTATTCTACTTGTCCTACCGTCTTATTCTTTTTCTTGGCTTTGGCTGCACACTTCAGTTGGTGCTGAAATTTCCACTTTACTGAGCAAATTAGAATATCCCCAAGCCATGTTCTGATTATGGTTCCAATTTTCTCAGTCTTTGAATATCAGAAGGGTTTATAATAATATAAGAAAATTGTTTTTAAGTTGTATTCCAAAGGCTAGAAGGATCTCATTTTTTAAGATGTCCCTTTAAAGTGATGTAATCCTTATGATTATAGGTAGAGACATACCAATCAACCTTCTAATGAAAGACACACTTCTTTTATATCATTCAGTCTCCCAAAATATTTAGTGCAGTGTAACATTTCAGATGCCTTACAGAAATCTAAATATGTCAACATCTTGTGTAATCTCAGTCTGCTTCATTTTCTTTTCTACAGCTGAAAGAATTATAGGGCTCTCTGTTTACTGAACATTTTGTCCTTTGTCTTTGATTTTGTACGTACTTAAAGAAAGGTACATCAGTGTTAAGACTGTCAGACTGATGCAGTCATACAGATGCAAGAGATTTATTTAAATGAAAGGAAAAGTGGATTTTATTCTTGCTGATGCTAATGGGCCAGTACATCTTCATGAATCATAAAAGGACAAAGTGCCCTCATCTCTAAAAACATTTAGCTAAAGTCTCAAAGGATGGCACCCTGAGGGTACCTTAAGGACAAGGAGAAAATAGCAGTTGAAGAAGAGTAGCAGAATGGAATTCAAGCTGCACTGTCCCATTGTTTATTGCCCCAGGGTAGGAACTTGAAAAAGATTCTGAAATAATATGAACCCCTTGAAAACATATCTGTGTTTGAGATCAATACCAAAGATTCCTGCTAGGAGGAGGTAGGGGAGAATTATCTCTTTCTGCTTAGTGGGGCTGATTTTTGGCTTTTGTGGGCTCAGCAGAAGGTGCAGAATACTTCTGAGCTGAGGAAATATCTGTGCATCTGTCCCTTGTATGCTCTTTGCATTTTGGTGGGAACATGTCATGAAAGGGAAGTTGGGAATATTGTCAAGTGGGACTTTGTGCTCCACTCATGGGAGATGACTCATTACTGTTTGATTCACCCATCTCCCCAGTATTTCTGTTCTACCAAAAGTTAAATGTTAAACTCTTAAATTCATTTTAGTATTGTTGCATCATCACTGATAACTCCTCAAAGGCATCATTTCCTTGTTCACGAAATTCATGAACTGTAAGAAAAATCAAAAACAACCGACAAACACCCCCAAC
Source organism: Chiroxiphia lanceolata (assembly GCF_009829145.1). Lineage (NCBI taxonomy): Eukaryota > Metazoa > Chordata > Aves > Passeriformes > Pipridae > Chiroxiphia > Chiroxiphia lanceolata. The sequence goes on along the minus strand of NC_045638.1, from coordinate 35,625,036 downwards.
CCCCCCCAGCAAAAACAACACACCAAAAAAATCCCCTCAAAACCAAACTCCAAAACCAATACAAGCAAAACCAATGTGTTCTATACGTAATATTTACCATAGGCCTAATTTTCAAAAGTGTTGTCATGTTTGGTTATCTTTGCGTAACTAAAAAATGCATCTAGATGCCCCAGAACAGGTATTTTAAACTGAAGAGAAACAGAAATATTTCCATTAGAGCTATAAGCACATTTATGCGGCAATTACTTCTATTTTAGGTTTTATAGTTAAAATTTGATAAAATAAAATGTGAAGGTAACTTCACATACAAATATATGCTCATTTTTTCACATATCCATTCAAATGAATCTATTTCTACATACTTAGGATGGAATATTTTACTGCATTTTTCCCATTTATTTAACTTGTGTAGTAATGAAACAATAGTGGTATTTTACCTTACTATCTGGGTACAAATATCTGTTGGGTAGTGGGAACAAGATCCAGATAAGTTAAGTTACGGTACTGTGGAATGTGGGAACCATGAAGACAGTTGCACAACCCCTCCAACAGCATCCAGCTCTTCTTTCATTGTTAACATTGTGGTAGTTTTTCTAGCTAGTTTGTTACTTTAAAAATGTTTCCAGGATATTTTTTTCAGCTATATAGGTATTTTTCTTTAGCCCTGCTATACAAACAACATGCGTGAGTAACAGGACATTTAATGAGCAGGAGATACTTACATATTATACAGGTAATAATAGGAAATCCCCTGTGGCTTTGTACCTACTTTAGTCATCTTTAAAGCTCAGTATATTTACTGTAGAGGACTGGTACCGTCAAAAGATTCTCAGCATAGAAATAAAATCCAGCACCTCATCTGTCTAAAGTTAAATTCCCCAAGTTTCAGAAAGGTATAAGGCTTCTGTTGGATGAGGGAATTATAGTCATTGTACCCTGAACATGTTGAAGATGATTTTTCTGTGTGAATGGAGAATAATGAAGAAGTTGGGCTTTAATATTTGGTATTGAAAACGGAACCTACTTTTCCAGCACACTGACCAAAAAATTGCCTCAAAACTTAAGAAGCAAGAATTAGCATAGAAAAAAGTCTGAAAAGACCTCCTTGCTGTATCCTTCAAATCCTACCAGATCTGAGCTGGCACATCCAGCTGCCAGCCATTAGCACTACATACCACGTTTAATCCCTCCCTCTTTTATCTCTTATCCTTACATTCCACTTGTTTCACCCTTATAGAGATGAGAAACATCTACCTGAAACAATTACCAAATTGAAAATAAAAATTCTTTAGGATTAGCTAGAATATTTTGCCTACTTGTTTTCTTCCAGATCATGTTGGAATTCTTTTCTAGGAGAAAATGGGTGCTAAAATGTTGTTCTTACCTTTTGATTAAAATGTGAAATATCATGCAAAAATTTGTACTGAATTAAGTTAAGAAAGGTGCTGTAACATTACATAATACCACAACAAGTGAGGCAATGCTTTAAAGCACAGTCTGAACTGTATTATTTCTTGCATTTAAGAAGGTCTTGTCTTATTTTTCTTTTAATTTTTGCAACACTAAGCCCAGATGCTTTGGACCGAACCTTTCCCTTGATGCTCTGGGGCAGCACAATAGCTTTCATTGCTATTTTTGCTTGCAGGTAGTTTTCACCTCTGTTAATGCGCCACATTTTGTTTGACAGAATGAAGAGGAGACAAAATTCCTTTGTAAAACTAAGAAATTGAAAAAAATTAGTTTGTAGTACCTATTTCACCAATTTCTAAAAAAATCAGCTAAGTACTTATGCACATGCTTAAGGACTACGAGAAACTTAATTGCAAGTACTCACCCAATTCTCTGTTAGGTAGAACCTCCTGTACCATCAGTAGTAGTAAAAGGTGAAAAGGGATCAGGTGAGGCAATAACAGCGCAGCTGCTCACAATCTAAAGCACAAATTGCAGAATCATCTGAGGCATGGGAGGGGGTGAAGAATAGTCATGCAGTATTTTCTGTATCTAAAGCCAGACTACATCACTGAAAGCAGATATCTCTGTAGAGTTCTCTTGTCTTGATTTATATGAGAGAAAAGAGACATTTATGACCAAGAATCACAAAATGGAAGACCAAGAAAAAACAAAGCTGATCTTCGTTAAGGACCAACATAGGGCTTAGTTTCTGAATGTAGTTTAGCTAAGTTTCAGTTCATCACACCAAAAAAAAACCCAAATGAGAAGCAGAAACTTTGAAAAAGTCAGCCAAAGCAGAAACTTACCAGAAAACCAGCTTTGACATATGATGCCTCCATTTCCAAAAACAACTAGAAAGTTATCCTGTATAAATTAACTCTCTCACAGATGTCTCTATGATACAGAACTGCTATCATGATGCTTAAAATAATTCTTTTTTCAAGCTCCTGGCTTCTGGATTCAAGCCTCCTTTCACATGCCCTGGTCCTGAGGCTGGTCTCTAAACAAGTTCTGGCCAAAATTCAGAGCATCTTAATAACTGGTTTGAACGATACCGGTGCAGAGGGCAGGACTGCTTTACATAACTTTACAGCTACAGTGTAGATAACGTTCTTGTAAATTAGTTAAGTTCTATGTACCATGAGACCCAAATGGCTTATCCACCCCTCACTAGTTGCTATATTGTATGGACCTGGTGTTTTCCCTGAACATTTAGACTTTGTAGTCATCATCCTAGACTACAGACATATATATTACAAAAGCTGCTCCAGTGGGCACAAGCTGGTGTTTCCCTCCTTGTGACTGATCCCTGTGCAGCATCATCAGGACTGCACTATCCTGGTTATTCATCTCCAGCTGCTGGGCTTCCTAATGTTGCATCAGTTTTGGCAGGAGATGCTGAAGTCTCCTGGCAAAATACTCTGTGCACACTCTCCCTGACTCTAGAAAGGCTGCCCCAAGACGAGCCATGGTACTGTCTGTAGCAGAGAGTCAAGGATGTTCATTACTTACACAGGGGACACAATAAGGGATGAGGTTGTTAATTCTCCTTTAAACAGCTGAACAGCATTCCTTATAAAGAATATATAGTCCTGTTTTCTATGATGCACAGAAAGAGCAGAGCAGAGCACAGACAGGGAACACTAAAAGTCACCCTACAGCCAGCTTTTCATTATGCAATGTTGCAGAGCTTGTGCTGTAAGGGTGACTGAGCAATCTTCTAGATGAAAGTCAGCTGTGAAGAATAAAATGCCAGCACGATTTTCTGATGGTTGGTTTTCAGTGCTTTCTCTGTTTTGTTTCTGCCCTTATAAATATTTTACACTTAATTGGTTTTTTATTACTGGGCTTATTGTTAGAGGTCAACATGAGGCCAGAGAGGCAGGGAAGAAGTTAACTGTTGTCCTGCTACTGGGCTTGGTTGTGGGTTTCCTAGCCAAGGATTTTCTTGCATTGATTTAACTGATGTGATAAGACACACCTGTCGAACCTTTGAAAGGTGACTGGTAAGTTTGTGTACTGCCATGAAAAGGCAGCAATTTAAAGTGTTGAGGACTGAAAAACAAAATTCTTTCAAGATTTTCAACTGTACATGCAAAAAAACCTGGGGTACCCATTTGAATTCCTTTGAAAATAAATATATGTAATATGAAAGCTATGATTTAATCATAGCATGGCTGATTTCTAGGCACTGCACAGATTTGCTTATCTCTGAACTTCTGTTTTTCTCTTTCCAGGATGTACCTCTGTATAATGAAGGTTGTCTGACTTCTTTTACATTGGTCTGTACTATATTATCCTGCCTGAATGCACTGAGAACCAGATGTGCAAACTCTCGTGATAAACGGTAGTATCAGAGACAAGGTCCCAGAGCAAGTACCTTACAAAGAATTGCTATAACTATGGCTGAAACCAAGTGGATTCTTCTTACCTGGAATTATGAAGATTGGGATGGATAAGTGACTTTTTCTAGGATTGAGATTAGGACGAAGAAGGACAAGACCAGGGCAGGTTCTGGATATGATCCTATGGGCATGATCCTCTGAACTGCTTGAAATTATCACTGGGGTGTAGAGGGTGCATACAACTGGGTTCCTGCTCATATTAAATTTTCTTCAACCAGATGTTTGGCAGGTAATATTCTGGAAAAGGCCAAGTCTAGATGTTCGGACTCAAAAATACTTTGGATTTGCCTTCCTCATAATATCAGCAATAGAGTTCTGTTTCTAGTTCAGTATCCCTGCATTTGTTAGAACAGTCAGTGGACAAGTCCTTACCAGCTTTTAGGGAAGCTGTGATCCAGTGACCCCTTCCCAACACTGTGGAACCCTGTGGTCCTTCCCTGGCCCCCCTCGCCCCTTATGCATCCAGATGTTCCATGGTCATAAGCACAGTTCTCCCTGCAAAGGTTTCAGGAGGAGAATGTGGCTCTTCCCATCTGCCAGCATGAGGGAACAAGGGAGGGATCTGTTCTGAGATTTTCAGAGACTATGGTTTATTCGCTGTTTTGGTTCTCTCCTGGTTGTTGGTTTCAGTTTTGTTTTGTTTTGTTTTTTCAAGAGGCCAGATTATAAAAGTTTGATGTGCTTTGCTGAAAAGTCAACTCAGGTAAAAGATTAGATTTTAAAGAATCACCTTTTGAAGACATTTTTCTTTTTTTGTTTGTACTAAAATAACACTATTGTTAAACATATGCTGGCTGTAAAGAATGGAGCAGTGCAGGCAGCTTGTTTGCCTTATCTGCTCGGCATTAGATGCAATTCATGTCTTCCCTGGGCCAGGAGAGTGAAAGCTGGTGTGCTGACTGCAGCGTGCTCGGACCCATCTAGAAATACCTGCCTGGAAGCTGACAGGACGTGGTGCTTTCTCGGAGGCAACGTTGACAGTCAACAGCTGGACAGTAATTTCTTAATAACTGCCAACCAAAGGGGACAGAGCACGTGCAAACATTGTGACTGGAGTTTCAAACCAAGGACAGAGGTCCCTGGATGCTTTACTAGGAAGGGGATGGCTGATGTAGGGACTGAATGAATACTGGGGGTGGTGACACAGAGAAGTGAGAAAGGCTGCCAGCATGGACGTGTGTGTATATTTTGTCTGAAAGGACTCTTAACCACAAATACCTTATTTTTAAAGGTTATTGCAGACTTGACTAGTATCCTGTTTGCACAAGACTGTACTGAAGCTGCTGGAAGAGCTGCTGTGAGATGTAAAGGAACCTAGAGTGGGAACATTGTTTAGCAGAGGAGTCAGGGTGGAGAAACTGAAATTAGTGAGAAATTGAAACATTTGGGTTTCACTTCTCAAAATGACATGTTGCTTATCAGCTCACAAATAATTGTAAAATTTACAAGGAGTTTCTGGAAGCTTTTTTTACATTCTGGGGTGGAAGAAATTTTAAATAATTTTTGAAACAACTCCACCTCATCCGTCATCACTGAAAGTTTTGTTCTGCATAGATATCTTGGATGATCATCTTTCACTTTCTGAAAAGGTGGCTCATAATAATGGCCTTTAGGAGGGTTACAGACTAGAAAAGATACAATCTCTTACTCACTGTGGCCCAGTTCCATTATTGTGCCATGTTAGATCCAAACAGTGAGTTGTCAGAAGGGTAAGAATCAATTTTAAGCAGTAAAATACATCAAACTGTGTAGTCTGCTAAATTGCTCTGAAACACGTGAATGCTTTTTTTTTTTTTAAACAGATGTCAAGTGCACAGCAAGCAAGATAAATCTTCCCATTTTCTGTGTGTTTTGATGACCATGTCTGGAAGACTAACATCTGCTATTATATTTTTGTACTTGTATGATATTTTGCAGCCAGGTCACAGGAATATTTTTGAATACAAAATCATAGTACAAAATAATAGATAAAAATTAAGTACACATTAAAACTTTTTTTTTCTTACTTTATTTTTTTTAAGTGAAATGAGGAAAGAAATATTATGTTTATATTAAAAACTTCTTTACCTACTCCTAACAGCAGGCATGTACCCCTCTATGAGCTTCATGTAGCTTTTATTCTTTCTAGTTAAGAAAATCTTTACTAAGCAGGATCATTTAGGAGTTTGACTGGAAGAAAATGGTCATGAAAAGGCAGTAAAAATAAATATGAAGATGGATGTCTGGTGAGTAAAACTACTAAAGACACAGGAAGGAAAAAAACTCACACAAAGTCATATGTGTTCTCTTCCATTTGAGACTGCATCCAGCTCTGACTGCAGTGGTGCGTGGCTGTACACACAGCCGGAGGGATTACAGCTCCACCTTACTAAGCCTGTTAGGCATCAAATCAAAGTTAGTTTCTAGGCTCCATCTACAGTCAATGGAGAAACATAGTTACATTTGGAGGGCAGGTTCCCCTGCTTTCTTCGGACATGTATTTTGCAGACTTCAAGGTGACTTGGCATGGAACGAAGTGAATTGTCTGAAAACTTGAGCACATTAACAATAAAGGTTGAAGAATGGAAATGGCCATCTCTGCTTATACTTCTTCATTCATCACTTAACTATTATCTATGTTTATTGAATAGAAAAAAAAGATACTTCTCTATTTTTATGTATCTTTGGAGGTGTCTTCTATCTTTTTTACAAAAAGAGACCTTTGGCCAGTTTCAGCAATGTGTGATTTTTATATAGGAAATATTTCTTCTTATACATTGATTCTAAGATAGCTTTTGAATTATTTCATTTAAAGTCATTAAGTTCCTCCTCATCCACAACTTCAGGAGATCTGTCATCTGAGAGTTTGTTATTATCAATTGCCATTAACATGGGACAGCCTACATCCTTTTGGTGCTATCTTCTCTACTGCATGAGCCATCATATGGAAAACACACCAGGCTTCTGTGAGATATATTCATTGTAACCCTCTGCAGATTTAGCAAGTCTGGTTCAGTTTCTTTCTTAAGCTTTTCTTGGCTGTGACCTCATCTTATCAAATGATAAGGATTTGTTCTGGTTTTCTTTTTTTCTTTTTGTGTAATTATTTTTTTAAAAAAGAACACTGCTGAAATCATTATTTTCTCTTGTTAAGGACTATGTTGTAGAAGGAGATCTTCAAGGAGATCTGAGTGCTGTATTCATACAATAGACAAGAACAAGTTGTTCTAGTGACAAATACAAAAGATGAATGTTGGGATAACCTTTGTGATAAAGACTGTGAGAATTTTAATAAGAACTAAAAAAAGAGAGGGGTCAGACAAAAGGCAATGAGATAAATTTTCTCATGTCAAAACATGCAAAATTGATTCTCCTTTGGAGATCTAAATTAATATGGATATTGCAAATGTGGTAGCCAACTGCAAAAAGAGGGAGGGAGAAAGGTTGTTTCTGCCCTCTAAAATGAATCCTGTCGAAGTCAAGGTGCAAACAGCTGTAAGTAGCTCCTGAGTCAGTATTCACTGCTCCTAACTCCAAATGCTGAGCTCTGCCAGTAGACGCTCATAAACATTAATAGAAAATAGAGCTTATTAATAGTTACAGACACTCTCAAAATCAGAGTTGTAATAATTACAGTGCTCCAGATTTTGTCTCTGGTAAATATCAGAGAACTACTACTCTTGCAACATACTTCTCTTAGTAATATATACTGAACAAAAGTTAATAAGCAATTGTGAAACAGAGCTTTGCTTTCACAGGGTGTATGATTAATGCTCTGTTGCATTGTCCCACTACAGCCACTGTGTTTCATGTAAAAATGTCATGCTACGGTGGTATTAAAAATATACAGGTTTAAACCACTCTGTTTTTTTCCATACTTTGTCCTTAAATTAAATGAATAACAAACCCCCTCCAGTAATAGGCAGAAGGATTGTCATATTTCTTTACTTGGCTTTGAAAAAGTAGTTTTTCTTGACACTATGAACACTAGATCCCAGTTTCCTTGTTGGTGCCAAATCTTGTAACAGAGCAAAGGCTCTTGAGCTCATACATCAAGAGCTCATACATCAAGATACATCTTACCAGAGTTCCTTGGTAAGATCCCCAAACTGTGACGTATCTAAGAAAGCAGTAATTGCTTTTTTTTCTCCCATTTAAGTTTTGGTTTTACCTGGAAGAAGATATAAATGCTGAAAGATGAAGTTCTTCAAATAGGGTAGCGAGCAAAGACAGAATGTTTTTAGAAATGCCACATAAGCTAGGAATAACTAACTCAGGAATAAATTGGGAATCACAGTGAAATTCTTACAGAAAATTCATTGTACTAATAAATAAAGACAGAATATTAAGTGATACAGTACCAGACAAAAAAATTCACAGAAGCTTTTGGGAAAGTGGAAATCACATGATATTTCAAGTGCCTGTGTGAAAACAGGTGTGTAGTTGAACGGAGCTTGAATTTTACCCAAGACTACCAGCTGCAACGCTCAGCTTTCACACTACTATGCAAGCATGTTCTAAATGTGCAATAAAAAGAGTGTTGAACTCAACAGCTGCCCTACACATCCAGACAAGGCAGGCTTGCTCTTCTTCTCTTCCACATGCATCTCCACAGGTTTATCCTGCCCTGGAGTCAGGACCAAAACCTGTTGGGGGAAACCTGAAGTGTGGCCACAGCAGTCCTCAAATCCAAACCTAACCAGTCTCCTCAGTCCTCTGGCATGAGCTGGGAACCCCAAGCTGCTTTAATAACTGAGCACATTATTTTTTGGGAAGGTGACTGGCGTCAGTGCCATTTACAAAGTAGCTTTTTCAGGGGCACATGGAGATGTAACACGACACAGACAATCCGCAGGTGAGGTTATAAAAATAGTAAGCCTACAACAGAAATGTATAGTGGCATCAACTGATAAATAGACAATATATTAATCTCCTCTCCCCCAAAGCTACCAGGAGTGATTTGGGTGCTTTTCTCCATTACTGAAAAATTTCCCATACTCTTTTCCCTTGCATTTTAAGGTGAAAAATTTTTCCGTCCCCGGAGTGGCCCTCTACACTCAGGCAGTTGAATGAATAGTGATATCTTCTGCCTGGCTGATGAACAGCACAGCACTGCAGGCAGAGTTCAAATTGTGTATTTACCGAGGACTCCCATAGTGCTGCAGTTCTCTAATAAGTTAGGTATGCATACACTCTACTTATGTGGATTCCTCCAGATGCCTTTGCCTACTCTCTGTCTTTTTGACACACTGGAGAAAAGGCTAGTAAAGGCTGTTTTGAATCAGGTCCTCAGAAGGAGCTATGTTTCGTTCTCCCCTGAATCCCCAGCCCCCTATTTCCACAGATGCCCTGGCATAGCTCTGCCTTATCCATGTCCCAGGTCGAGTAGGATGCCTTCACTCAGGACCAGCTCTAGCACAGGGCCAGTGTATCCTTTCAAGCTGGAGTCCTTCAGCCTGGTGACTGCAGCAGTGAGCCTGTCTGATGGGGTTGCTCCATGGCTCCTCTTGTCGCACCAACACTGCTGCTGGTGGACTAGGGATGTGAAACCTCACTGGTGAACAGGTCTGCATGCATGTGTGTTTCAGATGTCACTGAGATGACCCGCAGAAGGTCCCCACTAAGAGGTGACATGAGTGCAGTTCAGGGGGCTGTCCAGAGAACCACTGAACAGTGAGAGGTGACAGGGGTCAGGGGAAGAGCTTCTCGATTCAGCCCTGCTGCTGAGGCACGTCCAGAAAATAAGGTCCCAAAGGCGAAGAGGCTGCCATGCTGTCAGATGTCCTGGGTGTCACAACTTCAGCTCTTCTCACTCAGAAGTGACCACTTGCAAACGGCTATTAGTTTTCTGCCCATGGGCTTATAGAACACTTAACTTGTGTGTATGCAGACAGAGGCTGCATGCAGATATATATGCACTAAAATTCCAAATTCCATTTCTACCATCACTTACACAGGAATAGTTTTAGCTTTCTAAAAATGTGATTCATTTAGATTGCCTATCTGCTTTTAATGTTATTGTTTTCAGTATAAATCTTTCATAAGGTCACCAAGTGCCCCAGTTTCATGAGTGTCCCCTTTTCATAATGTCAGTCACAGAGAAAGTAAAGTGCTCTACTTTTTAAAACTATTGAAAAGTCTTCTGCTGCCTTGGGTGGATAATTATTAAGCCTTTGTGAAAGAGAAGAAGAGGATTGTCACAGGAAAGAGAGACATTTTAAGGTGATAGCAAAGTAATTTTGGTTTCCTGTTGAATGTACATCAAATGCTCCCTGATCATTTACTGTTATGTTTTCCTGCCATACCATGTTGCTCATATGCATGCATATTTAAACCAAAATTCAGATTTTAATGAACAATAATTTTGTTCACTCTCAAGAAACGTAGTTACAGCTGTCAAGAAAACTATCAAATTTTATTCCACTCAAGTTTATCTCTACTGCTATGGTAGAAACTGAAACCAGAACACTGATCCAATGCATCTTTTGATTTGCAATGAAAATACTTTGCTCTTTTTTTTTTTCAAATTAATAGTTAATTTATATCATACTTAGAGGCTGAGTCAAACTCTAGCTTGTTCTTCCCCGGCTTCATCTAAAAGGTGAGTGAATCTGAAGTAAAGAGTGAATGGTGCCAACTGCTCGATGGTGTTAGCCTCATTTTCCATATCTAGTTCTGGGCTTGACTGTTGAAAGTCCCACCTCCAGGTGTGGGCTTTCATTACCTTCTCACCCACGGTCGAGTTCACGAAAATTAAAACTAAAGTCATGTCAAGAGTGAAAAAAGAGTTAAGAATATAAAAGGTTGGAAAAAGCTATCTTTTTTGGAAACAGCAGCAAACTCTACTTTGTCATGGCTGGAGTTATAACCCTTTTTAGATGACTTCCATGCTTCTGTTTAGATGTCTTCATCAGAGCTATGAAGCAAAGCACCTGAGCTGAGCAAACAGGGTAACATCTGGCATTCAAAAAATTCAACTATCTTTGAAATAGCAAACCTCTTTCTTCTCTTTGTCTTTTTCTTTGTATTTGTTTAACCCTTTCCCTACCAGTCAAGGATAATAATTATTAGTTTTGTGGATTCCTCACTGAATCCCTCAAGTCAGCTCTTTTAAATTTAAATTGGTGTGCTTTCAATGTCTCCACTTATATCAAGGTAATAAAGCAAAATTCAGTTCCCTTCTTCCTAACCCATACTTTTATATCACTCTTGATCAAGTCAAAGCCCAACAGCAAAAGCAAAATGGACCAAAATCTGCCATTTCTTTTCTTTATTTTTTTATCAGAGAACACACCAATGATGATGTGGTCTCTTAAAATGCATAATAAACTATAATGTCATGCTTAAATGAAGCTACATGGCTCCAGTATGTTTCATTTGTGCACCTTATTTCTTAATTTCAGCACTCAATTGGTCTTGAAGGTCTGTGCTTCAGAGTTTTGAATGCTTTCTAAAGGGAATTTTATTAGATCCTCACTATGCAAAACAGCTACTTGTGCATGTCCAGGAGTCCTGCAAGCAGAATGTAAGCTCTATCAATGTGTTTACTCAGATGAAAAAGAAAAAAAAAACCAAAAAACAGATTGCTCCATAGCTCCTATCCTGAAAGGGAAGCTGCCAGTGCTCACTGGCTGTTGCAAGCTGCCAGCGCTCTCTGCATAGGCTTCTTCATTGAAACCTTTTGCCCTCCTAAAGTAAATGGGGAAACCGAATCTAAGAGATAAGAAGCCCACAATAACTGCACACAATTTAGTTCCCAAATGGAGCCTAACATGATTAAAATAATAAGCATCACACTGTGCTCAACAACACTTAAACTAGTATAACTAGGGTATAGAACATTAAACATGTCTCCAATGCAAAACATCTGAATTTAAAACCGCAACAGCAAGTCTGGGAGAGCATTAAGGTGTGGGTTAGACTGCTGTCAGTCTAAATGGGCTAGTCAAGATGGGGAAGGCTTACTGACACGGCCAAAGCCTGTCCAAAAATATAGTCCATGTTTTCCTCCAAAGAAAATCATATGATGGAAAGGTAGATCCCCTCATTGAAAAAGTGCCAGCGATCTTCATCTTCAACCAAGTTCTAAATCTTGAGGTTTTCATGATGCCACTCATTAGATCCTTGCCTGAATACCAACACGGCCACAGCCTCTGTCTCCTCTAAGGCAGCAGCTGTCCTCTGGACCAGAAGGCTGGGGCTTCTGGGACAGTCTCACAACACCACGTGAGCAGGTAGCAGTTTTCAGAAGGTACACCAAGTATTGGGAAGTATTAAGAAAGGAGAAGAAGCAAAACAGCAGCAGTAGTATGGCACAGTGTAACTCTATAGGGTGTTTGCATCTTGAACACTTAATAGAGATCTTAGGTCTCCGTCTAACAAAGCAAAAGTAGGAAAGATCCAATGAAGGCATTGACAAGTGCCAAAGGAGGGAAATGGTGTTACGTGAAGAATGACTAAATAGAGTGAGAGTTTACCACGTGGGAAATGGACAGAAACACAGCACAGGTAATATTCTGGCTGACATGAATGTCAACAGGCAACGGGTTTTCCCCGTCTCTTTCAGTGCAAGAAACAAGGGGAATCTGGTGAAACTAGCAAGTAGCAGATTTAAAACAAAAATAGGAGACTGTTGTTCACATGTTGCATGTGTAAACAATGAATCTTTCAACTGGATATGGTGGAGCTAAAGGTTTGCGTGAAGTCAAGTGGACAAATCAAGGGGATAAAAACTGCACTAGTGACTCTCAAAGGCAAAGACTACTTCCCTGCCCCGGAGGTCTCTGAGCCACAAGTTGCAGAAGACTACAAAAGCATTTTGAGGAAGTATTTCTGAGTATATAATTATTGTTAAATAATTATTATTGATAATTTTTTCTTATTGCTAATATGTTACCAGCCCTCCTGGGCACTGCTGGAGAACACAGGGCCTGTTAGAATTTTCTTGGCCTAGTGTTGAATATATTAGAAATGGAACTGGAAAAATGTAAAAGGGAAACTCATAGTTTAAAATACAGGGAATATGCACCAGGAGATTCTTTTGTTGTTGTTGTTTAAATTACAGCCCACCGTAGCTCTTTCTGAAACCGATATTTCATGGTTTCAATCATCTTGGAGGCAACAAAAATATACAACTCTTTTGCAGTCAGTAAGTGCTGTACATAATTTTCCCTAAATAACTGGTTCTCTGGGACATCCACTATTGCCTTTGACAATTCAATGGTCTCTTTGGGAACAGAAACGATTTCTGACATATTAAGCTTTGTCTGATAAAAGGGCTCCCATAGTTTTCTATCATATGTCAATTTTGACTTCTCTGGCAAACTGAGAATCTGTTGATTAACAGCAAAATCATCCACAATATATGGAATGCACTGTGATACACACCAAGAAATACTTGTTCTGTAAAGTCACCATGCATAATACTACGTCATCAGATGACTTTGGTCTCCCTGTTTACAGAAAAATAATATGTGTCACGTGAAAAATGCAAATGTGCCCACTGTCATCAGGTTATTATTGTGTTATAATGACAACAGGCTTTGCAGCCCACACCTCAGTCCTGTAATGACAAACAAACTCCAGCTATCTCCTGTTTGTCATTTTGAGAATAACGGCATACATTTTAAATGTCTGAGTGTTACTTGAACTGAAGCAGAAATCTCTTTCATGTATCAGAATGTATTCTTCTGATTTATGGCATTGATTCAGGCCTATGAGCCTTTCAAAACACCTGAATATACTTTAAGTTGCACTTCAAACTATGTAGCTACATTGCCTGTGGCTGCATAAGTTTTGGATTTATTTTTATAAATTTTCTTGCTTTCTATAATAAGAATGGGCAGGTTAATGGCATCTGAAATGGTTCAAGTTACTGTATATCCAAACTGAAATAATATATACCTGGCCACAACGTGATCTTTATACAATCAGTAACTTTTACGACAGCGATTGTCCATTGAATCTGAAAGAAAGAAGTAGAGTACAGTTATCTGTAATTAGCATTGAGCAGTACGTTAAATAGAATGGGATGATTTTTCTAGTTCCTATTGTTCCACTCTTATTCAGGAATATTTGAGTCTCCATTTTGATGTGAAAACGTTGTTGAAAAAGGAGTAATAAAACAAAAGCGAAACATCCAGCTGTCCCATTTGTTTTTATTTGCTTTGTGTCACTGAGGAGTCATATGCACCAAACACTGTGCCCTTGATATGATGTGAATTCTTCCATTTAAGAAAACTGAAGTCTAATGTAGAAAAGGGAACTAAACCAATTATATCTACTGATGAATTTTTTAGGTTTTTTTTCCTTGGAAAAATTATACCCATTTCTACAGAAGGCAATAAATACGCAGGAAGCAACAGATACTCTGAAAGGAAAGTGAACGGTTTTTTTTAGAGACTAGTTCTGTGTCTTCATTGGTGATTTTTTTTTTTTTTGTAATACTCTTATAAGCAAAACTTTCTGGAGAAGAAGCAATAACTAAATAATTTGTGCCCAGGTAAAAGAAAACACTAATGTGAAAAAATAAATAGAACTTACAGTTTCTCTTTGAGTTGCAAATTGTATTTTTCTTTCACTGATCATGCTTCAGAAAGACACATTTTAATTGGCTGTAGTAGACTCATTTCTGAAGATGTGAGAGATTCAGTACTTTTTATTTTAATCATTAACTGTACTGATATCAGAAACCAAGTAGAGAAGAAGAGGAAGGGATATTATAATATTACTTTTAGAGTAATTTTTCAGATTAGAGACGTTTGAGGAGAAAGCTACTGACTTGTGCAAACATTGTAAGCAGTTTCAAAAAAATTAATTTTTCACTCTGTAAAAATATTCTTGAGAACAACTATCCAGAACAAAGATTTCCTAAACTTCTGCTGAAGCATAAACAAAATAGCCATCTTCAAAAATTAAATCAACTTTTGCTTTGGTGAATTGGAATTAATTGTTAATAGGAATGGGATCTGGACTGCAAACATAACCTTCATGAATCAAATAGCATCCTTCTTGAAGAAAGGGATGTTTGACACACTCAGTAATTTTTCTGACATGTACCTATTTGTCTGTTTTTATTTGTCTTGCTATTGATGTCTGTTCCCATTCTTCTTGCTCATGATTCTTTCGTAGATGGTGTGGTCTGTAGTTGACATCTGCTAGCAAATTATAATGTCTATATTTTAATGAAGAACAACACTTACAGTAAGACGTGAACAGAGCCACAGGGGAGAAGAAGAGTGTGTGGAAAGCAGACTGGTTGGTATGACTGTACAACTGTCATAAACAAATAAAGGCAGACAAGTAACCCTTTGGAGTTCAGATGATGAGTGGAATTGGGCTGGCTGGGGACCTGAGCAGTGAGGGGACAATGAATGACATTCATCAAGTCATTAATCACGAGACAGCAGAGACAGAAAGTGTTTGGGTACTCTATATGATCCACCATCTTCTATTACTAAGAAAGGAATAAGGGTGTTTCATGGTCTTGTTCTAAACTGTCCTTTAAACATGAGGGTTTCCCCATGGCACACTTCTGAAAAGTTGAGGTGCCTGCCCTGGCTTCCACTGTAGCTGTTACTTCTTCAAACAGAATCCTTGGATGTGTCTCCCTTCTGCAACAGAATCACAACATTCATGCTGCAGTGGTGGTCAGCAGAAGATTTGCACACCAAGACCACGCCTTAAAACCCTAGATGGAAGCACTGTTTGGGCTCTGAGTACAAAAGTCTTAAAATTCATGAGAGAACCTCAGAGAGAGGGAACAACTCTTTTAGGGCTACATATACACCATATATATTCTAAAGCTCACTAAAACCCCACAAAATATTTGTATTTTGTGAGGAAAAGTCTATGTTTCTGGCTTGAAATTTGACTGGAAGAAACTGCTCTCAGGACATGCTGCATCAATGTGATTTACCATGGCTTCAGATGGATTGTAAAGTCACAGCAGCAGCTCTCCCAAGAAAGAAGGTCTTGGGTCAAAGGTGAATGATCCTGTAAGAGATGCCCAAGATTTCAATATCCTGTGAGAAATGTCTAACTTGAATTTTAACTTTAATATTGGATTATATTAAGGCAAATTCTACTGGGTAAACTTTGGATTAAAACATGTTGGACAACATAACTCTTTACAGACTTCATTATTTAAAGAAAATGACACTAAATTTAACAAAGAGATATGAAAAAATAAATATTAAACCAAATTCTCACAATTACATTTATGTAGAGAGAGAAAGAAACAAAGTCTTTCATGTGTACAATCTCTATCTGTGAATATGCATATGTGTATATACATATATATGTGTGTGCGTGTGCGTATGCATGAAACAATCTATTTTTAGTTTTTTTCAAGCAGTAAACTTAATCTAAATGCAATGTCATAGTATCAGCTAAGGCAAATTGACAACAGCTTTTGCTTTACCTGGAAGTTGAGAGATGCCTGATGAACCTTTTTGGCCTGTGATGGGATGAAGTATCAGCAGCTCTATGTGTTGCCAGTTTCCTTTCATGGCTGAAAGTGGTTCTGGTTCTTATTAAGCAAGTTCTGTGCAGCAGTTATGGCAGGGATGGGATTTTTGTTTATCATTGCACAGCCACCTGAAGACAGAGGCCTGAACTCTTCTGCTGTAAAGGAGCTCACCCTCGTCATCTGGCCCTCTCAATGGTAAAAAACTCCTGGATTACTGAGGAATACTGCAGGTGTGCAATACTTGAAGTTTTTTTTACCATTGGAATTCTTCCCTGTGAGGGTGGTAAGGCCCTGGCACAGAGAAGCTGTGGCTGCCCCATCCCTGGAAGTGTTCAAAGCCAGGTTGGATGGAGCTCTTAACAGCCTGATTTAGAGGAAAATGCCCTTTTCAGTGGCAGAGGGGTGGAACAAGATGGTCTTTAAGGTCTCTTTCAAACCAAACCATTCTGTAGTTCTATGGTTCCATAATTGCATGGACTTTTGGAGGATCATTTGAGTTACAACCTACTGCATTGAGACTTTCCAGACATGTAATTTGATTTGGTTTGAAGTATGTAAAGTGAGCATATACCTGTCTGAATTTTGACATAGCAGAATGCTTTCTACCTACTTTGATGATGATATCCGGTATGTACCCAGCTATCAAACATTTATCTACTTGCACAGTGGATTCTGCACAAAACTCTAAATGCTTCTTATCTATCCATCTACCTGTTTAACATATTCCTAAAGCCTTTGTCATTTCCATGAACTATGGTTTTCAACACTAGGACCGAAGAACAAGAGAGGTGAAAGCAAATTTGTGGTCTGTTTTCCTTCACCAAATTAGACATATGAATAGAGCAGCTGTGAATTTTTAACAAAAGCATGTTTTCATAAAAAGAACATTATCACTTCAAAATAATATTTTAAATTATGTCTTATTTTTGAAAATCTAAAAATTACTTTTTCTAATTTTGTAAAATCACTTAAAATTCTATTAATTTATTTTTATTTTACTACATGATTTCATTATGTCATGGAAGTACTAAGAAGCATCACTGTGTATAAAGTGGTACAAATAAATAATGGGGGGCTACAGTATGACTAGAAACTGCTTTGACTTAAGAAGAAAAAAACAAATAATCAAAGATTTATTAAGTAGCTGCTACCTTTATTTTAAAATCATATTCCAATGTCACTCACTGTTGTAATTATGATTACTTTGACATTCTTTAGCCCCGAATCTCAGTATTTGGGAATGAAAATAACTTCCCAAACAAAGCTTGCAAATATCATTCCTACAGGAGTTTTTGAAGTGTCTGTTATTTGGTTTCAGATTCAGAAAAAAAAAATCCAGAAAAATAGAGATTGTAAGGGTCTATGATTACTGTGTTGAGAATGTTCCTTAAAATACCTCTATAACCTCTATGAAAATGGAAATGGCACTGTTGGCATCGAAGCCGCTTCTTTATCTCAGAGTAGTGTAGTGAAACAGAGACCAATAAGCCTTGAAAGAGTCTTGCAATTGTTTGTAACAAATGCTGGAAATGTGAGGGGAATGGCAGTTGTTCTGCTTTGTGCCTTAATAGAAAAGTCCTCTCTATCCATAACCTTTTCTGTACAGTTAGTAATTAGCTGTTTATTATGCTGAGAACGAATTTCTTCTTTCTGACTTCTAACCAGTCTAATTAAACCCAGTCATTAATGTAAAGACTTCGTATGAAAGAGACACTTCATACCTGATCAAACAATTATTTTGGAGGGTGCTGATCCTCTTATAACTATTCAGGATATGTTTCGGTTGATTGGAGATGTGGCAATGGCACAGCATATTAACAATATAATGGAGATGAATGGCTATGAAGTTTAAAATTATATTTCTGCTCTGCTGCTTCAATAAAAACTATGCAAAAACTGTCTTGCAGTGATGACACGAAATATTTGTAAAATTAGCATGCAATTGTCATTGCTTCCAATGGAGCTGTTAAGTTTTTAATAAAAAAAAAATATTTTGACATTTCAAAGTACATCAGTAACATTTCAATATATGGTTTCACTGTATACACTATATCACTCATGATTGCACAACTGCAGCCTTTATGACTTGCTCATTTCCTGCAAAGATAAAAACTAATATATCCTTTTGTTTTTTGCATGTGTCTATGGACAGATTTAACTAGATTGTTCATTGTTATATTTCCTATGCATCAAGATTGGTTTGCTGTCAGGAGATAGGACTACTTGAGCAGTGAAAAGATTCTCTATGTCAGTAAGGCTGTCAGAATTGGGACCCCAGGACCTCTACAGTAGGATGTAAGTGGGCAAGAATTAACTGAGTTTTGGCTGGGGCTTGAATTGATGAGGTAACATAATGGATGGTCTGACTGAAATGGAAAGACTTAACATCTGGTGAAATTCGATGAAAATATAATTTTCCAAAGAGGATGACACAGACCAAGGTCTGTTTATGGGAGAGGATTACCACTGCTTTCAGAGCATCTGCATAAGCAACACGGGTTGTTGCCAGCCTGACCCTCCATACAGCACTGGGGTTTCTCAGGGCATCTCCTTGGATGCACGCTATCCAGAAAGGGAGGAAAATGGGAGAAAAAAGGTAGGATCTGCATTTTCAGAGAAAAGTGACCTATGAACAACTAATCTGAAATCATGGCTAGGCTTCATGAATGAAGATTTGGGATTTGGGTAATCTGAAATACCTATTTGATATATGCAGCAGGGTGTCATGTTTTATAGCTCCCAGTTTCCCAACAGGAAAGGTCTGTGCCAGCTGCATATGTCCTGCCTTTAGGATAAGACTCTGGCAGCTAAGGTATTGCCATACTCTTTTGTAAGTGTTTCTTTTTTTTTCAAGCTAATGAGAAAACTCTCAGAAGCAAAGAGAATGATACATAGATTAAGACACTGTGTGTATCTTTGATAGGGTAAAACAACTGAATGCTCAAGCATATTATAAACAAGCAAACTAAAAACCTAAAAGAGGATGTTATCTTTATACTTCAGGCATTAATCAAATACCAGTCCAAGGAATTAGGAAAGTACTTGCCCCCCGAGCAAATAAAATATTTATTGTGTGGACTTTAATTATTAGACTGTCATATAAAATATCTATTACTAGTCACTGTCAGACCTGATGGTATTAGATAGAAAGGCCATGGGGTTAGATCCTGAATGGTTACACCCGATTTCATACTTTCTGATAAAAGAAAAACAGCTGCATTTAACAACTGCATTTGATGAAACAATATGGGAAAAAAAAATCCCTTTATTTCAACAAATGTTTGGTGAGTTTTATTCAGTAAAGTAACAGCAGAGAGCAAAGTTATGAGGATTTATTTTTTTAGGCTGTCTGATCCCATTGTCTGCCCATATCGAGGGCAACACAACTCCCAACCAAAAATACCTTGTCAGCTTTGCATGTTTGTTATTTCCAGGTTCTGAATCCAGTCTAGAATAATCCTTTGTAATGTGGGAAAGGATCAGAATAAGCATTGCTTAGAGAGGGCAAAAGAAATATAAGAAAGCTAAGCACTTCTCAAAAGTAAAGATGGCAAATCTGTGTTTTGTTTGAAGCAGCCCCAACTCCTGCTGAAAGTGAGGAAAGGGTGAGCTGGAAGAGCATGAAAGAGCAGGCTGTAACCCGTGTTCTTGAAAACACAGAAACCACACTGGTCAGTACCTTAGGACACTTAGTTCTTACATGAGAGCTCCAGATTTGCATCTGTCCCATCCCACTGCCCTGGTTTCACATGCATGCTGCAACTCAGAGACCATTTGTTACTTTGTCATTAGACCTCTGCCTCTGTAGAGGTTTCTGTTCTGCACATGAAAAATCTTAAACTTTCCTAACTTTTTTTTTTTTTTTGATGGGGTCAGAGGAAGACAACATGAGATTTGTAAGTAAAATCAGAAAAATTCATATAATCATAGAATCATTAAGGTTGGAAAAGACCTCTAAGATCATTGCTTTCAACTGCTAACTCTGCACCACTGTGTTCACAACTAAACCATGCCCCCAGGTGCCACATCCACAGGTTCTTCGTATGCGTCCAAGGATGGTGACTTCACCACTTCCCTGGGCAGCTTATTCCAATGCCTGACCAGCCTTTCAGTGAAGAATTTTTTCCTAATATCCAATCTAAATCTCCCCTGGCATAACTTGAGACTGCTTCCTCTCATCCTGTCATGTACTACCTGGGAGGAGAGACCTCACCCCACCTTGTTATAACTTCTTTCAGGTAGCTGTAGAGAGTTATAAGCCTGAAGCTTCTTTTCTCCGGGCTAAACTGCTCCAGCTCCCTCAGCCACTCCTCATGAGACTTTAGCTTTCTATTCTGTTCTTCAAAAAACTTTTAGTTTTGATAGAATTTCATAGAATATTTTGATAGAATTTATTTTGACAGAATAAAAGATCTGTTATAAAATTCCATATATGAATGGACAGTTATGCCACAAATCATTAAAATTTAAGCAGATCAAGTAGATGAAATCCTGTTGAAGATTCACGCTGAAACAATTCACAAGTGGGAGGCTCAGGGGAGACCTCATCACTCTCTACAACTATCTGAAAGGAGGTTGTAGCCAGGTGGGAGTCGGTCTTTTCTCCCAAGCAACCAGCAGTAGGACAAGAGAGCATGGTCTTAAGCTCTGCCAGGGGAGGTTTAGGTTGGATATTAGGAAGAAATTTTTTACAGAGAGAGTAATCAGCCATTGGAATGGGCTGCCCAGGGAGGTGGTGGATTCACTGTCCCTGGAGGTTTTTAAGATGAGACTGGATGTGGCACTTAGTGCCATGGTCTAGTAACCACAGCAGTGTTGGATCAAGGGTTGGACTTGATGATCTTGGAAGTCTTTTCCAACCCGGTTGATTCCATGATTCTGTGAATAGCTCGTAATATTCTTTACAGATCAAAAGTTGCTGGAAAGGAATTAAGACCTAACCTTGGGTTCATACAAGTAAATGGTCAGTTTCTGCTCATTTTAATAGTAAATGTTCCCAAAGAAACATCTTCAAAAGCATTCTGCTTTCACATTGCCCCAGTCCGTTCTACTTACAATCCAATACCAACTGATAGTTCCCATAAAGGTTATGATCTGAAACAAGAAATGAAAAATAAGATATTGAATTATAATGAGTAGTCGTGCAGTCTTATCTTCATGAGCTACAACCCATCTGGATTTCTACACTTTAAGATCGGAATGAACCTTCTTTGTAGAATAAGTACCTTCACTCTCTCTGAGAGGCAGGTTCATGTGAATAAATAGTGTTATACTTATTTAAATAATTTGTAGTGCTATTCCCATTGTTCAAGTTCTCGAGTGTCTTATTTTATCATTTTATTGTAATCTTCTCTGCCTCTTGTACTGTGCTTTCCATTAGCTGTGGATGAGATTGAATCCTCTGTTGGAGCTGCAGCTTGCTGGCTTTCATCATTAGCAGATTACACTTTGCAGGACTTGTAGGTGTGCACTGCTGGAAGTTATTCACTGGTGACACCTTCACTTAGGTTTCTAAAACTTCAGAATATGAACTAGTCACTGCAGCCTCTATCTAGAAGGCTCATCATCTCCCTCTTATAGAGATATCTGTAGCAGCGGGGAGGAGTTTGCCTCTAGAGCTGTTACTCCTCCCCACTGACTAGGGCAAGTAAAGACAGTCCTTTTGATCTGACTTTCATATCTGCATTTCTGATGGTAACAGACAAGTGAGATTAACCTTGCCCCAAAAATTTATGGAAGAGATTCCTGAACTGAAGACTTACTTGGGGTATTGACTATTTGGTTTAATATGTGCTGTTTGGCTCTATTGATCACATGGCGTATTTATGTTCATAGCTAAGTATACCTTATAGACCTGAATTTCCAGTGTGAGTAGCCTTAATTAGAATATGATAATAATTTTCTTCCATATTTTGCTATTTATTTTCAATTTGCTTTTTTTTTGGTCAACATTTCTACCGTCCTGGGTTTTGGAATATTCATGCACAAAAAACGTAAGAAGAGTGAGAATGCAAAGGCTAATTCACTTGAAAATTAAAGCAGACTTTTCTGGATGGCTCATAAAATATTATTTTCCCATTTCTAGTCACACTTTCTCTTAGATAATATTGCCTAGAGACAGTTGAGTGAATAGATATTATGTAGAACCAGCTGCCTAAGGTACTTCTAGTAGTGCAGATTCTATTCAAAGTCCACTACTTGTGTCATAAGGCTGAAGTAGAAACCAAGAATGTGTCCCAGAAGACATCCTCTGCAAAATGAAACTAGGGAAAAATAATTAGAAAGTGAAGCTTCTTATGAGCTCAATTAAAAGGCTACTTCAATTTTGCAAACATCATCTCCCTGGCCAGCACAGCTGAAGAAGAGAAACAGCTTCCTCCAGAGGACAATTCAGAGCATGGAAATCTAGATTCTCACTCAGCAGAGGTTCCTCAGACTAAAAGACAGCCAGTAATTTTTAGTAACAAAAATCATGTAGTATGACCATCCTCATGAGAAAAAAAAATGTTTTGGCACTGGTTTCTGCAGTCCCTACTACGGGTAGGACTTACTCCAAACAGTAAGGTCACAAGAGTATGCAGTGTCACAGTGGCTTAAAGTTGTAGAGTTGAATACTAACATTCATATCCCTTATCACTCTTAATCACTTCTCATTTCCAACTCTGATGAGTAATGCAGTGCACATTTCCAACTTTGTGTTTCTGCTGGAGCTTTCCAGTCTCCAGCAGATCAGCTAAAATTGTTTGGATTCCGGCATTTATAAAACTAATTGGAGGGAGATATTTGCATACTTTATTAATTTTAACTGTTGTTTTAAGCTTTGATTTTGGAACATTAGAGTGCTGATGCAGATAATATGTTTTATACCTGTTTGTCGTGAGAGAAAAATAACACTAACAACTTAATTTTCAAATATGCTAAAAATCTAGTAGACATTTTCATTTGTTTATATAATAATATATTTATAGATCACAACATTTTTTTCCATGAGATAATTACAGCAACATTTATGGGTCCCTTCTGGCAGGTTTCTTAGCCTCCTTTGTTAAAAGAATGATTGCTTTCAAAGACCATGATTTCTCATTTGCTGAAGGGCTGCTACATGAAGATTTTACTATGGGGAGATTAGGAAACAGCTGTTTTGCAGGGTAAGCCAAGGGAAAGACATGATGCATCTTCACATCTTCATGCCTGATTGAACGTTATAAATCTTGTTTCTTCTCTTGTGCTCTGAAAATTTTTGTGGGCTCAGTCCAGGCATGAAAAAAATTTTTTTTTGTTCTAATAACTCAATCCCTACTAAATTGGTTGCTTATAAGTAATCTGTAAAGAGAGCAAAATGGCAGTGTTGACAAGTGCATATGATCCTGGCAGAAACAGATTACATAACCAACCATTACTCCAGGTAAAAAAAATTAGATGCAGATCACTTATTTTTATTGACAATTTTAAAACGAACTGTGAGCTTATGTAAGATGGAGGTACAAGTAAGCATGCCATAATGCAGTATCTTTCAACATTCTCAAACCAATTCAATCAATACTGCAGAATATTAGAATGAAATAAATCAACGGTGTAAAAGCAGTGCATTAAAATTCATTGTGCATGGGAATTTCAACTTATGAAGGAACAAAACAGCTTTATGATGTATGCTTCTGTGAGTAAATTTCACTGAGATATAGTACACCATTAACAGGCATTTCTCAAGGACAGGTTCTAAAATCTTGAACTTGACTAAAATAATACATTTGAAAATGTGCACCAAACTTGGAGAAGAAAGGATGCAAAATGTGTACTCTAGTTAAAATTCAACATTCATTACTTATTGCCACAACATCCTCGGGTTTCACTGTCACTTTTCAGACAAATACAGGCAGACATTTCCCTGCCCAAAGCACTTATAGAAAGCCAATGGCCATGATTCTGCCACTAATAACACGCAGGAGGAAAGTTGTCCCTAAATGGAGTGTCCTTGAAGACAAAGGGTAGTTTGAGGATGAATCAATCAGTTCAGGAGCTGTCATTTCAAGTGCTGTAAGTCTTAGACCTTAGCTTTGCTCCTGCTGATCTCTTACAGTTACCTTCAAAGGCTGTAGGATGAACCTAAAGTCATACAGAGTACAGATAAAGGAATAGAGGTGAGCTGTAGATAAAACACAAAGAGGAAGGATTCAGCACACTCTGTAAGCTCTCACCAGAGCCAGCCATGATAAAGCATTATTAGTAAGAAAGTAAAGAGCAAAGAATTATGGCCTAGAAATGGACTGAGAAGGGAATTTTGTTCTCACGGGAAATCTACTTCAAACTGTGTTTCCTTTCTAAATTAAAGCAAAACTTGGAATTCTAGATTTTTCATGGATCCACAGGAAATTCCATAGGTCTCAGTTCAGAAAACTGAGATTTTCCTGTCTCAGTAAAATACAAATCATTGTACAGAACACAAAACTATGTGTAAATGCCTTTTAATGTACATTAATGTGCATTAATAACATCTAAATAAAATTAAGCTTTATTTATGCAATTCTTATTTTCAGTTGTATCAAGGAAGCATTGCGAAAGAGGACATTGATCCTGACAGATTTGTGTTTCAATGAACAGCAGTTTCCTTTCATCAGTAGAGTTACAGTAGTCCTCGGTCTTGTATCAGTCACTAGGGATCTTCTGAGTGCATAAGGAAAAAAAAAAGCATGACATTTTCATCTCCTTTGCCAGTTCCATATTTGAGCATATTGGAACCAGCCTAGCCTGGACACCTGTGGGACAGTGCAGTGGGTCCTGTGAACCCAAGAGAAACTGGGATCTGCCGCAGTCCTTCATGTGGCATGTGGTTTTGAAAAATCCTTTCTTAGCAACTATGATAATGCAACCAAAAGTGATCCAGTAAAACAGCTAAATGTTGATATATTTTTAACTCCGCTGTTACTGCTGTGTGTCTCAATGGGAGTTCTGTGCTTACCCTGCAGTCAGTGCTCACTGCTCCCTACAGATGAGACACTGATACTGGTACAGACAGAATTAAAGTTCAAGAGCGCTTCTAACTTCCTGAATGTATTGTAGAAGGAGTTTGAGGAGATCAGCTACATTAGCTTTTGTGCATAGTGTTGACTGAGTGCACCTGCATTAGTGTTTCCATTCAGGTTGGAATTGAGGTTTGGAAGTCAATCTTATAACTTCCCTACCTATTGTACCTTGGCTCTTGTCCAGAAACTATGCTCGGTACTTAGGCTCTGATTCTCAGGTTAAACTAAAACAAAAGAGGATCCTAAATCACACTTCAGTGGGTATTCAGACACCATGACCAAACTAGAGTTAATCCAAAGAGAAGACCTCTTGAACTGCGTATAGTTTAGATGTCAGGTCTTCAGCTGCAACTAATGCTCTAGAAATTGGTTCCTATTATGCCACGCTATGCTGGATGCAAGGTTCTCCTAGTAAATCTAACCTGGAAGGAAGTAAGACCTACTCACAGCTCTATCACAAGGTTTGTGATGGAAATATGAACCAAATAATTTGTTTAATTGTTAAGATCCAATTAATGAGAGATGCTTCTGCCTGAATTAAGGTGGAAATGAGACCATATGCTGAAGTCAATAGTATGGTTTTTATTTGAAAATGAACGTGAGGTAAAGAGGTAGAAAGAAATAGAAAAGAGAGCAGAGAGAGAGAGAAAGATCAAGCAGAAGATAGTCACCCAGTTATCTTGTATTGTTTTTAAGGATTCCCTTTGTAATCCTATTTGTTGTCTAAGAACTTGCAGAGGTGCTGGTGCATGAACTGGAAAAACAGCACAGCTGATGAAATCTGAGATGAGTTTGAGGGTAGAGACAATAAAATCCCTTTTTATTTGTGCACACAGAAAGGACGATATAGAAATTGGTAGCACCTTGAAGGTGGAAAGCCACCATCTCATTTAACAGGGCCCAATTTTATGGCAGAAATGTAATTCCATTGCTGCAATTGTGGAAGCAAATGTGTCCTTGATAATGATTCTGGTGTAATTACCAAGATATATCATCCCAGATAATTTTATCTTTACAGCCTTGAAATTACAAGGCACAGCCATAGAGATCTGAGGTGAGGTTCCTGAGATGCTCACCTAGAATCACTGTATTCAAGGTAGGGATGGAAGCACTCACAGAAGACGATATGCAAGCAGATATCTGCAAAAGATAGGTGAATTGCTCTCAAGAAATACTTATGGGTGATCAAATAGCTTGTATGTGTGTAGGTTGCAGATACCAGCAGCTAGTGAGATGAATCCTGTCTCTAAAACCATGATCCTAACCGTTATTGTTCCCAAAGAAATCTCACTTGTGTGAGAAGAGGCTGTCGAATTGACTGCTTAATTTTTCACCTTAACACTCACTTAGGGAAGAATGTTTTGTAGGCCTTTCTTTTATTTAAAGGAAAGAGTTTTTGGGGGTATTTTTTGTTTCTTATTATTGTTATTTTTTAAAGGGCATTTTGTCAATTTGTGGTTATAAGTTTCATAGTAACTCAAAACCTTCAATTTGAAATGAATCACTACTGGGCTTTTAAAAAGCTGTGTGTTGCATGAAGAAGCTCCAGAACAGACAAAACACACTGTTTACACTGAATGATTTTTGGTCTGGTTCTGAGACAGGTGGGTATCCTGACAGAAACCAGCTTTACCAGGTCATCTAGTACAGGCATGAAATGAGAAACTAAGGAAGCAGATACTCCTCTCTTCCAAAAATGAGATATTTGTGTTGAAAGAAAAGCAGTCCTTTTCTGGGAGCAATGGAACTTGTTAACAAATTACTTCATCAAACAAAGCAATTTGGCTATAGGTGGGGCAAAGGGCAAACCTCAGTATAAGAGGATCAGAAAGACAAGTGATCAACCCCCAAAGAACACTTTATTTATGAGTAAGAAAAGATCAAATTCAATTTACTGATGATAACAATAATGAGTATTAATATTATTTTGCCTTTTCTCTATTTACATTACTCATTTTGTATTAAAGGCTCTCTCTCCACTGTCCACTGTTGTGTTTCCCAGAACAAGCAACATCCAAACCAGCCCAGCCTAAGGACAGACATGCAGAAAGTAGTATTGCTAAGCCACCAGTGTATTTGAGAAGTGTGGGTGTAGGACTTTGGAGGAAGCCCAAGACAAACACAGCCCTGCTTTCTTTGTGAGCACATCAAGCCACAGTTAGTTTTGGTCTGTGCATCATCTGTAGGGAGCTTAAAGACTCTATAGAGCTTAAAAGACCCATAGGGTTACAAGGAGAATTTATTCAGCTTTATGATGGCCAGATTTCAACAACACACAAAGAAGTGTGGGTGCACAAAAGACAGAAAACACACTTGACAAATATCACCTTGCATAATGACTACCTTTAGGTTTTCACATGAATAGGAAGTAATGAATATACATAGAATGGAATAAAATATATATGGATAGTGGATGGTTCACTTTAACAGAGACCTGCATAGAGTTATCAAAAATAAACATTTTTAATGACAAATCATACTCTGAAGAACATATATTGCTCCAGGAAAAGACTGTAACCTCATGCAAGAGTTTTTTACTTTGTCAGTGCTCTGTACTTGTCTCTGTGGAGAATGAAGGCACCAGAGGAATGAGGGCTGTGGTGGAATCCTTTACTGCTGCAGAAGAATAGCTCTCAGCCACCCTTTCAGTTTCAGACTGAAAAATGCACAGTAAAGCAAGAGAGGAAGAAGAAGTAAACAAAGAAACAAACCCCCCAACAACCTCTTCTCTTCCAGACAACCCCCTGCTATGTACTTTCTCAAAACACGTATACACTGCTTTATTTAGTTCTGTATTACACACACAAAAGCCCCATTTCTTCATCGGGTCAATACCAAACTGCTTTGTGCTTGGCAAGGCAAGCCATTTATTAATTAGAGCTGCCCTCCAGTCTGTCACTCTTGTTCCAGTACACTTTGTTTGTGCCATTCTCCAGCTGGTATAGCCATGATGTCACTTACTTTCAAAGACGATTTTAAAATGAGAGGGGAAAATGTGAAAAACAACTGAGTTAATCATGTTTTAAGCAAACTTCTGAAACATTGCCTAGTGTTACTTCTTCTGCAAGAAAGGGATAGCTTGTACCTGTCTCCTGGGAGGGTTTTTTTCTATTTAAAAGTTGCAATCACTCTTAAATTTCATTGTTAGAAATGTTGTAATCCATTAATTTACCAAACAGCTTTGCTAACAATACTGTGCTTCACATATGGCTTTAATCTGCTGATCTGAAAACACTTTGCAAAAGAAGTCTGCATCATTACCTTCATTTACACATTTCTATTTCCCTTTGACCACTTCTTTTTTCATAACATGTTTTTTAGAGGCTGTGCTGATAGGAGTGGTAGTGTTGTGCAATTCTCTGCCTCAGTGATTCTTTCAGCCCTTGTATTTGGTCACTCAAGGGAAGCAACTTAGTGCCTACAGCAAACTGCACAGCCCCATCTGCCCTCGCTGGTGGGGAATCAAATGTGTGAGGTCAACCTGTGGCACCATCAGCTTTCAGCAGAACTGCTCTGTGCAGTCTGTTTTCTGAGGAGTTTTCTTTTCCCTATCTCCTAAGCTATTGATAGCATCTTATGACTGCAGTCGGTCATTTTTATGTGGTTGTTATATCTCACTGAAGCCTTATATTACCAGGCGTCTGATCCAGTCTGTAATACATGTAGAAGGAGCATCTTCAAGACATGACAAAAGTGAGATCTCAACGAGAAGACTAATGGCCATTGATGGGCCTGTACTGCATTTTTTAACTAGAAGGAAGTTAAAAGGGTATATTTTTGATCCTTATCCATTTCTACTGTTGTCACTATCTATATGGTGCTCTCCAGTAGAAGAAGACCTTAATGACATGAAAGATGCTAAGGAGAGTAGAGGCCTTTCCCTGTGTTCCTGTCAACTTTTACCAAACCCCACATTCTTGGACCTACAATAGAAAAAAAGAGGTCAGCACTTGTCCCATGTATAGAGACACAGATCTTCCAATTAAATTAGCCTTCATCTTTCATAGCTTTCTTCTTGGACAGGAGTGTGCGTATGTGTTTACAGGGAATGTTGATTTAAGGTTACTACTTAGAAGTACAGACCTAAAATATCAGGGAGTTTTATTAAAGGTACAGTTGTCTAATATTTGGACCCACATTTCACCTCCCAGAACAGAGACAGAGGATGTTTGCAACATGGGCCAGGCCCATGTGCCAGCCAGCAGGAATGACAGTAGAGGTGCTCATAGTAAGAAGGGTGAAAGGCTCCATGTCTCTGTCCGTCAAAAGAGGATCTGGAGGAAATCCTTCCCAAATCCTTACAATTATTCAGCAAATCAGTAGACAAACTGTACTGGGTTTGTGTGGCCAGGTTTTGGTAGCTGGAGGGGCTATAGGGGTGGCTTCTGTGAGATGCTGCTAGAAGCTTCCTCTGTATCCAACAGAGCCAATGCCAGCCAGCTCCAGGACAGACCCAGCGCTGGTCAGGGCAGAGCCAATCAGAAATGTTAGTAATGACTATGTGATAACATATTTAAGAATGAAAAAAAATTTATTGTGCAGATGCAATTGCTGCCAGAGAAGACAGGAGTGAGAATATGTGAGAGGAACATCTCAGCAGAAACCAAGGTCAGTTGAGAAGGAGGTGCTCCATGTGCTGGAGCCGAGATTCCCCTGCAGCCCATGATGAAGACTGTGGTAAGGCAGCTGTTCCCCTGCAGCTAATGAAGGCTAATAGGGATGCAGAGATCCATCTGCAGCCCATGGAGGAGACCCACACTGGAGTAGGGCAAGGACTCCTCTACCTGAGCAGTGGCAGGAACAACATGTGATGAACTGGCTGTAACTCCCATTCCCCATTTCCCTGCACCACTGGTAGGGAGGAGGTAGAGCCCAAGAAGGAGAGAGAGATGGGGGGAAGGTGTTTTTAAGATTTATTTTACTTCTCATTATCCTGCTCTGATTTTGTTAGTAATAAATTCAATTAATTTCACTCTCTAAGACGAGTCTGTTTTACCCGTGACGGTATTTGGTGACTGGTCTCTCCTTGTCCTTATCTCAATCCATGACTCCTTTGTTATATTTTCCCTCCCCTGTCCAGCCAAGGAGGGGACGAGGGTAGAGCAGCTTTGGTGGGTGTATGGCATCCAGCCAGGCTCTACCCTCTACACCGTCCAAGCTGATGTAGCAGTTTCCAGATGACTTCCATAGTAGTGCATTAAATGCATGACACTGGAAACAACTGGCAAAGGGTGGCCTGTGTCTATATTACTGAGCTCTCTTTGCTCTCTAAATGACCATGGAAACATTCTATTGCCTACTGGATATACTCCCCGGCCTACATTGACTCCCCAGTCACATCTGGAGATTGTCTGAGAGAATGATTTTCAAATTTAGGTGTCTAGAAATATCCCCTGGCACTATTTAATCTACTAATCCATGCTTTCTCTGTATATCCCTCCTGTTGCACTGGATTTTTACCTGCTTATTGTATTGCATAAAAATTAACAGCATTTGGGTGAAAACCTTATTTCTCTGAGGAGGAACACTCCCACCTCTGTGCAGGAACTGGCATTACTCTGAACTTGCAAAATTACTCTTTTCTAAAAAGTAACCTGTATGAGATTAAAGTCATAGCACCCAGTCAGCAGACTATGTACCATTAGATTCAAAGGAGATGACGTGAAAAGAGAAACTAAGTGGAAATTTAAGGTGATCAGTTCTCACAGCTAGAGCCTAGCTGTATATAGCTCCAGTCTCATTCTTGTAAATGTTTCTGGAAACAGAGAGGGATGACAAAGATCAGACCAAGGAATGTCCTTCTATTACATCAACATTTTGAGAGGCTAATGGGAGCTTGCGGTGGCAGGGAGCAGCTCTATTCTTACTCAGCACTCAGGTGAAGATGATCACTGCACCAAATAAATGGAGGGTTTTTTTTGTTTGTTTTTTTTTTTTACAACCTAAGATGGGTTCAGAATCATTTGCAAGGATTTACATCCCAGGGAACAGCACATGGGAGGAGAATATGACATTATTCTTTAAGAAATTAAGAGGAAAGAAAATAACCATCTTTTCCCAATGTACTTCCCAAAGAAGCAGTTTTTCAGTAGAGGTAATATTCCTCTCTGGACACTTACAAGCCTACACTGTGTCAGGTGCAGGTATTTTTTGAGGGAGCAAAACAGAAGCTATGCCTAAAAATACTAAGAGTGTTTTCCCTTTAATTTTGCTGAACAAAGATGCAATTTCAGAGAGCTGTGCCATAAGTTTTTACAGTGTAAAATCAGATATGAGAGGTCATTCCCTGGCACTAACAGCTCTGGGCACACTTGCTCAATGACCTCTGTTTTCCTGAGGGGTAAATTCATTATGTGATTGTCTCTGCTTGAAATTAACAGAGTCCTACCATTCTCCACATGAAGAGATCAAATAGTCCCATGTGACTTGCAAATTAGTCCTCTAAATGAAGGTCCCCATAGAAATAATTAGGTTGCTTAGTGTGAGATGTTAACACTACCCATTTTCAGTACAAATGTCTGGAAAGTTCTCTTCTTCCATTCCTCTTTCTTAAACTGTCACGGTTAAAAGGACTGTCTCCCTGCCCCAAACTAATTGCTGCTTATCTTCCAAGCTTGATACTGAATCTATCTTGAAGCCTTCTCTAGGATACTGAGCCCTCAGAGCTCGAGTGGGCTGCGTGCTGTTCTGAGCAGCATTTAGAGGAAGTGCTTGCTCAGTAAAGGGAGTGTGTGCACACAGAGCAGTCATGGCTCTGCCTGACGAAAGGCCAGCAAGAGGCTAAGTGCAGCACCATGCTCCTGTGGCTGGACTGAAGGTGTCTTGGGTTTCATCAGCTCAGACCACTGTACAGGGAAAGTTGTTTCAGTCATCCATGTAGATAACTACCGATGAATTTTGTTAGCCCTGAACAGAGAGCAGCATTTTAACTGTGCCCATGTGTGTGCTCTGCACATGCCAGGAGGGTGTCTCCCGGGGGTCCCCTACTGCCTGTTCCTTCTTTCCTGTGGTTTTGGTACTATCCTAAAGTATGCACTAATCTTTACTTCACTGTCAGCTCAGGCTGTTGATTTCTTAGCTCAGCAGCAGTTGCTCTGTGTTGGTCCTTCACAACATCTGAGGGTGCACGAGTGGCTTGAAATTCTATTTCAGCCTTTGAACCACCATAACCACCTAAGGGCCAGTGGGAACAACTGCAATCAGTTTGGTGCAAAGGGACTCTTACATTAATGACGAGTGGGTCCTTCTGTGTTGCAGAACTGACCTGACTGAGGAAGACAAGATAAACAGAAACTACTTTCTCTCCTTTTTGCACTGGAATATTCTCTACTTCTGTAGATAATTTATTCTTCAAGGTGTTAGGAAGAATAAGCTTGTCATGTTGTCTTATAACAATAAGAAAAGCTGTAGGAATAGCAAAAGCAGTAGGTCTAAACAATGTTTTGGCTGCCCAAGACATAGCCATAATGATGAATGCTGAGAAGGCAGTTTTCCTCAGATGTGTACATCTTATCTCCTGTCTCCCAGGCAACTTCCTAACATCTTTTGAAATTACTAAAGAGGAACTAATGTATTACAGTACTGTGGCAAGTCTTATCAAGCCAGTACAATGCCACGTCATTGTCTATTTTGAGACATATACAATAAACCAAATCCAGTAACTAAATACTGATAGCTATAAGTATTCATTCCTAGAACACCATGTAAATAAAGAAACATTGTTCTGACATTTCATATGAGCATTAGGTTGAATCAGTACATTGAATTCCTACACAAGCCATTTATGTAATTCTATTATACAGAGTATGAAATTCCTTGGAATTAGTTTTCTCAAGGTTCCTTATGCTTTAGGAAATATATATATATTAAACCAACAAACTTTCATTTCTCAGTACCAAAATTCTGGATTTTTATTTTGTAGCATTCAAAATAAACAATATTTTAAAACCTATAATCAGTAGCATTGAAAATACAGAATTTTTTTTTTCTCTGTCTGGAAGTACTTGAAAAATAAATAAATAAATACATACATGTAGTAAGTTTTGATACAGTTGCTCATGGATATCATCAGACTTTACGGCTAAGTTGGGATGCAGACTGTCAGCTCCCATGGCATAACTTGACAGAATAGAGTGCCCTTTTCAAACATCATTAAAGAGCGAAAATGATCTTATTGTTTTCTTACAGCTGAGACACAGACAGTCAGAGAATAGGACATTATCATTTTTGAGTCAGGAAAATATTTCATTAACCTATACTTCTACACATTTTATAAATAAATAACATTCTGTATCTACATAGAAACATATAAAAAAATTAGAGCAAAGTATGGTTAAAAAATCAGCAGTCCCACAAAGACAAGAAGAAATCCATCTCTGTTTTGAGAAATCTTACTGTTTGCAAATAATAAACTACAGAAAAAAAACCAAGTATTAAAAAATAAAAAAAGTAATATGCCTTTTAAAAGAACAGTAGTCTTGCTCACTAAGCTGTCAGAAAGCAGGAAATCCCAGTTTTAAGATGGATGTTTTCTGTGTACATGAAAATAATTTTGCTTGGCATCAGAGATAAACTCAGTATGAAGAGAAAAAGCATCCAATCCTTTTTTCATCCTATTCCAGATGGCTGAAACAAGAATATCTCTCTCTTCTGCAATGCTTTTATCACATTTACGGTCCCTACTTTGTAGTGAATGGGGAATACCTCTGGATCAATAGCTTCTTCTAATTTTATTAAAACCTGCATCTTAAAAAGAAGTCACAAACAGGATTTGTTGAAACATAATTTAATAATTTTTGTATTTCTGAATAAGCACCCTAATATTTATTTTAAAAATTACTGCAAAACACTTTACTACATAAAGAAGGGTAGAAAAGAAAATGATCAGCAGGTTTAATTCTATACAATCCATATACACCACATGATATAAGAGAATGGCTCATAACAGAAATAACTTTTATTGACATATCAGCCTTAGAAGGTGCTGTCCTTCATTTTTTTAATAGCTTGAATATCTAGTGTAATAGCAAAAAGCATCAGCCTCTGGAGGGGAAGGCTGGCTAGAACAAATGCAGAGCACACATTAAGATGGTGGATGAGCACAGATTAAGATGGTGGACCAGCCCAGATTCATTCTCAAAGACTGAGAATTTCCTCTCATTTGAACAAAACAGAATGAAGTATTAGACATGAGTTGCTTGTTCTTTTTTTCATGTTGTTATAGTTCTGCTCGCAATAAAAACTGTGCTGATGCAATCATGGACAAAGGGATCAAGTGCACCCTTGGTCTATTTGCAGATGACATGAAGTTGGGCAAAAGTGTTTATGTGCTGGAAGGTAGCAAATATCTGCAAAGGGGTCTGGACAGGCTGGATCAATGGGCCAAGCCCAATGGTATGAGATCCATTAAGTAACAGGTCATACACTTGGGTCCCAACAACCCCATGCAGCACTAAAGGCTGGAGGAAGAATGGCTGGAAAGCTGCCCAGAGGAAAAGGACCTGGGAGTGATGGTCAGCAGCCAGCTGAACCTGAACAGGTCAGTGACATCCTGGCTTGTATCAAAAACAGTGTGGCCAACAGGACCAGGGCAGTGATTGTCCCTCTGTACTCGGCACTGGTGAGGCCACACCTTGAATCCTGTGTTCAGTTTAAAGGACCCCTCAATACAAGAAAGACAATGATGTGCTGGAACATGTGCAGAAAAAAAGGGCAAGGAAGCTGGTGAAGGGTCTGGAGCACAGGTCTTATGAGGAGAGGCTGAGGGAGCTGGGGTTGTTCAGCCTGAAGTAAAGAAGACTCATGGGAAACCTTATCAATCTCTACAACTACCTGAAAGGAGGTTGTAGCGAGGTGGGTGGTGGCCTCTTCTCCCAGGTAACAAGTAAGAGGACAAGAGGAAATTGCCTCAAGCTGCACCAGGGGAGGTTCAGTTTGGATACTAGGAAGAATTTTTTCACTGAAAGGGTGGTTAGGCATTGGAATGGACTGCCCAGGGTGGGGATGGAGTCACCATCCCTGGAAATGTTCAGGAAATGACTGGACATTGTGCTTAATGCTATGGTTTAGTTGGCATGGTGGTATTTGGTCAAAGCTGGACACAATGATCTTGGCGGTCTTTTCCAGTTCTAATGATTCTATGGTTCTATGTCCAGAGTGTGATTAAATCCCCACTGCTAACCACTACAATGTTCTTTATCAGTAACTGCTTTTGTTGTGCCCAGCCTAAGCTTGTGAAACCTGGGCTCCACTGCCATTGCTGCTAGAAGTGCCCACATGCCACCTGCCAGGTATCAGAAATAATCATACAGATGCTCATAGTTCCTAATAGTTCCTACCAAAACCAATATGACAAACACACTACTTCTAAGGACCTAAAGGAAAACACAGACAGTAGTAATAGCCAGAGTAAATTTTATAAAAATACTTAATATCAAATCAAATCAGTTTCTTTATATGACAAGGTAGCAGAGAGAAGATGCAATACATGCCATATCTTGGCTTATGTAAGACTTTTGACACTATACTGCATAGAGTTCCAATAACCAAGCTAAGAAATATTTAGTTGGAAAAACTTTTTTCTAAAGTCATGGGAAAATTCTACTTGGTAATTCATTATCAGTGGTTTAGATACAACCTGAAAAGGACTTAGTAATATTCTATGGGGATAAGTCCTAAGGGAGTGATACTATCAGATATGATTTTCAATAATCCAGATGGTCAAATAGAAAATGTTCTGATTACATTTGGAGACACCCATAAGCTGACATTACCTGTAGAAACAGGAGAAGAGTTCAATGGGATCCTGATACACAGGGAAATTATATAAAAAAAAAGAAAAGGTGCTGTTTAATAAGGGTAAATCCCAGATCATGAATTTGGATAAGAATAATTAACTGCACAAATATAGGGAAGGGAACAAAAGACTAAGCTAGAGCTCTGTAGGAGTATATTTAGAATTGTTGTGAATCATAGCTTCAAGGATTGTGTAAATGGAAAGCCCATATGATTAATCACCCACAATGATTAATAAACTGTCAGAACTAACAAGACATTTCAAGTAATCCTACTCCTTTCAGCATTGACCTCTGCTGAAGAGCAACAACACCGTGTGTTGAGCAATAAAATCCAAGGAAGACAGGAGGTACTTGGACAGCTTTCAGGGATAAAAAGTTCTCGGAAGAGCAGTGAAAATGAAGAGAGGCCTGAAAAACAGGTGAAGAGGAAAGTTTGTGAGAGATGGAGTTTTATTGCTTGTTGCATTATTATTTAAGGATGACAATTAAGGCTTCAAGTTTCAAACTTTGAATGTTAAGTCCTCTCGCAGGAAAATGAAACTATTCATATGCCCCTTAAAGTTCTGTCGTGGCAATTAGTGGCTTTTCTCACTTCCCAGAAACATTGCAAGTGCCAGTGAAGCATCTTACAATGTGACCAGGTAACCTATCCCAGGCTTTTTTTTTTGCAATTCTCAACTAATTCCTTTCTTCATCTTCTGCCAAAAAAAAAAAACAACCAAAACCACAACCAAAAAACCCCCAGCAACATTCTTTTACTTCACTTTCTATCTTCAGAATCTTTACTTATTTCACATCTTCAAGCCTTTCACAACTACCAAAACACCTAGAAGTCTTTTATGTGCCCTTTGACCCAGGACTTTGTGTCTCTGGGTCTTAGAAATTATGAAAGACACTGATAATGTTGCCAGCAGTGATGGTTCCTGGCTTCTGACCCAGCACTCATTGATTGGGATGTTCATTGCTCAAAGTGATTGTTTCAAGCTCTACCTAAGCTCAAGCACTGTGTCTGGACTGCATTCATTTCAAACAGCAGCCAATGCTGCTTGAAGGAAACATGAGATGCAGAGAACAATTAAAAACATCAGCTTCAGCTCTTTTTTCATTCTAGTTGCTTTGATTTTTTCAGCTTTATTCAATGCCCTGTGAAACCCTGA
Source organism: Chiroxiphia lanceolata (assembly GCF_009829145.1). Classification (NCBI taxonomy): domain Eukaryota; kingdom Metazoa; phylum Chordata; class Aves; order Passeriformes; family Pipridae; genus Chiroxiphia; species Chiroxiphia lanceolata. Next base: position 35,587,758 of record NC_045638.1, on the reverse strand, counting down.
GACATGTGAGATAACTTGTGTAATTTGCAGAACATATGTAGCATAAATCCCACTTGCCTGGTGGGAAAGAAAGGGGATACATCCTCATCCTTTGCTTGCCAAGACACAGTTTCTAGCTAAATATGTACCTCAGAAGAGCATGTCACAGCAGGGGTGGTTTCTATGGCATGGACACACACCTGGGAAGCATCATATTCATTTCCTAGCATACAGAAAAGGCATTAGTAAACAGTGCAGTTTTCAGTGCCTAGTGTTACACAAACTACCTCTGTTCTGGTGCCTTGATCTGACATGAGGCATTAATGGCCCAGATTTTCTTCCTCAAGATAAGAAAGGTGTGGGCTGAGAAGGGATGAGGCTAGCTCGATCTTGTCCTGTTATAGCCTTGGCATGTAGCCAGTGCTTGCACCTGGGTTCAGGGGCTGGGAGTGCTCCCAGCATCCACAGTATAGACACAACCACTGAGACCCAAGTTTATTTGGAAATAAATCATTAGCTTGACAAGCAAATCTGTTTATGTAAATATGACTCTGGGGATCCAAAGTTCAGACACCACTGAAATGCATGAAATTGCCATTCAGCTACAATATGCTATGGAACAAAGTCTTAAGTGCCTCAACAGCTAAATGCCAATGAATACCATCTTCTACTCCTAACCTTCAATTTCTTGGGATGGATAAGAACTGATATAACAGGGCAGGGAAGGGGAAGAGAGAACAAAGGGTGGGAAGTTCCCCACTGACAGTCACAGTGCACTACTTTCCTGGTTGTTTCCTAGCAGAAAAAGCATGGCTTGTATCATTCATGTAATGACTACCTCTCCCCCAGATGAGTGCTAAACACCTGTGTCCTCTGATACTTTACTCCCATGCTACTTCTAACTGCCCAATAATGGTAAAATAATTATGGCCCCTTCCCACTTCACATAGCTTCTTTGACATTGCTTCAGCTATCCGCCTCTTTTTTCCAGTGCCATTTTACCATTGTGATTCTTAAAAGACCCAACTTCCTCATTTCGAACACTTATCAGCATAATAATTATTCAGCTACAACTAGGAAGTGACATCAAACCCTGTCACCAATGACTAGCCACTATGTCCTAACTTGTGTTTTCCCGTGACAATAGTCTTTCTAGTGCTTGGCTTTCCATGGTCTCCAGAGTGGTTTAAGCTGCTTTCCAAACTCATGAGTTTGAAATTACCATTTCCTGGTAATTTCTTGGCCCAGGGATTTAAAGAAACTCATCTGACACAAGTTTGCATTCTGTTTTTGCCATTTGTGGCATATTCTACACTGTGAAAAAAGTGGAATAGATCCAGCACTTGGCATCTATTAAGCATCTTTATTCCAACTAACAATTAATTAGGATTAAGGGATCTTGGAAATAGATCTTATAGCAGAAGAAAATAATTACCAACTATTAATCATGTATTATGATTATGTATTATTCTTTCAGATACTTAAAAACTAATTGAATGCATTTTCCAGATGATCTGAGGAGACTTATGAAACATTTAAATTGCCTTATAATCCAGGATCAATTGAGAAATGTCCAAGTTTCTCACAGGCAAACTAACACTTTAGTGCAACACTTCTGTTGCTGTACTCATGGTATTATTTAAAACAGAACCTTTACCTCACAGCACCCCAAATTACGGTTTACTGCTTCATAGCAAGGCAAGCAAGGTCTATCAACAGGACATTTTTGTAGATTGTAGCACTATCTCCAGTGTCAGTGAACAGGAAGGAGTACCACTGTGGGATGCCATTGCTGGGGGAGGATGTCCTGCATCCAGTATCATCTGAGATGCTTGTTGGTGGAGGGTGTTGTCAGATGGGGTTGCAGACCTTTCAGTTTCTACTCGATGCCTCACAGATATATACCTGATCCTGTCATGTGGTGAAAAAAGATGTATCAGAAGAGCACTCCTTCCCCATCATATACATTGAGAGGAATTCTTCTGCACATTGGCCATTTATATCTTTCAAGTGATCTAGATAGGCAGTTCCCTCTTGTTTCACTTCAAAAGCTCAATCATTATGTTTCTTGGAAATCAGTGTCGAAGCTGGGTCTCTCTGCCTAGGCCTTCAGGTCTAGGAGCATAATGTATTTCAAAAGTCAATGCAATAAACCTAAGCATTAGCAGTTTATAACTCATAATAACCCATTCTAAATCTGAAGGCTAATTAAACTAAAGATAACAAACCTGCCTGCAACTAGAACTGGTTGTATGTGTTTTGAATAAAAAAATTGCAAAAGATTATTTGCATATCCAGAAAACTTAACACACACAAAATATTCAATAATAAATAAAATAAATCTTGATTTTTGAGTACTAGATCTCACACATCAGAATAAAAAGAATGCAAATAATAATGATGCAAAGTTTATTTTAACTCCAAAAGGAGACTTATTGAATATCAAATCTGAAATACCAGAAAATGAATGAAAATTCTTCTGAGTATAATATTTTTATTTTGTAGGTTGTGGATATCAGAAGGACATAGAGTAGTAGCATTTATGATTCTTTAGGTACAATGTGTTGTACTCAGAATATCAATTCAACATGTTTTTATTTTCTATTTTTCACTATGTATAAGACACATAAATACTGTAAAACACTCTTTGTCCTCCCCCCAAAACAAATGTTTAGTATGTACGGATTTATTTTACTAGCCTCTTAGACTGCTGACTCACTTATAAATGAAGATTAGCACTCTAAGAGAATGACCATATGTTTCAGCCTTTTGTTCTCCATAATGGAATTGCAGTGAAGTGATTTTAACAATGGAATTTTAACAGCCAAGTGACTTTAACTTCTGTGGGAAAAAAAAAAAAATTGTCTTGAGCCCTAGGCTATTCTAGGAGAAAATAAGTCAGAATTAAGTGATTTTATTTATGTTCATACTGTTGTTAGAAATAAGCATACTTCAGCCAGGGTCCAATTAGCAGGATAGCATGATAGATAAATACTGAATGGGACCATCACGAACACCACAGATGAAAACAAGTCTGACCTTGAAGGCAATTTCCATGCAGAAACATTACAAGGACATGAGGCACCATTCAGGAATACTTTTGTTACATTATTTGACACTGTTGACAATATTCTTTAAAGAGACACAGATGCTTGTGCTTAAGAAGTATTTGTAACACTTTGCCAAGGTCTTCCCAAATGCAAACTCTACCTTTGTTCAGCTTTCTGTGAGACAGACTGCAAAATGAGAGCTTTTATCTAAAATTCAGTTCCTTTACAATTTTAATCATTTTCTCCACTCTGCAAAAGTGAGCTGCAATGCAGCTAGTAACACCCTACTGACTGCTATAGCAGACTTTTGTATATATGGTGTGTTAGTTATGTTAGGTCTGGCAATTCAGGTCTTAGATGGACGTTTACTGGGAGTGACTCACACAGACCAGTCATGAAAAGGGAGAAGGGAGGCAGCCAAAGGTAGCAGCAGTTGGCTGATGCTGATGCTCCTGTGATCCTGCTAACAGTGCCAAATCGAGGACGGTGGAGAGGCAGAGACAAATAAACACAATATCAAGCAAAAAATATTAATTTTCATTGTAAGAGGTAAATTACTAGCAATAATATAATTTTTGCAACTTCTCAGAACTAAAATTTGCCACGTGCATAGAATTATTTTCCAGCTGGTTTGAGTATCAAACATATTTTACAAAAAATTGACACTGGATAAGTGTGATCATAAGTGAAAATGCAGACATCAAAAGAGTGCCTCTTGGATGGGTGCTTTCTAGGGTGAACTGGCAAGGAAAGAGAATTTTTTTTCACATAATACTTCAAATTTTTAGAACTGTTAGCCCGTGGGGAAAGGAGTCCAGTCTCCAGTGAACTCTGCCTGACACCACTGTAAGTGTGTAAGATACAGGTAATAGTTTCCCTAGATTTGTACTGCTTGTTGTCTCACTGAATGCACACATATCCAAATACCTTTCTGGTAAGGCCTGGACTGAATAGTTTTGCCGTGAGGTGTTCAGACAGAAATGGTTAGTGGGCTCTGTCCAAGTCCTAGTGAACAGGCAGATTATATCCACATTACTGAAACACTATAACATCAGGCATGTTTAGGGTTGGTTCACCAAAGAAATTTAAATGTCAGGGTATCCCTTCATATGTGATTTCCCAGCTGCAGGGAAAGCTGACTATTTTCAGGGAAGGCTGAACTACCACAGAAACATTTTACCTAATCTCTGGTAATGAATCAGACTGAATGTTTTACAAACACTACTCTTCTTTTCCCGAAAAGTTATTGTATATCTTTTCTCAAGTCTGCATAAAGTTATTTTTCCTTAATATCACAGTACCACCTGGGCACTTGAATTATCTCTTAATTTACTTTGCTGGGTAAAATTGAAATAACCTGGGACAATTACTTGCTCCCTCAGGAACTGTTAGTGAATCACCTTTGTACGTCCTTCCTTTCCCTTTGGAAACAAAACCTTTTAATTTTTGTAGAAGGGCATATGAGAAAATCATATGTTAGGGGCAAGGAGCATTTGGGAAGACCGATACAGTGACTGATTTTCTTCCCAGCATTACATTTGTTAATAAAAATGTTAAATTGAGCATGCAAAGAATATCATCCTCCTTCTTAGGTGGAGTTGGTTAGATTCTCATTGGAGAGGCTGCAGAGGTTCAGCACTACACAGATTTTCGTTAAAAATTTGGGTGAAAAAGGTATTCTGTGTTATTTAATTATGTACTTGTCCAGATGTTAGGTTTAAAATAATAGGAATAGGTTTAAAACAATAAATTGCCATTGGAATGTTTCTCTGTCTGAACAATGTAACTGCAGATTAGATTTCACAGACATATATGGCATTTCTGTTTGCTGGCTTTGTATTAGATTTGGCAAGAACTACTGCTCTGAAAAAAATTCTCCAGGCAAAATTGTGATTAAAAGATGTAAAAGATCTATATCTGAGAAGAATGATGATAGGAGTGCCAATGAGAGCTGTAGTGGCTCAGTGGAGCCATCCTGTGTAAGCATATTTAAATTATACATATATGGCTATACATAAATTTAACCTGATTTTTTTTCCTTGTAGGCCTAACAAAACCAGGCCAGGTATGTTTTTAATATATTTCTGGAAATAAATGTAGATGGAAAATCAAAACAAACTCATAGATTTATGTGATGATTCCACCAAATGACATTTTTTTTTTGTACAAGAAAGCTTTTAAATTGAGCATTCAGAAAAAGCTGTGGTCCTGTGACATGTTTAGAGACATGAGGCAGAGCTGGTATAGAAAGATGGGCTGGAGCAAGAGTGGAGAGAGTCGCTGTTCTGGCTGTAAGAAGCCTACAAATCCTTCAACAGGCCACCTTCCCTCCACTTGCAGGGAAGTCCTTTTGAGGAAACCATGGTACTATCAGGGTGAATGGAGAACTATTCATTTGAAGAGAATACCAGTAGCTGAATCCACAAAAACCGTATTTGCAATACTCAACATAAGAATACCTTGAGTGCTGGAAGAAGTATTTGTGTAGGAAAAAATGCTAGACTCTAAGGAGGAGGAATGTGGGGGAATGGGCTTAAATGGTCTGGTGGAGAAACAAGGGTTTTCGGCACTCTCCATTCAGATCTATATTGCTAGTAAATTAGCAAAGATATTAAATTTGGACTTAATTATTTTCCTTCACATGATCGGATCTGGAGGACTTTATTAACTGGCTGTGTGTGTGAATGCAGAGAAGTTTGGAGAAGAAAAATATGATTTGGAATCCAAAAATATCAAAAAGATAACTTTTATTTAAAGAAACTGGAAGCATGGTAAAAATTTTAAAAATATATGCCATTTCCAAAAAAGAAACCAAGAGCTCATTTTATTAGCCACACTCTTTTGGTCAAGAGATGGCCTAGAAATTAAAAAAAAAAAGCCACCAGCAAACAGTGTAAATTATTACACTGTTGGAAGGAGGAAAATGCAGATTACCATATCTATCTAAAACATCAAAAATAAATAAACAACACCAGAAAGAATGAAAACAAACAGATACAAAATAAGATATATTAGCACCCTCTTGGGAAAAAGGTAGTTTCAAATTAAACAAAACCAATTTACCACTATTACATTTATTGGATTAATAGAATTTTCAGTCAAAATAAGAAAGATACTGTGGAAGTACTAAAACATCAATTAATAACTATTTTTCCAAATACAAAAAAAAAAATGCAATTTCAACAGTGTTTCACACTATGCTTTTCCCAAAGAACTTTCACTAGAAAGAAATGGAAACAGCGAACATTTCACTTAGTTGAAAAATGTAGGTTCTAGAAGGCTGAGAGTTTGGAAAGGGCCCTTTTCTATCTACTCAGTCCTGATTAACTATTTATTTTTGGATTCTGTAGCTGATATTTTATGGAGCATCAACTGTGTTGAGCTGAATCAAGAATAAAGATATTTCTTTATTTTATTTTAAGCCCACTGAATGAACTAAATATCAATTACACACAAAAGTCCCATAAAAATAAAATGCTGTTCCAAGTACTTAGTAAGAACTTGCCAAGATAGGTGTGTTTTACACAGTGCTGAGTTTTTGATGTGAGCAATGGGAGTGTGTTCTCTGCCTTGGTCATCATTGCTCCTTCTTCAATATATATTAGTTATATTCACAGTAACTCCAGTTCTACTACCTCTAGTTCTCTACTGAAAATATGATTGCAAGAACATAATGTCTTGTACATCATCTGACTGGTAATGTTAGTATACGAACAGATAAAATAAACTACTTTGAAGATAGTAACTATTTCAATCTGAAAAAATAATGAATCTGATGTAGTTTGATTCCAGCCTTCAGGATATGACTGATGTGGTTATATCATGATAATGTATCAGTCAAACACCATTACCACCAAACCGTTAGTCTTGTAGCTAAAATGGCCAAGAGTTTTTACCTCCTTCTGAGATCAAAATGATCAAGAAGACCTTGCAAATACATAATTCTGACAAAAACATATCAGTCACAAAAATATAAAAGTGGTATTTGTACTGCATTTCATCAGAATACCTGATGCCATCAGTTCAAGCTTTTTACCTGAAGTATCCTGGCATAGAAATGATGAAGATCTGCTTGAGAAAATACCTATGTTTTTACAAATTATGAATACAGTAAAATTATGAATTTTAAAGTGTTCTTTTAAAGGTTTTATAAAGGGATGGAAGGTAATATAGACTGAATAGCTTATGCTGTGAGCATAAAATAAATGCATGACATAAAAATGTATGTAAACTTGATGTTGACAATTTTGAACTGGATGCTGCTTTTCTCAATGCTTAAATCCCCTATAGTTGGACTATAACATTCTGTAAGTATGTTGAATTCATATTGTCTGTCACTTAGGGACTTTCAAGAGAGATTTTCTATTGTCAGTTTAAGAGTCAAATTTTATCAGTACCACTTCAAACAAATTCATCTGACAACAGGTGAAAACTATTGATTAAAAAGAGAAACCCAGTGAAACAGTTAATCATTTCTCTTTGCAGGCCTCTTCAACCGACTGCTTCAGTACGGCTTGGCTGCTCTGCTTTCTATCCATGCCAAAATGGTATTTCAGGCTTGTTGCATATTTAGTGGGCCTTTTTATTTACAGTGTACACTATTCGTCAACATTTTATTTCAGACCAGCCGGGATCAGTTCAGATCCCTGTGGTATGTGTTTCTATTTCTGTTAAATTCAGGTTAGCAATAGAGACTGTGATCTATTTTGTCATCAATTGGCTGTTACTATTAATGAAAGATCAGTCATCATTACTTTGGGTTATACTAATGTACATGTAGAAACTGATTAGGGCATCCAGCTAGTTATGCTGGAGAAACCTGACAAGAAAAACTGTATATATAGACATCAGTTGTTGGTATTCGTATTTCCCAGTGATAGAATGATTATGCTTCCATTACCTCAAGTTTGATCAATAGAGTTGATATCAAACTGAGCAGTTGCATTTGGATTGTTATTGGTCATTAGAAGTAATAGATAATTAACTGATTTTAATTAGTGAATAGACAGAAAAACTGATACTGGCACCAGTTTTCTGCTGGTAAAAAGGTTTGTCCAGTCTTGATATTTTGATAGATAAACTACTAGATTTTAATGGAGATGTCATATTAAAGTCAAGATGTCAGGTGCTTCCTGATATTCCTGAAGTCTGAATTTTCAGCCTTTTTTAAACAACAATATTTCAGACCACCTGTGATGACAAGTGCCCAGTAGACCTATCAAATGTCATATGTGAGGTGATTTTTGCAGCAGCCATTGCAAATAAGAATCTCCCATGAGTATCATCAGAAATGCTTACTAAGAAGAAAAAGAAAGGTCATCTAGTTTCAGCCTTAGAATACTGTCATCTCATTGCTTAGGAAAGATTATGGCCAACTTAGAATGCCATCTGAGAACCAGACATAGTTTCTGTAGCCTTTAGTAAACTGAATGTTAGGCAGAGTGCTAGGCTGCAAAATCTACTGTATTGATGTAAAAATCATTTTGAAGCAACGCATTTATACTCTTGTGCTTCATTTGTGAGCAGGAAGCTTCCCTCAGCCAGAAAGAATGCGAGATTACAACTTCTCCCCTAAAAAACTGGTAAGGTATCAGAGCTCATAAGATCACTGCTGGTGGCAGAAGAGTTTTGTGGGTTTTCTGCTATATTCTTGTATTCAGTGGGTACTCAGTCTTCCCCAAGGACTCAAGAAAGATTCTGCTCAAAACTGAGGTGCAGGTCTTGCACAGCATTTGCAGAAGCCTTATTCTTTGGTCTGCTACAGTGAGTGTCTTTGCTTCTGTACTCATGCCTCAGTCAGTGGCACACCTTGAGGAAAAGGTGGAATATTTGGTGTGGATTTAGACCAGATTTTTTGTCTTTGACTAAGTTCCCACATTACAGATGTTTTCTGAGGAAATAAACAGCTTTAGTAAGATATGTGGTGTTCTGTTTATCAGTCTCTGTTAGGCATTTCATTCAGTACATCATGCAATCCTAAAGACCTGAGGAAATTACTCAAAATCCCAAGGAAGAAGTAATCCCATGAAAGAACCCTCTAAAGGAGTAGAAAGCGCTGTTTGTATGAGTGACAGCTGAATGTCATTTTTCCTCAGTTTCCATGGGTGCACGGCACAGCCGAGTCCTGCCCATCCTGACTGTTCATTATTAACACTGCTCAGCTGATGGACACAGTGGGAGAAACAACCGCTTGTGATATTGAGTTGTACACAGTTCTACTTAAAGAAAATCTTAGATATACTGGTGGCATTTGCCTTGTGCTCTGATCAGCATGGTGAATGTCTGCAGCTGAAAGTCAACCTAGTGAAGCAAAAAGCAATGTGTAGTGGAGGAGAAATTACATACCAGTGTTGACATATTCTATTTATAAATTTTCTCTTAGAAATACACGTTCCAAGAACAGAGATCACAGAATCACAGAATCCATCATGGAATCACAGAACGGGTAAGGTTGGAAGGGACCACACTGTGTCATCTGGTCTGACTTCCCTGCTCAGAGATGGACAAATACTACTTATAAATCCCTACAAATCCTTTTTCAGCATCTCTGATATTTCCACACTCAAGTGTTTGGCTGAAGAATGAAGTGTTATCAGAGTGAACTGCTGCTTGTCCAGCTTCTTTTTAACAACTGCTGTCTTATAGTTTCCATAATGTTATTCGTAATAACAAAAATGGACAGTAACTTCCAGCCTATGTTCCCAAGATAGAAGTTTTGTTCTCAAAAAGTACTTGGACACCAATATGTAACAGTATCATCTGTTTAACAGTATAGACAATAATATTAAAGTTGAGATGTTAGTCAAGGGTGTTTAACTACTAATTTACCACAAATTAAAATACAGTATATCAGTCCTTCACGAATTTTCCTGAAGTACTCTGATATTTTAGATATTACCAGTTTCAAGATGATAATACTGTTGGTTTGACAAAAAAAATATTTTTTTTGGCAGAAATAAAATTTCTTGTTAATATTCACTTTAGTGTGGTCATTAATTACCATTTTGTAAAAGACTCATCAATTAAATCATGGCTGGGCTTCGCGAATGAAGATTTCGGAAGGACTCTACCCACATTTGCTACAAGCGCGTTGGTAGAGACCAATGCAAGATAGACAAGTCCGGTTGCAAAAGGCACAGCAGAAAGACTCCTTAGATGGTATTGGCAAGACACAGTTCTTTCTGCATTGTCTTTTCTCCTCAAGAGTGACCCTGTGTGTGTTCTCAAAAGAAGCACCAGCGTTATAGGTGGTGTGTCTCCAGACCTCCCGATTTGAGGCCAGAGTAGACCAGTTATGGTGATCAATATGACCAAGGCTGAGATGTTGTTTCAGGGAGTCCTTGTATCTCCTCTTCAGGGCTCCTCTCTTGCGGCAGCCGGTGGCAAGTTCACCATAAAGCACGACCTTAGGGAGGCGGTGGTCCTTCATCCTTGAGACGTGCCCTGCCCAACGCAGCTGTGTTCTCAGCAAGCAGCTGTTTTCTCAGCAAAAATACTATTCCTGCAGTGACTCGGATTCAAACCGAGGTTGCTGCGGCCACAATGCAGAGTACTGATCACTATATGAGCACAGCCACCAAGCACCTCGTGCCACCACCGCAGACACCACAGCATTCAAAAAAAAAAAAAGTAGACTAATATATGGAATAACAGTCTTCCTTAATTATCTTTAATATTCTAATATGACATACTTTAAAACACAGGTAGTGTCTTGACTTGTAGAAAATAACGGTGCTAACTTGCAAGGTAATTAAATAGATGGAAAAACTTTGCATGTATGCAACAGAGAGAAGGCAAAACATATGACATGATATAATCCAATAATCAGCAATTAATTCACTACTTGTGTGACACTTCCAAGTGGAAGATTTTTGCTTTGTTTTTATCAAAACAAACACTGTATGAAACAAGACATTATCATAGTATGTGAAACCATTTTTGTTTTTAACCCATGAATACAGTCTTCTACTTACAGTATTTGAAACGGATTTCAAAAGCTGTTTGCTGGTGAATCAATGGCTATGAGAACATGAATTATTTTAATTACTATATTTAAATAATATTTAATTACTGTTGTCTTTTATATATCTTTCCTGAAGGAAACAGATTAAAAATGGACAGAAAGCTGACAAGGAGGATGGATACTTTCTTCAGAGAAAGTGTAGGGTTTTTGAATAGTCAAGATAAAATTGCAATAATCTTATCAGCAAGTATTACTTCTTGATCTATGCTCCAATGCAAAGGTTATGTAAATATACAATTACATTGAAAAAACCCACAGACAAAATAGGTTTCCATAGAAAAAGTTTTTTTGTTGAGCTGCTGGATTATTCTGTTTGCTTTGACTGAGCACTGGTTCTACATTCTTTCCTCCACTGCTGACAGAAATAACTGATAGATGTTGGTAATGCTAATAATAACCCATTCTCTAAGGGATAAGAAGGAGTTCCCATGAAACCTTACAGTTTGAACTAAATCTTCTTTAAATTTATCTATAAACAATTGTTTATCTTCTGAAAGAATTTCCATGAAAAAAATGAATTAACCAAGCTAAACTTTAGGCTGTTAGCTGGCCATCAGGATTCCTGAGGAAAACATAAAACAAGTTTGTGGGGAACTACATCAAGATTTTGGGATATCTTTTAAAGCCTCTCAGCTACAAAGACTGGGCCAGGTGAAGCTTGTTGTAAAACATACCAGGACTTGTGAACATGCAGAGAGTTAGTATCCACACAATAAATCCTTGTTGCTGGCATCCCTTGGGCTAATGCAAGAGCAGAAATCTATTTGCAGCCCTAGTTGTCTCTTATTAGTCTTTGTCAGTTCTACCTGTGAGCCCTGGCATTGTATTTAGGGGACCAGCACTTGGCAGTGTCAGCTGAGACAGTACAAGGCTGAGCTAGGTTTTCCCAAGTAAGGAAGTTACGGAAGGAGGACATCTGCCTACTCAGTTTTGTGCTTCCTGCTCTCAACATGGAAGTAACTGATCCTCAGCTAATACCCCTCTCCTTCCAAAAGATGTCCTCTCGGAGTGTATTTAGAGCATTCTGCTGTGCAATACCAGGTATCTATATCACTGCAGACAAACAGGCCCTGCACAAGGGCAGTGAGAGGCACCAGCCTCAGGGACACACAGTACTTTCTGCACATTGTTCCTTCCACTAAAATAATCATCTTCCCTTCAAAACAGCAAATATAATTTTTACTGCAGACAGAAGAATTCCAGCAGAACTGTGGTGTATTCTGTAAAATCAATATTCATCATTTTCAAATTGTTTGCTTGTTGACTTTCTGAGGACAGCAAGAAATCCTTAGGGGAACTATTGCACAGCACAAACAAAATGTTCAACAACAAGAAAATGTTTGGCTTTTTTTTACTTCTTACATTTCACATTTGACCTTTAGAATACTCTTGTCATTTAATCACATAAAGGCCACAAAATGTGATGAATAACCAATATCTTAACCCATAGTCATGCTTGTATTGTAGAATTCTGAAACTATCTATGAATTGCATTAATGCTGGTTTAAACATTTTGTGATTTCTTGACTACAGTTAACGAGCTGTGAACCATACAAATATGAAGAAAAAAAATCTTCATTTTTGTCCCCTATCACAAATCAGTAACAGAAAATAAAGTCCAGACATGTTATTTGCCCTGAATTATTATATTCTTTTAAATACATAAGCTGTTTTTATTTTACTGATCATCCTCAAAGTGTTCATATTTTGTCAGGGTTCTTATCATGCTGCTCATAGAATGATGTTATATTCGTAGCAGTGATTGGATCCTAGGGAGAGAACTATTTTGCTCCTGTTCTACAATGACTCTCCATAAGATGACTGTTTCAAAATAGAGTGCTACTGGAATAGTTAAAGAAAACATAAGCAGTAGGAGATTTAATAAAATTATGTGATCATTAATCACTGTTAAGAAATATAAAGCATATTAAATATTGCTACTAGGTCTGTCTTTCTCTCTGGCACTGGGGTACAATCTTGTATGTTGGCTACCCCAGTGTTTTGGCAATATGCTACAGAAGCATATGCATCCTTAGCCATTGGAAACCAGAACTTTACCTGCCTTCTGTGCATCCCTCTGAAGGCTGATATGCTCCTCAAGGGCAGTTTTCTGAACAGCAATTTCACTGAGATAAGATGGTTTACTGGGAATAAGAAAATAAATAGAATAAACCTTAGAATGTTTTGTTTAATGTGTCTTCATTTTTCTTCTGTGCAAATGAAATGAGACAGGAAGATCTAAATAATGTTACAGAAAGAGAACACTAATGCATATGTTTTCCCCAGAGCACCCTGTGGCTCTTATCCTAGGATCACATTTCTAACCTACACATTGTACTCAAGTATGAACAGGAACTACCTCTGTGTTTCTTTTCATCCCCTGTTTGATTTTGCAGCTTTTGAAACATAGGGCATCTAATGCTTTTTGTTCAGTCCTGCTCTCTTCATCTGTGCTGTGATATGCGAACAGACGCATGAACATGCACGCATTATGCTCACACACAGGGCTTTGAACTAGAGGTTATTTTGCTAGTCTATTTATTAGAAGTCACTAGGACTTTTAATGTCTTTTGATGGTTTATCAAATCACTTAATAAGCCCAAAGCGCCTATCGGCACCACTGAATAAGGTATGATAAGTCATATTAATTGTGCATGGATAAAGTATTTTTCTTCTATTGGGCAGAATGTTTCAAGAGCTGCTTCTCACCAATTCAAAGTTTTCTTAGATATGATTTCACTGGAAAGCCAGTCCTGTCTGGCACATCTGTGTAGAGGTGTTATCATGGGTAGAGATTAAAATGTTTAAACAAAGTAATTGAAGAATAACATGAATAGCTATTGGACTCTTGCTTGTAATGTTTGCCCATAACCTATCTTTCTGCTTTTTAGTTATTTCAAGAGCACCTTTAACATATATTGAGACAGAGAGATATATTCTTTTCAAAGCACAGAACTACAGGCTACAGTTTTATAGCTCACAGCAAGAAACCTAGAAGACTTATTAATACTTGATGAATCCCTCTCAATGTCTCAGCAGTGAAGAGAAGACAAACAACCTGCTGGATGATTGATGCTGTGCCTGCCAAGGAGGAGCTTTAAAGCATGATTTTCTCTTACAAAATCTGTAAAAAAAATCCGGTCTGATCTGGTGTGATCCTATAGTAGCAATAGTTTGGGCTGAGTGGAGATGCAATCTTTGCCCTATTGCACAATTGAAAGTGCATTAACAAGTGGTTTAAGTCCTGTAGCAAGGCTGAAAACCTTTAATCTCTGCCTCCTCTCTACCCACAATGCTCCCAAGATCTCCATGGCATACTGCTCTTTGGCAATGTGTGTTTGCACACCTGTCCCAGGCTGTACATGAAAACTTACATTATCACCACTCTTAAGTATTGTTTGCTCTCTGAACCTTGTTACTGCAGAGTCTGTTAATCCCTTCTTTCATTGTTTTTCTCCTCCACATCATGGACTCTGTTTTTTTTTGCAGCTATTTTCCTTTCACTCTGTTTCTTCTTGCTCCCCGCAGGTGACCTGACAGATGAGACACATGGTTGGACTTACTGTGTGCTGTCCCAACTCCTAGAAATAAGGCTTGAGAGATCCTTACCTAAACATGATGCCATACAGGCAGAGAATCATGCACCTGCCCTGCAATTTGATTGCTCAAAAGAAATTGCTATGTTTCACAGTCTTTACTGGAGTAGGACCCTCAAATAGGTGAAGTGAACAGACCTATATTTTCTTCCAAATGAAATTTTGTGTGACATGGACATCACACAGAGTCCCTCACATCAAACGGAATCCCTAAACTGTACATGAGCTCCTCAAGGTACAGGATCCAAATTGAATTCTACTTTGAAACCCGTGTGCCAAGTCTACCTCAAAAAGGATGCTAGTAATATATATTTAAAAGGTATGGCCAGTTTAACTGCCACAAGAATATTCAACTTCAAATAGGAACAGTTTCAATAAAATACAATTTAATTTCAATTAATACATTTGGGTCTATAAATTTGCCTTTTTCTTATTTCATTTGTTTTTTGTAATTGCGACATACTGAAGCCAAAGGAAAAAAAAAATCCACTCCAGGGCATAATGAATTATTGATTAAGGCAGCTAGATCAGTATGAATCCATATAGGAAGCCAAAAGTAAATCAGCAAATGAAGGGGTTTTAAATATATACTTAGAAAAAAGGATTTTGGCAAATAGTGAAATGAATATTGAACAGAAAAATATCAGTCTGAAACACAATCCCTAACCGTCCAGTCATTCCATGATCTAAATAAATTGCAATTTAGAGTGAATTATGTGGGAAAATTAATCCAATAAAGAAAACATCTTGTCAAGCTAACACTGAAAATGTGACAGCATTTAAATCCTGATCATGTGAAAACATTTGTTATGCAGCTCAGACAAAGGATTTGTGAGAATAGAGAGACTAAAATGCTGTTCCTCAATAACAGCATAAAAAGAATGTCCACTGAAATGAATGCTTGTACATGGATAATTCATACCAGAAAAATGTGAGATTATCTTTTATCAGATCTGACAGGCAATATGCTGGGATAAAGGGAAAATTTTTTTGCATGCACCACACTGACCTGTATACTGTAGTGAATGGACCAAATTCACAGAATCACAGAATTGTTAGGGTTGGAAAGGACGTCTGGAGATCATCTAGTCAAACCCCACTGTCCAGGAAGGGTCACCTAGAACAAGTGACACAGGAACTCGTCCAGTTGGGTTTTGAATGTCTCCAAAGAGGGTGAAAATGCGACCTCCCATGGGCAGCCTGTTCCAGTGCTCTACCACTCTCAGTGTAAAGTTCTTCCTCATGTTGAGCTGTAACTTCTTGTCTTTTAGCTTAGGGCCATTAAGCCTTGTCCTGTTGCTGGGCACCACTAAAAGAGTCTGTGATCATTCTCTTGACACCTGCCTTTGAGGTATTTATATACATTAGTGAGATACCCTCTTAGTCTTCTTCAGACCAAGCAGACCCAGCTTCTGCAGTCTCTCCTCATAGGAGAGACACTCCAGACCTCTGATCATCTTTGTGGACCCCCACTGGACCCTCTAGTTTTACTGAGGAGCCCAGAAATGGGCACAGCACTCTAGATGTGGTCTCACTAAGGCCGAGGAGAAGGGGATGATGACATCCCTGGACTTGCTGGCCACACTCTTCCTGTTGTATCCCAGGATACCACTGACCCTCCTGGTAGCACGGGCACACTGCCAGCTCATGATCATGATCAACTTATCATCCGCCAAGACTCCCAGATCCTTCTCTGCAGAGCTATTTTCTAGTGGGTCAGACCCCAGCCTGTACTGGTACTGGGGGTTATAACTTCCCAGGTGCAGGACCCTACACTTGCCCTTGTTGAACTTCATTAGGCAGTTATATCATTTTGGAGAATGCCTAATATATTAAATGTTGTTTCATGTTCCTCTGGTGACAGGGACCTCTTCTGCTCTTCTATATCTCCTGTACTTTTCAAAATGTAAAAAAAAAAAATTATACTTCATGATGCTTTCAGTGATAGTAAATCAGAAAAAAACCCAAAATCAAACAACCAAACCAAACAAAGAAAAAAAAAAAATCCACCAAAAAGCCTCTAACAAGAAACTACCTAATTCACCCACCTTATGGCCAAAGTCTAGGGGAAATATATCTCAAGCTAGTGTGATGGACATAGTTAAATTATTTTGCTTTTTGTTCTCTTACAGCAGAAACTTCACACCAAAATGTGTCTGCTTAGAAAACATGAAATCTGTCATTTTATGCATGGAGGAATAGGGAAATGCTGATATTCCAGCTAGTCATAATATTCAGAAAACACAAATCTGATTTTTCTAAGAAAAATATAGAACAAGAAGCATACATAAAATCTCTCAGATTTGTTAACTTTTCTATAAATGGTCATACTACATTAGAAAATTAGGCTTAAAATAACAAAAAGCTCTTAAGCTATGCTAAGAGATCTGCAAGGGTATTTCTATATGGTGGGCAGGGGCAGGGGTTCAGCAGAGTGCCCAACTGCCTTAGTGCCCACCATCTGGGGCAGACAATGTGCTGGGGCAGGCAACGTCCTCGATTCAGCTCCCAGGTGTGCTGCCATAGCTGAAAAGAGCGAGGAATTTCTTCCAAAGGACATCCAGGAAATGGAGATGTTTAGGATTTGTTAGGCCTGTGATACTCCTGAGGACTTCAGGTCAAACTCAGCTATGAGCTCTTATTTCTTATTATTTTAATGACATAAGTAATGTGTGGAGCCTTTCAGAAGAAATGCTTTCTCGGACAGAGAGTATCCACAGATGAAACTGTTTCTCAATTGCAATAGTTAATATGCTGTCAAAATCATACAGGGATCAATGAAAATTGAGGTCTACTCAAGAGTTTACATGAAGACTATTAAGACTACCAGAAAGCTGTAAGTAAATCATTAATGTGTCATGATATCTTTTAAGATTAAATGTGTTTATATTTTGAACATGGATTCTGTCAAATCGCATTATATCATTATGTGCACTCTGGAACTCAATACTTTTCTAGTTCTTGGATTTATATATACATTAGGAGGATATATGTTTCTTTTGACTTCAAGTGAAAATTTTTCAGTGGGATATGAAATTCAGTTTAATTTCTTTCACCTTTTGAAAACTACAGGATATATAGACCAGCAGAGGACATTGTAATCATGGGGAAATTGGATGAAAATTAATCAAAACAAGATGAAGTGCCAAACAAAAGAGAATCACTTTGAAATGTTATGCTGAAATAAAATGAGTGGAAGATTTTCAGGACAAAATATTTTATTTTCAAGCCTGGCAGAAAATCCTCTTATTTTAGGAGATTTTGGACCTGAATCTTAGTCCAAAGTGTGGGCAGCTTTTGTCATCAGAACTGGTTTCTGTTGTTCAGAAAAGAGTTCTTTAAACACCGTATTTTCAGCGATGAGAAACTAGCTTATACACAGAGTTTGTAAGTTTTGTTTTTATCTTCAAAGCTATAATAAATTATTATGGCCTTCAGGAAAACAACATAAGTTTGCTTTGCATACACGAGAGTGAAACAGGCATCCCTACGGGTCATGAACCAATTAATAAAAGCAAAAAAACAACTAAACATTACTCTGTTTGGGAATGAAATTAGTTTCATTTAGCATGGATGAGCAATGAGCAAAAGGGAATTTAATGATGTAAAGGAACCCTTATCTTGAAAAAGTTATGAAATTATGGCAATAAGGAAACAATATTCTAAAAAGTAACTCAAAACATGCTTCTGCCTTACACCTTTATATATCATGTGATAATGATAGTTCACAGTAGTAAACCCAATACTAATGATGATGAATGAATAAGATACAGTGTATGTAAGAGAATCACACTATAAATTCTCTCAGGCAAATTAAATTCTGAGAAGGAAATCAATAAATGGCAAGAAGATATTAACATAAGCCAGTAAAATTAAGGGAGATAAAGCTATTCACCACACATAGAAGAGGAATAATGAAAAGAATATCTCTTTTAATCTCTGTTATGGACAGTCAAATACCTGAAAAAATACCCAGTAATTTTTGAGAGTTTCTAGAAGGAGCTATCTGAAATCCTTTGCCATTGAAATAGTGCTAATTAGTAGGTATTTTTAATTTGAATATCATTTTATATTTTCCTCCAGTGTCTTACCTTTTCTTCCTTAATGGTAGCTGTCTCTGCCCCTTGGTATGTGGTATGTCCCAAATTCTGAGCTATGTGTTTAGGCCATAAGATTGAAGGATAGTCCTTTTTTAGGACTCCTACATGTAAAGCTGTTGTTTGTCCTATCTATTATTCTCCACAGTGCTGGACAATGCTTCTTTCCTACTTCCCATTCCCTACCTTTAAAATGTGCCTAACTTTGGGCTAAGTAGCAGCAGCCAGCACTCACCTGACCCCATGGAAAGGCTCTAGTGGTTGTGGGCAGCTGTTGAGCTGCAGGTACCCAGCTGAGGGTACCACCGACCTGGGGCTACCCCAGCCCCAAGACAGTCTGTGAGCTGTGGGTGTTCCGGCTGTGTCCCACAGCAGACCATCAGGAGGGACCTGAGGAGGGATCTAGTCCAGCAAGCTTTGGTACTCCAAGGTCTTTTGTTTTCTATTCCTCCTTCCACAGAGCTTAAGGGTAGTTCATTTCTATAAGATCACGAAGTGACAGAGTGAGGATGTAAGAAGCAGAGGGATTCACACGGGAAAAAAAATGCAGAATTCACAGTGAAGGTCACCATCCTCACAAACATTCTTCTGCCTCAAATTGTTCAGCTGGTAAATCATAGCACTCCTCCACAGGGAGAGTTACTAGCTTTATTGATGAGCTAATTCTTGAAATTTGTGGAGCTCTTCAGTAAAAAGTCTTCACACTTAACAGTAGCGATGGATTTTTGGGATGTTATGTAGTTCATTCTCTCCATTTCTGCTTTACATTTTAGTATGTACAAATTATTGATACTGTTTGCTAGCTAAGTCTTTTTGCCTTAGGCATAAACCATGACAGCTTTAAACAATCATCTGCATAGCACATATATGGATTTTCCAGGAAATGATCTTCTTGGGAATGCACAGAGCATGCAAACATCAGAAGCAGCCTCATTTTTTCAGATCAAGGCAGAAGTTCCTACTTGCACCTGCCTAGTCAGACTTAACTAATTAGATCACTAAAGCAGGACAGCGTAGATTTTTATTAACAGTTGCCTTCTACTTGGTACTGTGGGCAAACTACTGGCAAATTCTATTTGCCAGAAGCAACTTCTGTGCCCAGCAAGTGCAAAACCTTGATACAGATCTGGTGGACGAAAGACAACTTCTCCAACAGCTTTTTTTCCAAATAGTATCTTTAGTGTCCATGTGCAGAATCAAGTAGCCCATGTAAGGAAGATGTTCATATTTGTTTAGGAACCATCAGTAAAACCAGAGCTGTGTTTTCAATTTGCTGTCTTTTCTGAGCAGGTTGTTTCTTCAGTTCTAAGTCAGAAGGTGCTGGAACACATTTTCACTCAGAGATTCATTATACTAGATGGCCACAAGTGTTGTTGGAGCTCTTCTTTTTTGTTGATCAAACAGGTTTACCTCACTACAGGTTCATGGGAAACAATACATAATTTACATTTGCTAACACTCTTTTTTAAAGACACCATTTATACCATAAAGGTTCTCTGTTCTTATGAGCAAGCTGTATTCCTGAAGTTGTTATATTCCTAGGATTGGAAAGTGTTAGTCTCTCTTCTGATATCAATGGAAAAGCTCTCTGATAAGTTTTCCAAGAACCAGTTCCTACGATAACAGAAAAGTCTCTCATTCAGCTGAAGCTAATTGCTGCCAGTTAGACAGGCAAGAAGAAAGTGATAATTTCCCCATGTCAAGAATTTCTGAACCACAAATAATACATAAACGTGAGAAGAATGAGCAACTTCTAGGTTATCATACCGCATTTCACAGAAAAAAAATTTAAAAAATGTGTCTGATGTACAGATTTTTGTTGTTGCTGCTTGTCTCTATTCCCAGTGCCTTGAGTGCTCTGCATTGTCACTTCTATCTCTTTTCCTGACCCTTGATTCCTCCAGTTCCAGTCTTGAGTCTGTCACTGGTAATTATCCATCATTTGAGCACTGACACGTAAGTACAAGCAGAGGACACCTGATCTGTCATTGTGCTTGCTGATGAAACGTAGTGGTGTTGTACATATCACAAAAACGCCGCACAAAACCCAGACAGCTTCTTCTGTGCTAGGGAAGTTAGCAAGCTGAATGTGAATAAAAGAAGAAGCAAATACATTTTAAAAGGGCACAGTTAATTTTTCAAGGTAGGTTTTTTCGGGGGTTTTTTGTTTTTGGTTTTGTGGGGTTTTTTAATGATGAAAGCATTGTAAAAATTTTTTTTATTTTATTTTTTTTTTATTGGGAAGTAATCACAGAAAACACATTTTCTGTTACCAAATTCAGATATGTTCTTCAGAAGTTTTGGGAAGCTACTTACTCAGATAATTGGTAGAAATAATAACATATATCTTCTCTGACCCAGAACATCTAAGGAATACATAAACTCAGAACAAACCAGAAAAGCAGTATAAGTTGAATAATTAATATTTCTGATGACATGTCTATCTTTTTGTCTTTATTCTACAGGAGAGATTAAATTTTTTTTATATATCAGTCAATTATCATTTATTAGGTTTTATTATAATTACAACCTCCAAAACACCAAATAAAAATATACATATATATTCATATTACTCTGATCTGATCTGTGTTTGAGTTCTCAGATATTTCTTATATTTCTTCCTTTTTTCTGATAACAGTGTGGAATGCCTTATTGATTATGGCTTGCCATGGTTTTCATAAAAGCATAATCCTATTGATGTCATAACTTATTTCTGAGGTTGTTAGACACCATGGCATGGATTAGAAAGGCCTTTAATTTAAGTAGCAAGAACACAGACAGCCATAAAAATCTCAAAACATCAAATCCAACCTAATTTGTTGTGACAGAAAGCAAAGATGAAGGAATTAAAACTGCAATGACTCTAATTTGAACTGTTGTAAATGTTCAGGCTTATGTGGGTTGAATTTGAATTACATAAAATCAAATTAATTTCTTCATAGTTTTTTCTGAGAATTGTAACTTCACTCAATATCTTTAAGCAGTTTGGTGAAAAGACTGTGGTAATAACAATCGTTTAGCAGCATATTTGAAAAATCAAATCAGAAAGCAGATATAATTTAGGGCAAACACAAAGTCTTCGTAGGTGAAGTTATTGGTAAATAAATCTTTCAAGGCCCTTTCATCCACCCATGCCAGGAACACTAAATCTCTCCCTTTGGGGTTGTATAGTTTGGAGGTCTCTAGATTTAGCACCGCTTTACTGCACTGGTTTAGGACCAATTCTGGCACTGGTAGCGAGTATTTCATTTTGCTAATCTGCCATAACAAACACAGCCTCAGTTCTCTGCAGGGCTTGTCTGTGAAGTAATTTCAAATTAAGTCTTGGAGCACACAAGATGGCTTAATTGTTAAGCATAGATTGTTGAAATCATCTTTATATCTGATGCACTGTGGTGCACTGAGCAACAGAAACAAGGAAAACAGTGTCTTTCTCTTAAGAAAAAACTTTGTAACTCACATTCCAGTAAAATGCACAGTATGTGGTGATAAATCCTCTGGAGCGTTTATGAATATGCGTATCATTTGCTGCAGGGGGAGAAGGAATTGGCAAGGGCACAGCAGATGTGATCCCATTTGTTTCTGCACAGTGGCAATTGACAGTTTTAAAGAGAGCTCTTTGGTTTTGGCCCTGGGTATCTGCTCATATGACTCAGGTGAATATTGGGGTCTGATGATTTGTGTCAGGTTGATATAGTGTTTGCTGATTCATGTGGGTGAATAAACACGAACAAAAAGGAAGAGCTATCTTTGAAGAGATGAGAGGTAGTGATGTTCAATAAAACCAAGAATTCTTTATTTATTTCCATCCCATTACCTTTGCTTTCTACAGCAATGAAGCTGTATAACAAATATGTTATACAGAGTATAACAAATAAACTATAGATGTATATATTGTAACTAGTGGAAAAAGTTGTTACGCATAATAGAGAATAGGGAAGAATAAGCAGATAAGGGAGGATTCGGCTGATGAATCTGTGGATTTTTTTAATCCAGGTCTGTCAGAGAGGTATCTCCTTCCAGCCTAGTCACCTCAATGCCTTGTATAGTCAAAGATTAGTCAAAGACTATTTCTCTCCGTTGACTGTAATCTTAATTATGAAAACTCTGAATTATTGCAGGTGACAATTATTACCTTTCCACTCTTTAATAACACCTAGAATTAATAAAATAATCCTGCTCAGAGTGGCTGGCAACTTGACTGTACCTTTACTTAGCAGCAGGCACACTTATAAAAACATCATTCTCTGGTATCACAGAGTTAAGTCATACTTAACGTTTGGATTCACTTGGCTTTCAGCGTAATAGCAACGGTCATAACAAACTCTTTGGTATGCACGTCATATTAACCTCCATTCCCAAAGGTACTCTGTCATTCAGCAGTAGTGAAAATTCACTTAACACTTAAAATAAATGTACTGAATTATAAACTGTAATATACAACAATGTCACAAGGCAGTTTTCATGCTTTCAAGGAAAAGAGAACAGCCCAATTTCCTAATTCGTGACATGCTGCTGCACTCCAAGTGATACACATTACTGAAATTACTACATATTTATCTTCATTGGGGAAATCCTTCATAAGAGATCTTGATGGAAACCAGCTTACTGTGTGACTCTACCCTTCCCCTAGCTTTTTACTTTTCCCTTTTGTAACCTTCGCGGTTTTCCCTTTAATCTTCAAAGGTTTTCCCACTCTTTGTAGTTCCTCAGAATAGATAATAAATGCAAGTGGGAGGCTATCTTAACATAGCAACAGGTAAACATGTGTGACATCCCACCTTTAAGGGGAAGGAAGCAGCCAGGGTTTGTAGATGCCCATGGTTGAGAAGGAATGATGAAAGTCAGAGAGTTCACAAAACTTACAAAGTTTTATTAGTCAGTTGTAGCACTTGTATGGGCAGGAATCCAGGTACTCACATATAGGTGTAGTAACTGAACTAAATTTATTACAAAGAACACCAGCTTAAATACAATGTTCAAACTGTGACACGTGATCTTTCAACCAATTACATCAGAGTACCTCAACGCGCATGTGTGAGAGTCCTAGAGAACTACAAGTCCCAGAATGCCTTTCAGCATCCTTCCTGTAATATGAACTCCACAGTCAATAATATACTTGGCACGGAAATTGATATAAGTTAGTCCCTTATCTTCTAGTATAAACACATGGCAGTGGATTTTGAGTAATGGGAAGAGTGAAAGAGAAGGAAGGGAAGGAAGAGAAGGAAAGAAAGGAAGGGAAGGAAAGGAAGGGAGGAAGGTTACTCTGCGCTGTGTTGAGTTTATCTCCAGGAGCCAGAACAAGGACATTTGTCCCAGAAAAGTGCTGCCTTGCCTCCATATGGCTCCCTTCTCCAGACACATCCTGTTCTTTCTCACAGTGTGTTATTACCAACAGTCCTTGGTTGGCTCCACAGCTACCCAGCTATCAGCATTTCAGGCATACACGTTTCCCCCCTTACTTTCTAGGCTTCTACAAGGAAGTAGCTGGTTCAGCTTGGGTTTCTCTGCACCATATTGCATTGTGTTAGAGATACAGAGATATCCCTTTCCATTTTGCTAATCTGACAGTTTTTCCTTAGCATTGGAGAAGAAAACAGTAGTTCCTGTGCCAAATACAGTTCACTATTGATTTTATCAGAATCATTCAGTGACTATGCAAAGCAGAAACCTGCACCGTGTTGCAACATTTGAGGTACATGTCCCGTGTTACTCAAAAATTCTGGTATGCCCTTTTTCTTCTCTCTTTTCTCCAAATATACCTTTTTGAATTTTTGGTGTTTTGCCTTCTTAAAAGAGACTGGACTTTTGGTGCTAAAGGCTCCATCAGCAGTGTGCTTTGCTAACAATGTGCTGAGTGTCCAACCTGCCACCTCGGGCTACAAGCTGGGTAGTGAACAAGGTAAGGAAAGAGGCAAATCCTGTGAGGTGGAGTATTGTTCCTTTGTCTTTATACAAATGACTCAGCTGTAATAACTCCCCTCTGAGGAAGAACTGAGACAATTCACACATAGCCTGAAGATATTCATCTCTGTTGATGGGCCATAATGGATCCACCTGTGCTGACAACAGGCAACTGTAACATCTTAGAAGGTGTCAAAGACTCCTGAAATATCCTGTGATCCAGTATTACATCATCCAGTGTAGATCTCCCTGCCCCGGGGGGGTACTGTTCTGGTTAGGCTTTTCCATCCAGCCTAAGCCCAATAAAAGACCACACTTGGACTTCACTTAGCACTGAGTTTTCTTCCCTCACCGCATGGGACTTTCCTTACCTTCTGGGGTGTCCACCACCACTTTGATGGATCTGGACTGTGACCACCACTTGGACAGGACTACAACCACCACTTTGGCCAATGAACATCGAAATTGCAACAACCCAGTCACAGCATACAACGGGTGTCTTGCAAGTCCTTCCAGTGGCCTGGGGGGTCTGCAGCCCTCCTCTTACTGCCTGTATCAGCACTGCAGCCTCACTCCAGTGCCACACAAGCATCTGCCGGTATCGAATCCCAACCATCCCCCATTTTTTGTCAGCACTGACTCTTTAAGTGTTCCTGCAAGTTCTCTGGGTATGGGGGAGGCAAACCATGGGAAGGGCAGCCATCCTTCCTCATCCTGTGGCCACATGGCTTTTTTCGGGGTTGGGGAGGCTGGCTACCATCTCAAGTTTCTTCAGTGGGTGAGGTTTGGGAAGTTCCTCCTCATCGGTGCATTTAACCCGGCTTTATCAATATTGTTATTAGAATTTCTGCTTAGTAAAGAGTAATTTTTTCACTTACATCTGGGTGTGTTTGGTCTTTCTCTCAGTATTGGAGAAACCAGGGGTATTGAATCTGAGGGAGAGACTTCTTTTTGAGGTCCCCCCACTCCAAATTGTCTCAAACCAAGACAGTATGCCCCTGCAGCATGCTAGTATAAGTCTTAGTCTATGGAGTTAGTCTCAGGATCCAGTTCAAAGCATTGCTAATGAATAAAATAGTCTTATAGTTTTTTCTGAATTGTTGCAAGTATAGGAAAGCCTACAAGTATTGATTTCAGTATTTTAGATGCACCTCTGTATTACTTTAATTGAGAGCACCTGCCTATTGTTCATGCTGCCATGGTGACACAGCAGTTACAGAAATTAGTAAAAAGTGATAATCTCCCTCTTTCTACAGTTTCCTTTGCTTTTTTCCACTTACTCTGTTAAATGAGCGTACCATGTTTTCTTCTGTAGTGGCTTGTTTTGCTGCACTTCAGTACAAGACAGGATGTACTCAGCAGTTTCCATTGAGACCCCCTGGGTAGGTGTTTCATATACTCCAATGCCTGAACTACAGGAAAAATGCTGCTGAATATTTTCTTTGTTTTTCAGTTACTTGGCTAAACAGTGGTCTAGCCAAACTACTTACCTACAGTTCTCCCTATTTCTGTAGGATTTTCAGTGAAATAAAAATGCACAAGAAAGCCTCTCTTTGGTGGAGATTGAAACTTGACCTCTTCCTTGTTTGTATCCAAAATATGAGCTAGTATGAAAAGTCTGTGTTGACTTTTTCTTTTAAAATATGTATATGATGATTATTAGCATATTTTAAAAAGGGTGTGCCATGAAACCTAGAACAACTGCTCAAACTGTTTTTTATCTTATTTCATTCTGTTTACTTGTATTAGCTAACAAACAATTAAACTGCAGTCACATTAAAATAATAATTTTGAGAACAAGTTTTTAAATCCCTTTTCTATTTGGTGAAAGTTGCATTCTGATGTTTCCACAATATATGTTGCTTCACTTTTTTCACTGCAAAGCTGTGGCAACTAGAAAGAGAAAAAAAAGTAGTGGGAGAAGCTAATCTGCATATGTGATACTGAGAAGACTAAAGGTAGAAACTCAGACTCTCTTTTCAATAGTTTGCACTCACTTGTCAAACTCTAGTAGTCTGCCTTTAGGACACGTTATTGATTATTCTCAGAATAGTCCTAAGGCTTCTCTTTTTTCTATTACATTTGTTCTTTACAATCCTGGTTCTTCATGGTCTCAGAAGAGAATGTCACACATTATGGCTTTCCCCTGTAACTTTAGATAAAGCATTATCACTTACACAAGTTCTCAGCTGTATAAGAAAGGAAAGTAGTAGGTGCACTAGCAAGGGTTTTTTGCTGAAGATGGGTCAGACTGGGGAAAATAAAATAACAATATGGATATAAAAGAGAGGAAAAATTGTAAATGAAAATGTAACCTTGACTTTGAACAATCTTTACTATGCACATGACATATGAGACTTAAGTAAATTTGGGAGTTTCTGAGTTCTAAACAAGAAGCTGGCTCTAGAAATTAAAAGCTCCATTGAGAAAAAATAGATCTGAGTTCTTAGTTCTGTCATTGATTTTGCTAGCTAGTTGTTTAGAGTCAAAAGGTACATACACAGTAAATCCAGGTTTTAGTAAGAATTTAGTGCCTAAATTCCAAACAACATGAAAAGCATAGTTTACTAGGCTGCGTTTACTTTAATCTGTGTCATGTCAGAATTCTCCTGGCAAGTAGACTTTCACTTCTGCATCCACAAAAAACAGCTCTGCATTTCCTTTGTAAGCCAGTGCAGGCAAGAGCACAACACCAGAAAAATGGGGTGCAAGAGCATGTGGGACTTAGAGCTGGAGGTTACGACCCTCACACGGAGAGTCTGAAGTTCCACCTTTGGTATAATGTCTTTCTCCATACTCTGGATCCCTTTCCCCACCCACGACGTGGGGCGGCCCAGTTCTAGTTCCATTTCCATCTGAAGAACCATTCCGATGTCTTGAAGGATGGGGAAAGGGAACTCCAGAGGTTTTCTCAGGGTTTTCTTCTGTCCCTGAGGCTGGAGGGGAGAGGTGCCCTCCCCTCCCCCCACGCACGTGGTCCCATGGCAGGCACAGAGACAGCACACGGGGTGTGGAGAGGAGGCAAGAGAGTTTATTGTTGGGGATGTTACATTTATAGGGTTCAGGAGGATTCACAGGGTAACCAATTAGAAGTCTCAAGGGGCTTACAGGAACACCCAATCACAGGAAGGGGTTAACAAAGGCCAATGGGAAACACCTCAGGACACCTTCCCAGGACATTCCTGCATGGATAACATTACGTGGGGGGTGTTGGGAAGAAGAAGCATGTGTTTGCAAAGACCACCAAAAGCCATTTTAAGACACATTTAAACAACAGATTTCCCATATAATGCAGATTTACTGCCACACCATACTGTGCAGTGAACACTTAAATATAGCGAAAATAGTATCAGCAGCAGGAAGTAGGGACAGTCTCTACCTTTTTACATCACCAGCTGAAAGCCCTAGATCTCAGGTTTGAGAATTTTCCATCTTTAAATCACCCCATTAATTTTGTGTTCTTTTCTGCCCAGAAGCAGAGTTTCCGCAGAAGTGATGTCAATTCTCTTTCAACTTCTTACCAGCCTGCAAAGGTTAACCAATTCCAAACTGATCACCTACTCCCTGATAGCAATGTGCATTTTCATGCTTCTACTGTGACTGGATCTTTTATAAAACATTTATTTTGCTGTCTCACTACTGAAAGTCTGTAACATGATTGCCAGATATTTACAGGACTTTAGTAACATAAAAAATTTATATCTTGATTGGTCAGTAGGATGTAATATGATGGACAACCTCTAAGGTAAAAGTTAAAGTTCCACAGCTTGACAATGTCAGGCAGTGTAGACATGAGTGTCCTCAGTGTCAACTCACCCATGAACGCAGCAACGATGTGACAGAGACTGACAGAGAAAATGATTGGGTGTAAAGTAGCAGGATTTTTTTTAAAAGTATAGAAAAGGAAAAGTGGAGATCATGATGTGGAAAAAGTAGGGTAATGGGAAACAGAACACAAATCTCACAGTTCCCTGCAAGTAGTGTTGATATTCCACCATTTTTCAAGATATGGAGCCCAATGGGGAGCAAGGGATGACTCTCTACCACACAGGAAACTTTATCTTCTGTCAGCTTAGATGACTTCTATGATGGTGCTCTACACAGGTGGAAGCAAACACTTTGAAGGTAGATATTTTCAAATAATATAAATATTAAATTGATATACTCAGAAAAGAAATACCAGCAGTAATGGTGCTATTAAAACTTTCTAGTATAGGCGTGGCCTCAGGCTGTTTACTGCCTACCCCTCACTATTTCTGCACTAATTTTTTTTCCTGAGAGACCTACTAGGAAAAGGTAAGTAGTGTTACTGAAAACCTTTGGGTTAAATCATAAAGCAAGCAAGCAGTTGGTGGCCTATTGTTCTCATTCTTTCTGTTTCTGCCTTTAAATTAGTAACTCTATGACTATTACTTTTATTACCATTACTGTCGTGTTTAAATTCATCCAACTACATCTCTGAAATTTGTTTAGGGTATCTTCTTGATTACAGGATCACTAAACAGTATTGTATTAAACTAGTATTACTGGCTATTTAAGTGTGGGTAGCTCTGTCTTCACTGCATGCTTTAGAGTGACAGA
Source organism: Chiroxiphia lanceolata (assembly GCF_009829145.1). Lineage (NCBI taxonomy): Eukaryota > Metazoa > Chordata > Aves > Passeriformes > Pipridae > Chiroxiphia > Chiroxiphia lanceolata. Next base: position 35,558,525 of record NC_045638.1, on the reverse strand, counting down.
ATCTACCTTTTCAGAAGCAAGCTACTAACTGAACTAATCTCTAAACACTTAACTGAACTAATCTCTAAACACTTGCATACTTGAAAATTTATGCAATTTCCATCATTTGCTGCATGACATTAAATTGAAAACTTGAGAGAATAAGATTTGTGAATGACATCTAAATTGATATATTCTGCATCTCTCTGGTAGTGCTCAAAAGCTTGTGCCCTGTTATTGACTGTTTTAATTTTTAGAGAGCTAGATAAACTGAATGGATGGATTATGGAGATTAGCTATGTATATAACTGAAGCCCTTGTTCTTTGTTTAATGTGATAGTCTCTTTCCTGAAGAATTACGAAAATGACAGCACCTGTCCTTGCTGTTTGTTGTTAAGCTCATCTGCATTTTTTCAATTACAAAACAACTCATCCTAGAAACCCAAGGGAACATGAATTATTAACAAAGCTAAGACACGCTTGTACTAAAATCTTATGGGAAATCACAAGACTGATATCAACTACTCAGTGAATATACCTTTTGAGTTTTATACAGAAAAGACAGAGACGGCTTCTTATATATGAATACAGATTTGCTGATAATATGCTCTGGTTTACTGCACTGGATTTTACATACACAGCAAATATTAGTCTATGCAAAAAACCCCCAATGATTTCAAAAAAATTAATAAATATTACTAGCCATTATAATGCAACCCCCCCCTTTATTATATATGGAAGTCACTGGACTTAAAATATTAACATTAATAAGCAGACAATATGAAACCAAAAATATTATATATGGAAGGCACTGGCTTTTGACTGTGATGTTAGTTTTTTAAAAATATTAACTTGTATCTATAAATTTGAAGCAAACAAGACTTTAATAGGTTTGAGATTGTACAACATACTGCACTGGTCTACTGTGCTGTTTTGTTTCTCACCAACTTTCAGTTCGTAAAACCATGATTCCATAAAATCATAAGAGAGCTAACCTTGGCCTCGGGATTGTATTGTTTATATAATTAAAATTTATATCATTAAAACACTGTTTTACCTTGGAAAATTGATAGAGGAGCTGGTCAACTATGTTTCTTTAGTAATTCAGGACCTAAACAAGATTGCAGAAGTCTGACTATCATTGCCTAGGATGTTTGTACATCCAAAGAAAACAATATATTTGTAAAATTTTCAAGTTTTCTTTGTAGTTCAGTGGAATCGATTTTGTTTAGCCAAATCTTTGATTTTTCAATGTTTAAAATATTGTTTAATATACTTCATCAATACATCAATACACTGAAATATTGTTTAATATATTTCAGCAAGTCCAAAATACATGCAAAATAATTTACAGACTTGCATACTTCTAGGTACAATTTCAACTACCTTTTTACTAACTTTTCAAGATTTTTTTTTATATTATAATGGTTGTTCAATTCAATTGATAGGCATATTGATTTTCGTTTAAAAAAACTGGTAGAGCATGATCTTTTGCAGTTTAATATTTGGACAAAAACTAATTCTAAACAATATCATCTTTTCTCTTATATTTAAAAATTAATTTCTAAGGAAATGTGTTTACCAGGAAGCTTGATGACATTTGTTTACTACAATCTGTAATTAACAGTACTGGAAAATATTAATTCCCCAAACTAAAATTTCTCATTATCACTTCCTCAATATTGCATATTATTAATTGAATCTGTGCCTTGAGCTTGTGCAGATTTTAGTTTCTGTGCTGTAGATAATGTAATACTATGAAAGGTTTCTTGAAAAAGAAAGCACCATCAGCAGAATTGGTAATGCTGCTTTATTAGAAAGTCTACCAGACACTTAAACCCTGCCTACAGAAACTTGGTCCAGATCTGAGCAGCCTCAGTGGTGACTTGGAAAAGGGAAATAAGCTTTCCATGCCTGTATGGTATTATCTGGACATATGTAACACACCAAGCACCAAGTTGTAAAAATGGGTGTAGTAAAGAAGAAGGGCTGTAACATTTCCTCTTTGCCTGTCAATTAATATCTTCGTCACTGGTGGCAGAGACAATGGTATGTGGAAAGAAAGCAGGTAAGAAAGGATTCATCCCTAGGAGTTTCACCTTTCAAATATTCATGGAAAGAAGACTCTCACCTTCTCTGACTTTAGTCTCCTAAATTTTCCATAAGACTGTATGGAAGTCAGTTACCTTTGAATTCAGTATGGTCCTTAAATTTTATTCAATGTCTGTTTTACAGACACTTACTTGGCTGTTTACTCCTCTTGTTCCCTTTAAATCCTACTAATTTCTATATGCTTTCCTACCATAATGCATGCCTCTGGAACTGGACTGTGCCATGCAAGTCTCTTTGGTTTTCATTTTAACCGTTCACAATGCTACAAAACAATTTCCTTCCAATCATCGGTCCTGCCACTGGCATTTCTGAAGATATTGAAAGAAGGAATACCTTGTGAGTTGATTTGACAGCAGGAAGATTAACCAGGGTCTGGCTTATGACAATGCATGTTTAAAGCTAAGGTAGTTAACTGTGCAACTTACCCATTGAAGGATCATGTGAGAGTATATATGTGTGTTATTACACATAGAACAGTTATTGCTTTGTTAACACCCAGTACAACATTAACTCTTATTATGATTTGGCTGTAAACTCAAAATGTGTCCCTTGAGCTATGTTTAGCTGCTCTACAAAATGGAAAGTGCATTTACATATACATATGTGCACATGCATAATGTTGGGGTTTTTTTCACTGGAAGAAATGGCATAACCTACATAAAGTAGTAAAACAAGAAAACTTGTGTTTTGTAAAATCTTACAATGAAAAGGAAACATTCAAGGTTATTCTGAGTCTTCCTCATGTCACACTGTGTCTTGCCATGGAAAATGTTTTCTATCTGAACCATAGCTCTTGAATCCAGAAATGATTAATTGCTTTGGGAGCAGCAAAAAATTCCCCTTCAGGGACTGTAGAATGTAATCCTTTGGTTTATGTAATACAGGAGACTTTCTACCTTTCAAAAGCACAACTATAATGTCTTAGCCCTTTTCAGGCAATGGAAAATCATCCATTGAAGCTGTTGGACTCCAGGTTTTGAGGCAAAGAAATAGGAAAATACAAATTTTCTGATCTAATATCAGGTAATTTTCAAATATGGAACAAGGAAAAAAAAATTGGTGTGAATGGCTGCAATGGTTAAAGAAGGACAGGCTATTGACTAAATCACATTTTAAAAGCACAGTACAAAGAAGGAGTATCTAAATACTGATTTATCTTCATTTCTGCAGCATAGTTCCTATGAGAAATTATCTTTATGTAAAGTGGATCACTACTACTATTCATATGTATTTTGCATTGACCTCCTTAAACTGTAAGGTTTTCCCCTAATTCAGCTCAAACCATCCTTGTTCTTCCAACAACTAGTTATTTTTCTGATTTTGCAAAGGAAGACCTAAGTAGTGTACAAAGCAAAGCTGAGAAAACTAACAACATACAGCTCTTTTCCTGATTACTTGCTATGTTTATTTTTGCAAGGAATCAAGTTTCTGATGCAATCCACAACTGAAGAAGTGAGTAGGACCTTGTAATCTTTTTGAGTATCAGTGTTTCAGTGTTGAATGTGTCATATGCCACAGCATGTTGCCTTCCCTGTTTTTGGTTTGTATGACACTCACCCATTCCACTGTGAGCCCTTGCATATGCTGTATGAAAAACTGCAGAATTATAATGAATCTATTCTGATTATACTACAGATTTCAAATATATAAATGTATGAATGATGTACAAGATAAAACCAAGAGACATGATTAGATAATCTACTGTATCCCATATTTCTGTGAAGTATACAAATGCTAAACCCTTACCAAATAACAACTTGGCTAATTAGGAAAAAATCATCGCCACCCATATTGTTTCAATTAAGGAAGCTATTTTTCATTTCCCTTCTGAAACCATCTTGCATAAAATGATTGGAATATAATACCAGCTGCGTTGGTCTCCTGAGAAAATCCATTGAGATTTTATCAGCACGAGATGCGATCATTCTTCTGCGGGTGCTATGCCTACTGAAACCCTTCATTAGTATTTCTAAAGTGTTCCAATTATACAGTGTCACTTCCAGTTATTAAAACTTCTCCTTGTTTCAACTTTTCAATAAGTGTATGTTGGGCTTTTTTTTTTTTGTGTTCCCAGGCAGGGATTGGGTTGCAGAGAGCAAACGGTGTTAGTTGATTTGTTGAATGGGTGGTGATGGCTGGGATATGAAACTAAGTAAAACCTAGGTAAGCTGTTTATACTATTAGCTGAGTGTCTTATCTATTATTTAGGCTCTTCCTCATTTAGGCTCTTCTCCTTCCAGATGTAGGGCTCTTTTTGCAGTGGGACCTAGAAGATGTTTTCATATTTTCCTGCTCTAAACTTTGGCATAAAATGCATTCCTACTGGTTGGAATTGTGGTTACAGTCAGAAGGCAGGCCTCCCAACTCTTGGAGCAGGGAGTATACTGTGAGCACAGTATACTGTGATGTGAGAAGCACATTGATATGAGACAATACAGTATTTTTTGAGTGATAAATAATCCTAAAAAAAAAAGAAATGACGACTTAGTCCCAGAACTAGACACTCACCTGAGAGTGCCACTGTGTACTTGCTTAGCTCATGCAAAAAAATCCAATTCTTCTTAAGAGCGTGCAAATGCAATGTTTTAAACACGTAGACAATACTTTGGTACCTTGGGTGGCTATTTACCTCACCCCAGTGAGGTCAGTGGAATATGTGGGAACACTCAGGTGTCTGAATTTCACTCATATGCCTCTGGAAGCTGCTGAGTGCTCTTTGGACCTTGCCCCAACTGCTTCACACAGCACAGAAATGAAATGAAGTGAAACTGCTCACTGTAAATTATTTACCAGGAGTAGCTTTAGAAAATGTTCCTAAACATAAACCACAATAGGAAAGGTGCAATACAAAAAGGGAAATTTTTTATAAAAAGGGAATTTTTCAACAAAATGGCTGTTTTATAAATTATACTCTAAAGAAGCTGCAGGCTTTTATATGCACTACCACGTTTACTTAGTTTGACCCCTGCTCCTCAAGCAGCATTATAACAAATTTTTCTGGGCAGTCACAGTTGCACTTTTCTCATCTATTTAGTCATCTGGGTTGTGCAATGGCATAACCATGGTATATCATAAAAGAAAAGTGTCTGGCCTTTTGTCTGAGCTACCACATGCAGGGTTGGGGAGGCAGCAAGGGAAGGAGCAGTGTGCTGGAAATGTTTGTAAAACCACTGGACGGCATTTCTTTGTGCTCCTAAAGAGATTTGCTGCAGCTGGAAGAGAGAATTAACTTCCTTTGGAAGAGAACAAAGGAAGGAGCTGACATTTAATCAACAGGGAAGAGAGGGAAATAAAGTAACTATGGAAGGGCAGGGTTGATATTTCCACTCACAGTTCTGGCAGCAGGAAATCTCAACTGAACTGTATTCTCTCCATTAAAAGACTACCCCAGGAAAGCAAAGAAAAAAAAAAAATACTGTGAAAGACGTTATCAGGACCTGACTGTGGCTGACTCCAGAGTGGATGGATCCAATATGTAGATCCCTGAGTACCAAGGAGATGATGGCTGAACCCACAGTCCTGGTGCTCACAGGGTGTGTCACCTGTACACATCTCTGAAGGGCATGTCTCTCTTTCGCCACAGCCCAAGGTTTCTGGCAGCTGTTATGTGCAAAAATGTCCCATGGGAAAACTAAAAGGCTCCATGATAAGGTTAACCTTCTAAATACCCTGGTGGTCCATTAGACAGACTTGTGCGGCACCTGTGATGACTCCCCAGAGAAGGCACCAGCTGACATACTGACTCTAATGAGAGTCACTTGGGAACCTTACAGAGTGTGCTGGTTTTGGCTGGGTAGTGTTAATTTTCTTCCCAGTATGGGCTTTGGTTTTGGTCTGGGCTGAAAACAGCATTGGTAACCAAGGGGTGGTTTAGTTACTGCTAAGCTGTGCTCACACAGAGCCAAGGCCTTTTCTGCCTCTCACCTCACTCCACCAGTGAGGAGGCTGGGGGAGCATAAAGACTTGTGAGGGGACCCCAACTTACCAGAGGAATATCCCATAACCATATGGCATCATGTTCAGCTCTAAAGAAGGAGGGAGAAGGAGGAAGGGGGCAGGTGTCAGAGTGATGGTATTTGTCTTCCCAAGTCACACGTGATGGAGTATGTCTTCTGTGGAGATGGCTGAACATCTGCCTGCCCATGGGAAGCAGTGAATGAGTTCTTTATTTTACTTTGCTTGTGCATGCAGCTTTTGCATTCCTCGTTAAAATGTCTTTATCTCAATCCATGATTCTCTCCACCATCCCACTAGGGGGAAGTGAGTGAGTGGCTGGGTGGGACTGAGTTGCCAGCTGGTGTTAAATCACAACAAGAACCAGTGGATGGGGCTGTCTACAAGCAGTTTTGCCTCCTGGTTAGTGACTAATTTTCCTTCTCTTAGAGAACTGCATGTGAGAGATAACTGGTGTGTCAGACAGTAACCTGCGCCTGAGCCATGACTGCCGTGGGCTCCCATGTTCCCTCCTAGAAGCAGGCCCCCTATCACAACACCGCCTGCAATTGCAGATGAGTGCACATTGTGCTTTATCTATACATGGTCTTCAATACTTTCAATTTACAGGTCCTAGATATGGCAAGCTGGGGTGTACGAATTTCTATTTGGTGAATTTAAATCTAGTGATATTAGACTGGCTTTTTTTAAATCTCCTGTTTGACAAATAGTTTACTAAGTCAGAATGTCCATTTTTGTGGCTGCTTAGTGAACTGGAGTAGAGTGCCAATCTGGCTGAAAAGCAACCTGCTTAAAGCAAATCAGTCAGGGCAGCTCGTTGTTCTGGCTTACCAAGGAACCACATAAACATTTGTGCCAGAGCAATGCAAAAGGTAATTTGGGGACAGAAAGGAGGGGCTGGGTTGCTTTTTTTTTTTTCTTCCTGGAAATGCTGGGTTATGATGACCTAAAGGAACTATAGTCTCCACTGCCTATTGTACAGTGCCTTCAGTGCAGATCCCAGACTGTTGGGATTTTTTTAACCACAATATGAAAGCTACTACCCTAAGCATAAAACAAAGCAATGGCATGCCCTTGTGCTGACTCCCTGTGAGTAAAACATGTCGGGATAAACTACTCCACTAAGGGTGTTTCTGGTGGATAAGACATTGTATGAGTACTGTCTGGGCTGTACTTAGTGGGCACAAGTGATACAAAAACTGTCAGTTCCAAACCACTACCATTATTATGCTACTAAATGGTCATATACCCCCAAAAAAGGCACTCGTAGAAGTTGTTTATGACGTAATGCTGCCACCTTTGCTCGTGCTGACTGCTGCCTTGTTCCACCAGTAAACCCATCTCCACAGACTCAGGGGGGCTACTTGCAGAATTAGAAGCCCCTGATTTCCTGTTGGGTCAAGTTGGCAGAATAAGGTTTTAAGAAAAGAGCAGGCAGAAGAATGTTTCCTCATTTCTGATGTATTCCTCAGTTTGAGTGTGTCAACAGATGGAGTGGGGATTAGTGATAACATAATGTAGCCTCTTAGCTTATGTAAAAATCAGTCTCAGAGTGCTGTGGATTTTCTGATGGTTCATTAAATGTACTCATGCAAACTAAAGGATGCTTACATTATAAGTAAAATGCTCATCTTCATTGAGTGTTTGCCTTTGACAGATAATATCAGGGTGGGTGATGTATACATGTTTAGAGAAACATGCAGAGAAATGTTGAAAAAGAAACAAAATCTGTTATTTGCTCTTTGTAATCTAGCCTGAAACTAGCTGTTGATGGAGTTACTACTGCTCACTGTGTGTTTCACATCCCGCTGAGGCTGTTATATGGCCTTTTGCAGACTGACATATGTTCCCTCTGCCTTTGCTCTGAAGCAGCACTCCTGTAGCTGTGGCTGCTGAGCCACACAGAGCAGCACTCAACTCCCACTGAACAGCAGGGTCCCTGGTGCAGGGTGGCTGCTGCTGCAGCTTGGGACTGATCTGCGGCTTGCAGTCTTGGTGTACTCCTTGCCAGGTTCTGTTACACCAGGGACCAAGCTCATGTAGTTGTACAGGCCAATAACCTCAGCCTCTGAGTATGTAGGTAAAATGCAAATAAAAATTATTACTTTTACCAGTAAAATATACCCAGTGAGGGCCTGAATGAGGGCATTATTTAACATTAGGTATTCCTACCATACTATGTTATTCCTCTCCCTCCTTCTCCAGTCCCTGAGCTCCAAGGGGGCTGCCTCCGGTTTTGCCCTCTGGGCTCTTTGAGTCTCCTTATGAACTCAAGCCAAGGATTGCTATGGTTGAAAAATGTCTGGGGAAAGGCAGGATCTTTCTCTATTTCATCAAGATAATTTTCTTGATTCAATTCACAGAGGGAAACATTTTAAATCATTCTGTAAAGAAGTGAGTCCTTATTCTCAAGCTTCAGAAACACTAAGGTCTTATTGCTCTTAACCAAGATAACAACACTCTATACAAATGCTTCCCAGTCCTCTCAATGCCAATGTCTCCTAGCTAATCTTGCACTCACTGCTGTACAGAAACACTACCACTGGCAGCAACACAGATGCTGAACTGTTGGTACCAGGATATTTCCTCATGGTTTGAGGTGTTTTTCTGTGCTTCAAGAGACACTGTAAAGATATGAGTCCTACACACCTCCATAGCAGAGCATTTTGTATGTGAAGCATAAATTACAGTGCTAGAAGCTAGATGAGTTGAGGAGCCCTGTTAGCTAGAAGTAAGGCACAGTTCTGACACTGCACAAGAGGTCAGGTCAGTTTGTGTTTGTGATAGTGCCTGTGATCAGTTTTCACTATAGACATCTTCTGAAATTTAATACTGCACTGATACTGTGATTTGGTGATCTTATGTTTGCTGGCTGTCTCCCACTACTCTTAGGAGTGATAGATTGGCTGTAATATTTAGGAAGAATAGAGGAATATCAATAAAGTCTTCAGTTTCATAAAGCTCACTGTTAATTCTTTTTCTTCCTCACATATACACACTGATTGAACTCAGTAAGTTCCCTAATTATTCTTTTAAATAATAGCATTTGACATTTTTCCTGAAGGCTATGTAACAAGTGTGACTTTACAATAAGAATGGTGTCATTAATAGCTGCAATAATGCATAGAGCAAAATTAATAAGTTGGGTGAACTAATTTAGGCAAAATGAATGAAGTTTTGCCTTTGTACACCCACCTTTTGTACCTTAGATTTTTTAATGGTTAGACACGACACAGAAAAATACAATTCTTGACCCCATTCTCACTGTACTTTCTATTTCCCCATGACATTTTCATTTCCAGCTCTAATCTGGTTTATCCTCCTTCCTCTTATATTTCTTCACAAAAAAGAGAAACAACAGCCTTTTACATATCCTGGTGGTTAGTGTGCAAAAGGAATATCTCCACTCAATACTCCTGCCATGACATTTCTACAAACCAAGCAAGTATATTCTCTGGTTGTTTATGCTTTTATCATGTGCATTTTATAGAAATAATGAGGGGAGAAGAGGAAGGCCTATTTCAAAGCACTGCATTGAAGACCTCACTACTACATTAACTCAAGGACTGCAGGCATAAGTGTGAAGCAAACCCCTTTCTTGCAAGCAAAATTGTGTTTCGGCTGTGCCAGATATAAGTGGACTAAAGGTTGAGGTGTCATTGTTCAGATTCCCATGCTGTGAAGACAAGGAAGAGGAAGCTCATTAGCATCTATGATGCGAAGTGCAAAGCTTGGTATTTACTCACAGAACTTTTGTATTGTGCCCCACATAAAGTTTACAGATGACTAATTTACTAGATGACTGCTTTTTTTGTCCTCTGTCACCTTGCCAATGCTCTTATGACAACAATTAAATATTTGCACAGATTTTGCCAACTTTACTAGGTCGCTTCCTTTCTAATTTTCCTGAGATCCTCTGCAGGAAAGCTTCTAAACCTCAGGCTGGATTTACAAATCAGAATTTGCTACACTAGATTTCATGTATTCCTTAGCCTACATGTAATCTACAGGGGAGTAGTTTTCAACTTTGCCAAAGACCCAGCAGAACAAATGACTAGAATTTTCTGAATCTTGATAGGCCAGATAACACTTGTGAAATGAGTCAACACCCTCCAAATTTTCCTACTATGAGATTTTTTTTAAGAAACTTTTTATTGTAGTTATTTTTTTATGATGCATTATTTAGATTGAAGGGGGAGAAATGGGTGGATTCTGGCTCGTATGAGCAAGAAAACCTAGGAGAAAATTGAGGCAGGTGGAGTATCTTTTAATGGAGCTTTAATAAATGACTACACAGATGACTATCTTTGCAGAACTTCATTGGAGGAGAAACTCCAGGTTAAGTGTTACCCTGTGAGAAAGTTGGGTGAAATTGCAGTAAAAGGAGAAAGAACTATAATTTGATGTGGAGAAAAAATGTTTTGTATAGAAAGTGGCAGGTAGGAATAGAACTAAACTTTAATAAGAAAAAAAGGAAAACTTTGCAGAAGACTGTCGCAAAAGTGTCATATTTACTTTGTACTGAATGTTTCAAAGTAAATTTTTTTAAAAACAAGGTAAAAAAAATCCAAACAAAACTCTTCTGAGCTGGTCTACCAGCCCTTTTGGAGACTTATCTTTTTATTAATTGGGTCACAGCAACTTGCAAAATTTAATTTTAAAGTTGATACTTATTTCTCGATTAGTATTCCAGTCAGGACTTTTCCTTACATGATCATTTAATTTAGAAGAAAACATGAACTGCTTTTGTCAGTTAGTTTTGAAAGTATTTAAGTATTTTTCTGTGGCCCTGAAAAACAATATATGATGTTGCATTTGAGCTTAACTTAGAAGATGCCACGTGTTTACTCTAATTTTCTGAAAATTCTGTATGAATGCCGTGTAACACTTTATCGTTTTATGATGCTTTTTCTTGTTCCTCCTTTTTATTTAGTCTTGCAGAGTGTACAGCTACCAAGCAAAAAGTACAGGCAGACTATTTAGAAACTGTAAGAATTTTTCACATGCCAAATCCTTACAGAAGTGCAAAAAATGTTCCTGTGTATTAGGAAATCGTTGTGTTGTGTCAAGATTAGTAACAACTTATATGTGCATATTGTAAGAAATAGGATACACTTGTGTCCAAACAGACAACTGAAACTACAGATCATTGAAGAGAGAGAATTTGTGGCTGGGATCTCTGTCAGTTCTGGACAACATACAGGCCAGCTATTTCTCTTTGCGGCTGGCAGAGCATAGTGGTACCTCTGCACACTACCACTTTGATGGGGTACTTTAATGTACCAGCCACAGTTTAACACCTCTCCTGGATGTCTTGCTGAGCTTCTGCCTGCTTGCATGTTCATTTTGGCATACTTTTATCTTGTATTCCAGTTGAAATGCATTACTTACTGAAAGACTGGGGTTACCATGTGCAGGAGTGGATGCTGGAGGAGAGGGTTCAGATCAGAGTGTGTTCATCAAACATATTACACTGAAATGTGCTCTTTAGGTAACAAGAGATGTGTTTTTCCTCCAGATATCTCATTTTGTGTGTTTCTGAAAGGTATTTTTTAATATAACATTTCTTCACAAGGAGTTCAAATGCATCTCAGTGATCAAGAATGAAACAAAAATTTTGTGAACACATTTCAGAGAAGCAGTTACCCAAAGATCTGCAATTAATTTGTGCTTACTGTGCATTCCTCAGAAAAGCAGGTTTTTTAGGACAACACCAGGGCCCTGAGGGAACCAGCTGGCCCTCCTGGCTACCACTGAGTGACCAGCCCCTGCTCACACCCCACCAGCCCATCCTGTCACTCTTGTCCCACATGGTGCCCTGAGGGCCGTGATCCATCTGGGGGACAGCTTGGGTCCCTATGCAGTTCACACACGGCTGCTTGCCAGCAGTTTGGGTTCACAGCTTTGTTCATTGTTTGTATTCTGACAGGTGTCTTTGTGGAAGGTCATAGTTAATGCTAATTAACAATTAACACATTAATTAATGTAATAGCTGTTCCCAAATGTTTCCAGAAGAAAAATCTTCTAAGCATAAGAAATAAGGATGCTTTTTATGTCTGGTTCTGGAGCGCAAGCTCCTCTGCAGCATTTGCTGTAGCTATATGTATAGCTGTATATATATATATATATATGTGTGTGTGTGTGTGTTTGTGTATACACACATGTATATAGGTAAGACATGAATTCTGTTATGTTTAACAGTCTGCAGAGGATGTCAGTCCATCAGCTGAGGCACTCCTAAGTAACCTCTTGTCTTTTAGAAGCCTGTTTTTGTTAAATCCATTCAATCTTGTGTTTGGTTTTTTTTGTTTGTTTGTTTTTGTTGATTTTTTTTTCCTTTTGTGGTTAGTGTTGTTTGTTTGTTTGTTTGTTTTTTAAAATTTTCTTTTTTTGGTTGGTTTTTTTCTTTTCCACTAGAGACTCTTTTGCCAAATCTGGCTGCAATTCTCCAAACAGCTGATAAGTCACAGCACACATGCACCTTTCCACAAGTGGCTGTGCCAGCCTGGATTCCTCAGGAGTTGATCCACATACTAAGACCATTATGTTAAAAAGATAGTTCCCTCTAAATCTGTATAAAACTGAACACTTCTCTCTTTTTTTTCCTCCCCAAAGAGTTTTCCAGCTATACAAAGCACTTTTCATGAAGGGTACTTTTTCAAAGGACAGGAAAGATTGATTACTCAGCCATGAAGAAAGTTTGTGGAGAAGGTTTGTGAAGTGCCATATGCTGTTGATGAAGGAAGAGGGATAGCCCTTACCACCCAGTCCTACTGCAGATTTTAACCACATAAATAATACTGGTACGTGTAACAGGACCATTGCCACTGTGGTAGCTTTGCACTGAAATCCTGGTTGCAAGGTGATGGGCTGTGACTATGTCTGTCAGATCCTGACACATCCATCCTTTATCCCATTGCTTGGCATTGTTTAGTTACACTGTAAATTTTTTTAGACATAAATCAACTCTAAGTATTTCTTAAAAACTTTCTACTTTCATCGATTGTTAATTCTCATTGAGCATGCTCTTTGCAATATCATACTAAATTTCCTAAACTTCTAATAAAATTAAATCAAATTCACTTCAATTAAATTTACCAACTTTACTCGCTATCTTCATTCCCTTTAAACTATCTTTGAGTGTTTTAATTTCAAGCTATTATTGATCTTCCAGACCTAGGGACCAGAAGATATTTTCTTACGCTTTTATAACTGTTATGTCTATATAAAATAGGAAAGAGGCATCAGATGTTAAATAGGGAGAATAAGTATGAAGAGCTGTCATTAAAATCTTACTGTGACATTTCCCTGGACAAAGAGGGTATAACTGTAATAGTAACAGAATTCTTCATTCTGAATTCTTCACAAAGACAGATGAATTCCCAGGCTAATCAATGGGTAGACTGTGCAGCATGAGATTTCTGTATTATGAGATTGAAAGGCTTGGGTTAAATGCAGACCTTGATTCTTTGGGGCAAAACTGCCATCTTCTTGAGAATTTCTTCAGTCCAAAGAGGAAAATTTTCTGCATCATTAAGCAGAAGGGAAAGCTTCATGGCTCTTCTCTGGAATATCTGAAGTCAAGATCTTTTGATATATCACAAATGTATGCACAATAATTTACAGGCAGTAAAATCCATTCTGGTTGCTGGTAGAGGGAAACATATGGTCTTCAACATCTCACAAAAAAATGAGATGAGAGAAGCAGAAAAATCCCTTTACAGCAAAAAAATAAAATGACAAATAATAATTTGAGACACTCCTCCAACAACCATGCAGGCTTTTTAAGATGGTTGACAAAACATTGTCTGTATTTTATTTCCCTGTTTTCTTCTTGTGTGAAAGAACTGGCTTCCTCTGAGAGAAAGAAAGAAAATATTGTTGTAAACAAGAGAGATGGGGAAGCATGGGGACTAACAAAAAAAATATGAAAAGTTTTAATTTATATGGAATGCACTTCTCCGTTTGAGTGCTGTACGACATTTATATGTCTTTATTTATTCATAGTTGAGCCAAAGCCCAGACATAAATTCTGATTATGTTTTGCATCAGGAATTAGGATAGATGTTATGGATTGGTTGTCCCTTAACAACAATCTTGAAGAAAGATTTTTTGGTAAGGAATCTTATATCTTTTAAAAGTTTGAATATATGTAGCAGAAATATATATGCTAAAGACTAAAGATTGAGTCTTGGAGCAGCCTAGAAAGAAAGGAAGTTACAGATAAGAAAGCAAAAGGGAATAATTGATGTATCAGAGCTTTGAGGGGTGAAAAATTAATGTCTGGTATCAGCATCTGACCTACTGCACAGTGAAGCAAGGTGAAGATATACATGATCTGAAAATATCCAAGGTAGCTCAGGAATTAGAAAACACAGGCATGTCAACATAGTGTCATACTAGAAATGCTGACCTTATCCTGTAGATTAATAGAAGTATTATGCAGCTTGTGCACAGCATTGCATTAACATTTAGCTTCTCTTCATCACTACATTGACTCAAGTATATCAATGTTCATCTAGCCCAGCTCATAAGACCAAAGTGCCCAGAAGTCAAGGAGACTTGAAATGCAGTGGGAACTAAAATATCGGGATACAATCCAGCAATGGTGCGGCCATTAACCTTTAGGAGGAGACGGTGACTGCAGATGATGCAGAATAAATGGAGGTGGGGAAGAAAGGGGACATTTCTGAAGAAGGTGCAGTGTGATAACAGTCATCTCAGATTTGACAACCAGGGGTACACCTTTCTCACAGGGTTTTTTTTTCCATCCAGCAGAATAAGGCAGCAAAGACGTGAGAGAATCTCTTCAATGCCAAATCTCAATCAGAAATAGGAAAGAACTGTGATCTTATCAAACTGGAGGAAGTTATGTACCAAAAAGTCTTTCTTTCTCAGAGAAGTGAACATGTCTATAGTGGATTAATAATTAGAGAAAATCATGTAATTTCTACCATAAGGTATCTATTAAAATAATTTGTTACTTTTTAAACGTATCAGACTTTCAGCAAAATTACTCCTCTGAATGTGAATTTTCTGCTCTCTTCCTAAAGATCCAGCCTGATACTACAAGATGTATATGTACCAGATATTGCAGCTTTTAATATCAAATCTTCCCAGGCTGCAGGGCTCTTCGGGGTTAGAAAGAGAGAGGTCAGTTAAGCCTGTTTTTAAAGAGACTCATCTCTCTAAAACAGTAGTAGAGAAGTTAAAAATATTATAGGAAGTAAATTATGTGCACAGTAAGTGCAGAAAAATATGTAATTAACAATATTATGAACATTATGTAAACATTTTAATAAATTGAAACTCTAGCATGTTTTATATGGACCACACCTCTCATTTGGTAAGAATTATGTAAATTAAGATGTCAGCATTCTTTTCTAACCCTTCTTTGTAAAAACACCTCATCTACATATTCTTTGTAACATGCTTGTGCTGTATTATTCTGCTGGTTAGTGCTACATACATGTCATTCCATCAACCACTGTTTGATGTTAAGAATAGTGTTCTGAAATATTAATTTTTGAAAAAATATAGCAAGCATAGCTGCATTTCAGCAATGTCTCTTCATCTGCAAATGTCTGGGGTTTTGGTCTGTTTGTCTAGTTTTTATATATATTTTTTTTAATTTAACACATACTGTACCACCTAATTATGAAGGGTTTTCTAGTTTTTGCTTTTTGTTATTCATCTACTCTATCAACAGACTTTACAACTCCTTTCCGCACTACAGACAAACCATTTTACATTTTACAACCATGGTTCTCTCTTGGTTCGTTGTTATTATCAAATAGCCTCATGTCTGTTGTGGGAATTAACTTTAAGATAGGTATCTCAAAAACGTAATCACGGTTTATACTTTCATAACAATTACAAACAGAACACAAATAACAAATGCATAAATGCAATCAATGAGACTCAGAAAAATAAGCTTCTCAAGAGAAGGGTGGTATTCTGGGAGAATAGTGCTGTGAAATTCCAGGACACTGAGAGATAAAGATGAGACAATCTCATGTCTCAGGAGTCTGTTTGGATCCTTGTGGTGTTTTATACTTATTTTTTAATGTTTCTCTCTCTTAGAAGTCTTGGTAATTGCTTTCATGATAGCTAATGCACCCATTTCCCTAGGCAAAGAGATCATAAAATAAACAAAAATAGTTTCCACTCATGTTTTTAAAAGCTTTGAAATGTTTCTTTAAAATAGGTGTTGCTGATCTTGATGCACCTGTTCTGTATAAGAACAATCTGATTGGAATCAAATATCTGAGTGTATTTTATTATGGTGATAATTTTGGATATGAACTTCAATAGCTCATACAGCAACATGAGAAGACAGGAATTGTTCACACATCTAAATTGGGTATGGCTGCTGGGAGCCAAGGATAGGTTGTCTCAGCAGAGAAACTATGAGACTGGAAGACTCTTGTTAGTGTTGTTATTCAAATATGAGTTTTGAGCTTGAACTTATTTATAATTATTCATTAAATGGACCAAAAGATCAAGACTATCCTTACAGAAACTGCTACTAACACAAGGTAGGATAAATTAATGCATATGAGGAGGTAGTAAAGTAGGTTATGTACAATTCCCTGGGAATTGTAGGAATGGATTAGAAGATCATGCAGGTAAGAGCTAATAATAAACTTGGTTATAAACCAGGAGCTCCTCATTTGTGAGGCTGTCTGGGAAGAGAAAATTTTGATATATTATTTGACCATGCAAATGGCTGTGAACAGCTCATGAAATGTGACAATGGAAGAGTCAGATGTGATCAGGTAAGATTTTCCTAGTAGAGAGGAAGAAGCACCAATGCCTCTGCACCAGAGCAGTGTCATGTATAGTAGTACCTACTTTCCTGAAAAGGAGAATAGAGAGTTAAAAATTCATCCACTCCCAAACTGTTGTCAATACAATTTTCTAACTGAGATGAGTGATGAAGTGCAGTAATGGAATGACTTTCTATAACCCTGATATCGTACTGATATTAGACTAAAAAAGAGGTATCTATCTTATCTACTTACTCACAAAAAATAAAACGTGGCCACATGTTTACAGAGTGTTGCAGGTGATCATGGAAAGTAGGACACAAACATATTTATGAAATAGTATATATGGCACAGTATTCCTATTAAATCTTGGCTTGATATTTGATTTAGTCAACCTCTTTCTAGCAGTGGTTGTTTTTTGGTTGCTAACTAGGGCACTTTCTTGGCTTGCAAGGGCTTGTCTATAAGCTGTAATATGTGTTGTGGTGTAAGGATCTGAGCTGTCAAAGATCAAAGTAGTAAAGCCACATGAGACAGCTCAGCATTACTTGGGGCCTGGTTCAAACAGCTCTGCACTGGCCCTTCTGCCTGTTTGGCTCTGATCCATGCATGTGCAGGCACTTGGGCAGCTTTGTGACTGCCTCACCATCTTTGATGATTTCCTGAGTCCCCTTCCATGGAGAGGTCCATGTTCCACAGAAGGTTCCACTCCTTTTGGTGAGTGTTGTCTCCTCAAAATGATGCTGAAAAATTAGAGTCTGTATAACTTTTTCCTGATGAGATGTTGAGGCAGACAGGCATCACTGTACCTTTTCAGAATCTGAATTGCACTTCTTGGATGGCTGATCTAGCTGGGATGAAATATCTGCTGAGATATATTCCAGTTCATCAGGAAACGATCTTGTATATTGTTTCATTTGTAAGTGGAATGCAATCACTTAAAAAAACCCTGAAACAACAACAAAGAAAAGTATTTCAGTACAGAATTTTAATCAATAAAACAATGGAGGGATACACTGACATAAAATCAATCTGTCTTTAATTTTTAACTTTTATACATTACAACAAATAAACTCAAATTATCTTTAAAATCAGGTATAAAAACACCACATATCTCTCTTGCAAGATAAGAAGGTGAAAGGAATGCTTTTCATCTTGTTACAAATAAATTGTTGTACCAGCGTTTAAGATCTCAACAGAATTCTATTTTCCTCTAGTTGAATATGTTTCTAAAAATATATATTTTCATGGATCATCGATTTCCAATTCCCTTCCTTTGACTGTGAAGCAGGAAGGAAAAATATTTTCTAGAAAAACCTTTTTCTGATTTAGGAGCCTTTTTGGCATACTGCTTTGGGCATGAAAAAATATTTCCCTTTTCCTTCTACTCCTTTTCCCCCTTGTCACAGAAAGGGTTTTAAAATTCTGTCTGATTCATCATTCTGCTACCAAGAGATGGGGTCCTGTCTTCCTCAAATCTGCAGCACAAAAGCAAATGTACCATCCTTCCAGCCTCAGATGAAATCTAACAAAGACATAGATGCCTTTGCCAACAAACTCAGTGAACTTTCAAATGTGACATTTCTGGGGACGAATCAGAATCAGCAGAGTTAGACTGCTTACATCTAGAAGTCCTCTGGAGGAAGTCCTGAGGGCATTTCTCAATTATCTGTGCAGGGTTGAGTCATTGCATTACACTAAAGACAATCTATCTACATACACTGAAGATGTTTTTGGTATACAGGGAAAACCAGAGGAAAGGAGGCAGATAGCTGTTTGAAACAATGAGTGAGAAACCTGTCACTCTATGGGGATATTAATTTTATTAATTTTCTTTAAAGATATTTGGTTAGCAAAATCGAATTAATTAACACCTGAGAAAATCAATTTAATACACTTTGCTTCACCATGTGCTGTGAAAATAAAAAATTCTACTTGACACATGTCTATGAAATCACTTAGACTATAACTGAATTTACTTCCATGGAAAAAGGATAAAACCCTAAATGTTTCTATCAATGATGATTATTTCAGTCCTGCTACAGTCAGAGAGGTTTTCCATTTCCAGAAATCCTAATTTATATTTATATCACTATAATTTATACCACCAGTGGGAAAAGTTGTAACTGCCTTTAGGAGATACAGGGAACAGAACTGGCACTAGACATTATAAATTCTAAAAATAAAAACATTAATTGCATCTTCTTTGTCAAACTAGTGTCGACTGCTAAAATAAGTCTTGGAGAAATGAATCAGTGGGCAAAACATGGAGATGGAAATCGAAGGCCAGCATGTATTCCTTTGTCATATGGATCAATAGTTAGATAAGTATTCATCAATAATGACCAGCCTGTTCATGCTTTTCACCAATAAAATATGCAAAATGTGTTGGATGATCTATATGTCTGTATCCATACCTATCAAAAAAGATGATTGCTTCATCATTGAAATACAGCTGTTAGACTGCATTAGCAACACAAGTGTATTTTGTCATTTTCTCATGCTAATGAAAACCTTAGAGATGGAAGAGTGGAACAATGTGAAGCAGCACCAGAAATTTGATGTATGCTAATATAATTATTTAGATTGGAATCTGGCCAGACAACATAAGACCATACACACAAACATAAGCTTAACTCTGTCTAAAGAACAATAACTGAATTTTGAAAAATTATAGCTGAAGAGTTTTTGAAGCTATGACTAAACTGGTCAGGATCTATCCTCACACTTTGCAATTTTGTCAAAAACACTGACTTGATTTATGGCCTGATTATCTATTAGTACCTTTCTGTTAACCAATGTGCTATTTGCCATTCCATTCATAAACCTTTTCCAACATTGGTTTACTATTCAACAAAACAAAGCTAAACTAAACTACAGTTGAATAAAGCTTGACAAACGCCATCTCAGTGATTTCCAGAAACAAAGAGCTAAAACTTTCCAGGGAATAACTTGTAGCAGGTGAGGGCTGATGCCTCCAGAGTTGTGGCAGTATAAAATGAATGAGAACTGACTGTTTGGTGTGTCTCCTTGTTGGCTCCTCGGTAGAAGGGAGATGTGCTGTGCTGGTTTAAAGGTAAACCGGCAGGGGAAATGAACCCAACTCAAAAGAGAGATTATAAATCAGAGTAACAATTTAATAAAATAATACAGTAAGTACGATTTTACAGACAAACAATTGGTTTTAACCCACAAAACCCAAATGTATAACCCAGCACCCTGGGGCATGAACAGAGTGGTGTTCTTTGGGCCCCCTGAGTCCAAAGTAAAAGGAGAGGGGAAAACCTGTTGGTGAGAGTGCTGTTGCAGTCTGGTCAAGAGTGGTGATTGCAGTCCGGTCGAGAGTGGTGGTCTGCAGTCTGCCTCTGGATCCCACGAGTGGTTAAAAAAGTCCCAAGACTCCAAGATTATATATCCTCCAGTTCAGGCAGGAATGCCCAGTACCTCCCTCAGGACAGGGAGTTCCACAATGGGCGTGAGGACAGGAGCATCCTCCTGTCTCGCAGGCCTCTTAACGCCCAGTTTATAGCCTGAGGAGTCAGGCTCTATGGGCAGATGGTGTAAATGGTCTATTGATAACAGGCTATAGAATACACAGTTTTGGGTTACATCCATACAGTGATGAACTTGTCCCAGCTGTTCTAACTAGGACACATGCACATACTGGAGAGAGTCCAACAAGGGGCCACAAAGGTGATTAAGAGACTGGAGCACCTCACCTATAGGGAAAGGCTGAGAGAGCTGGGGCTGCTCAGCCAGGAGAAGAAAAGGCTCAGGGGGAATCTTAACAGAAATTACTACCTGAAGGAAAGGTGCAAAGGGAACGGAGCAGGCCTCTTCACAGTCATGTCCTGTGGCAGAACCAGAGGCAATGGGCACAAACTGAAACATAGGATGTTCACTCTGAACATCAGGAAACTCTTGTTTTCTATGTGGATGACAGCACTAGCATAGACTTCCCAGAGAGATTGCGGAGTCTCCTTCCTTTGAGACATTAAAAAACTGTCTGGAAATGGTCCTGAGCACCTGGCTCTGGGTGTCCCTGCTTGAGGAGGAGATTTGGATAAGATGGCCTCCAAAGGTCCCTTCCAACCTCAATTCTGTGATTGGTGTCCTAAAACATGGAAAGCACATATAAAAACCATGAAACATGACATTATAATAGTTTGCTACAGAATGAGTGAAAGTTAGACAATATGATAATGAGTCAGACAAAGGAAGGTCTTAGGAATACTCATAGCAATGTCAGAAAAAAAGGGGCATGGCAATGAGACGCTAATGGGGACAAACTATAAATGAGAACAGTTCCTGGATCCTTGTGCTGAGCTAGCTTCTGGTGCAGGATCAGGCTAAATTGACTTTATGTGTTTGATGCCAAAATAGGTCTAGTAACCCATCTCTGCAAGATTGGTGCTTAAGGTAAGCATAGCATGTATCTTCAAATGACATAAATAAGAGTACCAAGGTCCAGAAAAGAGTTGTTTCCATTTATCTGTCAGCCAAAGACTCTTCTAAATAGACATTCATGCACCTAACATACATCAGCAGAATCACAGCACCAATAAGAAGTTCTCATTCAAAGCAGAGATTTTGGTGTTATATTTCCCTTATTTGCTATGAAACAATGGTTGGAGCTCTTACCCAGAAAGTGAAAAAACTTGGATCTCTCACCACCTTAATTTGGACAGCTCCATGTTCTTTTTTTCACTTCCCATCAGAGATGTCTGTTGTCAAGACTAACCTGAACGAAGGCACTTTTCAAACCTTCTGCTGAAACTCAAGCCATTGTGTGAAGAATACAATGAAAATGACAACTGGAAATCATACTAAGCATGGGATTCAACTTATATGTCCATGTGCATGAGATAGCTAAGTCAGTGGAGCCCAGGGAGCTCTCCAGCTGACCATGTTTACATACTTGCTTTAGCATGATTTTAATAACTCTTCATAGCAACTGGATCTCCCTTGAGTTTGATGAGCTTCAATAGCCCTGTATTTCGTTTTCCCCTTAAGATTTTTAGTTTCAGACCTTCTCCTACCTTAAAACTATGACTGGGAAAGCTTCATACATATGCAAATTCTTGTGACCCACAGGGGAGCTCCACAGACACCCTTATTCATGATTAATATGATTGTGAAGAGAAAGGGAGGAAAGGCTATGAAGAGAATAAGTACACAAGAATAATTACAAGACTATATGACATACATGACTTCTCAGGAAGGACAGCTGGCACAGAGTAGCCCTCCTGCACAATTCTGTGACCACAGAGAAAATTTCAACTCATGCCTTTGACTCACTGCTCTACAATTCCACTAAGAAGTGAGGCTCCAGCAGAGATCTGGAGCAGAACTGGGGAGTATCTGCCATGAAGAAGGGAAATTTTATATGAGTGGTATGAAAAAACATGAAGGGCATGGCAGGCAGAAGCCTGGATGGTCAGGGTGATATTACCAATTGTGAACAGTCTTTGCATAATCAGTTCATTTTCCTTAACAGAAAAGCATTTCTTCTTCCACTGCAGTGAATAACAAAACCTAACAACTTTTTCAGTTTAACTAAAAAAATGTAAATACTGGAGGTTCAGTATATTCAAAGAGACAGAAGCTGCAGGGAATATTAGGTTCTCCAACCACTTAGAGAGTCCTTGTCACTCACACTCATCTTATTGGTTAATTCCAGCTGATGCGCATGACATGCAATTGCTGCTGCTAGTAGTGAGCTGGTCTGTGAGATAACACAGCAGGAAATGTAGCCTGGTTCATCAGGAAGATAACCTGAAAATAGAGGCCGGAAATCAGAGTGCAGTTCATGAATTTGGAGCACAGAAAAGGTAATATTACCTGATTGCAAGATAATGTCTAAACTCAAATGTCCTGTCCGAGTTGTTAATGGGTTCATTGATTCCTAGGCTGGAGAGGACCATTAGTCCCTCTAGGCTCACTGAATATGAAACAAAGCCTACAAAATCTTCCATAAAGAAGTCAAGTCTTACTTTGAAGGCATCACAGGAGTGAACCAATGGCTGTCCCTAGAGTTTTTTTCAGTTGTCAATCATACTTCTGCAAATTCAGAAGTGAGCCTACCACTTCTCAATAGGGCCGCTGGTTCTTTCAGTGTCTTTCATTTCTACATAGGCAGTTCTTACTGCCGGCCTTTTTTTATTTTACCTTACAAAATATTGATTTAATAGAACTAATTCAACTTGCAGTGTTTGGGTTTTTTTTTTAAACACCTGATATGTGACTACCTCTGTAGGGCATAATTTACGCCTCATTCTGGCTTTCTCCAGTTTTGCAAATCTCTTCAATGGGATTATGACACTACAACCATACATGGTATGCTGGTGTCAGCCTCACAAACACAGAGGTAGGATCTCACTAATATTCTTATTTCTCTTCTCTTCATACATCCAAAGAGTTACTTTATTTTTTCCCTTAGCAACACACCTGACTGTGAATTTCTGCATACTGAATTCTGTGGTGCAAACCTCGTGCCTTGATCACCCCTAAGAGAGAGGTGTTGTGAAACCCTGGCTCTCATCCTTGGGGCATATTAGTTTCTTCTAAAAGAAATCATAACAGGCAGGGGATCTAAGCATAACTGGGTTTCACTAAATCTCACAATCAACATACTGTCAAGGCATGTTTTCCAGGACAAGGACTGTAAAGACTGTAAAACCAAGATTATAGGTTCATACCATTCCATAAAACCAAGGCAATTTTGATTGCTTCATTTTATCTGGAGTTTGGTTTCAAGCAATTATGCACTTTTCTTAAAATAAATTGAAAATAAGACAGACACATCAGGCCTCCAGAGTGACCTTTTGGATAGCGATTATTGATGTAGATGCCATGAGAAAAGCTGTTGACTGTTGGAGGGCTGGCAAGAAAGGAAACATCTATAGTGGATCTCATCTGACTTAAGTATGTCTACATAAGAGCTAGGCTCCCTTTAGAGTCAGTAGAGAGAAAGTGACAATTTTGTATGCAATTCATCTAACCTCTCTTAAATATCTTTCTAATATACTTGAAAATCTCTCTTCACTTACTGTAAGGAGAACCAAGGTTAGGCAACTCAAATATAGACATAAGATTTCAGACAGATGAGTTCTACTGCAAGCAGTTGATCCTATTTACCTATTTTCCTCACCTTGAGGGCATGCAATTATCTTCTGGGAGGCATGGAAAATAAAAGTGAGAGATCATCGTAGGAGGTGTTAAATTCTAGCACCCCTTGAAGTATGATATCTTTGAAATTTATTTCTTTCCCTATTCTGACTTGTGAAAAAAAATGATATATATGTTGTTCTTCTAAAAAGTGTCAAGCATGTAACTTTTCTACATTATAATTTTGGGGAAAGAAAGGATGGGAATGATGCTGGCTTCCTTTGTTGAAAGTTGTTTGATTTTAGATTTTGTATGCCTAGGGCTCAGTCCCCAATTCATCCAAATCTCCTAGAAACTTATCTTTAATGCATGTTGTGTTCAGCAGAAGGTGAGAAAAGTGTTGGTAATTTATTTGATCCATAATACAAATGTGTTAAGTCCTCCATTTAAATAACTGCCCCTGACTTTTTTCAGGCTTTAACTCTAGACCATGACAGGCAGAGGAAAATTAAAGTCTCCTGCAGAAAGTATTCTTTAATGTTAAAATTCTCTTGAACTTGGACTGTGCATAACTAATTAGCTATATGTATTGAAAGCTTACCTGGCACAAATATCTTCATGTCTGATCAGAGTTCAGCCGCTGCACACACACATTGCAAAGGGCCCTAAAATATTTACATGTGTTCCTTAGCACCTGTTTGAATATTTGTTTGTGTGTGTTGTGGTTCCTTACATGGTCTTGAACTTTATCTTCTTTTAGTCCTTGCCTTGAAGTGTTCAGGGGAGTGAGATACATGGCAATAGAAATTATCTTTGAAAATTGAGACCAAAAATACTGTTGAGTAACTTAGTCTTCTCTCAATCATTGTTGCTAGTTTCTCAAAGACAAGTCTGTGCAATCAATCCATTCTTCTACATAGAGGACAACCTCCCTGACCCTCCTTCCTTGACTGTCCTTTCTAAATAGTTCTCAATCTGCAATCTGGTAATCTCTCATGTGAAAAGCCATTTCTAGTTTGCCATGGATAGAGAATACACTCCGTTGCATATCCAGAAGTTGGATAAATTCTTCTACAGGAAACACTAATTAAATACGGTCTGTACAATCCCAGTTTCAGATGACCTGACCCACAAAACAAATCCCTGACTCTCTAGTCAGATCCAAACGCAGAGTCATTTGAGAAGATCGTTTCCAAAGAAGGTTGTTTCCTACAGGCATTCATCTCCATTCACCTAAAAATCCCAGAAAATCAAAGAAAAGTCCTCCTGGAACGGACTTCATGGGATAATACAGTCTTTTCTCTAGTTCAGGGAAAAAGCAACTACTTTAAACCTAAGTTAGTCCCAACATATGTTTGCAATAAAGCAAACAAAATATTGCTAAGTAGATTTAATGATTAAAGGGCTTCATGCATGCAGATGCTACATCTCAGTGATTGTTTTCTACTTGTTCCTTTATTAGAAGGGTGCCCCACTGTGTAATCACCCTTTTTGATATATGCTCTTACAGTAGAAATCAGTTCCTTATCTCTCCTGCTCTATTCAAACATGCCTTTTCAGAATACTTTAGAATTTCACACATTTCAAGGTTGTTTTGTTAGGCAATCTAAAGACTATTCACTATTAAATTTGAATATGTAGTGTGAGAAATAGAAACCCAATCGGGCAATTTCCAATCAGAATTTATTATATGATAAAAGCAAAATCAGCGCTGGGTGATCAGGGAAGGGGTTCAACAACTCCCAACGCCTGTCACACCCAAAGAAGACAGTTGTTCTACATTTATTTCCAGCTACTACATGAATATTCATTATACATAAGTATAAACATTATACATTGTTAGGTACATGAGTATAAACATTATTTCTTAACAAGAATGTTATCTATAAGCATAATATTGTTAAATCAGACATTCAGCAGATGTTTGCTTGTTATCTATAAATTTTAAGAAAGGTGCTATTATCTAGCTAACTAAACAAAATTCTCTCACTATAAATCCTACACAAGGTAAAAGGGAGGTAACTTGTTTTACCTCTTTGTAGGGGCCCAATTAAGTTTTACAATTTGTTTTTCTTTTCTCTCTCCAGGTCATATTGACCTTACACTGTTTTCTCTTAATTAGCTCGAATCATTTTCTCAGTTTCTCACAATCCCTCCTCTCTTTCTATAAAATTATTGATTCGAGTTTTTTGCTCTAATCTGGACAATATTAATTTGACATTTTCTTCATCTTGGGAAGGTGGAGTTCTGGTGACTAACAGTACCTTGGCACTTTGAGCCGTCTTTGGATCTGTCGGCATTGTTGATATTTGCATTCTTTGTACTACAGAAACTATCAATCTAATGAAACAAGGGATTAAACATGGTAAAAATAGTATACTGGCCAACGCGCATAATAGAAAGAATCCTACTTTCTTCCACCAAGCTGTTCCTAACAAGTTATCCCACCACTGGCTGTCGAGCATAGAGTTCCATTTTTGTACAGGTACATGAGTCAGTTTTCTGATATCCTTTGCAATATCCATAACTGCCTGTCTATTATCATCAATTTGTAGACAACAATCTGAAGTGTTGAATTTACCACACACACCCCCTTCCTTGGCTAGCAGATAATGTAAGGCAAGCCGATTCTGATACACAGCTGCTCGAGTTTTTGATTGCTGACTTGTGATTAGATCCAGAGTTTGAATTGTCTTACTGGCTACTATTTCCATGACTGCTTGAAGGCGGATAATTCTATTTAGTATGTACATGGGGGTTCGATAACCCCAGGTCCCATCTTGGGCCCAAGTAGCTGGTCCGTAAGTAGCAATGATTCGTTCAGGAGGCCATTCATCATCGTACCACTTTTGGGTTCCTCCAATGTCATCCCTTTTTTCTCGGGGTATGGTTCCATAATCATCATACAAAGGTACACCTAAACTCATACCTTTTTTGGGGGGCAGTAAAAAGAACCCCGGTTGGATTATACCTAGTGTACAGACTCCTCTCCAGTCTTTAGGAAGCTGTGTATATGCTCGCTTTCCACATATCCAGAATAATCCTTCCGGAGCTACCCATTCTAAATCGGTACTACCTGCTTGGTCCCAATATGTTTTTAATTCTCTCATGCTCTTCAAAAGGGTTTTTTTTTTTAAATTTGTTTCATTACACCACCAGCTTTGAGCTTCATCATGCCAGGTACAGTCTGCAGTCATATTGTTAGTCCAATACCCTAATGGTTCTTTTGGCCACCAGTATTCTCCTGTGGTATTGATTATTTTCACTGATAGGCATGGGGACTCTCCTACTTTGGTTTTATATATTTCCCTACCTCTCCGTTCAATGCATTCTTGCCCAACCACATCAGAAATTAAAATCCAACCTTGGGGCCTAGATTCTGATGCTTTCTGGGAGTGATTCCATTTTAAAATTTCCCATGGGGTGAGACCAGTACCTTTCCAGGGCCACTCTTCTGTCATCAAAGGTCCACTACAAATCCAGCACTTGGATAAATTTAAGGTTTGAATAATATGTTCCATTAGATCAATATATAGGTTAGTTCCATAACCCGGGAGTTGCCAATCTTCTCCTAGTTTGTCTTTCAATTTCTGGTATAAGTCACCTGTGTTGGAAGGCTTTCCCTGTGTTCTTTCTTTTAATGTAGTTTGCACCCTCTTTTTTATTATTTCCTCCCTTTTCAAGTCCTGCATTCCACCACCGTCAGAAATGTCCCAATGGCCTTCTTGAGTGAAACAAATCCATTCCTCTCCCTTAGGACAACTAAGTCCCAGCCTGGTTCCCCCTTTTCCTAAATTTTGTGCTACCCATAGTTGCCGAGAACCCGTGTTGCAAGTGTTCAGTTGTCTATAGTCATAGCAGACTTTGTTGACAAATGAGTGATAGCTTAAGCTTTGAATCATACGGCCTTTATATCGTGTAGTTTAGTAGCATTTTGTACACTTGTCAGACAGGACGTGAGCCCAAAAGCAGCAGAGTATCCAAAAGGGTCCAGCATAACTTAAGCCTCCACGGCCCATGCCCGAACGGGGTTGCATCCCGTGGCTGGCTGTCAGTGGCAGGTTCAGAGGTTAACCTGGTCTTGCCCCTTTTAGGTTTTCTAATTTAATTAAGGCCCAGTTTTTCGTTTCCAGGTGAAGGTTCACTTTATCTCACAACAACGGATTCTGTCAACAGAATTATTATTCCCACTAATTAATCAATATATAAATTGTTAGCCATTGTGACATTCTTTACATGGGGTCTATAAAGTTAAAGTCATCCAGCGGGCAGTCAATTTGGGCTGTTTCTCCAGAAAATTTCATCATACTGTACCTTAATGCTGCATACCAGTCAGTTTCAAATATTTCCCAATTTACTGGTAATAACAATTCCCACCCACAAAACAGCTTATTTATCTGTACTGACTCTAATTGGGGTGGATCTCCCTGCGTGTCACGACACTCAGGGCAATGTATATGTCTTCTTTTTCAAGGTCACAAGCTAACACAAGGATGGGGTTAACTAAGCGATTAGTAAAATATGCACCTGACCCCCCACTCTGCCAGGGGATGGCTCCTTCTTTCCAGGAAACAAACCGCTGTCTCCTAAGAATTTGTCCTGGGACTAACTGAAACCAAGATCTTTGGCTAGGTTTTATACAGAAACTTTCAGGAAATACCTCTCGGGCCTTTAAGTCTCTTTGTTCTGGGGATAACTCATTCCAGCCTTCGATATGTCTTCTCCATTCAGGTGATGAATTCATAAAGGTCTTTTTTGGAGTTTAAGTCGTAGGTCCCCAGGCGTTGATGACACAGTCCACTCTTTCAGGGGTGGTGAAGCAACAGGTCCTTTCACTCTGGTCGTGTGTGCTCACCCTCGTTCTGCTGTATGCACTGCGGTCTCTGTCGTGAGCAGTACCTGGAAGGGATCTTCCCAAAATGGGGTTAAAGAAGTTTCTTTCCATCTCTTTATTAGGACCCAATCCCCAGGGTTTATTTTA
Source organism: Chiroxiphia lanceolata (assembly GCF_009829145.1). Classification (NCBI taxonomy): domain Eukaryota; kingdom Metazoa; phylum Chordata; class Aves; order Passeriformes; family Pipridae; genus Chiroxiphia; species Chiroxiphia lanceolata. The sequence continues at coordinate 35,529,623 of NC_045638.1, read as the reverse complement.
TGTATCTTGAAATCTAATGGTGCTGTTTTTCATTTGCAGTTGAGACATTTGTCTACTTCTGCATAAAAGTTGTTCTCATGACTTCTCAGCTTGAATTTTAGTGGTACAGCTTCAGGTCTGGTTGCTGGAACAAACTGTCTGTGAACAGCTAACTTCTGACACATTGTTAGTCTATATTTAAGACAAATCAGTATTCCCCCCTTACTGAGTTAGGGTAGAAATGTTCTTTCACAGGTTGTGAGCCTGTGGCAGTTTTAAAAGACAGAGGATGCAAGGGTTAGTAGGTAGTTTCTTTTCCCTTAGACTTAGCTCCCACAGTTTTCAAAGCATCACCTTATCATCTTATGGCATATTTTGCACCGGCGGGTTTTAGTTTTTGTGTTCGCCGGGAATTTACACTGATTTTGTTTTCCCCTCCCCCCTTTCGGCCTGATGGGAGGGCACGGATTATGCAGGTTTGGGGGGGCTGGAGTGGAAGCAACAACTCCGTCTTCGCCCCCAGTGGCGCAGCCAGAGGGTCCTGTGTTAGGTTGGGCTGGGACTCCAGCCACAGACACCATTCTAGGCTCTCTTGCAGCCTCTGCACCCCAGCCGATCTCTTGCTCGCAGCCGCTAAGGTGTTATGAGTTGCTCCGCTCGTGCTGGCCACAGCCAGGAAATAATTTGCCTTTGCCCCCGCTGCGGCCCCCGCTCTGTCTGCAAAGGCGGCAGCAGCTCCTGTATCAAACCCAGATTTTGCCTGTCCCGCAGTTGGACCCATTCTTTCTGTGCGCGTGGTTAACGCTGCCCCGGCACTCGCATCTGCCGTCTCTGCCTGGACCACACTAGCAGGAACTAAAACTTCTTCACTAGTCAGAGCAACAACTAGGACTAGCTTTTCCTGTCTCCGCTTTATTGTGCTCGCCACAGTTTTAAACTTCGGGATCGGTCTCTGCTCTAATTTCGCTTTCTCTGTCCCCGGATCTTTCCCTGTCACACGCATTCTCACTGTATCACACACAGGTAACACTTTTTTCTTCACGGCGCCAGCCAGTTCCGTCGTCGTGGTAACGGCCATTCCAGAAGCCTCCCCTGCTCTCTGAGCCGGGAGTTCCGTTGCCGCGGCAATGGCTGTTCCTATAAGCGCCTCTCCGCCCACCGTACTAGCTTTCTGCTCTCTGTTCTGATATACTGCCCAAGCTATCTCTAATAATTTCCTCTTTATATCGTTTGTGGGCTGTCCCACAAACAGGTATACCAGGTGTCTCTTTCCCAAGTCTGATTCTAAATCAATATCAATATATTTTCTAACAACATCTTTCAATCTGTTCGAAAAGTCTGGGCAACTCATTTGCTTTTTGCCTGGTTTCACACATTTTGACCCAACTCATTTCTCTTGTCTTTGTTTCTACAACAGCACAGTCCGCCGTAAACTTTAGGGTCTGTCTTGCACTCGGGGCATGCAACTCCGTTCTTACAACTCTCGTATTGCTATCGCCACCGATTAAATCAACTGCCTGAGCACCCATCTGTGGTGCTGGGCTACTCGCTCTCACAAACACCTCTACATTTGGGGCCGTCACCCCCCCTGGGGCCGACGCCTTCGCTTCACTGTCACTGTCTAGATCAGCGACTCCTACGCCTTCTGCGTTTGCACTGGCCAATTCTGGCGGTGCTTTCGCTGTGACTTCTAAAATTTCTCTTGTTTCTACAACAGATGCCGCATCTATAATAACTTTCTCTGATGTTACTACATCAAAAGCAATCTTTCTAAAAGCTGAATTTTCAGCCTTCACTACTCCGTTACCGTACAACTATCAATTTCAGCTGTTACTTGTTCCTCTACTCCCGAGCTCACTTCTGCTGTTGCTATGACAACTTTATCTGCCCCGGCAAAGCTACTAGCTGCTGCAGAGCTACAGACTGCTTCCCCGCTCACTGGAACAGGCAGGGCAGCTTCCGCAACCATTGCCCCTGTGGGGCCAGAAGTTTCTCCTGCTATTACTCCTGTTGCAACTAAACTAGATGTTATCTCTGGGCTAGCCAGCTCCGCCGCATCTGCATAACTCTCGCTCTGCTCTGCCGCGCTGCAAGCAGCTTCAACAAAAGCTGATTTCACCTGCACCTCTGTGCGTACTCCAGCCAAAACGACAGGACTTGCTCCCGCTGGACCCGAGCTAACTTCTCCAGAGGCCTTAATTTGCCTAATCCCTCCCGGTGCAGCCATATCCACACCAGGGGGTCCGCCAATGGCTCCTGCCGGCTCAGCAGGAGCCGGTCCCGGGGCCGCTCCTCCTGCAGCTCCCGGGCTATTTTCTCTCCCATCCGGTGATATTAACACATTTACATCACCATTCTCCATGTTTTTAAATAAAACTCGTGAGACGGGGGTAGTTTTAACTCGATCTTTTCCCTCTTTTTCTAATTCTACTTCTGATCTTTCTGCCCTTTCTGAGCTCTCGTTTCTCTTATCTTCCACCCCCAATCCAGGGCGTGTTAATAGGAATAAAAACAACTCTGCGTATCAAATTTCCCGCCACCTCTGTTCTACATGTAAAAGCGAGATTAATTGAAACACTGCGTTCAGTTCAAACGGTCCAAATTCTGGCCATGCTACTCCTCTCATTTGTCCAAACAACGGCCAGGTATTTATAGACAGCCTACACAGTTCTTCCTTCTTTAAAGTTGTTTCAGAACCAGTTAAAGTCTTCCAATGTTTTAAAACCAGACTTAGGGGGGATTCTTCAGGGATCTTAAATTTTGAATCCACACAACCCATGCTTGCAAAACAAAAACAAACCACTGTCACACAACTGAGATTCGAATTTGTTACCTTGGGGTTACGACGCTGTTAACGTAACCTCTCAGCTATTTACCGAGTCACACTGACTCTAGAGCCCCACCGGCTCTTCCACAGTGTCAGAGCACCGGAGGGCGTCCCCTCCAAACCAAACAGCCCTAGGCTGACTGGTTCTGACCTGGGATGGCGAACTACCCGTTCGCCTCCTGAAAAGTGACTTTCCGACTATTCCGAGGGCCCAAGTCTTTTAAGCAAACTTTTCAGGAACCCGTGTTCCCTATCTCCCGGAACACAAAACACAAAACTTTCCCGCAGCTGCTAACTAACCCAATAGGTACCACCCCTAGAGGACTGTCTAAGGGTATATCCGGCAATGCCTGCTTGCTCCTTTCCTTCCTGGGGCAACTGAATTTACTAATTCCCTGCCCCATATTCCTGAGGTCCCTTCTAAAGTTTCCTACCTTCCCACCGATCCTCTGGGATCCCTTTTAGGATTTTTCACTGACTCAGCGGTCCTTCCTGAAAAACTCCCACCGACCCCAGAGGTCCCCTCATCAATTCTTCCGCTTCATCCCTTCACCCGCTGCTCTCCTCGCGGCGAGACAGAAACGAGGTTAGAAGGACTCCACTCTTGATTCACAGCTACGCTGCGTCTCATTCACTCATTCACTCCGACCTCTTTATCTGCCCCCCGAAGTGATACTCACAGTCCGTTTTTCTCACTCGGGTCTTCGTGCACAAGAATTATGGGCTTTTTGCTGCAGCACTCCAGGAGCTTTTTAATTCCTTGCTTTTATCATATGCATGCGTTACCCTTGGCCCTTGTTGAAATATTAGGCCTGTGAATAGGCCGCTGAAAAACAGCGGGCGCGCTCCTATCTCAGGCGCTAAGTATCTCCCAGAACACAAAGGGTATCACGTCGGGCGAAGTCACCAAGTTTTGTGAGAAATAGAAACCCAATCGGGCAATTTCCAATCAGAATTTATTATATGATAAAAGCAAAATCAGCGCTGGGTGATCAGGGAAGGGGTTCAACAACTCCCAACGCCTGTCACACCCAAAGAAGACAGTTGTTCTACATTTATTTCCAGCTACTACATGAATATTCATTATACATAAGTATAAACATTATACATTGTTAGGTACATGAGTATAAACATTATTTCTTAACAAGAATGTTATCTATAAGCATAATATTGTTAAATCAGACATTCAGCAGATGTTTGCTTGTTATCTATAAATTTTAAGAAAGGTGCTATTATCTAGCTAACTAAACAAAATTCTCTCACTATAAATCCTACACAAGGTAAAAGGGAGGTAACTTGTTTTACCTCTTTGTAGGGGCCCAATTAAGTTTTACAATTTGTTTTTCTTTTCTCTCTCCAGGTCATATTGACCTTACACTGTTTTCTCTTAATTAGCTCGAATCATTTTCTCAGTCCCAACATATGTTTGCAATAAAGCAAACAAAATATTGCTAAGTAGATTTAATGATTAAAGGGCTTCATGCATGCAGATGCTACATCTCAGTGATTGTTTTCTACTTGTTCCTTTATTAGAAGGGTGCCCCACTGTGTAATCACCCTTTTTGATATATGCTCTTACAGTAGAAATCAGTTCCTTATCTCTCCTGCTCTATTCAAACATGCCTTTTCAGAATACTTTAGAATTTCACACATTTCAAGGTTGTTTTGTTAGGCAATCTAAAGACTATTCACTATTAAATTTGAATATGTAGCATGTTTGATAGCATGCTGTCTCAGGAGCAATTCTGCTTGCTTGATTATATATCCTCAGGCTTCTTGGTAGCTTCCCTATTGGAATAAAAATGAAAAATAAGATTCTTTTATTCCTGTTTGTATTCATGATTCAGACCATTGAATAAACTCCATTATATGTTTATGTCTCTTAAGATATTGTCTCTCTAAAGAAAATTATCTGCTGTTTTCTGACAATAGTGATAGCCTGCTTAAAACTTATTCACTGACCCTTGTTTTACTGTATGGTATAAAGGGTTTTTTTTCAGACAGAAGAGTGGAAGGGCTTGATCAGCACCTGCCTCCAAAATATTTTTGAACTTGGTCAAACTGTTCTGCTTGGTGCAAGATGAAGAGAAGGCTGGCAGAAAAAAACTTCCTGGTAGTTCACCTCTTTCTCTGTCACTGATGACTGAGTCTGGTGCCATTACAGAAAGTTATTTTTCAGAGTTTGCAGGCAAACAAAGAGGTGTGAAACCATGGGTGTTCCAATGTAAAATAAGCCATTTATTTGGCTTTCCATCATTCTCGCCGCCTGTGGCTGTGGCGGTTCATCCAGGTCCTTCTGCAAAGGTTGCAACACGCTCTATCAGCAGGGAGGGAGCCCCTAAAGTGCAGAAACTACGTCACTTCTTTCATCAGCCTGCTCAAATGAATCTGAGTTGAACTGTCCAACAACATATGTCTCTGCTCGGGCACTTCAAAAATCCCCAGCTCCATTAGCTCTTGGAGCACCTGCTCCACTGGGTGCCAAAGCTGAATTTGGCAGGGCCAGCAAACTGCATCCTGCTGAACCAGTGCTTCAGCCCTCAGTTTGAAAGCCACAAACCCAAAAGCCAATGCTACCTGTGATAGCTGGGAACTACCTGAAGCTAGGGGTCCTCTTGGACAGACAAGCCTGCTCTTTGGATTAAACTCACCAAAGGGAGTTTCTCTCATAGCTTTATAAAAAACAGCTCTTGTGTTTTCCATACTTACTGCAGGCTCCAAGAGAGACTGTCCTGTGTATTTCACTTTGTATTTAGTCTCTTTTTGGAAATAAGAACAGGGTTAAATGAGTTAAACTAGTCTGGACTCACTTGAAAAATGAGACAAGAGCAACAAAAGAAAAATAAGATGTTTAGTCTTGCAAAGTGAAGGGGAAAGTCTAAATTAACAGGTTATAAACTCAACTGAAAGTCTCAGCAGTTAAATCTAATGCACTGTAAAATTAAACTATGCCTAAGAAAAAGGTTCCTAAATAGTTGCTTTAGTGTTTCAGTCATGTAACTGATGTGTCCTAGCGTGGGAAACAATACTAATTGTCTCCTACCTTCACCTTGGGGACCTGACATCATTGAGGTGCTTTCTGAGCATATTTCTTCTCCTCTGTGTTCTTACTATACAATCTGTTTGTCCCTTTCTTTAAAAGCTTTCCGCTTGGCTATTTTAGTTTGTGAGGTCAAATCACATAAATTTTAGTACAATTTCTGTACAATTTCTTGTCTGTATTATTTCTTTGGAAACGAAATGCACAGTGAGACTGTCCAGGTCCTGGTGTTCCTTTAAATTACATACCAATTAGTGTACCTTAAATAGAACTGACCCTTTCTCACACAGACCTGTCCATCTAGCTGATAAAACTTCTTCCCAGTTAAATCATATTCAAGAATTTTACAGCTCTTTACATGGATACATAAGGAGTATTCTATATAATTCATTTATATCTCACAAGAAATATTTTATATAATCTAATGTCCTCACAACCTTGACTCCAGTTTCCCAAAGAGATTGCACATGACATGCTAATAATACAAATAACAGCCTGTGTAGAGGGGCTTCTCACCTCTCATCTGTTTCACAATTCAGCATTTAAGTCAGATATAAAAAGGGGGTGCCTCCTAATAAAATAATATGTAATAAAATTATAATATAATGAAATATAATATAACAAAATTGTAAACTAGATTTGAAGGAGGAGAGGTTTAAATCCAGGCTCACTAGAGATAAGCCTGGAGGTGGCATGCCAGTGTTTGAGGGATGGTGTGCTAGAGAGGTCCTTTGGTCTGCTCCAAAATGTGCTCAGTTCACTGGAACACATTTGAAACGCATGCAGCACCTTAATCATGTCAGTGGGAGTAGGGGGCAGTGATGCACATGACACCAAAGATGTAAAGGTTGTTGAGGTATTAGAAACCACAGAAGCAACTGAGTACAGGCACATAGGAATTAGGGTTTCTTCCACTAAAATAATGTCAGGATTAATAGCCCAACTGAAGGGCATCTACACCAATGCACACAGCATGGGCAACAAACAGGAGGAGCTGAAAGCCACGGTGCAACAGGAAAGTTATGACGTAGTTACAGTCATGGAAATGTGGTGAGATGACTCCTACAACTGGAATGCTGCAATGGATGGCTGTAAACTCTTCAGAAGGGATAGGCAAGGAAGGAGAGGCACTTTCTTATTATACAGTCATTTTTTTGCAGAATTTTCATATGGTGTTCAATAGGCCTAAAAAAGAAATAGTCAATGAAAAAATTCACCAGTAAGTTTCATTTATGATTGTGCGATGCCTGATATCTTTTCTATCATTCCATCAGTTGTTCTTGAGGGCTTGGGCAATTACTTGTGATAATATTAGCAAGATTACTAGCTTTCAAAAGCTCCCACTGCATGGGTAAAAAGTTACCATGTGAATAGGTGTGTCCAGTCAGATAATCCCGATTAAAGCGTTGTTAAAGAAAGTATTGCAGGGGATACAGCAGCTAGATGTGAATAGTTATTCTGGAGCACTTTTGCACAAAAATATGATTTTCAAAATTTCAAAAATTTTAAAGAAATTTTAGCTTTTAATGTTATGAGCATATTTGTTTCTAAACATTGAACAGGGAAGCAGAAATTTCACTGTCAAAGATGGAGAAAACTCATAATCTAGATCTAACTACTACCACTATCTGAACCAAGTTCTTTGGTTACTAAAATTGTTTTCAGTTAAGAACTCATTCAAATTCAAACTCTTTGAGTTTGACATTTGAAATCTTGGCATGGGACATGACCTTCTTATAGTCACACAAATTCGTAGCTATGTTGTTTGGAATCATCAATGATAGATGAGACAACTAGGGAAAGATATTTTTGTGTTCCTTTGTGATTCTTGCATTAGAAATAACAAATGCTTTCTACCAAGGTGTGAACCTCCTCTGACTCTCTTGGACATTCAATGATACAATTGCAAAGTTACTCCATGTACATAGTAATACAGAACAGATAGAAACAAGTTTGTTCAGTGTTAAATTGGATTTTGTAAGGCTCTTTACTGTTAGTCTGATATTATGGGTAAAGTACGTGCTGGCACAATTCCACTGATGTCTGTTAAATTCTTCCACCAGAAATTTTGGCCAAGGAAGCAATAGACTATTTTTAATAAAGAATCCTAAGACAGCAAAGATGCTCACAGGCAGTCATCCAAAGTTTCCAAGAGCAACAATGATTCATATTAAATGCAAGTAGAATGTGTCAGAGACTGAAATTCAGAATAGTGAAGCAGGGGGAAAAAAAAGGGAAAAACCCCCTACAGACCTGTCTAATTTACGTTTAATTGTTAAATGGTATGTTATGAAGAAAATGGGTTATTGTGTAGCATAGCAGACAATTATAAATACATCAGGGTTAGGAGAGGGAAAGCATAAGGTGATATAATGAATCTTTTAATCCTATGCTACACCTTTGGTCTCTAGTCTTACAATGCATACTCAGTAGGATATAAAAAAATCATGGACGTGTATCCTGTACTCTTTTTACAGAATACAATGCATACTTTTGCAAACATCAATTACACTTATATTTTAATTATCTTGCATCTATCTGGTGTTAGTGGTGGGTCATATAAGGTTGACTCCCATGGGAAGGATATAAGATAATATGGAAAATAAATGGGAAATATAATCACACCATGTGCACTGAAACGTTCACTTGGTAATTGGTCTGACTGAGCTCGAAGATTATTTTGTAAAGATATATCAGGAGTCATGCCTGGCAAAGTCCCAGATCCATTTACATTTCTGCCTACCTAATTATTTTTTTTAGGACTCAGTTGCTCTTAAGTAAAAGGGTAAAATTACTGTATAGCACAGACTGATTAGTACATGAGAAAGGAGAGAAGTCCAAATGAAGAATTTAATCAAGTACTTGGTTCTGTCAGGCCATGACCTTAGAGAGTTCACTCAGCTTTTACAGAAGCCAGCCTGCCCAGCTGCTACAGAGAGATGTGGCCTCTACTGGTATTTGCATCTTTAGATTCATTCTTTCTCATCAAATTTAAAAGATCCTTCTTGATGTGTCTTTCCATCATATAGGATGATGTAGTTGTATTTGAGCTTTCTCATGCACAGGAAGCAGGAGAGATGTGATGGTTGAGTGTTCTCTGAGAGCTTGTCTCACCAAGCTGATACACTGTGGACTTTCCCAGGGTCCCATGACCCCAGATTTCCAGCAACAGAGTTGCCCAGGTTACCTGTCTGCTCTTGAAATGGGAGGCAAGTAGTAGGATGAGCTGCCAGGTCTGACAGTTTTGGGTCTGAAACTTAGTTTGAAGAAGATTTTTGAGTAAAGTTGTGTGGATGTGACCTAGGAAGCCCCAGTTTTCCAACAACACTCTGGACAAGTTTCCATGGGAGCCCTCACTCTGGTGGAGCAGAAGTGTTCCCTTTGCAGGTCGTCATGCAAAAGGAAGTCTGTTTCACAAAGTGTGCTGCTATTCTTCATCAAATAAATTGCCCTCATTTCAGTTTATTCATAATCTTTAATAATGCATATGTTTCTCAGCAAACATTTTTCATACTAACATATTAATCAGACAATGAATGAATTAGTGTTGCGTGGTAGAGGCATAAAGGAAATGTTCTTACAGGTCCTGCAAGCTAATGATACCGATGTCAAAGGATTAATGTTACTGCAAGAAAAATGGGAACAGGAAGAGAGAGATAAGAAAAATTAAGAAGAGATCTACATTTAGAACTAGCTGTGACTAGGGTTTATAGTAACATAAATAAATCATCATAAATTTGTATGCTTATTAAAATCTCTCTAAGGAAGTCAGAACTGCTTGTGCAGAATTTTCTTCTTCTTAAATTTCAGAATTAAATAAAAATAAAAATAAATGCAGCAAGGAGCAGGGCAGTGGTGTGGATAAGATCGAAAAGACTCCACAGGTAAACAGTACAGTAAGTGAGATAAAAACCATAAAATTTTGTAAATTGAATAAATAATTTAAAAATAGTTTGTGAGAATAAGCCGCAGCTGGTGGTGTCATCCTGAGTCATATAATGGCTTATTAAACAAGTTGCTAGGGCATAGCAGAATAGAGCAGATGTACTGGTAAGCCTTGACGTGCAGTGCAAGAAGACCAGAAGACAGCTCTGGCATAGAGCTGCACAGAAACATTTTCACATGTAGGAGGAAGATTGAAAGCTCTTGTGAAGAGAAATTACCTTGATACTTAGTTCTACTTTTCCTACAGAGGCTGAACTTAACTGTCCCTACCCATGGGAGGTGCAGCTAGAACAGGCACCTACTTGCTGATAACTACTAGGTCCGTGTACACGTCCTACAAACAGGACGTATGGAGAGAATAAGCCAGGAGTGCATCACCTTGGTTAAAACACTGCTAGCACTCATTAAGGAATGAGAAAGCTTCACTTACATGAGTTCAGAGATCCACTGCCCACTCTCAATTCAGCCTTACTTACCCATCGTCATCTCTGATGATGAGGGTCTTGTGCTTGGGCAGCTGTCTGAGCCTAAAAGATATTTGTGCACAGCCACATGCCTGATAGATTTATAGAAGTTCACTCAGCAAGGCAAGCAAGCCATCAAAAATCCTGAGAAAGGTTATTTAAAAAAATTTAAAAGATAAATAAATAACATTTCAGTAGAAGCCTGTTTCATATTCCCATGAGCTCTTCTCCAACATTACTTTGCAGTAATAAATAAAAGAAGCCAAATAAGTTGTCAAAAAGCTATTTATTCCTACCTGCAAGTACATCTGTCCAACTAATCAAAACATCACCTAAGCCTCTGACCTTGTAAGCCTTGTCCTAGGAAGGAACACAGGGAAATCATACATAAATCATAATCTTCTGTCTCTGAAACCTCTTTCGCATTCTGAAAGACCATTATTAAGGTCAAAAAGCAAGTATGGAAATATGATGTGATTTAGGGTTGGAAAAGTTATGGGTGAATACAAATGGTGGCTTCTTTTATGAGTCTTGGGTGCAAAAGACATACCAGCTCTTCCTGTACTCCACTGCCAGCTGATTGCATTCCTACATACACTTTCTCATTCCTTAGGCAATGTAAGTGCTCCATGCAAAAGCTCCATGTCTTGTCTCAGTGGAACCATAAGCAATAAAACCCCAAAGTAATAAATAACAAAAATCTACTCTATGTCTTCCTAAAGGTATGCTTCTGGAATGGAAACAAGTTTTAGAAATTCTGCAATCAGCTTTATTATATTTTTATTGTAAACCCTCTGCCAAAGGCAATGCTAAGTTGTCATGCAGTCTACATACAGGATGAATACGACCTTGCAATCAGGATTTTCTGATCCTAAGGTTGGGATGAGCCTTGCCTACTTAAGACTTCTTATTACTGCAGACTAAATAAGAATGCAACTTACAGCATATTTTTTAATAACTTTGCACCAAGTCCCCATGTGGATTGTTACCTAATGATGTATGCAGTATATATTAGCCTATGGTAAGAATTACATTTCTTTTCCTATCATCAAGTGAAAGACAGATTCACCTAATGCTGAAGCAATGATGTTCTAAGATGTTGCTGAACCTTAGGAGCACTAATATTGCAGTCAGTAAAAATTACTGCAAGTCCTAGAACAGCTAGGAATTTGTTTGTTAAAGTATTTCTACAAGATACACTTGTTGTGAAGATCTCATGCCTTTGACAGCCAAGGAAATTGTTTGGGTATTTAACACTTACCAAGAATGGTAAAAAAAATATGTCAAGTATAAAGGATAAAGTCTTTTATATATCTACTATTGCCTCTACTATGGGAGAAACTCCTAAGGCCATACAGCAGATGAAAACTGGCAAGGCAGCTGGGGTTGATGGAATCCCACCTGAAGTCTGGAATCGTGGGGGCCTTGCACTCCATGCTAAATTTCACAAATTTTTGGTGCGCTGTGGGGAAGTAGATGAACTACCATCAGACCTTTGTGATGCAGCCATCATCACTTTGTATAAGAAGAAAGGAAATAAATCAGACTGTTCAAATTACTGTGGAATTACTCTGCTCTCCATTGCTGGTAAAATCATTGCAAGAATACTTTTGAACAGACTAATATCCACTATAGCAGAAGACCTTCTACCTGAAAGCCAATGTGGTTTCAGAGCCAACAGGAGTACCACAGACATGGTATTTGTTCTCTGACAACTGCAAGAGAAGTGTAGGGAAGAGAACAAAGGTCTCTATGTAACCTTTGTTTTTCTTACCAAGGCTTTTGATACTGTGAGCAGAAAAGGTCTGTGGCAGATTTTGGAACATTTAGGATGTCCCCCAAATTCCTTAAAACGATCATCTCACTTCATGAGGATCAGCACGGCCAAGTCAGATATGGCAATGCACTTTCTGAGCCCTTTCTAATAACCAATGGTGTGAAACAAGGCTGAATTCTTACACCAACCCTATTCACAGTCTTTTTCAGCATGATGCTCCAAAGGGCCATGGCAGACCTTGATGAAGAAGATGGTATCTACATTTGATATCATACTGATGGAAGCCTATTCAACCTAAGGCGACTGAAGGCCCACACTAAGACCTTAAACCATCTTGTCTGGGAGCTGCTTTACGCTGACAATGACACCCTCGTCGCTCACACAGAAGCAGCTCTGCAGCGTTTAACATCCTGCTTTGCTGAGGCTGCTGAGCTTTTTGGACTGGAAGTCAGCTTGAAGAAGACAGAAGTTTTCTATCAGGCTGCACCTCAGGAAGTCTTCCATCATCCCCATATCACCATTGGTGAATCAGAGCTCAAATCAGTCCAGCAGTTTAATTACCTAGGTAGCCTCATCTCCTCGGATGGTAAGATTGATGGAGAGATAGACAACAGGTTAACAAAGGCATATAGAGCTTTTGGAAAACTCCATAAAGTACAAAGATCAGTGTTTACAGAGCCATTGTGCTGTCTACTCTCTTATATGGTTCCAAATCATGGGTCATCTACCCCCACCACCTGCGACTCAGAATGCTTCCATCAACGCTGCATCCGGACAATCCTAAACATCCACTGGTCAGATTATGTGTCTAATACATCTGTTTTAGAACAGGCAGCAGTTATGAGTATTGAGGCCATGTTGCTGAGAACACAGCTGTGTTGAGCAGGACACGTCTCAAGGATGAAGGACCACCACCTCCCTAAGATCGTGAACTTGCCACTGGCTACCGCAAGAGAGGAGCCCCAAATAGGAGATACAAGGATTCCCTGAAACAACATCTCAGCCTTGGCCATATTGATCATCATCACTCGTCTACTCTGGCCTCTGACTGGGAGGTCTGCAGACATATTATCTATAACGCTGCTGCTTCTTTTGGGAATGCACTCAGGATCACTCTCGAGGAGAAAAGACAACGCAGAAAGAACTGTGTCTTGTCGATACCATCCAAGGAGTCTTTGTGCTGTGCCTTTTGCAACCGGACTTGTCTATCTCGCATTGGCCTTTTTAGCTGCCAGCGTGCTTGTAGCAATGTGAGTAGAGTCCTTCCCAAATCTTTGTTCACGAAGCCTAGCCATGATGATGATGTCTTCATTAGGACTATTGCAGCTCCACAGCTCACCTAAAATTTAATTATGGTCTTAATTATAATGAACAAATTGACCTTGGCAAACTTTTTTCCTTCAAACTTCAAGTCCTGTCAAGGATAGTAGCCAATAGGACGCTGAGCACTGACATTTTCAAGGCATTTTACAAGATACCATAATAATAATGTTTTATCGGGTATGTTGCTCCCACAGACATAGGACAATGCTTTCCTGCACTTGATGTGTACTTATGATCCACACAATGAATCAGCAAAGACCAGTTATGGATTTGTAAGTTAACACTGCAGCTTGTGCACTAAAATCTTTATATTGTCAAGTCCCAAGATTCCAGATGAGGTACACAGAACAACTGCAGCACAGCTGTAAAATGCAGAGGGATCCCTTTAAACTAGTCAGCCTCAGTCATGATATGAAAAATGTCTATATGTAGTGAAGAGGTGAAAATTTGCCTTGTTGATGTATCATATAAGCCTGGTTTGATTTTCAGATGAATCATTCGCCACGGGGAATATCCAAAAGACAGATCACCACTAATGAGGCTAAGAATTTGTTAAAGAAAGAGCTTACTCAAAGTATATACTGCTAAAAAGATCTGCGTACTATTTCTTTTATTGCTTTCCAGAGTGCTTTAAATTATGAAGTTCAATTACTTTTCCAGAAAAAAAATCAGAAACTGAAAATAATTTATCTGTGCGACAGGTTATTTTGTCTTTGTGTAGCTGACAGCACAAAAGGGTCCTTTGATGTTTAGACTGATTGTTTAAAAAAGACAAATCTTATTTACCACCCCTACCCCTAGTGTATTTAAGAGAGAAGGGGACATGACAGGCATTAAAGACAAGATGAAAGTGATTTACTGTAGAAGCTACCATATGTAGGAAAGCGTTGCTGTGAAGAATGTTTGAGTACTCTGAATGCCACAGAAATATTTAAATTCTGAAAGAAAGTAGCATTTCCATGGCAGAAATACAGGTTTATAAACAGGTTAGCTATTTACTAACCCCCTCTATCAAAATACAAATCCATTTTATGGCTTTGTGGTACAGGGTCACTTGTTCAGCTCTTGATGTTAGAAGAGACATTATTCACTACATACAAGGAAAACCACAGTAATGCATAAGATCAAGCTGAAAAATGTTACTCACATAATAAAGCCATCCAAGGTCAATTCAATGTCAACAATTCAGAATGGAAAAAAATCGGTCAGATGAGGAGTTACAGAAAAATAATAGCAGAATAAATATTGTGCCATTGTCACAAAAATTATGTATTGTCTCTTCAAAGATGATGAGATATGGCATTACATTTATTCCAAAGCTGCTGCTGTACAACATGTACTTCCATCCTTCTTTTTTGAAGGGGAATGAGCAACCAATTGCAGAGATCCTCAGCATGAGGACCTGAAGTTACCTGAAGGTGCCTTGTGTTATGATTAGATGTTTAGCAAAGAAAAGTTAAATGCAATATTCTTACTTTAAAAATATACAGCAAGAAGGTGTCTGACATCTTGGCTGCCAGAGTCAATGAAAGGATGATGAACTGAGTCATATTAATAAATGAGTATAGGATTTGCCTAATCAAAACTGCACAGATTGACTTCATGCTGATGATGATGTCTGGTCTCTTTCTTCACCAAAAAAAAAAAAAAAAGGTAGGATGTCCTTCTCTCTGTATCTGTTGAACTTTTTCTGCTCTCTTCTTCATCCTGGGTCAGACAGAAAAATCAGAGGTGTTGGTGAGCTGCACATCTGACCTCTAGCGAAGCAGACAGCTTCCTGCTTCAGCTCATCCTTAGACCCCCAACAGTGACACATCCCTAAGTCATAATGAACAGAGGTGAAGGGATGTCCCTTTTCCCTGCTTCTCCCAGGAAGATGAATACATGGGAACACAGCCATGTACCTGGGAAAAGGCAATATGAAAATGAGTTTAAAAGGAAAGACAGAAGCTAGGAGTGCCACTGAAGCCAGTGAGCCTTCTAGGGTAGTTGAGAGTGAAAAATGGCAGGCTTATGTGAAATCATCATGGAAATACTGGGTTCAGCAGACATGGCTAGGCGCTATGCCTGTACTGATGTACCTTGAACCCAAGGGAAGACAGTTTTTCCAGAGACTGAAAGCCACATTGTTGCAGTGATGATAGTTACAAATGGCAGGACAGAAAAATATCCGGCTGATGTCTCTGCTTCCTTCTTCACATCTCAGGTTGTAGCTATGTTCAACTCAAAGGGGCATTTCTATATTAAAAAGATGTTGGAAGTGATATGATAGAGTTCAAGTAGCTCTGATGCATTTTCTGTGGATGAAAAAACAGTTTCCTGCAGTTACAGTGTGGACAGTGAAGTTGTTCAATGGTGTTGCTACTTTGCAAGCCATAGCTTGAGAGGCCATGCTAATACAGAGATAGTGTTCCCCTTCATCAACAGAAATCTATGAGGTCTCCATAAATCAATGATAGTTAGGACAAAATGTATTTCATTCTGGCAGTGAAGAGAATTTACAATAATGCATAAAAATATCAGTGGTGATATCTATATTATTTGAGGCTCTTCAAGTAAGTTTCTTTGATGAAGGGTGCTGAGAAACAAGCTGAGGCTGGAGGACAGGCAGCAATGCTAAACGCTGATATATACTGTGGCAATATAGATATCATTTATTCTGTTCTCAACTCTGCAACAGAAATAACACTCTACATAATTTCAAATGTTGTGGACAGCTTACAAGATATATATGGACAGTTTACAACAGTTTGGTTCAAATTTTCTGGAAAAGGTTGATTTGCGTCACAAGACATTCTCTATTTTATTGCACCCAATAGCTTTAAAAATCATTTAAATTATTTTGAAGCTGATAAATTTCAAAAACTTATATATAAATTACATATACATGTGTATAAGTAGAAAATACTCTATCATTAAATCTGTCAACAGCTTATAAAAGGAGAAAAATAGTTATGTATTACTAACAGTAGACTATTCTTGTCAAACATATACTCTTAATAACTCCTTAGAGAGTTGTTGCTAACTGAACCTTCAAAAGACCTTCAAAGGACATTGGATATTCCACAAAATAAAAGTAGGAGGATCTTGTGCAGCAAATGCAAAAAGAAATACCATGCAAAAAAGACACATTTTTGTGAAAATAGAGTATATTTGCTTCTGTGTCTTTTCATCATGATTCTATGAAAATAAGATCAAATTAGTGTCAAATATACAACTACAACCCTAAATTGTTTTATATTTGCATTACCTAAATAATGCTAAAACAATCTATTATTAAGTGGAGGAGTTCATAGAAAAATGCTGTATGCTGTAGAAAGGATGACAAGAAGCTTCATTTTCCTTTGAAATAGAAAATGTGTTTATTCAAATCAATTCAGTATCAGAGGCCAGT
Organism: Chiroxiphia lanceolata; assembly: GCF_009829145.1. Lineage (NCBI taxonomy): Eukaryota > Metazoa > Chordata > Aves > Passeriformes > Pipridae > Chiroxiphia > Chiroxiphia lanceolata. The sequence continues at coordinate 35,512,874 of NC_045638.1, read as the reverse complement.
AGCAGAAATGAAACTCAACTCTTGCACAGTACAATTGTAGTAAGAAACAAGCACAGCTCAATATCACCTCTCATTTCCATTGAAGACCAGGTGGGTTACAGCATTTTCTTGCTAGCAGATGTATTTCTTCCTAACCTAACCATCCCTGCAGTCAAGACACATTGGCATTTGATCAGTCTCTTGGATAAAACCAAAGCTATTAGGAACCAAAGATTACCTTAGCTGCATCTCACATTGATTACCATTTTGGCTTTGTATGCTTTGGCTTTCTAACCTGCACATCAGCTGATGGATCTCTTTGTCTGACACCATACAATGTGTTAATTACTCTTCATTTCTCAGGCCAGTGTTTCTGCTCCAAAACTGGCTGACTTGCTGTTGTGGGTGGGAACTGACACCCACGTTGCTGTTGCCTTGGAGGAGCAGGGGGCTCTGAGACTGAGGACTCCCTGAGACCTGTGCCATGGATCCACACTGCCAGTTTGCAGCCCACCTTGCACCACCCTAGGTGACCCTGAGTGCACCTGTGCTGGGAAGAGCCCAGTGAGGGCCAGAGGCCAAGCAAGGGGTGGTACAGCAAAGCATTGATGGATCACCCCCACAGTGGTGGAGAAGGGCTGTGGTGCATGCTTAAATGGGTACCAGGGACAAGGAGTTTTCCCATGTGGTGCACGCTTAAATGGGTACCAGGGACAAGGAGTTTTCCCATGTTGTGCTTTGGTGGGGATTCAAGACTCAGGCCCCTTTCATGTGTTTAATTTGGATAAGATGTACTTAGGATAACACTGACAAATAGATCCATCAGAGGATGTTTTGACCAGTATGACCGGTTTCTTGCCAAATGTAACATCCAGCTTATTTAATTTCTTTCATAAATACATCAGCTTCATTCTAACACTGCTTGGTTACCTTACAAAGGTTGCTTCAGGATCTTAGCTCTCTGATACATGAACACTTTCCTCTCATATCAGGTCCACTGGTGTCTTTTTCTCCATTACTTAACTGTGCTTCATTATACTTAAGTTAACTTTTTCCTTTGGCTTAAATAAGTCTCCACCCTCCATGATACACTATATTCACCTCTCTAGTCACAGGTTATACATCTCACTACCAATACCAGCAGCCTATCTCTGCCGTCCCTCCTCCAGACTTTTCATTGCTATATCCTTTTCTACAAGTTTTTCCTCTTCCTGTACTCCAAGACAGTAAGTGGAGGTCATTTATAGAAGAAATCCTCTTCACCTGAGACCTTCCTCTTGGAGAAACACACCCCAACTTGATGTCATGAGTTTTTGAAACAGAGGGAACGTGTGGAGCCAGGGACATGGGTGATGTGAGTGTGGCGTTGTCCACAGAAAGGCAGGCCCTCCCTCCTCAGACTACAGCAGCACAACAGGCTGAAGTCCAGATGTGGGACAAATGAATTAGAGTCACTCAACCTGCAAAATGCAACCCCACAGAGGGAGGAGATGGTGGCAAGTGCAGCATCAGGTGCACAGGTAGCAGAGCACAGACTTTCAATCATGAGCTCATTTTGGTGCCCTTAGCCACCTGCTTATATGGTGATTCCCTACTCTGTCTAAAACATCTTCTGACTACAGACAGAAAGTTCAGAAAAACAACTCTGACCCACAGAGAACAAGTACTTGTTGCCTTCTTATCAAGGACAAATTGTTTAGGACTTTCCTATTCTGTGCTCTCTGTTTACTGACCTTTCAGGTCACTATGTCTTCTTTTTAATATCCACAATGACTGTAATATTATTCATCATACCCCTGGGTCCTCCCACAATGTCTAGAGCTACTCACATATCCCACAAAAGAGCTTTGCCACAGATTTAGTATCAGTCATTTTTGTAACTACTACTGCATATAAATCATACCTGATCCCGGCAACAGTTTTCCTTTCTCCTCATAGCAGTATAATATTTTCATTAGGGAATGTAAATCTAGATGACACATGGCCTTGATCTCCCATCCTGCTGCTGTTCTTATACTATAAAAGCTCTTACTTTTATTGGATATGCCAGAGTTCTCGTTTAGTATTTTTTATTGAGGCTGATTCAGTATTCACTGAGCAGGAGACAACCTGATTTTTACATGTTCCCCGGAAAGTCAGATCTTTTGAACCCATGCCATGTACTCAAATCCTCACTTAGTAGACAACTATACAGTCATCCTCTGTTCTTCTTGTCTGCCTTTTCCCAGATGAAGATACCAATCATTTCACTATCAGTTTTCACCACCACCTCAAAGTCCTGGGATTTCCCATTTCCAAATTTTCACCTGCATCTTAACAAGGAAGCACAGATGCAGCTGACAAGTTAGCTCTTGCAAGTAACCATGCAGCTATGCTGTCCTACACAAAATAAAATTTCCACATTTCAGCTGGCACAAAATACTTCATTTCCACCTGAGACGGCATCTTCCAGTTCCTTCTACTTGCCCACTGATTTCCATACATGCGGATTTGCAAGTTGTGGCTGTGCTCATCAGTTTGAGGCATTAACACTGAAATCTGTGCACTCCAGAGAAACTATACACCATTGATAAAAGGACAGTATTAAATGCCTCCTTGGTAAAAAAAACCAAAACCAAACCAAACCAAAAAAACACAAACAAAACCAAAACCCCAAAGCCTACCCCTTCTCACATTTGTTTAACTTCTGTTTAACAGGATGCATAGTGATCTTGTGATGTCACTGCTGTGACTGTGTAAAACCTGTCATCCAGCTCCACATTTAGCGAGGCATTCTTAAAGCATTCCCACAACATAAGCAGCAGCTTAGCACACACCAAATCACATCAACCTCAGTGTGATTTCCATCACCTGTTCTAAATAGCCAAGAGGAGTCCCTACACAATTTTGCAAGCAATTTTCTGCTGAATTATTCTTGAACAAAGCTTCAAGGAATGGTGAGAGCACATGTGGAAATCTGTTTCCGTTGTTTTTGGGGTGACAGAGGTCCTTCTCCCAAACATCTCCCATGAAATTCATGTTTAATTGAAATATCCTGCTGAGCGACGTGCAATTTTGTTGAACACCGTGGTGATCCAAACAAGATCAGATCAGTGGATCGCAAAGATCATCCTGGAAGGCACTATGACAGGTGCAACAGGACTCTTGAAAGGACGGTACCCTAGTTCTATTGGCTATATCATTATTTCTTGTTATTCTGTGGGTAGAGTCTTTCTTTCACTGCTGCAAAAGGAGGACGTATTTTCCCATAAAATCCCATTAAATTCCTGAAATCTAAAAACAATCCATAGACTTTGATATTTACATTGTTGCAAGGAAATTCTGCTTTTTTAAGCTGCCACTGTCCAATAAAACTCTAAAGACATAGTGAGGGGGTTTTTTTAAAGTAATGTTAAAGGTAGGAGCATAGGACAAGGTGAATATTCAGAATAAAGAGAAATCTAGAAATGGCATTTATTTCAACTATGCTTGTTTCCTCCCAAAAGGAAAAAAATCAGCGCCTGCTGTATATTTATGGCAGTTACTAACTATGCAGTTGCTGGGACTGCATTAACCTTGGCTCTGTTTCTGTTGCCAAGGGGAAATGGATGTCTAAATGTTTGATGTTTGTCTCGCCTCTTGCATTCAGAATGTTTCCATAAAATGCCCAGTTCTATCTTTGTCTAACAAAATCCTCAATGCTTCTGATTATTCATGATTAGTCTTCCAGTTACAGAAGTTGCCAAAGTTTATTATTATTTATAGGATATTTTAAATAATTCATCCAGGTTTTGTAACAAGTGGGAAAATGTCACCTGGGTGTAAAACAAGATGTGTTGCCCGAATTGCTGAATTTGTCTTTGGATATATTCAATATTTTGATAGTGACTGAATGTAATGGGTATTCTTGTGTAATTTTCCAAATGGAAAAGAGAGATATTTTGGTATTTGTTAAGATTAAAAAAAAAATAAAAAAATAAAAAAATGTGATTTTTTTAATAATTAAAACAATTAAAAAAAAAAAGTTGAGCCCAAATTTACACAACTTAGAAGTAACATAGCTTTTTGCCAGCAATACAATTTTTTTTCTACTGAACTGTCTGCATCTGGATTTGTAGAATGAATATGAAATTCTCCAACATTTATAAATGTATGGTTTAGACCAGGCATTTTTTTAAGAACAAATCTGATGTGGTTGGGTCGAAAGGGGTAAAGTATTTCCTTCTTAATCATAGCCAAAATTTTACAAATATATTAATATTGATTAATATTAATAGTTTTGTTTAAAAGTCCAAGGTTGCTTATTTGCTTTTTTTTTCAGTTTATAAATAGAAAAACTAAATTTCCTTCCAGTCAAAATGTGAAATGGCTTTCTATATGTCTCCTTTATCCTCACACTGTAATTTAAAGACCAGGGATTCTATAAAAGAAAAGCCCTATAAATAATCTTCAAGAAAAGATAAAGTTTACATTGCCATATTTTTGTAAGTTTTATGGAAGGTTTTACTTATTTGGTACTTCGTTTCTTGGCAAATGGTGATTCTTCATTGCACAGCTTGGTAGTATTTCAGAAATTGCTCAGGAATTCAAAATATTCTTTTTTTAAAAAGAAATTCAGAACCTTGTCCTTCTCACTTTAACCTTTATGGAGGAAGTGTATTTCACTGCTCCATGAGGATTCGGCTTCCTGGGTGCTGGGGGATACTGTCTGCCAGTGGAGAAAACACGGCCAAGCACTTTGGGGAGCAACAGACTCTGACTTCTGCGATGTGCAGGCTTCACCAAGAGCAGAAAGGCAGGAGTTTGCTGGTGAGAAATAGGCTTCCTTGATACTTAAGTTTTAATGAAGTAAAGAACGATATAAGTGTTAAAAATCCCGGTGGTCTTCTCTTTTTTTTTTTTCATTTTTTATTTCTCACTCTTCCTTTAGGGTCAAAAAGAAACTGTCGTGCATTATTTAAATAGCCCTTCTCTACTGCTTGTATGTTCTTCCCATCTTCTTGGCAAGACATTAATTTTTGAATTCTTCCTGTTTTGGATATCAAATCTTTCAATCTAGATACTTCTCAATTTTTATGAGGTAATACGTTACATATTTTTAAATCGTCTTAAAATCTCTGTCATTGGATATTTCCTCAGTGCTTGTCTGATGTTTAATGGCTATGGTTTTCTCTCTATGACAACTGCAAGATCTGTACCCAGCCACTTAGTTGTATAAGAGGTGATTGCAGATTTACCTCCCTTACATTTTTGTAAGGGATTCAAAGGAGGAGATGATATGATAATTAAATTCCCTAATTTCAAGTTTCCCATAACTCTTTGTGGAATATCATATCTTGAATGACAGGTGAAGCTAAAAGCTGTTAATGATATCAGAATTGGGGCACAAGTTTTAATACCTTACTACTGACAAATTTCCTGTGGTTTCTAGAGACAGTTTTCTTGAGGACTTGAAAAAGTTCAGGATAGATAAGCTATTTTTAGCTAACTCTATTGGGGAGAAAAAAAGAAAATGGAAACCATAAAATTAATATATTATTAATAATGGTTTGGGTAATATAAATTCATAAATTGAATTGGTGTGATTTAAAGAGTTGTTGAGGCATCTATGAGCAGGGGAGAGGATGAAATCTCAATCCTTTTGCAATGGATTGAGTATTGCAAAACCTGTACTGGCTTCAGCAGAAGAAAGAATTCACATCCGTCTCAGCAGGTGTTTTGCAAACAACAATTAAGACTCACCTCTTTGAAATAAATGAATGCATCTCATTTTACAGATGGGAAAACTAAGCCACAGAGAAGCTGTAGGATTTGCTTACTGTTGCTTGAAAAGTTGAGTTGAAACCAGGCACTATGTCTCGTAATCTGTTTCCTTAATAACTGGACCACACTTCCTTCCTAAATAGAGTTGCATGAAAAATGTCGTCTGGACTTTTTGCAGAGACATATGTGCCTGGTAAGTCATACGCTGGTGAAAATTCTTCTATGGCACACATACCTTGAAATACTTCTGAAGTCAAAGTAGAATTTATAATACAGATTTGTTTTATTCACTGAATTCTTAGGTTTTAAGGAAAGAATTTTTAATAAGTAAAAGTCAGATATAAACAATGGTGGTGACTGGGTGAAAGGTGTCTGCCTTTAGGGGCTCAGAGGGTACACGTATAAACTCACAGTGTTTGAAGAAAAATTCCCTACCTTACATCACCACACAAAATGACATGGGGCATGACACTGCCATTTGTTAGATGCTGTTTCCCTGCCTGCTTTAGACACCGAAAGATACCATTCACAGCCCACAGCTAGTAGTGACCACTCTAGAATTCAACATCTATGAAATAGACTATGAGTTGACTGGCTCAAATGTCTCATCCTGTGCAAATGTCTACCAATGAATATTACTATTAGAGATTTGCTTTGAACCTTTGATTTGCTACAGTCTGGCCTGCTGGACACAAATCCTAACCTCTTAAGCAATTTCCAGGCCTACTTACTCATGGCTATTGGGGTGGGATCGACCTGGCCACACTGCCAGATGGTGATGCTTGATCCTCCTTGCTTGGATGCAGCGTGTTTTCTGCAAACTTGCAACCAGCAGACAAAAGTAGGAATATCTAGTTTGGGACCAGTCTTATCTCATAGACTATTAAGGGCCATTATCCTAAGTCAATTTAAATAGGACAAATGAATCACACAATAAGGTGTTCCTACATCTCTGTTTGCAATTCAGGAAGCTGAGTGTGCATAGCTCATTTTGCCAGGTGAGAGGGACCGCAGCCCTGGCAGCTTTGATGACTTATGACCATCCCTCTTCACTTGTTTTTAATTCCTGGAAAATATCATGAAGTCCTGATAAACAGTTGATTTTTACCTTCTCCCATGTAGAGAACTGCCATACTAGCTCTTGGAAATCTGTAACTCTCTCCTCTGCTAACCACTAATGGCAGTTGCTACACAAGTGACCCATTCCTGAATAATAATTCTATTTTATTCTCTCCCAGAAGGACAACCTCTTTGCACTTTCATGTGAAGAAAGAGAGATAAAGAGTGAGTCAGAAAGATGGGGACAGGAGCAGAAAAAGGAGTGATAGATAGACCAGAATCATCTTGCAAGCACTGAACTTCAGCAAGGCTGATACAACTTCGGTGGGATGTATTTTGAGGAACTCAGCAGCAGCCAATTCAGTGTGTAGCACAGAACATCCTGGCATTGACAACCCCGAAGTGTGCCCTCCTCCTTTGACATGTTGCAAGTAGACTTATTTCTGCTGATGACCTGGTTAAAGAAGTTGAGACATCTGTCATTCCCAATATAGTACCATTTCATTCATTTTGGTGACTTTTACCAAGGGTGGTTTGTCAGAGTAGAACATCTAAGTTTTCTAAGTTAAGAATCAGCATTTTTTTCCCACTTGACCAATTTCAGGTGTCTTTCTGATTAGATCTGGCAGGAAAGCAAACTTGCCAATCTGCAGGGAATGACATTTAAAAGAAAATATAAGGGCTTTTGAGCTAATGCAAGCCAAAGCCCTTATCTTTTCCTATTGTTTCTTACAAAAAAAGAAGATTGAGAAAATGTGATTTGAGAATCACTGAAACTGTCGTGTTACCTGAAAGAGAGATGTTCCCTTGTTGTTTGTGCTTTGTAACCATAGAGCCACCTTGTCAGCTCTGCCTGGCAGCCTGCTACAGAACCACTGGTCTCAGAAGCCTGTCCAGCACCCTTGGGTGCTTTCTTATTCTTTCTGCAAGGGACCACAGGAAGCTCTGACAGACAGATTATTTAGACTGTTCAGCAGAGACCAGACAAAGTTGTTGCTGAATGACCCTTAACTGTGCTCAAGCAGCAGTTCAATCAATTGCTGCTGGGGAAGTTGTTTTAATGATATCTCTGTTTTGCCCACAAAAGTCTGCAGCACCTCTGATACATGGTGCATTAGCAAGGTAACTAACAAAATCGGAAAGAAATAAAATTGCTTTGTACTTTTGGTCCAGTTTCCTTCTCTGAAATCAACAAGAGGTTTGTCATGACTTCAAAGGGAGCAGAAACAGGTCCTATGTTTGAAGTTTAGCTTGCACTCTTCTGAAGCATTGTACAATGGCTCAAATGCGAGATGAAAATTGAAGGGTTGAAACCTTTAATTAAAAAGAAAATCAACAACCAAAACTCCTAACTTTACAGTCATAAAGAAAAGCTTCAGCTCTAAAGAATTTCATCTGGAAACCCTTCAGAGACAAATTATGTAATTGTTAGCCTTGCACCAATGAGCAGTCATTTCCACTGGAGAGAAAAATAGAAAGCAAAACAAAAGGAAAGAATTTTCGTCTTGATTGTGTTGATTCATCATCATTTAACAGTGAAAATAGAGAGAAAGGAAAGGAAAAAAAAAAAACAAACCAAACAATTTCCTAGCTGCTACAAGGCAGATCTACTGCTAACTTCATTTTCTTTAGATCAGTGGAATGAAAGAAGAGACTTATTTGAAGTGTCCTGGTGACAGTTCCTCTGAAAAGAAGAAGTGCCCCTGCAGGGAGAGAGAGAAGAGAGAAGAGAGAAAGAGAGAGAGAGAGAGAGATATTTTCTTCTTGCTTTTTGTTATCATAATTCGCTTAAAGAGGAAAAGAGAGGAAGGGAGACAGTGTTCCAGCTGCTGTGCTTCTATAGCCTTCAGCAGCAGTGTTTCATGCTGTATTGCAGGCTGATACAGGCTCTCCTGCTCTCTGCCTGTTTGGGCTCATGACTGAGGGAGCACTGACTGACTCCTTCAACATTTTCCTTCTCTTTCTTCCTTCCATACCCAGTGGGAAAAGGATTTAGCAGAAAAGTGTGGTCTGAACATGGGATCAGACAACTGACCGGGGTGGGAAAAATTTTAACACATCTGTACTGACATTGTCTTCTCAGATGTTACTGTATGGATTTTACAAGGAATGACAGAAAAAACAGACCAGGATAAATGGTTAATATTAATGAGGTCCTTGCAGGCAATGCCTTTGACATCATAGGTGGTGTCTCATCTGAAGAGTAAGTCTGTTCATAATAGCTAGGAGAGAGCTGACAAATAGCAACCAAGGTGATAAAACAATTATATAATATTTTCCATATCCTTTGCATTTATTTAGAGGCACATTAAATCATTCTGTAAATTATTAGCATCTCTGAGATAATAAATACTACATGGAGACAGATAAAGGGACAATGATAACACATATACCAGCTTATGAAATATACAGCAGTTGGCATTAATCAATGAAAACACTGTTATGATGAATCTGAAAATATGCTCTTACAAATAATTTTTCACCATTCTTGAGAAATGTGTCACAGCTTCCAACATTCCAGTTTTTTAAAACACAACAGATGAAGTGTCACTGCATGAGTAGTAACAAAGAAGGGCAATTGTTAATTAAATAAAGTCCGAACCACCATTCCTGACACAAGCCCAGTCACCGAACATCTTGAGAAAGACCAAGGACATATGAGACACCCATCTCCTGTCATTCCCTGTTGCATCATCCTTCAAGGAACCAGTCTCCACCTACTTTCCACATTTAGAATCATCCAGTTTGAACACTAATTCCCCTGCATATACCTTTCCTTTTGGTGGGGAGCACGATGACCCTCAAAAAAAACCTCTGCTGGATCCTGGGCCCCATCAGTTTGGAGTGGGTATCCCGCAGGAGACTAAAACTAAACTAAAACTTGAGGACCCAGCTACACTGGGAATATGCTTGGGTGGGCAGAGGAAGAGTTAAGAGTGGTTGTGCATTCATGCCTGGTTTCCAAGCCTGTAAATCTCTGTTTGACTCCAGGATGTGCTAAACAGCAGCCCAGTATGGAGTTTTTCAGGGGAATTTGCTGAGAAACTGCAGAGAAGCAGAAGAGACACAAGTAATTTGCTGTAGAAGACCATCAAGCATCTGCTGAGTGATTAGCTTACCAGCAAATAGATACACTGAGCAAAGATAAGACAGAGGAAACCTTGAGATTAATGGCAAGAAGTAAGGGTAGGGGTATATCTTCTTGCATTTGTTTTTCCTGGATGAAGTATATAGGACAGCTGAGAAAACAGTTCAACCAGTACTGCCATCCTTAGTAATATTATTTTAAGTTAATAAAAATTTAAATTTATGTCCTTTTTGCTACCTCTCCTCTGAAGAGAACTTTCTCTTCCCTTCATATCATTAAGGAAAAAAATTCCAGTTCTCAAATAATTCATTGCCAGACCCATTTTTAATAAATTATTTCCATTTCTTATTCACTACCATCTTGTGGATTACGTCTGAGACTTTACCAGCATCCTGATGGAAATTAGTTCAGGTCCCCTTAGGCACCTTTGAGAATATTAGAGCAGAAGCAGAAGGTAAGATTATTTTAGAAAATATTAGTTATAAAGACGAAAGAGTTGGGGAAGAGAATCTCTTAACAGGGAGTAGAAGTATTATGCCATGACAAAAAGAGAAATATGTTGAGTTTCCAGGAAAAAAAAAGGAAAATAAAAAAAGGGAATCAGGGAAAAACTTGTAAGGTTGCGCAAATCTTATGCTTATCTCCCCTCCAAATTTGAAGGACATTTTCAAGTGCACCCAATTCTGGAAGCAGTTTCCAGCACACAAACACACATTAAATGGTAGAACTGTGAAAAAGAGATCATACCCCATATGATTTAAGGGTATGTGAACCTGGCCCCAAGGATTTAAAGAGAGAAGGTTTAAAGTGGTGCCTTATTTCATCAAGTCTAGTCTTTGGTGCTACATAAATAAGCAAACCTCAGTTTTTCAAGTGCAGGACAGTTATTTGAAGTGTTGGGAGCTACCATATTGACCAAACTGTTTTGTTTGAAGCCACTCTTTTATACTTTTGGTCAGCAAATCTAATCACTTCATCTTCTAGAGCATTTTATCTCTCTCTGGGTCAGACTATTAAACTTTTAACTGTTTCTACCCTGTAGTCAGACTGGTAAATTTATAATTGCATTTATGGTCCTCCACTACAGTCATCTCATGTATGACTGTACTGGTTTCTGCTCGTTTCATGAAGTTCTTTAACTTAGTGTCATATAACAAATGGCTTTTCTGGAAATCAATACGTAGGTTTCTCTTTTCAGAATTACATAACCACAGAATTAAAGTTATGATCACATTATAATTAGTGTTATGTGACTTTTTTTATCTGAAGAAAAAGCAAACAGTTCTTGACAGAACTAGTCAGTGCTTTCAGGTATCTCGATGTCTATCTGACAAAACAAACACTTAAATACATTTTGATTCATCCAAATCAGGAGTATTAATGATTGTCACAAATGGTGACCTGAGTAGGACAATGTCTGGAAATAATTTCTCCCAAATTAAAAACCTTGCTATGTTTATTATTGGCATTAGATTGGTCTTCTATATAGTTGAATTCCTATTCCAGTAGAATTACCACAAATAACATTTTCATCTATGAAATAATACCTTTTTTTTTGTCTTCAGGGTCTGAAGCCTGTCTATACATCTCATCTCCTCTAGTTTTAGGACTTATCTTCTGACAGAATGAAAATGTCTGCTTTTGATGTCAATCTCTGTTTTATCCATTTCCATAAGCATTCAAGTTACTGTCTCCAAACACTACTGTCCTCCAATTGATCTTGCAAAAGGTAGTAGAACCTGATAGCTTTAGCCAGAAATAGTTCCTGTGGAGGGATTTTGTCTTCATACCCTACACAGTAACACAGAAGTCAGACAACTTGGTTTTTATCCACTGAGTTTATTCTTACTCATCCCTTTCACTTTTTTTCTCCAGTGCTTTTTCCATTTCTACACAATCTTACAATGTATTCTTTACTCTCTCCACCATGAATAGTTCATCATCAAATTTTATCTCTCTTGGGAGGATAACTCTATCTATCTAGAAGGATAACTTCTGGATTTTATAGCACCTCCCTGATATTACTACAGCAAGCCAATTATTTACAGCATCCTATCAAAGAATTCCTTCTATCTGAGTGTTTTAGGCAGTTCATTCCTAGTCAACTTTATTTTTGTTCTACCTTTCTTTAGTTAAAATTAATGAAGCACATAGCTACCTCTCCCCCTACTACCCCCCAAGCACTTAATTTATTTATTTTCTCTGTGTTTTAACATAATAAGCTTCATGTCTTGCCAGTCAAGACAATAGATCTCACAATATCTTGACTCTCATTTGAGAACAAAATGCCATTCGTGATCTTCTCCAGCACATCAGTCTGACAGGAACAGACAGGCAGCCTTTTTTTCTTGTAACCCATTCAAAAGAGCAGTTTCATGCAATGGCATGCAACCTTACTGTGAAGCAAAGTCAGAACAGACTAGCATTCTGTTTTCACTAGCCAGTTCTTTACTGTTTCTGAAGCTGGTTGAACTTTTTCCAATAAACATTCATTTAAGGAGAGCTTATATTAAAGTAAAAGGGTTTTTTACATCACATTTTTCCAAGAAAATGAAATTCAATGAAAATTGAATTTGTCATCTTGATCTCTCACATCATATTTTTTCAGTACTAGTAAAGCACTAGAGAAACAGACAAACAAGGTGAAGGGCAGAAATGGGTGTGGAAAACAAAACTCATCTTCTGTAAAATCTCAGCTAAAATTTTGACTGTGTGAGCAATCATTTTCCAGACCTGTGGAATAAAAGAGTTGAATATTCACAACAATTTTTCCTTATTTTTTTACTAGATCCAAGATCTAGATTCTCTGGACCTTGGGCAAAAAATGAGTTAATTCTCATTTGCATATAAGCAGTTTCAATTATAATTAGGTGTATCCCTCAGCCTTTTTAAATGCAAATCATATTTGTTATAAAAGAAAAACTCATTCTGCAGTCAAAATAGCCTGAAAGACAGGCCAGGTATTATTACAAAATTACTTCATTTTCACTGGAAATGGTTACGCCTGGAAAGTCAAGAATAGATTTTGTCAAGAAAATCAGTCTATTCCTAGGTCTGTGAGAAAGATATATATTTCCCTTTTTAAAAATCTTTTCAAAAGTCATGTGATGCTGGTAAATGATTTAGAAGAAAAACATGGTAAAGTCAAACCAAACTGGCAATTGTAGAGCATTTGTGTGCCTCGAAAAGTGGAGAAGGGTGTTGATTTCCCCAAGTCAGCTACTGACCTGGAAGGAGGTTAATGCAGTCCATGAGATGTGCTGCATGAATGAATAAGTTATCCCAAGAAGTTGGGTGAATTAGGCATGGTCAGCACTGTGCTAACTTGTCTACCCTTGGGACTGGTGCTGGCACCTGCAGAGCATTGTCCTGCAGAGTGTAGATGCATTATGTAGCTTGCAGCTGTCTTGGGAATGCTAGACAATGCTTTTGTGTATATGCTAACCAACCTCAGAGCTGCCCACCTTTCAAAATACATATATTCAGCCATTTCACTTGAATTCCAGAACTCTGATGTGATACCACAACTCTAGTAAGTCCTAGTTCACTCAAAATTACAGGCCAAAACCTACAGATTTTATATCTTGACGGAAATTTTTTAACCAACTCTGTGTTCCTCCTGACATATGCATGTCTGTGGTGGATCTGGCTGAGCCAGAATTTATTTCCCAGTAGTAGCTCTGCATTGGTAGCTAGAGCAGTGTTGATAACACACCCATGTTTTGGCTGCTGCTGAGCACAGCACTGTAACACTCCCTCTTCAATCGAGGGCGAGGTTCTGGGAGGGGACACGAGTAGGCCAGCTGACCCACATTGACCGTCAGGGTTGGTGTTTTGACCACTTCCCTGAAAAGCCTGTTCCAGTGCCTAAGTGGATGAGAGAGCGACAGCAGTACACACAAAAAGGTCTGATGTAATGGAATGAAGAGAAAATCCTCTATTTTCTCTTTTCTCCCTGGTTGCCTGCACATTTTCCTTAAAATTGAAGTGCTTCGTGCCTCCTCTTACTAGTATGGCATAAAATAGAGTGCAGGTCTGAGACACAGAGCTATTTCAAATCTCTGAGCTTGAAAGTTCAGTTCATTCTTGTCTGTTTTGAAAACCATATTTTTCAGGAAAGACAGAAAATGTTCCATTCTTATGATAAAGACAGGAATCAAGAGAAATATCTGCTACCATCCTCTGAGCTTTCCTTGTCTGATGAAGAAGCATAAGCCACAGAGTGTATGAACAAATTCAGAAAGATAAACTATTCTTCACTCTTTTATCACAGACTATCCTCTGGCTTTAGCATATGGCCAGGATATCACACAGAACAACAGTTTCTTATTATAGATTAGGAAGAGCACTGAGCCAACTGCAGTTTCAAATCCATCTGCCCATGCAAAAATAGTTTCTCACTGGGATCTTCCTTCTAATGCTGAATTATTTCTGCCCACAAACCCCTTCTTCCCAAATGACTTAGGAAACAATGCACTTTTTAAAAAATATGATTAAAAGGAGTGGAGAGCTCCCCCTACCCAGTGTCCCTAGAGTGGCCTGTCATTAAGCACGAGGCTCACAGTCCTCCAAGGTCCTGTCAGGATAACTTTATAATGCTTATTGCCATTGTGTTGATTCCGTATTCTGTGGATATCCATATGCAGTCTTTCTCCTGCAATCAGACTTTTCAGAGCAGACTGTAGTATCCATGCAGAGCCCCTCTGTAGTCTGTGCATTCAGCATCATTGCAAAAATCTCTGACCTTCCCTGCATCTGCATCCACTGGGCCATTTCTTAGTTTTCCATTGGTCCTTATCCAAGACTTCTGTTTTTAAGGGAAAAAAATGTGCTAGCTTTTTTTGGGTGCTGCTTTCTTTTCCCAATCTGACTGCTTTTTAACTCTGTGGGTTTTTTTTCCAATTTTCCTGTTAATCTTTCCAGTCTTCTGATTTTCCTATCCCAAATTCTTTTTTTACATAATAATATAAAAAGTCTGCTGTATTTTCAGTCTTGTTTAATCATTATCAGCTCAACACTAACTATATTTGCTTGCAACAGAAACAAGACTTCTGCAATTTGTCCTCAGTTGAAATATTTCTTCTTTAAGTTGTCTGATGCAAATATTACCCATATTTGGAAAAGGGGATGAGGGTGTGGGATTAAGCAGTTTAACACAAGTGCTTTCTCTGTTGCATTTTGAATTCAATACTGCAGATCAGGCACTGCACTGCAGCATGCTTCCCAAAACTCACAGGAGCCCAGCTCTCATGTCCCTTGTTTTAGCTGTGCATTGGTTTAACTCTGCTCAAATCTATGATGTTATACCAACAAAAGGTTAGGATGACACACTGGAGAGTCAGGTCTGTATTAACTTAATTTTTATAAAGACAAATCTTTTTCTGATTCTGTTCAAAACATTCAGAATTGTTTCTTGCTATTCTGCCAAATTATTCGCTTCATTTTGGAACCTGTTGCTGAAGTACCTCGTATACAGCTCAGCCCCTTCTGTACTCTTGTTGCATTTTAGTAAAATGCCTATTGTACATCACTTCCAGAATAGATAAAAACCTTTTGGACAGGCAGAAATGAAGCTGTATAAGTGGCTGAAGTGGCTGTACAAAGTTTCTTACTCATAGGTGAGGAACTAGTAGGAAATTGAGGTGGAAATCCAATACTACATTAACAAGTTAACAGCCTATGTAAATCATAGCTGATCATCACACATTTACAAAAGAATATCTATTACGGAATCCTCAGACTTTCAAAAAAAAGTTAGAAATTAATCGATGACTCAGAGTGCTCAGAGTGCTTTTTGGTAAGTAAATCATTGTCTAGATACACATTACAGATACATCAAAGAAGAATGAGATTTATGTTTTCCATTACCTGTTGAAAGGGTCTATTAGATGTTCTTGGTCACCAGAAGGAAAACTTTTGAGTAAATAAAGGTAAATTGCTGCAGGCTGTAACTAAAGATATCAAACACTTAACTCTTCACTGAGTAAAAAACTTGTTGGATGTCCGGGCCCAGAGAGTGGTGGTGAATGGAGTTACATCCAGCTGGTGGCCAGTCACCAGTGGTTTTCCCCAGGGCTTAGTATTAGGGCCAGTCCTGTTTAATATCTTTGTCAATGATCTGGACAAGGGGATCGAGTGCACCCTCAGTCAGTTTGCAGATGGCACTAAGTTGAGCAGGAGTGTTGATCTGCTTGAGGATAGGAACCTCTGCAGAGCAATCTGGACAGACTGGATTGATGGGCCAAGGACAATGGTATTAGGTTCAACAAGGTAAAGTGCTGTGTCCTGCCCCTGGGTCATAACAACCCCATACAATGCTATGGGCTTGGGGCAGAGTGGCTGGAAAGTGGCCCAGCAGAAAAGGACCTGGGGCTGCTGTTGACAGCTGGCTGAACATGAGCCAGCAGTGTGCCCAGGTGGCCAAGAAGGCAAATGGCATCCTGGCCTGTATCAGAACTAATGTGGCCAGCAGGACAAGCCATGTATTCAGTGCTGGAGAGGCTGCACTTCGAGTATTGTGTCCAGTTCTGGGCCCCTCACTACAAGAAAGACATTGAGATGCTGGAGGGAGTCCAGAGAAGAGCAATGGAGATGGTGAATGGTCTGGAGCACAAGTCTTATGAGGAGTGACTGAGGAAGTTAAGAGTGGTTAACCCAGAGAAAAGGAGGCTCAGGGGGAACTTTAACTTTCCCTGGAACTACCTGAAAAGAGATTGTAGCCAGGTGGGTGTCAGTCTCTTCTCCAAGGTAACAAGTGAGAGGACAAGAGGAAATGCCCTCAAGTTGCACCAGGGCAGGTTTAGATTGGATATTAGGAAAAATTTCTTCACCAAAATGGTTGCCATGCAACAGGCTGCCCAGGGAAAGTTGAGTCACCACCCCTGGAGGTATTTAAAAAATGTGCAGATGTGGCACTTGGGGACGTGGTTTAGTGGTGGACTTGGCAGTGATGGGTTAACGGTTGACCTTGGTGATCTTAAAGGTCTTTTCTAACCTAAACAATTCTTTGATTTTTATTCTGGCTTGCTTTTTTTTTTTCTTTAGGGCTTTTAACTTAAATTTGAAAATGACATTTCACTGAAAAAGTTGTAACTAAAACAATTATTAAATATTCTTCATGTTGGGGACATGTCCTGAGATACTTGACAAGGCATGATGCAAGGCACAAGACAATGAATGATGCAGAGGAGTTTCCATGTACTCTGGGATGATGCTTTTCCATTCGGATTTAATGTGTTGGTCTCAGCCTCTCTATGTAATTAACAGACATTTTACAAAGAGATGAGAATGGAAGACATTTTCCTCTGTCTTCTACTCCTCTCCATAAGAACTGAAATGTGGATGGTTTATGGTGACAACTTGAATCTAAAATATACACTAAAAAAAGGCATCAAACAAAAATGTCCCAAGTTTCCCAACTTCCCCTCAAAACAGCTGATACCATAATAATTTTAGCCCCACTTCCCAAAGAAATGAGGATAAACAATCATGTGTGCTGCACGTCAGAAAATCCTTTCACCTACTAAGTACTGACTGCAGTTACCCATAGTAAAATAATTATTTAGGGGAAAAAGCCAGAGAGATATTTTATTCTTACAAATGTAAGAAAACGAGCAGTCATTAGATTGGTGGTAGTGATATTCAGTGCATCAGTATTAAGACAAACATTTCTTATTTTTTTTTACTATGAGAATTTACATAACATAAAGAGTGGAAAATTTTCCACTGAGAATCTTCCACAGTAAAACCAGCAGAAAATATACTTAGATATGTACATTCATGGCAAACACCAGACTGAACTCAAGAGCAAAAGTAGGTTCTGATGGACACAGCAAGGAAGAGATTTGGATCTCTGTCATGCAGGTGGTTAGCTATATTGCTACTGGATTCAACTGGAAGAAGCTTTTAGAAGGCTTCAGTTTCATGACTTATCGAGTACTGCAGTCTCCCAGGCTGCACTTAGTGAATTCTAAAAGAGAGATCAGGAAAGCCATTTGTTTAGGAGAATCAGGGTAAAAAAAAAAAAAGAGAAAATAGGTAAATATTTTTGCCTTAAAACTTGTGTACAGAGTATACAGAACCATCCTCTACAAATGCAGTTTACCCTAATTGACAATACTACAACCATTTTGACCAGCCTTTCAGTGTTTTCTATAAAATTCACTCAATTAAGCACTCTTTCCCACTTTTCCAGCCAACCAGTAATTTCTAAGATACTCATCTTTCGCCTTTGTGATTAAATCCAGTCATTAATGAAAGATTTGCCAGAATAAGAAGTGAACAATTACTGATCTGGACAAAAGTTAACAAAAAAATTCCTTAAAGAGCTAGAGTAAAGTACAGGGGAATTGTAACTATCAGCCTTCTGAAAAATAAAGACCACAGAATCATAGAATCAACCAGGTTGAAAAAGACCTCTGAGATCAAGTCCAACCCTTGATCCAACACTGCTGTGGTTACTAGACCATGGCACTAAGTGCCACATCCAGTCTTATCTTAAAAACCTGCAGAGACGCTGAATCCACCACCTCCCTGGGCGTCCCATTCCGATGGCTGATTACTCTCTCCGTAAAAAATTTCTTCCTAATATCAATCTAAACCTCCCCTAGCAGAGATTAAGACCATGTCTTGTCCTACTGCTCGTTTCCTGGGAGAAGAGACCGACACCCACCTGGCTACAACCTCCTTTCAGGTAGTTGTAGAGAGTGATGAGGTCTTCCCTGAGCCTCCTTTTCTCCAGCCTAAAAAACCCCAGCTCCCTCAGCGTCTCCTCATAGGACTTGTGCTTGAGTGCCTTCACCAGCCTTGTTGCTCTTCTCTGGACCTGCTCCAGCATCTCAATATCCTTCCTGAACTGGACACAGTACTCCAGGTGTGGCCTCACCAGTGCTGAGTACAGGGCAAGAATCACTTCCCTGGACCTGTTGGCCACGCTGTTCCTGATACAGGCCAGGATACCATTGGCCTTCTTGGCCAATGGGCACACTGCTGGCTCATGTTCAGCTTCCTGTCAATCCAAACTCTCAGGTCCCTCTCTGCCTGGCTGCTCTCCAGCCACTTTGTCCCCAGCCTGTAGTCCTTCAGGCTACATAAAGCAAGATATGCACTCTTGCCCATTTTTAATGGGAGGTCTGAAAGAGTGATACAAAGCTCAAGGTTTTCATCTAGGTTCTTACATTCCCTGTACGCTTGCTTTCCTTCATTTTCCTTCTTTTGATACATCATCTCTGTGTGAGGCCACTCCCCCATCGCCTCACTGGCTGCAGTGCTGGCACTGCTTGAGGGGAGCCCTCCACTCTAGTATCTTCCCAGCCTGATTCCAGCTGTTTCATCTTTCTCTTCCTCTTTGTGTCTCCAAGCATTCATAATACCTCTTACTCCCGGGGCTATCTGCATGTTCTGGTTGCTTGGAAACCATTCCTGAATGGCTACATAGGATTTAAGAGAACTTGTCTTCGATAATTCTCCCACCTCCTTTCTCATAGTGGAATACTGTTTTAAGCACTGCAAGTAATTCTTTTTACTTTCATTCTCATTATCTTTAATGTGGTTTTTAGTTTGTTCTCTGTTTTTACATAGACTGTGCTTTCTTTTTTTTCCTTTCCTTTTCTTTCATCTTTATCCTCCAATGTAACTTTTAGTACCATTCTGTAATATCCTTATAATGCAACACAACTGAAAAAGTCATCACAGCCAGAGCCCTGGAAGCAGGATTTGTCTGGAGGTACAATGCAAAATCACAAAGAGAGTCTACTCCTGAAAATGTCATAGGAGCTGCTCCCTTCATCCATGCTAACGTGATGCTGCTGTCAAATGAGGAGGAACTGCAGGGCCCTCCTGGGCTCTTGTGAGGTTAGGAAAAAGAAGTGTGATGAGGTCTTACCTGATTAACACCTGCAGAAAGATCAAAGGCTAAAATAGGTAGCAGAGACAAAATGAGGGCAGAAAAAAGGAAAAAAGGCTCTTTGTCTTCACAATTATTTAAATGGCCAGAGCATAACTCACAAATAGCACTGTAGCTACAGTTTGCTTTTTACAAACACATATGTTTTCTGCGTATTGATTTTCAATATTCTGATATAGAATAACCAGCGTTATATGTTCAGCATGAGATTTTCTAACATACCTTATTAAATCTGTGGACAGAGCTAATGTTTTCAAAAAGACAATGTTTCCTTCACTTTTTGGAACACTTGAATCTATACCCATATTTCCTATAATTCTCTGAGTCAAATACAAAATTCTTAACATTCTTTTGTAGTACTAATAGGTGTCTGAGTCTTACAGATATTCTATCTGATTGTCTAAAAAATTGTATGAAAAAGAATACAATAATTCACTGTGAATGACTGGCTATTTTGATTGAACTAACATGTCCTAGGTAACTAGGATCACAAATAAACTCTTTGACAGTTTAGTAAATAACTGCCCATTTAAAATGGCTGTGGAAATGTTTCCGGTTAAGACCCAGAATAGTGACTATTCATTTGTCACTTGTGCACCTTACTTATCATCCTAGCCTGGAGTCTGACCTTTCCCTGCATGCTGGCACAGGTCATTCCCTGGCACTCTATAATTATAAGTGTTGAAGTGTTTGCAGACCAACAGATTAGAGTGAAGGTACCTGCAAATATATGGTTCTACTATGGGCTAGTGCAAGTCAGGGTTAGAACTCCCTTTCTTTAATGAACACCAAATTAGAGCAATACAGTTAATTAATTTTCTTAGTGATGTTCCAGAAACAAAACTGCTGTGTCAGCTGTAGCTTCAAGAGCTCAGAAATCAGTTTTATATGATTTAAAAAAAATTAGTTTGAAAAATGAAGCTATTGGTGCTAAAACCAGAAGTATGTTTGGCACCTCTCAGTATGACTGCAAAGACCATATCTCTGCCTGGAGGTAGCTATTGCTTCAAGCAAAGACACAGCATATTAAACAGTCATGAAGAGTCTCCCAGACTTCACTTGTGCCACCAAGTTTTCCGTCCTGCAAGATATGCTTCCTTAACCTACAAGAAAATTAGAGAGAATGTGACTCTTCTGTCCTTCCCCTGGTAAGTCATATATGTCTTGCGCTGCAGCAGAAGATCAGGGAACAGACTAGCCCCTGATACAGGAGGAATACCCTTTTCCCTGCCATGTGAACCTAAAAATTTCAGAAGCTCTGAAGAGTTCTTATTTCTAACACTCCTCAAGTGATTTTATTGCTGCATCACACCCCTGTCTTGAAAGTGATGTTTTTAATGTTAAATGTACAATACAATCAAAGTTTGCTATGTAGCATAAATTCAGTCTTTTAAATTTGTTCATAAGTACCAGTTTAAAAGCAGTGAACACTTCAACAGGTCTGAGAAGATTCAAAGGTCACCGTGTTGTTCTGGCCTAGTCCTGTGATCCTCTTATTTCTCTTACTTTGCCCACTAACATTTTGAAGAGCAGTTGAATGATTACATCTTAGTATCCCATATGCTGTGGAAGGAGGGAGAGGGAGGGAAAACCATTTATTTTGCTGTCTTTATTCCCATGAGAACCACTAATCACGTGGGAGTAGAACAACAAGTTCTGCTAGGCACACAGAATCTGCTTATGAGACATCTCTGCATGCTCTCGAGGTTTCATTAGCTTTAAGTGGATTTTTTCCACTCCTCCAGATTATTGTTATTTCAAATACAAATTTATTCAAACTAGGGAAAGACACATCTCCTTAAGTATTCCAACTTCAAACTCAAGCACAAAATGCACTGTACGTATGTTTTTAAACAGTTCAGTGATTAAAATATGCATCATTTACAATAATGGGTTTATGGCAAACTCTTACTTTCCTGCTGTAGGGAATGCTAATAATTAATGTGATTTCTGTCATCTTCCTAAGACACCACTGAACCTGAAATTTTTACAGAGAAATAATTTTTCTATATGAGCTGTCTTGCAATAATAACCAGTTTGTTATATGATCATCTAGAGAGAATGCAATTGTAACACAATAGCTACACCCAATGGCAACCTCATTCACTGCTATGTTTCTAAACAAAAATACTAGGATTTTCTTAAAGGGGACTTATCAAACAAGGTCAAACATAAATGCTTAGGCCACTTTTAACAGTTGCTTTTTCATGAAGATAAGTTTATTTTTAAATGGCAACATATTGAGTAATCTTTCATAATTCAATATTTTCTTGCAATTTATCTTCTAATGATTTTTCCTATTGAAAAGTTAGAAAATGTTCACGGAAGTTAAAAATTTCCATTTTGCTTTCATGAGAATGAAAAAACATACTACAAAATTGCTCTGTAGATACAGAATTATACATCTTGAGTAAAAGTACACTTGGGAGTTTTTCTACAAATTGAACCGTTTTAAAAAAATAAATAAATTGAAGAAAATAATATTTTGAAGTTTTAGAGTCAGCAGTACATGGGAAACAATTTTGACATCATGAAATGAGTGTCGCAGTAAGAACTGAGAAATAAGAAATAAAGCAATGGACTTCCAACCAATGCTTCTGGTAAAAAGTAGAGACCTCCATACTATGACTTTTTTAAATTTTATTTTTTCATCATGGCTACTTTAAGTTTCATGGATCAATTTTTGCTTCAGAAAATGTGGCAAAGTCTCAATTTTCAGTTATTTTTCATTACTGAGAATTTAGGGGTAATTCCTATAAAATTTAATAGATGAAACATAAGAATTTGCATATTTCCTTACAATACCTGAACTTGTACAGTTTATAGATGTATTTTTCAGTCATTTTCTGCACTGGTAGAGAAGAAAAGTGATTCATGAGCTCCATCATGCTTTCAGACTTACAACATACCGTGAAACTCAATGGGTAGCTGATTCCAATCACCTGCTACCCTGAGCAGTTCTGTTGCATGATATGTTGCTTATACATTCACAAAACAAATCATCAACAATGATGCTCCTTCTACACACATAGCAAGAGTTAATCCTCCTCTGGAGCAGCAAAGACTCCAAGATACTAAAAAATATAAAGGCAGAGAAGGTGCAAGGAGATCTTAGGTATGAGATCAGTGATGGAAGGGGAGGGAAGAACTCTATCCATAAGAAACATCTGCATCCATTGAAGCAAACTTCCATTCCCAGCACAAAGTTCAAATTTGGGTATTGTCTTCACTGCATATCCATCATCCAAAACTGAAAAATCACTATGCTACCACTTTCAATGTTAGTAGGAGGGTAAAAAAATCTGCAAAAGCTGGTTTACTTCTCCAGTTCCACAGCTCTAGGAAGAACCCTGTCAGATGACAAGAAACCCAAAATGACACAGAATGAATGGGCACAAGTCATCACTCAGATACACCGACATGTTTTATAAGCTTCACCTGGATAGGCTTAGAGACAGCAAAGCCTCTGCTAGAAACATGTGGATATTTTCCTCTGAAAATACCTTCATCAGTGTAAAGAAAGCCTTCATCATTGACTATGAAAACGAGACACTTTCACTGACACAAGGCATTCTCTCAAGTCTGTCTTACAGAGGATCTTTCTGCACACAGCTTACCATGTTTGCCCAAAGGCTGGCACTGCTATTTGGCTTCACAGGTGGAAGTTCAACCCAGCTGAAAATTCATCATGCAGAAAACTTAAGTCCAAATTTAATTGCTTATTATCTGAAATGCTCTTAGTGAGAATCTGGTTTATTGTACTATTCAACCATATGTAAGAGCCACATCACATTCCTCAATCAAAGTTCTGCTAAAACTAGTTATATTGATTGTAATTTGCTTAAAAGACAGTTAAAGGCTGCTGGGAGGATGCCGGTGTGTCTATTGCTGAAATATATGCATTAAAAGACCAATGTCAGGCAAAATACAGCTGAAAGACCCTAAATATAAAAAGGTGTCACCAGAAATCTCTGTTGGAGCATGGAAATGATAGTGTAAACAGAGTTTTTATTTCCCTGCAGATGGCAAACCACTTGTTACACAGAAAGATCTCTGCAAAGGAGGGTTTTCCTTAAGATTTATCACCAGCAGAAACCTTGCCAAGTGTGGCTGCTCCTCATACAACAGTGTCCTCATAAGCAAAAGAAGCAATTTGGTTCTGTTAAACATTGCTAAGTATTGCCCATGTGGGTCTTCTTCACAGTGTTTGTCATTTATCAAGAAAAATGGGAAGAGTGTCTGATGAGACTGATGACACCTCAATGCCTCTGTCTTAAACACGGAGCACCCAGGGATTACCCTGTCACTGATCTGGCCAGCACAACTTCGCTTCAGGCTCTTTCAGATTCTAGACACTGGAATTCATGCAGAAAAAAGTATAAGAAAAAACATTAATCATCTTTTTAAAGGAGAGGTGGGAAAGTTTTAATTTATGTTCACCCATCCAAGCTGATATTTATCTTCCCCGTAAAGATGCTGATGCCTTAACAGTAGAATAACTTCAGCATCCAAAAGAACAGAAAGGACTCTGAGCTCACTCTGTAGAAGTTTCCCAGCAAAGATGCCATTGTGGTAAGTCCATGTCACTGTCCTTTTCCTACTATCATGAATTAACTTACAGAAGCACTGCACTTAAGTACTCAGGTCTGTTAAATCAAAATGCCCTATTCTTGCACTTACTGAAGACTGACTCTAACTGAGACAGGAATTCTTTGACTCATCAAGCTTCAATATCAGTTTATATACATAGCTGTAGCATATTGCCTATGACTAGCGTATTTGCTGACTCAGGGAACAAAGCAGCAACATGAGCAAATGGCAGTCCACAGGCATGCCCTGGTATTACCTCCTTTTCTGCCTTTACTTCCTTGCACACCTCCAGGTTCATCCTAGGAATCCAAGGCACCCTCTTTCAGCTTTTTTACATGCCTTCTTATTCACAGTGTAAAGGTCTTCAGGACTGAGACCACATCTTGAGATCAAACACTTTCTCTTAAGTTGCAGCAATCCATGGGCATGCAGGGTGTTTTACAAGCACCTGAAGTGACAGCTCCATATCTTAAATATCAGATGTTTTACAGTGGGCTTCACACAATGAGGACCACAAAAGGCAATGGCAGGGTTGGAAAGAGTATAAGATGGGAATTACAAGTGTGGAAGACACCTGGGATGGTCTTGATGGGCTTGATGCTGCGTGTCCACTATGGGAAGGAAGTGTTTGGGAGACCTTGCAGGCACACGTCGGGGATTATTTTTTTTCCCCCACATATAACATAGGCTAATTTTTGTAGCACTCCTCAGTCAAGAGTAAATTAACCTTTCCTTGGCAAAAACTGTGTAGGGTTCACATTTAGCCATTTAATTCATTCACTTAAAAGGTTAATTAATTCACAGATACCACCACATCCTTCAGGGTACTTTTTATCATGAAACTAATATTACTGGTACCATCAAATAAGCAAAATAATTTCCCTGAACTGTTTTACTTTTAAGGTGGTGGTGGGGAAATTGACAGAGACCTGAGTCAGCCCCGAAAGTCCCTTCTGGCTGTTAGATCAGCCTCATTTCATTATTTGTGTTCGTGCCTGGCTGCTGCAGGATGTAACACCTTGCTTTGTCTGGAAAATGAGCAAGCATTCAGAACACATTACTCACAGGCTGCAGCTCCTTGTAAAGTCACCTTCATGCCACATAACTCACAGGTAGGGAACACTGCACAGGGATTGTAGCCGAAGAGGGAACTCCCTGAAAGCACTTGCCCCAACTCCTGCAATATTCTGCTGATAACTACGGGGTGAGATCCTACTCAGGCATAAGTGGGTCATGAACAGGCCCTGTTACTTGTTAGGATAAGAAAGGCCATTACAGCCTTGTGATTTAATTGTATGCCTATCACAGAATATGAAAATGGACAACTTTTCCCTCCTGAGACTACTTTTTCGCTATGCTCCTCTTGTGACCAAGGGAGAAGGAGGCTCCTGTACATGGCTGTAAGTGCAGATTCCTTCTGTACCTGATTCATTTGATCTCTTCTGACTATAATGAGAACCCAGTAAGATTAGCCCCACAACGTTAATAGCTTTTCTAAGGACTTCTTAAGCATGTTTTGTTGTTCATTACTGAGCTCAACAACTCACTGAAGTGAACATTCATTTCAGAACAGCATTTGTTAAGTGCACTACAGATAAGATCATTTGATGTCTCTGGATCACCCAGACATCCTCACTTCACTTTCTAGTCCTTGTAGGAAAATAGGACGTGTAAAATTTTTGGAACATTGGAAAAATGGTACCCTGGAGTGCCTTGAACATAAAGAACCGTTTTCAGAGGTTCAGATGAGATGACTCCACCTCAAACAATGATGAGTATACCACTGCTTCTCTGCTTTCATTATCCCTTAAATTTTATTTTCTTTTTTTTTACCTGGTTGGGGAGGGTTCTGGATAGCCAGAGAATCACAAACAAGTAAAATACCTTTCAATAAAAGGGAGAGACAGAGGCTTCTTGCCTGTGTATCTGTGCAGAGACGCTCACAAACATGAAAAGCATGTTTCATAAATGTGGAAGTTTAAAATGTCAATACACTTTTAAAATAAATCTTATGATTTGCAGGCCTTCCTAATCTTTGAGCAGTTAAGGTTGACAACACTGTAAATAGCAGCTTCTGGCCCAAAACAAAAAGCAAATTTTAAAATTGAATGCAGAATGACGCTAAAAATAAATAAAGATGACCTGAAACTTCTGTCAAAAAGTTCATAAACAAGGTAATCCATTCAGGAGAAAGGACATTTGAAATGTCTGCTTACACCATAAAACAGTCTTTCAGATCCACAAGGCAAATTAGGAAAGAATAGCAATACATTTCCACTATCTGCCCTGGTGGAAGGAAAAGAGAAATACAAGACTTTGTCAACAGATCCAAAAGAAACTCCAGCCTTGCAGTCTGTAAATCAGCTAAAAGACAAGAACTTAAGTCTGGGCTGAGTCTTCAACAAAGTCATAGAGCCGTTGTCATGACCAAAAACCTCTTGCAGGCAAGTTCTCTTTGCGGCCAATCATTCCCATTGACAGCCCATTTTCAGACCCACTCCTCCGGGAGCTGTAGGCTCTTCTTCTCTCAGCCCAAACACTATCCCTAGCCCAAACCCTAAATGAACCGAGTAGACTACCCTCTTTCAAACTCATACTTCCACTCCCTATCCATTTTTTATTACACAATCTTTGTGCAGATAGGATGTATTGCTTCCATGAAGGAGCTGGGAAAGCAAACTGCAACATGTCCAGGCTCAGCTCTGTATTTCAATTGCCCCATGATAGTTACTTGTCATTGGCCTGGCCTTATCTGGCACCAGACTCCTTCACAGTACTTATACTACCACCCTCAGCAGATCCTGTGTGACTCCTTCTCGTATTGTCTTACCTTCCAAGGTTCAAGCTCCAGGTGTGTAGGATCAGTTCTAGAAAGTCCCTGATGTACATCCAGGTGCTCAGCGAATTAGATGCTTCAGTCAAGGTTTTAAGACAATGGGACTAGCTTTAAGGTTCATTTACATAAATAGCTCATCCTGAGAAGGTAGGCACAGGGGAAGTGTTTTCAAACTCACACTTCGAAAGTCATTAATTACGTTCACCAAAGTCTTGCTTTAGAAGAATATAAGATATTTTTTCTCTTTTATTTAGCATTGGCTTGTTATTCATTAGCATGTGCCTAGGCTGTGTTTTCAGGACTTTTCCCTGGAATAAGGTAATTAAAAGATATTTAGAAATTAAGCAAAGTTCGTAATCACTCTACAAGCCTGAAATTTAACATGGTCATCATACGCACAGAATAAAAATGTGTCTTCCTAATAAGTGCATTTATTTACCACTCACAATGAAGGATCAGAAATGAAAGAAATGGAGAAGATATTTTCTTTTTAGATGCAAAACATTGATCTTTCAGAAGTTTACTTTAGCTGGCAATACCAAACCATGACCTTGAATCCCAATGGAATTTTCTTTTAAATTGGTATACTGGCTGCGTTTGGGATGGGGTTGATTTTCTTCATAGCATCCTGTATGGTGCTATATTTTGGCTCTGTGATTTAAATGGTGTTTCAGTTATTTCTGAGTAGTGTTTGCACAGCCTCAAGGCTGCCTCTATTTCCCACTTTGCTCCCCCAGTGAGTAGGCTGGACAGCTGACCCAGATTGACCAACATGATGTTGCATGGCACATAATGTCATGCTCAGAAATAAAAACTGAGGGGTGGATGGTTTAGGAAAGCTAGTCATTGCTTGGAAACTGGGTGGGAATCAATCTTCTCATGGGAGGCAGTAAGTGACTGCCTTTACATTACTTGTTTGTTTTTTTGTTTCCTCTTACATTACCTTATTAAACTCAACTCACGAGTTTTCTCACCTTTTGTCTTCATTTTCTCTCTACTGTCTCACTGTGGGGCCAAATAAGCAAGCAGCTCAGTTGTGCTTAGTTGCTAGCCAGGGTCAAACCACCATAGTTGGGATCAATTTAGTTCCTTCATAGTCTCCACCTCCAATTATGCTTTTTGCTTTCAAAATATGTCAGAAATTGTCCAAAAGTAAAAAAGTTCTGGTTTCTATCTGTTTGTGATGCTTTGGAGGCAGGAACCTGACCTCAGCTACTGTGGGAGACAAAGTCTTACACACAAAGCATGGACTTGGGCACAATGTGAATCCAAAGACATGAGCAAATGATGTTCACTGCCTGCTAATCACAGGCTACTATGGGTACAAAAAGTTGAAGAAAAACTTGTAAAAGATTCCAGTTGTATCACATGGGCCACTATCTACATGAAGCTGGCCAAGTGGGCACTGAGAAACTGCCAGAGTGGTGGCTGTGGTCACAGGGAGGCTTATGAGAGAGGTCAGACCCCACAGAGGAGTTGGGGCAGCTGTGCCTGGTGAAGCAGCCCCGCAGGAAAGCCAACAGAGGCCTGGGGATCTTGAGAATAGGCACAGGAGGGCACCAGTCCCTGCAGGGAGGCAGCAAAGACATGTCCTGCACGAGGAGACAGAAGTGAGGACCATGAGAACTGCAAGGACAATGGGAAAGCTTTTCAAGCTGATGGCTGCCACAGGTTCCCCACTCAGCCAGGGCTAGGCAGTGATCCACACCAGGACAGGTCATGACCCAAACACCCAAGGCTGAGGAGAGCGATGAGCCATTGATGTCTCTCAGTGCCAGAATGGGACCCTGGGGTCCCCATGTTGTGGTTTGTCCCCCACCAGGCAGCACTGGCTGAGACCCATCAACCCCATGGTGTCTCTGCCCTTGCAAGGATGCTCTTATTCTCAGAGTAACGAGAAGAAATTAAATGTAAGGGCCTTGTACCACAATGTTGGTTTTCCTGTGGTACCGTAAAAAAGCTTTACAGTCCAGCTCTGTCAGATGGGCAAAACATTCTATGGAAAAGGGCCCTGTGTCTGCTCCACAGTACGGAAGGACGGGCTCACATTGTGGATGCCATCACTGCACACAAAGGAGAAGGCTTTGCTCCTTCTTGCACACATGAGAGCTGCGTGACCAAAACGGGCTTGCATTTATTGAGAGCTGGGTGAAGAGGCTCTTTAGCCACTTTTACCTTGACCCCCAACACCTAAACTATGTAATTAACATGGCATTTTGTCTATGACTGCAAATGATCGAGCAGAGCTGGCTGCTCTCCCCTTAATCGTGGCAGATGCCTCTTAGCAGACAAGCACAGCAACAGCAACATCTAGTGGCAAGTGAGATGGTGGCTACAGCAGATCAGAAAACAATTAGTGGAGTAAGCCAGGCACAAATGTTCAAGGTTAGAAAGTAGCAACAGAAAACTTTTTCTGTAATAAATTTTATTTCGAAGTTTGATCATGTTTACACATATATATAATATATAGAAAATATATATCTCAAATATAAACTAGTCTTAACTCTTCCTTTGCTTCAAATGACTAACACTCATTACTTCACATACGAATTGATTTGATGACAATATGTTTGTATCCTATTTAGAATGCTTTGATTTTAAACATGCAGAAGCATAACAGCAGAATTTCAAGGGAAATTATACATATAATTATGGTTTTGTTACATACTCAGGCAATGAACAGTATGATGCTTTAGACATGAGCGAAACATCAGATGTATAATAAGACACTCAGGATTCCTGCAAGGACAGGATTCTACTTTGTCTTTCCTGCACGAGGTGCAAAACAGTACTTTTTTTCCCTGTTTTTCCCTTCTGGCACTGGTCCCGTGTTTAGTGTGTTGGACATCCATTTTTCAAGACAGATGATTTTTCAGTTAAAACATGCTCTTAACCTATATCTCCACTGTACTGAGTCTAGCTGGGATGGAGTTAGCTAAGTTTCCCCACAGCACTCCATACAGTGCTCTGGTTTAGATCTGTGACCAAATTAGTGTTGATAACACAGGAGTGTTTTGTCTATGGCTGAGCAGTACTTGCACAGCATCAGAGCCTTCTCTGTTTCACATTTTGACTCTGCATCGAGTAGGCTGGAGATGGGCAAGGAGCTGGGAGAGGACATAGCAGGTAGAGCTGACTCAAACTGACCACAGGGATATCCCATACCATGAAACTTCATACTCAGTGGTAAAAACTATGGGTAGTCTTTCCAAGGCAGCTGCTGCTCAGAGAGTTTCTGGGCATCAGTCTGCTGGTGGGAAGTGGTGAGTGATTGCCTTTGCACCCCTTGGATTGTTTTTTGGTTGGTTGGTTGGTTGATTGGTTTTTTTTTTCCTGCCTCTTTCTTTCACCTTTTAAACTGTATTTGTCATGATCCAGAAGGTCTTTCTTGCCTTTCCTCATTCAATTCTCTCTCTCACACTGCTGGGGGCAGGGAGGGAGCATGCTGTGGGTCTGCTGCTTGATTGCTGGCCAAAGTCAACTCATCACAACCAAGCATACTTTACTTCATACACTGTTCTAAATATGCACATTACACTGTGTCCAGAACTACCAAGTGTGATAGTCCATATATTGCTGCAATATTACTGTGAAGTTCTATTTTCAGAAGTTAAGCTGCATTCTAAAGGAAATACAGTATCATTCTTCAGATCAGCTTACTCTGGACCTTTCTGGTGTCTTGGCTTCTCCATGAATACTGGACACTGTCTTGGCCTTGAATTGATCACTTACAACCAAAGTTTCCATCCCCTAAAATTACAACAAAATTCGGCCTGGACTTCTTCCTCCAAGTCCATTCCTCATCCATGAAACTCTTTCCATGAAGCACATTTTCCACAGATGAGATGATCCACAGCAAAAGATCACCTTGTGCCTCTGTTCAGTTTCTATTAAGAGAAAAACTGTATTCAGAAGCAAGTTTGCTTATGAAATCTGTTATATGTTGGCTGTTCATATCCAGAAATCCGGTGCTTAAATCCAGAGGAGAATATGCAAGGAGCATGTTTACTCCTCTAATAACAAATCATATTGCTAACCCTGTCCAGGCCTTATGTAAATGTTGCTCTATACCTTGTACCAATGAGTGTCACAGACTGTAGCAAAGGAAGGAGAAATATTTCATTTGCTGGGTTGTTTTTTTTAAATTTCCTGCACCCATGATAATTGTCTGTCCCTTCACTCCTACATTTTAGGGCAGAATTACAGGTTCAAAAGTGACTCATCAACAAGGAATTAGAATTTTCTCTGTGCTATATCAGTCCTCAGGAAATCTGAAGGAACTGGGCACTCATTATAGTGAGCAGTTTTATTTTCCAGGAAGCAAACAGAGTACAAATTAAAATTTGTCTTTGTCAAGTACTGTGTTAAACATGGAAAAAATAGTGGTAAAACCTGAAGCAGAGACTGTGAACAGATAAGAAAGTATAAGCTCTTCTTGGCACATTTCTTTCATGGGCAATTTCTTATGGAGTAGGTGTTAATTTATTTTTCCCACACTCAGACATGCAATCCCTATGTGCTCAACAGTCAGTGATTCTATGAAAGAGTTGACTGCCTCAACTAAAAATCAAGTAGATGGCTTATTTCATTTTTCCACTTATGTATACAAGACAGAAGAAGAAAGAAGAGAGAATTATTTCCTTCCTAGAACAGCATCATAGAGTTTTCCAGTCCTCTTGACTTGGATCACTCCAAAGCCAGCCGCCTCAAGGAGCTTGCTGTACTCTGCTGCTGTTCTCTCTTTTCCTTCTGTCTGGACCAACATATTCATCGAATACAGTTGGGTTTCTAAAGGCCCACTTTTATCTTCATTCAGAAGCGATTCAACCAGCAGCACTCCACCACCTGATTGAATGAAGAGCAATGAAGAACATGCTGAGCTCTGAGAAGCTATTTTTGAGCTGTTACTAGGACAGATCCTAACCTTTAGTTTCAGGAAGAAGCAGCCTCTACATTGAGTCATATTTCAGCATCACAGAAGACAATGAAAGAACAAAAGCATTGGACCATGTCTCTGCTTGGCTATGTAGATAGTGACATAACAAGACTGAAGGGGATGCTATGGCTGGGACAGAAGCTTCCCCCAGCCAAAATCTACAGGAGTTTACTGATTTTGCTGAGAACCTGCCTCTGTAGGCAGTGCTTTTGAAGCTCTGAGGGTTCAATATAATGCTTAATGGGACTTTTACTATGATGTTACACTTCTCTAAGGACGCAGTGTTATGGCACATATCTGATATTCCTTGTGAGAGCAGTTATTTTAAAATAAAATACCACAAAATATTTAAGTGTTAATCCTTCTTAATAAAATACCTTTTAAGGAATTCACATAAGGAAGGTACAAACATTGGTAGAGGCATTAGCTAACCACTCTATTAGATTTTATTATCTTGAATAAAAATAAGCTAAAAGAGATGGCAGTTGAACGTGCAGCACAAAAACACTGCAAGGTCTCTTCCTTGGAGATGGGAACACCTCTGAACCTCATCCGAGGTTCAGAGAGTTGATGACAACAAAGAGACAAAGGCTAATGAGAGGTAAGTGATTGACATCACCTCCAGCCTAGAGGTAACAGTCTCAGTGGCCTCTGGGATCCAAACACTGGGAATCTAATCACAACTGTGGTATTTATAGTGTGAGAGGAGTCACTACAGAGTAGCCTTCCTTGGCTTCCTCTTTCCACAGTTAAAAAGATGACAAATTAGAAGCAGAGCCACTAAACCAGGCGTCGGGAAAGCAGTGATGAAACCCTCAAGGGAGCCATATGGCTCTCATGAATCCTGACAGCACAGGGACAGCAGTGTAAGAGGTTTCAGAGAGTCTCTCAACTTAATGGAACTGACTGAAGAGCAGAAGGGAAAGTCTGGCACCAGAAAACGTATCAAGCAAGGCAGGAAAAAATGACAAAGCTTCCATGTACGCAAGGGGATAAGCCACTACTCACACAAATGAGACTGTAGAGAAAAACACTGCACTTCCCAAAGCTCTCACTACCCTCACATTTCTTTTTAACCCACCTATGACAGTAAAATTCTCCCTTTATTGCTGACAAGATTATGAGGTATATCCTGCTTTCCAATGCTGTACCTGTCATACACTATAGGAGTTATTTTTTCCTCTCATAGCATGTAGAGGACTTTTCAGAGCCTTGTTAAAGAAGATCTACTGTCAGTCAAATCCCAGGTCACAGACCTGCCTGAAAGGGGAAAGATCAAATACGGTAAGAATACGTGTACCACATTTACTCTATACTGACTTCCGACCAGCAATGAATTTCAGCATTTCTTTTCAGCATTAGTTTAATTTGAAAACATTCATTTTTATATCATTTAACAGCTTAGTTACACTGCACTTAATACATCCAATGAGACAATTGTACATTTTGGACACCATGGCAAATTGTTGGTTCATACAGAGCTTACCATTACCCCAAACTCCCAAGATCCCTTTCTGCAGGGCTGCACTCAAGCCTCTTGTACTGCAGTCTGCAAGTAATCCAGGATTACACCATCCCAGGTGCAGGATCTAGAATTTGTTCTTCTTAAATTACCTATGGTTGGTGATTGCCTAGTGCACTAATCTATCAAGATATCTCTGTAAATCCTCTCTACCCTCAAGGGAATCAATGCTTCTTCCTAATTTAGTATCATCAGCTACCTCATTTAGTACCACTGGCAAATGACTTGGTAACATCCATGAGAGGGAAGACACATTTACCTTCAGTAAGAACGTGGTTGAGATTGCTTTTCAAAAACATGACAAGAATGTGAATTTTGAAATCACTGTAGATTGTTAATGAGGAAAATTAAAACTGAAATTGAATAGAGAAATTTTATGCAAATGCACATACACACAGGAAAACAGCATCAGCAAACATTAAGGAAATTGAAACTGCTCCCTGTCTGCCTTAATGATATGCTGTCTGGAAGAGAGTCATTATAAGACACTCTGTATTCACAGTCCCTTCCATCCGAAGGGACATAATATACAAATGTTATCAAACTCAGCTGTCTGCATGGTAAATTAGGAAAGGGAAGAAATAGTTGAAAAATCTTGTTCTTCGTGTGGTATAACAAGCGGAAAAAAGCCAATTGAAGTCAGTTCTCTGTTTCTCAAACTCCAGAAATGAAAAGTGGGAAGAAATCCCACCCCTGAAGAACCTTCCACATTTGAGGTAGGCAGATAACAAATCCTCAGATGTAAACCTCTATGTTTTTAAAACTTCATGAGGAAGCAACATCTACTTGTCCAAGCTTCCAAAGGTCAGAGGGGTCTCAATAAATGTTAGGTCCATCCTGAGGGCTAGATCTACCCTAGTTGTTTGGTTTTGGTTTGGTTTTTTTTCCCCTTAGACTTTTATCATTCTTATTTCAAGCCCAAAGTCGGTTTAGTATGAGGATGCTTTATTATGAACTATTTGCCTCTAGGGAAGAATGCCCTTGAGTATTTCAGTCTTAGACATCTATACAAGCCTGAGTTATATGTCTTACCTTTAAGACTAAATATGCACTGCTGTATTGCACAAATGATTTGAGGATAGTCAAGGTCTTCTGTAAAACCCGTCTTTCTGGACTGAGACACAGATTCCCTGGCCCTCTTAATTTAAATAAGCTTCTTTCCACAAAGCACAAAGCATGCCAGCTGATCCACTTAATCTTATTGCTTGTGAAAAACACACTGGTTACAAAATGTGTTAGAAGAGTTATATGGCTTTGATGTGTTTTTCTATCAGATTTTTTTCTTCCATCATCAAGTCTAAAGAAGCCGTGTGGATTAAAGATTGTATTGTCAGTTCTTCAGTCAGTTAAGACACTGGTACTTCAGAAGCACTCGAAAGCTTGTAACAAGCAAAACAGGAATCAGCACAGAAGAGCATCAAGAACCTGAACTCAGCGCGATGCACCAGAGTTCATAAACCAAAGCGGAGTCTTACCTGGGACTTGTTCAAAAGCAGCTCTACTGTACTGATCTGGCTTTTGATGCGGGAAGGCTTTGCAAAAGTGAAACAGAAGGTAGCAAGGGATAGAGCTTAATATAAAGAACATCTCTATTGATCAGGCATGCAGCTTGGCCAGACAGGTGTGGTGAGCAGCAGCTTGCAAAACATTATCAATACATTTTATCTCACCTTTTTTCTATTTCACTGGGATGGTTCTTCCCCTACCTACCTTGATTCTTCAATTTTCCTGCCTTTGACCCTTTCTCTAAGTATTCCAAGTTTATCAAAA
This sequence comes from Chiroxiphia lanceolata, assembly GCF_009829145.1. Taxonomy (NCBI): domain Eukaryota; kingdom Metazoa; phylum Chordata; class Aves; order Passeriformes; family Pipridae; genus Chiroxiphia; species Chiroxiphia lanceolata. Next base: position 35,477,448 of record NC_045638.1, on the reverse strand, counting down.
GCCCCACAATAATTCCCACAACCCCACTTTAACTTCACATGATGTTTTCTCTCTCTCTTAAGCCCTTTGATAATTTCATTTCTACCCTTCTTCTCAGTTAAAAATATCTGGCTGAACCTCTTCAGGGCTTTTTGGTCTTCCTCCAGTGGACCTCTACAGAAGGGCCAGGGAGTTCTGATATTTGGCACTGTGCTTCTCAATGCTTGTTTGCTAGCTTTTGTATGTAGGTGTGGCTTCTTACTGCTCCTGTTTCTTAACTTTGTCTGTTAGGCTGATTACCTTAACCATTTGTCTTAAAAAAGATGTTCCTACATTATGGACATCTACATGTCCTTAACATTCAAAATGTTCTACTATATACAACTCAGAAACAGTACCTCTTTTCTGGTTTCTAGTATCACAGGGTCTCCTGTGTTACCAGAATACTAGGTCTGAATATGCAAAAGTTAGACCAAACGTCAAATTGTAGAAAATGTGTGACTCCTCATCCTGGACAACATAGCCCAGAATGCATTCAGCTTGCATTTTACAATGCACCGTTACTCTGAAGGAAAGGCCTGGACAACAAGTTTCAAGAACACAGCTACATTCATAACGGACGTCTTCCCCTACTATCCCCGCCTCAAGGATAGTGCACAATCTCAGTTTCTGTTTAGTGTCTTCCATCTGCATGTGCACTAAACGAAAGCTTGAAAACTTCATTCACTTGCCCAAATTTAGACCACCATTTAGTGAACACATTACAGCTTTTTCAGTTCCTCAGATCCATTCCAAAGACAGTTCTATGGAAAAGAAATCTCAAAACATTTTCACTCTGACTTTTACCAAATAAAGTAGGAAACATGGACATCACTAGCACTTTCTTCTGCCATACAATTCCTGGGACTTCTAGCCTTTATGTGACAATGGTGATCCACAAAACTGCAGGGAGGACTTTGTCTGAGGATGAAATATCCTTGATTAGGCACTTGCCTGGCAAGTGGAGGTTACTGGCAAGGGTAACTGTGGTGCTACTACACCATTATCCCTCCACGTTGTCCTACAAACAGCCTAGTTCCAAGGACAGCACTGCTAAGCGTCCTATCCAGAGCAAGTCGAATTCACTTTGCAGCTGCCGCAGAACATATGTCATTAGCTTAGCTAAAGATAAAAATAGAGTTCCAGGCAGGCAGACTTAGTCCTGAAAAGTTTTAACCTACAGCTATGGTAAGGCATTTGCTTGAGCTAATCTACAAATTCATTGTGAGGTAGCAAGAGATGTATACAGAGGATAAGGCATATGAGGGGATACCAGGTCAAATGGATTTCCTTTGCTCTGATTAAAGATAGAATGTTGCATGCAACTTCAAATTAGCCTCAAGAACACTACCATATAAAGTACAAAAATATAGAGGCACATTTCCTTTTAACAATAATCAAAAATGCTCACACGTACAAATACAAGGACCAGTGGTTTCCATTCTGCATACCCAGTTCTGAACAAATGCAAACACTGAATAGTTTGGGTTCATTGCTGTTTTACATTCTCCTTAGAGGCATCTCTGCAATGGGATCACACATGGACACCTGAACTAGGCTGTTACACAAGTCTACATGTATCCAAATTCAGCCTTACATTGTTTCTATCCACCTGTTGAAGTTATCTGAAGTGGATCATGTCTGATTTCAATTTGTACTCCTGGGTCCTCTGGTATTCTGGGCCCTCTGGTACTATTTACTTTGCCTGCATGCAGCAAAGCACTTGTTTCAGGTCCTCCTCACAGTGTTTGTTATTTAGAAGGAAAAGAACCCAAAACCCCAACATTCCAATCATGCATGCTGTCCCACCATGTCTCTGTAATTGTGATAAGACTGAAACCTTATTTCTGCATATGTACGTGTACTGAGGCTGCTTTCTCCCAGTGCTCCACCTACAATGGTAGTAGTGGGAGGCTCCTTTAGATGCCAACTGAGAAAACTGTCTCAAGCTCCTCTACTATCCAACTTAATGGGCAAACGCAATTAGCACTCAAGAAGCAACTGCAGAGAATGACTTTCTGATGCCTTCTCTAAATGTTTCTCACTTCAGTAATCTCTTATTCTGCTTCCAAAAACTGGGTGGATAATGGCAGTCTGTGCTTGACCAAATGATTTAAAGGAATAGCAGGAGGCATGCAGTAAGGACTTCCCAAGTGCATAACAGAATGACTTTGTTGCATCATCCTCCTGGCAACCCTGTAAAGAGAATCCCAGGGCTTCAAACAATCACTAAGGTACAAAATTATTTTTCATAAATGAAATCAAAATCTAGAGGAAATTGAAAATTAATATCATTATTTCATGCCAAACTCCTCAACACTTAGATAGGATTTCTCATAGGACTCTGAAAAGACTAACCAAAAGAAGACATAATTTGGTCTGGTTTTATTATATAAATTCCTCAGGAATAAAAATTCATGTAAGAGAGTTCTGTACAGGAAACAGTTTTATTTTGCAGGAATTCAAGTACAAATTAATCTCTGCTTTTGTCAGATACAGTGTTAAAATCAGAGAAAATGATAAAATCTGAAGCAGACACACTGCACATTTCTTTTGTGTGTTTTCTCTTGTGGAACAGATGTTAATTTCTTTTTCTCCCTTCAAGATCCAAAGACAAGCCTGGTCAGGCTGCCGGACTTGCAGTACATGCACATTCAAGTTTTGTCATTAGTGATTCTTCTGTCAATGTACCAGCTTACAAAAAAGTTGGCTGCCTTAACTAAAAGCTATGTTGATGATTCTCCTCTAAGAGAATAGCACATTTCCCCACTTATTCTGTCTTGCTAGGTACATAAAAGGTGTACTATTATTTCCTTCCTAGAACAGCATCATAGAGTTTTCCAGTCCTCTTGACTTGGATCACTCCAAAGCCAGCTGCCTCAAGGAGCTTGCTGTACTCTGCTGCTGTTCTCTCTTTTCCTTCTGTCTGGACCAACATATTCATCGAATACAGTTGGGTTTCTAAAGGCCCACTTTTATCTTCATTCAGAAGCGATTCAACCAGCAGCACTCCACCACCTGATTGAATGAAGAGCAATGAAGAACATGCTGAGCTCTGAGAAGCTATTTTTGAGCTGTTACTAGGACAGATCCTAACCTTTAGTTTCAGGAAGAAGCAGCCTCTACATTGAGTCATATTTCAGCATCACAGAAGACAATGAAAGAACAAAAGCATTGGACCATGTCTCTGCTTGGCTATGTAGATAGTGACATAACAAGACTGAAGGGGATGCTATGGCTGGGACAGAAGCTTCCCCCAGCCAAAATCTACAGGAGTTTACTGATTTTGCTGAGAACCTGTCTCTGTAGGCAGTGCTTTTGAAGCTCTGAGGGTTCAATATAATGCTTAATGGGACTTTTACTAACTCCGCAGGAGTTAGCAGCTTCTTTTCTCTCCTTCCCAGGCTGCCCAAGGTCTTTTAGTGGATTCCTGCATTATCTCAGAGGCCTCTGGCTGAGCTGCTGTTTCAGGGCCTCTAACTGGAACACCTGTTTGGTTCCCTACAATGCATACTCCTATCTAAACAATATCCAAAATCCTCAATTCTTACACCTAAGTGCCTTGAAAGAGGAGTCCCCGTAGAGGAGACAAAAACTGGAAGCCAGACAAAGAGATCTTAGACCTGGCCTTATTTGGCTCAGTTTCACATGGATGGCTTAGGAAAGCAAAAGACCAAACCAAGAAGCCCCTACACTGAGACTCTGCCACCCCAATTGAGAATTAAGAGTGGTGTGCTTTCCGTTACTGATAGGCGAGAGTCTCTCTGCTCTTTACAAGCTCACACCTACCAGGTTTGCAGGCTTTGTAGACTTTTGCCAGTAGTTGTTTGCACTTGTCATCATCCCAGTCATGCAGTATCTTGGATAAAATATACAGTTCAGCTTCAGGAATTGAATCATTAAAGAAGTCTCCTGTAAAGCAAGAACCCATAAGCAAATATTTTCAGTTCTGTCCAGTTCTGGGCTTGCCATGTCTATCACACATATCAAACAGCAATGGAATTACCAGTTGGAGTCCAATGTTGCACTGCATAGGGAATTTTACTCTTGTTGAGCCTCAAGATATGAAACATTTAAAAGCAGCAGCTCACCCCGAAACAGCCTTTGAGGCAAAGGAAAGTATTTGAGTTTAGGTTTTCTCCAGTGAAATAAATTCAAATTCATAAAGCACTAAGGAATATGTTTTCATGATTTCTGTCATGAAAAAAAGGAAAGAATATTCCCTTATCTAAGAAAATTTTCAAAGACCTTCAGTAATCAGAGAGTTACCTCATAAATACATAAGTTAGAATACATACCTCTCACCTCCTAGCACTAGCTTCATCATCATGCCTTTTATTTAGTACCTGGTGTACTGCATTCAGATTTTTCTCTCAGCATTTTACTTCGTCATTTCTTCTCCCTTTTTGTTTCATCTTTGTTTTTATACACTTCTTTCTCTCCTCAAGGTTTCTTTTCTCTCTCTGAGCATCAAGCAACATTAAGCCATTCCAACACTTTGAAGGCTTTTGTACACATTAAAAATAATATCTCCCTACACGCATTTTCATCATAGATGAGAATGAAAATGAGACGATGAAGGATCAATGGACTGGGCAAGAGGAATATGAGCTAGCTCATTCACTTTTATGGTCTGAAATGTCGTAGGACTTGAAAGTCAATTATGATGAGACAAGGAAAACCCCTTGCTCAGAGCAGGCCTGGCATCTCTCACATCTGCCAAAAGGTTTTCACAGGAGGAAAGGGAAGTGTAAGGAAAATTTATAACAAGGTATGGCAGATTTCAAAACTGCAGGATGCTTTTTTTTGTTAATGTACCCTTGTACTGAAAAAATTCAAATAGTTATGTTCAGCAATAAAGAGCTTCTGTGTTGCTGAACAACTGAGTTGTGCCTCTGATAGCTACAGATGCTTACCTGGGACAGCTGCAGACCTGGGTTGGGGAGGCTGCAGCCTGGGACACTCAGCCCCCATAAGGGGCAGCTGGAGACATGAGCCTCCGGTGTGTTACCTCTGAGCAGAGCTGAGGGGCTTGAGAGCAACAGCTGTGGCAACACTACACCACTGTCCACACCCACCTTCATGGAATGCGATCTGACGCTCCTCAGGGAAAATAAATTGCTCTTTGACCACTTGCACAACTTTTGGTAGATCATAAATTGTGACTGTGGAATTGGGATACAAAGAAACACACTCCCGGGCCAGAGCTCCTCCGCCTCCTTTGGGGAGAGCAAAAGAAGGTTAGCACTGACACAAAAACAACCTGTTCAGCAACACCCCCATGAAATCATGCAGGCAATGGTGGATTCAGCCTCATGGAACCTGACAATGTACATTGCTCCCCATGTGTTGCTGAAAGGGAAGATGGAGGGATGGTAGAGGCCACTGGTGCCTTTTGTTCTGGGTCAGCCCCACCCTTTACAGCTCTCACACACCCTCCCCGCCAGACCCAGCTCCGGGTGCTGGAAAGTGAAAAATGATAAACAACCACTAAAGCAGGTGCTGGGGAAGTGATGGAGGTGGATCCTGACCCATCCCATGAATCCTGGCAGCATTGAGCAGTGCTTGGAGAGCGGGGTGCTGCAGGATAACAGGCTGTAGGCAGTATATCAATGACAGCGACTGAAGAGGAGGGAAAGAGCCTGGCACTGGAAGAATGTATCAAGCAAGGCATGAAAAATTGTCAAAGCTGCCACATACACAAGGGAATGGCTGACTGCTCACATAACTGAGACTCTGTAGAGAAAAGCATTCAGCTTCCTTGCTCTCATCACTCTCACATTTCTGTCTTTAACCCAACCAAATCAGTAAAATGTTCCTTTTATTGTTGAAATACATTCTGCTTTCCATTGTTTTGCCCATCATATAACATAGAAGTTATCTTCCTTTTCAAAGCTTGTAAAAGACAGTTTAGAGGCTAGTTAAAGAAGATCTACTGACACTAACCTCCCAGGTCATAGATCTGTGTGAAAGAAGAAAGGTCAAATGCAGCAAGAACATCTCTGCCACATATACTCCATACTGAGTTCTGGCCAGCCATGAATTTTAACATTTCTTCTTCTGATCTAGTAATACAAAAAGACATAGCACATAGAGAAGGTTACTTATCACATTCTTGGTGATTCTTATCATATAACTTATTAAGAGCTTTAACATAAATACTAATCTCTGCTTTTATTGACATGAAATATGTTCTCTTTGCACATAAACCTTCATTGAATTGTACTGTATCAGGAGTGTACAGCTGTGAATTCATGCATTTAAATAGGGAATCAAGACTAGTGAAATCTACCATTTAACATGTATTTTACTTCTAATTCTCAGGCTTCCAAGGGATTTTTTTTTCCTTCAACTACCATTGCCTCTGTCAGAGATTTGGGATATGTTTTTCAGATTAGGAAATTATATACTTCTATTCGAAATATCAGACAGTGTCTTGGTAATTGATACTGTTGAGAACGGAAAACATTGTATGACAGTTCTGATGAGAGGGATTCTCCTGTCAATATATTTAATTATCCTGAGCCATAATTAAAAACATTATTTTTATCTACAATAAGAAAAATAAAATTTTTATAAATATACTAATAGTTACCTGTACATTGCTCCAAAAGGATCTTGAGATGAAATGCCAAAAGTTCTTTCATATTGGTTTCTTCCTTCTCTAAAATAGCAGTCAAAAATGCATATGAGCATGGATGTCTTTTCTTTTATCCCAAATACACCTCAGGGCTGTAGTTTCAGCTAGAGCATCACCGTGGAAGGTGCTCAGCTTTGTACAGAATATATGTCAGTCTGTTTGCACTGACTCTAGAGGCACCCTCACTTACCGTCCCAAAACATGATGATGTATTTCTCAACCTTTCACAAGAATGATTGGTTCTTTTCGAGGTCACATTGGGGTGACCCTTTGAACAACCTGACCTAGTGAGTGGTATCCCTGTCCATGGTAGGAAAGTTGGAAGGAGATGTTCTTTAGAGTCCTTTCCAACATAAAACATTCTAGGAAGCTGTAATTTATGGGAACACAACTCAGGTAAAAGTACAAGACTGGTGCAATCATCACCATCATACACACCATTTTTGGTCATCAGTTGCATGGACTGGAACAAGTAAGACTTCAGACACATATTAAACTACTCCTATAAACCTTTGCAGCAGAAGCATTGTTAGCCATCATTACTCATTATTTACTTTGGTGATACGCCCTCAAGTAAGAACCACTGTAATGATAAATTGTTTTCCTGAAGGTGAAATAGACAGAAATCTGATTTCTAGATCATCTCTATAATCAGAGGGAAAAGGAAAACAAGAACACACACAAATGGAAAACAAGTGTGTGGGGGGGAAGAACACATATCAACCATGTTAACAGCTGAAATTACCTACTGGTTTTAACTTCTGAGAACAAGCCAGCATCTTCATTGAGCCCTTTCTCAGAAACACACCACTCAGAGCAGCCACGCAGATGCTGCAAAGCAGGCTGCAACATACAGCACACAACACTCCTCCTTACCTCACAGCTTCAGTCAGGTGCTGCCAGCACAAGTAGACTGTATTGGAATAATACATCATCATATGATACTGAGACTTTGGGCTTGATTTTGTAAGGTAGATGTTGGAAATTTCTGTGTTTCTGTAGAGGGCTAAAGGGTGAAATGAATATATTTACTAACATGTGTGATATATCACCTTGCCAAGTCTATTGTACAGCATGGTATTTATTGCCAGAAGATGCCAAAGACACAACCACATTACTTCTGCAATCAAATCCTTCAACTGCAATGAGCAGTGGGTGAGGTCTGCTGAAATTTGTGTTGCCCCATTCAGTCTGAGTAAACAGTATCTCCCTACACTCAACTGCAGAACCAAACATTTCTTTCCAGAAGTGCAAAAAGAATGCCTTACAAGTGCCGTTATCTACCTACAGGCTTCTGTGCTCAGAGGAAGATTTAAGTGTGCTCTATCTAAATAAGAACTCTTTGCATAGAAGTCTTTTTCTGATCATCAAGGTCAGCAATTGGGAGACAAATCCCCAAAACAGCATGTCAGCTACACCTACCTTCTTTCAGTTCACTAGGGCAGGACCTTCTGCAGACAGAAGAATGCCTAAAGGACTCACAGAAATCTCCCGTTTCCTCCAATGCATCTGTGATGGCATCACTCACCCACAGGACTGGGATACCAAAGGAATATAAAAGACAGATCCTACTCTCCCTAAACTCACTGGGCAACAGCTATAAGCCCTAACCAAGAGCATGGCAACACAAGCTAGAGCAGGGGACACAATTTTTAAGACTTTGGGTAGCCCTAACCAGCTGACTGGTGGCCAGAGATCCCTTCTTTCAAGTGGAATCAATGATTCTCATGCAAGCACAAACTTATGTTACCTCTCAGTTTTGATCAAAATAGTTCATACAATGGTAAAAACTCAAAGAAACCCAAAACCTGTTTCTAAATCATGCTGTTGCCCATCCACCCTAGGATTTTGTTTTAAAGTTTAAAACTGTGCCCATACCTCAGAGATTTCTTGAGACCAACTCTGTATAGATCCTGAATATTGCCTCCAAGGTCACATGAGGCTCTTGCACAAAGAAGTTTAGGGATATAGAGCCCTTCACCTGGATTTTACCTTACACCTGTGATTATGCTGACATTTGTCACTTCTCTTCCAGCTGAAGTGTGAATCCCAAGTGATTTCCTCCTTCTTCCAGCTACATTAACTTACCTAATATTAGGTATCATCTTTGCCTACACATTTTACCTCATTTAAAAACCATCAGAGGTTTAAATCTTTTAGTTTATTCCCCTTCCTCTGCCTTTATTACCTCCTTCTTCTGTCACCTCTACTGCCAAGAGCTTCAGTCCCACACAGGCCTCCAGCAGTCTTTCCATCCCAGTGGTGCTGGTACCCAAGCATGAAGCAATGGAATCTGAAGACAGAGGTTCTCCTGACTCCAGCAGAAGATCAAACACCCCCAACTCACAGGCAGTGAACATAACCTGGGGGTAAGGAAAGGTGGGACTGAGGGATCAGGTGAAATCAGTAAATCCTACTGAATTTCTCAAACTGCATTATTGGAGAAAATATACACAAAATAATATTTTTTCCATGTAAAATTTTATTTCATACAAATAAGTCCAGTTATTAAAATGTAGTTGATCTGAGCACCGATATAACATACAGGGCATGCAATGCACTTTTTGTTCATTTTTTTTTTCTTTTTGGGTGAAACCAGTCAATGCTTTTGGTTCACAAAAGTCCACATTTAGAGACGAGGTTTTGGGTATAAATATTCCTTCCTCTTCCCTAGTTTTGGAGCACATTTTCACAATATCTCTTGCTTTTTACCTGGAAAGAACAAGGGTAAGACTGGATGGTGGTGGTTGTTCTCTGTTTACATTTTTGTTCTTTAACTAAGGATCTAATGCATGCTCCACTGAACCGTGGAGTGGGGAATATCCCACTCTATGGACCCTGTTTTCAGGGACTGACGTGAAGGTGGTCTCCCAGAAGCAGGGAGTCTCCTCTCAGCCAGAAGAACTGCTTCATTTAGGCCAGCAAAATCACCCTGTCTTTCCATAGAGAAAGTGTGAAACTTCTCCAGCAACAACCTGCAACTTTCAGACAGACATAGCTAACTATACATAAGAAAAGCATTCTTCTTTAGCTGTACACAGTCAGCTTTACAAGTATTACTCTGGTCACACAAACACTCCTGAGACAGCAACAAAGGCATTAACTCAGTTGACTGCCTGTATATACAATTTGATCTACAATGATACCTATGCAAAGAAGCTCATTTTACTCTGAGTAAAGCATGGCTTAATCAAAGATGAGATCGTTTCTCAAAAACATAGTACCATGTTAATTTGGAAAGCCTTGGATGCTCCCCTTTCTCGGAAAGTAAAGTAATTTTTCATTATCTGTTTTTCCTCTCTTTACTGTCAGCTCCATCTTTTAGGAGCATTAAGATGCAATGGTATTTGCACAACCCAAGGAGCATTCCTTCTCTTGCCGTGTTGGCCATAGGTGCAGAAAGGGACAATAAGAAGAGTAACTAAATAGTACATTAAGGAAAAAATTTGTCCATTTCACTATATATTATAATTTTATGCCCATGTGCTTACACACAGAGAAAGGCAAATAACGTAAACAATATGCAGAATGGAATTACTAGTTCTACCTTTGTGCTGTAATAAAATGCCGGTTGGAAAAACAGTCATTATACCAGACACTTTCTTTCACTTCTTCCAAAGATTTACATTCAGGACCTAAAGTGAAATCCTTGAATATTTCTGTCAGCATTGTCTTTCTAAGACTGAGTTATATTTCTTACCTTTGAGACTAAAAATCCACTGCTGTATTGCACAATGATTTGAGGGTAGTCAAGGTCTTCTGTGGAACCCATCTTCTCTCTGGACTGAGACACAGATTCCCTGGCCCTCTTAATTTAAATAAGCTTCTTTTCACTAGGCACAAAGTATGCCAGCTGATCCACTTAATCTTATTGCTTGTGAGAAACACACTGGTTACAAAACACGTTAGTTGAGTTATTTGGCTTTGATGGGTCTTTCTACCCAGTTCAGCTGTTTCTTTGGATCTTCCATCATCAAGTATAAGTCTAAAGAAGCCATGTGGATTGAAGCTTGTATCGTTGGTTCATCAGTGAGTTAAGACGCTGGTACTTCAGAAGCACTTGAAAGCTTGTAACAAGCAAAACAGGAATCAGCACAGAAAAGCATCAAGAACTGGAACTCAGCGCGATGCACCAGAGTCCATAAACGAAAGCAGAGTCTTACTCATGACTTGAAACTTGCTATGAAAGGCACAGGTGCAGGGGACCCTGGGGCTGGCAGTAGGGTAGACCCCACCCCTAAGTGCAGAAGCAGCCAGTTCAAAGAGAAGCTGAAAGAATCTGTTTGCTGCTTTGTTGCTGTGACTAGTTTGCTCTGACAGTGATCACTCAGGTGAGGCCTATGAGGAATTAAGTCTACTTTTGTTACTTTTCTGTATTTTCCAGGTCCCTCCCCCCATAACAGCTTAGAAATCAATACCTCTTTGATAGCAACACCACAGCAGGGGTGACCTACTTGTGCTTTGCTGTGTTTTGGCAGAACAGGGTGCTGAGGGATGACAAAATGTTCTACATTTTCCAGCTGGCTGCTGCAGTCTTCCTCACCTTCTCTGCAAAACTAACCATGGGCATGCAGAAGGCCCTTGGGAAGAAACAATGAAATGACTGCCAAGTGCAAGATGTGGTGTAGACTTCAACTTCATGCAGGACATACCTCATAGGTATTTCATCAGAAAATTAACCCTCCGGATTACTTTTCTGAGATCTTTCTGCCCTGCTGTCCATCTCTCCAGCTTGTAAATGCCTGAAGTCTTGCCCATCTTAACTTTTTGGGCAGATGTTGCAACTCTCAGGTGAGTAAGGAGCCTTTCCATCAAGGAATAGACTTACAGTTTTTACATCATACCTTTAGAGATCCTTCAGGCAACAAAGCTAAATGAGACTTGACTCAGGTAATACAGTGATGGCAAAATGTTACAAACTAGCATTTTTTCAGTGGCAGCTTTCTCCATGCTTCAGTGATTAATGGGCTAAACTTCAGCAATACAGAGATCAAGATGTAGCTCATCATTTTTTGTGCATCAGCTTAGTGTACAGTTAAAGAGTGCACTTCATGATTTTATCCCAACACAACTTTTTCATATTATCTTCCTTCCTAGGAAGTGTTTATATATTCCTTCCTAGGCTTGTGTTTATATAAAGAAGCTGAAGGTTAGTCCTGTGCTTCTCTTTTGAACCTGCCTCATTCTAGAAGAAACAGGCCGAGTATAAAGTTGTCACACATTCTTTCTGACCATTTTGTGAATGCAGTGAAACTTTTTCAACTGAAAGATTCCACCGTATAATCCTTCTGTGAATCTGAATTTTCCATTCAGATCCTTGCATTTTAGCCAAAAGAGGTTATATTTCTTTTAGCCAGTGGTGAAGTAGCAACTTACTTGAAGAGCTAGTTGTTAAACTTAGCCAAGAAGATGTCAGCCTTTTTCCCCTCTGTACACAAACTCAGAAACAGTACCTGTTCCTCCAGCTTTAACACCTCAGGGTCTCCTGTGTTACCAGAGTAGTAGCTTCAAACATACAAGAGTTACAGCAAACAACAATCTGTAGAAACATGTAGAGCTCCTCATCCTGGCCAACACAGCCTATAAATATAGGGCTATTTTCTTGCTATGCACCAGACTTCACTGTTCAGAACAGCTTAGACACTAATATTCTGTGTATTTTGTACTGTGGAGATCACAACACACCTCTCTGCCAGAGTGACTGTGAATCTGTGCAGCTTGCATTTAACAAGACACCAAAGGCTTCAAGAACACAGGTACATTCATAATGAACACTTTCCCCTGCTATCCCTACCTCAAGGAGAGCACATGAGCTCAGTTATTATTTAGGAACTTCCATCTGCATATGCAAAAAGCTAATCTGAAGAGTTCATTCACTTGGACAAATCTAGACCCTCTCTTGGTGAACATGCTACAGATTTTTTAGTGCCTCAGATTCATTCCAAAGACAGCTCTGCAGGAAAAGAAAGTTTAAAAATTTCTCATTAAGTCTCCACCTGCATGAGTAACCAAGTCAACTTATTTCCCTCAATAGCTTTCCCTCTCCTCCAATGAAAATAGAGAAATAAATAGTGTGATTATTCACACATCAGTAGCCAAAGATAAACATTGTTAGCGAAAAAGATTAGAAAGTTGTAGGAAAATAAAAAAAAATATTTCTCTGCTAAAGTCATATTCTGCCTGATACTGAGAAACAAAATGCAATGCTTGCAATTCCATGCAAACTGAGAAATTTCCCACTCCTGCGATCATAACAACTATTCAACCCCAGACTATCAACCATACTGGAAGCCAAACTTCCCCACACATTTCTCTTCTGTTGAGCTAAACAAAACAAGTCTAAGAAGAGCTAGATGCTTCTCACCAGCTTACAGATCACTTTCCTCAAATGACTCAGCCACAGAGGGTAATCACATATTTCAGTGACATTTAGTACAGTTGCGTTACAGATTCATAAGTACAAAAATGCTCAACCCTTGATTCTTGTAGTTTTGACTAAATAACAGACCATTATGTGCACTGTTGCAGACTAGCACACCTTAACTGGCCATAAACACGTTCACTTAAGGCAAAGTTATAGAGTACAAGGGTCTCCAGTAAAAAAATGACCACCCAATTAACTAAACTCACTTGAAGCTCTTTCTCAGTTATGACTAAGTCTGTCTGTTGAGAACACTAGTCATAATCATCTAATGGGATTACTACTGGTAGTGAGACGTAGGGGTGGAGGGTTGCAAATAACCCACACCAGACTGATGCAAAGCCACATGCAGTGTGTTCTGTTTCCAAGTAAATTATCAGTGAGGCTTAAATTTTAAGCTCCTTTTAAGCTACAAATGCATTCATGAAGATGGAATTGTAATGGCTTGCTTTCTCTGAAAACTCTGTGTGCAGGTTAAAACCGTTACTTCACCTCTACAGTTCTATTTTGGTGATACATTTTCCTTTGCCTAACTGACTCACTACAGACAAATGCTACACAAAAATAAAAAATCATATCATTTTGGCATAACATTTGAAAGTAAGAAATTATCTATGAAAAAAGGACAACTGTGCCTCACTATCATTATTAAGCTTCTAAGTATACCCAGTTTATAAGAGATGGCTTGGAAATACACTAAGATGATACAGTTTGTGGCCTTTTTTGAAACAATTCTAAAAAGCCAAGATGCTCAGTATCATACTTTTTATTTGAAATGCAAAGTCTCGTTTTAACAAAATGCTCATTTTCTTCTTTGCAACTTCTAATTCTTCTCACATGTTACAATAGATGTATTTTCCTAGTAACATAACTATCTCTTCTATCATTTTTTGACACCAACTAATTTAATTCTTCTCCTGTTTACATCACATATACTACTTGCAAATACTTGGAGTGGGCAGGAAATCCTGTATTTTAGATAATTTTTTAAGCAAACACTCTATTCAGTTTCACTTTCAGTAAAAACTCTGGCTGAGAATGTCTTTTAAAGTCCATCTTAAGCAATCCAGAGTTGTTCTTGGTTTAACTTGTGGCCTGCAAATAATCCCTCAATGAATAATTCAACCAAATAGTCATTGAGATCTCTGTCAGAGGAAGGTGGCAGTATAGAAGAGGCATAGACTCCCCGGGTATAACCAAGTTCACTAGCAAAAAATGGTAGATGCTTTAAAGAGAGAGAGAGATGCAAAAAGAAAACTAAGATGGATAGCAGCTAAGGTAGGCTGATTTCAGAAATTACTTGTGCTCTGTCAAGCATCACAAAGGAAAACTCTGGACAAGCGACTGCCTTGTACAGGCCATTTTAGAGGCTCAGCTTTCCTCGAGATGAGCCGAACACCTGCATGCTCATGGGAAATGGTGAATGAATTCCGTATTTTGCCTTGTTTGTGTGCGCAGCTTTTGCTTTACTTTAAACTATTTTTATCTCAACTCATGAGTTTTCTCACTTTTACCCTCCCAATTCTCTCCCCACACCACCAGGGGGGAATCAGTGAGCAGCCTGGAGCTGAGTTGCCAACTGAGGTTAAACCATGGCAGCAAGCCATGTGCAATTGCAGGGAAAATCTAGTCTGAAGGTGATTAATTCTTTTTCAGACACTTTGTTGGCAGTGTTTGGGAGTGACATATTACTTCATATTGTCCTACAAATAGTCCAATTTCATGGACAGCACCCCTGTACGTCCCATCCAGAGCAGGAAGAGCTCACTTTACAGGTGCCATAGTGCACATGCAGCCAGATTAGGTATCAATTAGAGAGCAATTCCAATCAGCCTTAGCCCTTCAAAAGTTTTATAACATATTACTATGCAAAGCATTAGCTTGAGCTAATCTGTGATTTTTTTTTTTTTTTTTTTTTTGTGAGGCAGCAGAGGTACTCAGGGGTGCAGAGGGAATCAGATCGAATTAATTTTCTGTGCCATCTAATGGTATTAAAGAAGAAAGGATGGTGGTGCGGTGTGTACCACTTCTAACAAGCCTCAAGAACCCCATATTAGATTAAGTAAAAAAAAAAAATTAAAAATGGAGGCACACTTCCTTTTAACAACAATACTTGTTCACATAGGAACATAGGTTACTCCATAGATCTCTTCTGTGCACCCAGTTCTGAAGAATCAACTGCAACTAAACTGCTGCTTTATAGAAACACTAGAGAGAACTCTACAAATTTATTGTGAAGCAGAAAAAAACACATTCTGCAAATAACATGTTCATGAGGTGGGGGAAGGGCCAGATCAACAGAATGCAACATAAGCTTAATGAAATAGGTGTTGCACCCAGAATAACCAAACCTCAAAGGCAGGATATCAGTTCAAAACACAGATATATATTTCATCTTTAGTATAATAAAGACAAATTTGCTTTGTATAGTAATACAAGACATGAGTGGTCAATTTTTCCCACCCATTTACAAAGTAAGGAATTTGCCAAACTACTAGGCTGAATTATTGTCTTATATAAAATCTAACAACATCTCTACCTCTGCTGTCAAATATGAGCAGCCACAATAGTCTGTTACATGATACCGTACATGTTCAAGAACTGCTCTAAAGCTGACACTAGTGTGATGACCAGGTGTTACAATCTGCTTGAATGTTGCAGAAAGAACTTCAAATTTGAATATTCCCTTTGAGTAAAATTAAAATTCACACAAGTTATCTGCTGATGCCGAAACTGATTTTATTGATTGTTAAGAGATGCAAAGAGAAAGAGGAAAAAATAAGAAAAGTTGGAAAATGCTAAGATTACTTCTAGAAACAAAGATACTGCCAAAACCACCTTTCCACTGAGCTGGCCTGTGGGCGGCCGGGGTAGAAGCTGTTTCTGCCTTTTTTTTTTCTCTGTCTCTGCTGCTTTTCGATGTTATCTCTTTACTGCAGGGGTGGGGGGCGTGGGGGGGTGGTGTCCTGACAGCTTTGGTTCTCTGGAATGCAGCCAGGATGAGTTGTTCCACCACTCAAGCCGAGAGCTGTGTCCCAGGCTGGCCGTGCAGGGGTCCCGGTTCAGCCGCACCTTTCAGCCCTCAGAAATCTGGTCAGGGTGGAGGGATAAGACATAACTCACGTATGTTGCACGGTGATTCTCAGTCCTCTCCAGGCCAGCAAGGTTCCAGTCTCTGGTGACAGGTGGGCAGTATGCAGTGGCAGAAGAAAGGTGAGGGGAGAGGTGGGGATAGATTCTCAGCCGCAGTAGCCAGTTCTCTCTCCCACGCCTCTATCCCCTGGTTTTCCCAAATTTTTCCTCTACTTTTATAGTGGTCAAAGGAGGTTGTATGTGATTTCTTGGCACGTAGCCCTATTCAGATGTTTGAAGAGATGTGATAACCATAAACAATAGCAGGATCTTTTGGCAGGAAAACTCCAGCAGGAAGCTCTGGTGAGAACTTCTGGCAGAAAGCTGACAGAGAATTTTTGGTAGGAAGTTTTGATAGGCAGAAACAATGGCAAAACATTATTTTTGGCATTTCTATGTTATCTGTCTGTTACACCAGGTAGCCCTGATCAATAATCAATTCTCATTAGTTTGTGTTTATAGCCTCGTGGCACTGAATCCTGCTCTCACAATTTTGGAAGCAACTGCAAAAATTCCCATTTTATCTGTCAGTTTTAAGGATGACGCTTCCACATAACTTATCAGATCTTTTTTATACGCATACCTAATTATGCCTACGTCCTTATTCTAGGTCACTGAATAGATTGCAAAGATAGAGCCAACTAGAAAAAGATTATGGATATGGTCACAGCTTTGGTAATCATTTGTTACTAATATCAATTACTTCCAGCAATTTGACTCGAATGTTATGAAAATTACTTTCCCAGAGCAGACAGTAAGCAGATGGAAAGCATCACAATAATCATACTAAAGGGCTTTGCCTTGCTCTTGTGGAGAAGCTCTAGCTTGAATAAGCTGCTTCCTGAGTCACCTAGCGCGGGCTGAGGCCAGGAGACAAAAAGAAAATTGCAGGCCAAAAGGCTTTTAAATACAGAGGCTCACTGGCCCTCACACAGATACAGGAGGAGACATTTTTCTTTAAGGACAAGAACAGGAATATGTGGTAACACTGTCCATAGCAGGAACTTAGATGTCTTACCCTTTTGAGACTCATGTTCTTCTTTGCTTCACAAGGCCTGGAGGAAAACCACTCCTGGTTGCCACTGCCAACAGCCACAGTGAGGCAACCATGTGCAAAAAGTGCACAAACCAGCTCCTGCACAGTACAGGGAGGCTCAGGAGCTTTGGCCCACAAACCTCTTACCCTCCAGCTCAGACCTTGCTCGAAGCAGTCTGTGATAAGCAGGGTTCTCCTCCTCAAACAGGAAGAGGTCACATGCTCCCTTGTATTGTTAGATGATTAATACACTCCAGAACCCTACACAACCTCCAGAGCAAGGGGGTTTCCCACTCCATCCTATTCTCCTGGCACCTCTGCAAGGACAAAAGGGATACATGGTGACAGATGTGAAATCTCTCCTGGTACTGAGTGCAACAAGAGAGGTGCATCCTCACAACTGAGAAAACTCTCCTCCTGTCTCCTCATGTGATTTAAGACTCAAGAAAGGAGGCAGAACACTGGAAGAAACCCTGGGAACTTCTTGGGACTCAGTATGTGGAATAGGGTTCAGGTCTCTTCCACAGCTGCCAAGGCTTTCCAGCAGGCATGAACATACTGCTGGAACATGAAGTTGCCCAATCCATGGCTTAATGGAATATACACCTTGTATTTATACTACAGCAGTCATGCTTACGGGGGAAATAAGTTAAGAGTTAAGAGTGAACCTAAGCCTTCCCCAGCAACAAAGCCTGATTTTAAAGTAAGCTTAAAGTTGACAGGTATGGCTGCCTGACACAGGGCAAGAAGCTGTGAACTATTTGAGTTCTTGGCTTTGCAATGGCATAGGAAGAGCTCCAGATTTTGAAAGCAGGACACAAAAGAAATGAAGTCAAATGCATGGGATAAACTTAACACTTTCAGAGGAATGACAAGTACTGAAGTCTTCCACCATCATCAAGGATTTGACTACCCTATACCCTTGGGGCTGCCATCCATTCAGTCAAGATCAACACTTATCAAGATCAACATATTCAGGCTTCAACTTTTCAAACAACAGTCTAATGGAGAAGTAACAAAGACTTACAGTTACAAGAAGAAACACCAACTAATTTTACCTCCTTTTACACAGGTCCTGAAAGTCAGTCAAGCAAATCCAAGCAATCAAGTAAGATTTATGCAATTAGCATCTAAACATGTTGTGACCCACCCCAGAATGGGGAAGGTAACCCACGTTCTTATTAATAAATCCCTTTGGGTGGATTAGAGTGAAACAACACCAAAAAAATTGGTGTTTGAAAACATACATATGTAGGGTTTATTTTAGAACAATTTTGTTTCAAAGGTAAACAGATATGTTGCCATTTTGGGTATTATCATCTATATCTGTCATGTATAGCAATACGGCAAAAAAATAACCTTTAGGCAAAATGCACAAGGGAGCTGCAGCACCAGTGTGCTCCTCTGACACTCAAGGAAACGGACACACTTCGATTTCATGCATCAGTGTGAGGAAAATGGCATCTGAAGGCTGTAGATATAGAGCACGTCCTGCTGAATTAACAGCTGACATAGCTGTAACATAACAGGGCCATGAAGAAGAGCAGCTGAACTTCATTATTCAAATGTGTTGAGTGATGTTTTCAACAAACAGGTTCTTCTTATGCAGCACTTTGCAGATTTTAATATACTGACATAGGAAAACAGCAACTTCAGTTCACTGGAAAGTTTTCTTTTTAATTTTACCATAAAAATGCAAAATAAACTCTTTCACTGTAATGTTATAGCTTTTAATATTCCTGAGCTGCATTTTAGAAGCAAAAGTATTCTTAAATGGATTTAACAAGAGACACTGCAGCCTTACTTTTAACACGACAAGTAAAAATAATTTAGCAAGAAGGCCCCTTTTTCAAGACAATGTATAGCTCTTTATATACCTGAAAAAATGCTTCAAGTAGCTCTATGCCACCTGAAGTAATTACAAAGCCAAATGTCAACAAAATATTGGAACAACTTTCAACAATTTTACCACTGCTTCTTACTTCCTACACCAGTGTGCCTCTCTTACATTGGAAGTATAATTATACAAAGGCATTACACGTCAGAATAGTTTGGGCCACAAAGCTTGGCATCATAAAGACATATGAAGGAATCATAGCAATTTAGAAGGTATCCTGCATATCTTTATAGTCAGTTTTAAGAAAAAATATGAAAGTCCTGCTATCCACCTCAATCAGTAAAAACTCTACTTTGTTAAACATGTTTTCATTGATTAAACCAGAAAACACTTCAAATCAAATCTGTATGTAATAGCTTGTCACCTCTGTAGTTCCTAAACTGGCAGCCATGTATTTTTCAAGCCAAATTAGGTGATACAGAGATAAAAACTTAACACACTAAAATTAAGCTTTAGAAAACTGAAAGTGAAGAAAATAGACTGGCTTTTAGCACAAGCACAGGTGGTTATACCTACATTGTGGTAGAAACATAGAAAGAGACAACAAAGGTCATAAAAATCAGGCATCTATGTTCTTGATTTCAGGGACTAGATGCAACCTAAGCATTGGTGAAACAAACGTGTTTTCTATAGCAGTCACACCGATGAGGTCTGGTTTACAACTTTCTGGCCCTTTTGTCCAATCACAGCCTTTCAAAGGAGTCAAGGCCTCCACTACCCACTCCAACTACTCCTTCGCTTGCTCCGTGATCACCTCCGGTGCCTTCGTCTCCTGCTCACACTTCTGCGACTACGACTTCTTTCCCTTCTGTCTCGTCTACGTTCCCTACTGCGAGTTCTCCTGTAGCGTGAACGCCTGGGGCTCACACTTCTCCGACGAGGACTACGGCTTCGTCGAGGGCTGTAACTTCTGCTAGAGCGCCTATAATACCTCCTTTCTTTCCTGCGTTTCTCATCCCGGTAACTCACATCTCTTCTGTGTCTGCTGCTCCCTCGTTTACCCTTACTGTCATCACTATTTATGCTACTACATGAACGGCTCTTTCTTCTCCTTGGCTCTGTGCTACGTTTGTCCTGCTCACAGTGCGAGCCCTTCCTGTGTGTATTCTGGTCACAGCTAGAGAGGCTCTTCTGGTCCTGGTTATTGGTGGGAACACATGACAGTATCCCTGAACCTCTTTTCTCAGAACACCTCTCAGAGTTTGCAGTATGAAGATTCTGACCTTCTTTGATGGGAACTTTGTTATGAATGTTGCCATTTAAGTACTTGCACTGAGTGTTTACACTTTCAGGGGATGCTACTTCTATTTGAGAGCCGGAAGCCAGTTTGCCAGTAACGGCCTGTCCTGAGGTAGAAGTGATGCAGCTGGATGACACAGTGTGTGAAACACCACTAGGGTTTTTCAGTATGTCAGAATGAGATGCTTCAGGTTCTTCTTTGTTTTGATTAACTGCATCCATTTTCTTGCTCAGAAGATTATTCAGTAGTTTCTCCCTCAGTTCCTTTTCTTTCCTCTGTAACCCCAGTGCTCTCTCTTTTTCCTCTTCCACACGTTTAAGCTCAGCCTCCTGGAGCCTCCGTCTCTCCTCTAGCTGCTGAAGACAAATCTTTTCTTCATTCTGTTCTTGCTCCAAAAGCTTTACTGTCTAAAACAGTCAAAAGGAAGATAAGAATAAACAAAAAAACATTTATATACCTGCTCGTGCTTCCAAGTTGTACCATAACAGAAAAGCAGCAATATGGCAAGAAAATAAAATCTAACAAACAGAACTTAGCCATCCCAAAATAAAATGGGGTTTCCTTAAGGGAAAAAAACCTCAAACCAATCAACCAACAAAACCCACTAACACACAACTTTTTAAGGTGAAACATTATTGGTTCACGATTCTTGAGTGTTAATTGCTCCTAGCTGTTTCACACAGCAAAACCAAAGCTTGGTCTGTATGCCTCCTTAATATAACAACAGTAACAAGAGCTAGAACAATGTGAAATCTGCAATATTGAAATACATTTATCAGGGCCAACACTTGAAGGTTTCAGCCAAATTTAAAAATAAAAAATAATCAGTCAAATATAAAATATTTTAAATTTCACTGAAAAGACTTTCTCTTAGATGATTGCAATCTGCAGTTTGTAGATGACTTTACAATGAATTCATAAAAACCAGCAGAAATATTACGTATTTATGTATATAAAACAGACAAATATTACATAGAAACTGATTCCCATTTTGTCAACCACTTTAGAAACTGATGATACTGAAAAAGACAGTTTAAATATTTTTTTATACTGACCCAGCCAAACAGCTTAGTGTAGACCTTAGAATTCCCCAAGTGACAGAAACACACTCCCTGTTTCATCAGGCAACCTTTCTATTCTGCAGCTACAAAGTTTAAAAGCCTGCCAAAAGCATTTCTCCCTTCTACTATACAACTGGTCTGTACATAGCACTGTATGAATTCAAAAACACTCCTGAGGCACACTGGCATGAAGGAAAAAAAAACATGCTTTGCCACACAGCTTTCATTTCTGCAGAAAATACTTAGCATACATTACACCCTGACATGACTTTATCCAAGTCTTAAGCTTCAATGTTTCAGTGAAAAAATAACAACACTGTTAGAGACAGGACCTAACATTTAAATCCTTTGCTGACAGTTCTTTTTCTACAGAAAAATAATTCTGTACATTTTCAAATATCAACTAATGAAAGTTTATTCTTTGAAATTGCAAAGAAGAGTTAACAGAATTGCTGAAAGCCAGATGGGTAACAGCATCAAAACTGGAACTAAAAAAAAAGGAGTTTTGCATCTTATCTTCCACCTTTAGTTCACTTTATCAAGCTCACACATTCTTTTACTGGACTTAAGGGCAAGCCTGCCAACTACTTTTCAGGTAAAAAATGTTATTAAGAACTACAGTTTCAAGTTCACTATTCCATTTACCTATACGTGCATAATTTGCCAAGGGAGAAATACTGTTTCACTGTGCTTTTCTGATTTTTTGTGTAAGGAATAGCATCCAGAGAGGTAGTAAACCTATTGTTTAATGAACAATCCTCCCCACCCCTCTCAAGTCAGGCTTTGTTCTGCTGCTTTCTTCATTAGCTTCTGAAATAAATATTGAAGTTACCTTTACTCTGCTTAGCAGTTCTGCAATTAATCTAATGGACTGCAGATTTCTCTGAGCTAGCAGGAGCTTCCTTTCTTCTAGCTTTATCTTCTCTTGCAGTTTTTTCTGTTCTTCAGCTTGAAGCTTTTCAAGCTGCTTTTTGTTTCGTCGAACTTCACGATCTTTCTGTTTCTGTTCTCTCTTGCGCAACTTCTCTTCTCTTTTTCTCTCTCTCTCATACTCTTCAAGCTCTCTCTGCTTCCTAAAAAGAGATGAATATTTTTACCTTATCTAGGCCAGTTACAATTTTAGACTGCTATGTAAAAATACCTTTTATACTTTAAGTAAATTTCTTTTTAAGTAACTCTTATTGATTACTGAAAAACAAAAGTAGAAAACTGAACATTTTAACCATTATTTGCAAGAGCAAGCAGTCATCAGCCTGCCATTTTTTATAAACAAAGACAAAATATGGCTGCAAACCTATCTGACCAGAGACAACAACCATGCATCAGGCAACCAGGCAGAGAATTATCATCGTGAGAAGTAAAATACCAAGCCAAGTAATGTGTGCAGGGGTGGTGGTTTTTATTGCAGTCATTAGGACAAAATGGTAGCTTATGCTAAAGGCCAAGGGTTTCTGAGATCGGGTGTCTAACAGTACAATTTTTGGGAAATTGAGTATTTTGCAGGTTTAGAGTTTTGAAATGAACATAAGTTATAACCAAAATAACCCCATTCAGAGTTAAGTGTTTCACTTTAGCTACAGGAAACTTGTGTTTAGTTATTTTCTATCTTTTGACGCTGATATGAAGGAGCAACAATAGTTTTGATATGCCTGATAGTTAAAAATATAACTAAGCAAGAAGCAATAAATACCTTTCTTCCTCTTTTTGTTTTTCCTCAGCTTCTTTCTCTTTACGCTTTTGTTCTTCCCTCTGCTTTTCAAGCTCTTGAAGCTTTTGCCTTTCAAGCTGACGTTTCTTAATTGATGCATCACTGAGGTGTTTTGTTGAGTCAAAAGAAACCTTTACAGGATACAATTGAAAACAAAGAGACAGAATTAAAAATCCCTGACAACCTACCAATTTTAACCTAGACCTCAGTGTAAGTACAATCAGCAATACAAAACCTTTTTTAAAAGAAAGAGAACTTCTCTGTGTACCCAGAGCAAACACCAGCTACTGTAACCAGGTAACTGGGTATTCAATGACTGTGCACTAGCAAGATCAGATACCAATTTACACTTCTGTGTCCCACAAGGAACATAAACCCCAGTTGTGGCTTAGGCTGTGGCTGCCCACTGTTTTCAACATGTCAGAACAAGCACATACAGAACTCTTAATATATGCACGCTGTTAGGGACTGTACAGCATTAGGTAGAAATTGGTCTAAACAGGTCCATTTCTGTTTAAAACTGATTCTTAAATTTAACAAATGAAATAGTTCTACAACATTGAGCACCTGGTTTAAGCAAGTGCCTTCCCACCAGTTTTAACACCAAGATTGTCAAACTGAGGTACACCGGACTGAGGATCCCAAGTTATGGGAACAGAACAGAAAAGGAAGATACGCACATCTGATCAATGAGACCTCAAAAACACTAAACTTCTAGGACACATCAACACACCTTGGCCATGTCCAGCTGCACGTTGGAACAGGACACCAGAAGACATCACAGCCCTGGTGTCCTTATCTCTCATTCTATGTGGAGCCAGGTGTCTCTAAAACATCCCCCCAGACCCATGGTCACGAACCATGGGGAAGAGAACAAGGGGCACACGCTCTGCAGTTTAATTTATCCAGGCTCTACGTAAAATGATGTTTCACTAACAGGCTGAAAGGACAGATAGGTACAAACACACAAGGTGCTGTGACCTTGTATGACAGATATCTGCCCTGACAGGGCAGCTGCCAGGAAGACATGCTTCCTCTTGCACGGCCAAACTAAATTTGGGAACCCTGATCCTCTGCGTGCAAGTGACAGTTTGAATTTCACTGGGCCAAGCCACAGTTTTTATGCTGCAACTGACAAGCTTTGATAACAAGATAAAAAAATTACAGCATTTTACTTACACTGACTAAACTTGCATAAATATTTGCATGTTCCCACATTACACACAAGAATACTCTAGTTTTTTTCCTGAAATGCAGTTTCTGGTTTGATGAATGATTATTGGGCATACTGAAACATATTGGCAAACACTCAGCCAACATGTAAATGCTCAAACCACCTCCAGAGTAAGTTTTCTTGAGGCCAAGCTTTCACAGATACTACATCTGAACTGACTGTCTTGATCTCTCCTATCATAGCTGTAATTTCTAAGACAAATAGGTTACAGAAAAATAGTACTGGAAAACACAGTACACAAATACAATAAATTAAGCCTAGTGCATTCACAGGAAACTGTGCTAGAGATCACCACTCCCATTTAAATTTTTGGGGGGCCCTTCTGTATGTGAGGTACACTAATGATTAACTGTGCATTCCCCAGGCCATACAAGCCATTAAACTTCACAGTTCTGACACTTGTCTGGTAGAGCTCATTGTCAATACAGGGACCAAACACAGAGGCTATGAAATTTCCACCCCTCTCCAAATTCCAATTTGTAGTGAACACAAGAAAGAACAATGCACTTTAAAGTCAACCTTTTGGTGAAATCTGTCTGAACTTGTTCAGAATTAGAATTCTAAGTGAAATCAGAAAATTTATAAACACATGTTATTTTCTAAAACTATTTAGAAAGTGATGTTTGAAAACTTGATCCTTCCATCAGCAGTTCTCATTTCTGGAACTGTCTTGTAAGGGAAAAGCAAAACTCCTCTCACTTTGCTCACACAGTCTAACAACACATTTTTCTGCCAACATTTTCTATTTAAAATTGTATTAGGGCTGTTCCATGAAGCTACACGAGTGCTGTCAATGTCACCTGTTGTCATCACTACAGTACACAGAGGTAGGTTTCAAGCACTATGGAAATAACATTTATTTGTATTTGGTCTTTCATATGGGTTCCCATAAAAAAAAAAAGCTTGCAGTCTCTCACCTTGATATTGCAAGCCACTGCTTTGCCATCATCACCTTTGTACATGAGCTTCATCCCTCGCAGAGCGTTCATGGCCTCGACGAAACCCGCGTACTCCCGGTACTGCACATAAGCTTCGAAATTTAAATGGCCTCCAAAACTGAAAGTGTGGAAATTTCTGCCAGTCATTTCTTCTCTGTAAGGGTCCAGCATAGGTATGTCCACATTACGGATTTCTCCAAATTTCTGGAAAACTTTTATCAGGACTTCTTCGCTTGGCTTTTCCGAGCCCGTCTCCTTTGCTGCAAACCACTTGCAAGGTAAGCCCTCCAAGTGAATGGTGTCCGGCCTTTCCCCCGGCAAAGTTTCGTTCATGTCCTTTGCATCACGGAAAAATGAGTCCCAGTCATGTCTGGTAGGAAAGTCAATCTTATACTCTGCAGCACGCACTTTCAAAATGTCAGAGAAGCCACTCAGCTTTATTGTTTTGCCATCAAGGCATGCCAGGAAAGATTTAACCAAACTTTTGTTCTCAACCTCTCCTTCAAACCGAATGAAATCCATTGTGCTTTTAGAAATCCGCAGAGTGGAAAACTGGTGAGTTTGCACCATCCCCTTCAATCTTTCCATCACTTCCCAGTTCGAAATGGATTTTCCCGGTTGCTTCAGCTGAGGAAGGGCCACACTGATGGTCATTTTTGTAATGGGCTTAAGGTATAACCCACAGGGAGCACAGAGCTCTACAGCTTCTGATGTATCATGAACTATTGTTGCAGCAGCCATAACAAAGAAAAAGCATAGGATAAAAAAATAAAAGATGCAAGTTTAAGTTGCAGGCCAACAGTAGTCACATAAAATAGCCCTTATCCATAAATAATTTAATTCTTTGGCGATTTAACCATTCCCAAGTTAAAACGATGTCTCTTAATACAGGAGTGAACTAGATAACTAAAACCGAGTAGTACAAACATCTTAAATTACTTTATAACCGCTAGAGCCTATAAGTAATTAAACCTCTGTAAGGCCTCAGAATAGAAAGTAAGAAGCTGATGACAATCTTAGGAATACATGAGGTTGGTATGTGATGGCTCAGAAAGCAGCTACCCTTTCTCAGGAGGGAGGGAAGGGACTGGCGGCGCGATGTCACACCGCTCCCAAGTCTACTTAACAACCAGTGAACCCCAGCAGGCTGGCGCCGAGGCAGATCTCACGTTCTCCGGAAGGAAGATCTGGAAAGTGTCTGCAACGAGAGAAAAGCGTTCTTTTGATTTAAGAGCCCGAAGCCGCACCGCCCCGTCCCTGCTGGCAGCGCCGAGCGGCCCCCGCAGGACAGGGCGGGGGAGCGCCGCGAGTCCCTCCGCAGGCAGTGGCCACCCCCGGCCGCATGGCCCGCCGGCACCTGCCCCGGAGCGGCTCCGCGGGAAGACCGCCCGCCGGTCCCAGGGTCACCTGCACGCCCCGCCGCCTCCTCCTCGGCGCGCTCCCTGGCAGTGGAGCCCAGCTCCGCCTCCCTCTCTCCGTCCCTCCGTCCGCGTCCCGCTCCCAGACAGTACCCCCTCCCGCCTCACCCACAGCCGCCGGGACGCGTCACGCCGCGCGCGCCGCCGGGATCGACATCGCTTCCGCTTCCGCCTCCTCGCGACACGGTGCCGCAGCAGCCGGGAGGGGCGGGGGGGGCCGCGCTCTATGGTAGCGCCTCGCCAAGGCGGGAGGCGCCGCCTGGCGGCGGGGCGGGAGAGCAGCGGGTCACAGAGGAAGTGTTTCCGCCCTTTTGTGGGTGGAAGCCGGGCCCGCGTTTGGTGCTGTGCCACAGGGACACACAGTGCACAGCGTGGTTAGCGGGCACGCACCCAGCGTGTGTGGGCAGCTGTGTTTCCTAGTACGGCAGTTTCCCCTTTTCACAGAGTCACAGGTTGGAATTAGGTCGGAAACCACTGAGTCCAGCCCATGACCGAACACCACCATGTCAACTAGACCATGGCACTAGTGCCACGTCCAGTCTTTCCTTAAACAGTTCTAACGATGGTGACTTTCTGGACAGTCCATTCCCATATCTAATTGCTGGTTTTGTGAAGAAATTCTTCCTAATGTCCGGCCTAAACCTGCCTTGGCACAGCTTGCAAATATGTCCTCTTGTCCTGGTTGCTTGGGGGAAGAGACCAACCCCCACCTTGCTACAACCTCCTTTCAGGTGGTTGTAGTGAGTGATGAGGTCTCCCCTGAGCCTCCTCCTCTCCAAGCTAAGCAGCCTCTTAGCTGCACTCCACAGGACATGCTTTCCCTCTGTCAGCCGGGGACACCAAGGGCACAGCCACCCTGCCCAAGGCCACCCCGTCTTGGAAGGCAGAGCAGGGGTGACTGGGGTCACTGGCGACTGAGGGAGATGGGCTCTGCCTTGCTGCTTACCACATCTTTCCAATACTTTTGCTGTGTTTGAAAACAAACCCAGACTCTGCATTTGTGAAAGAAAAACAAAAATCGACAAATACATAATGTAGTTCAATAGCAGGAGTGACTAGTGCTGTTTGAGGTACTGTCAGATATCCAAGATATCCGTACAAGGGTCGGGGAAATATGCCATGTGACCAATAAGATTTGACTATTCTGTCAGATGAAAGTTGTGCTGGATAACATGCAGCATCCCCAGTGGCAGGGAGCATGTGAGTTAGACAACTGAATTGAGCCTCCTAGATCATCTTAGGGGCATGGGGTCTGGGTCCTACTGGGCTTTCAGCTGCCACATTAGGAGGGTGTGAGTCTTCTCAAATCCTGGGTTGAACCTACTGCTGCACCTCAGCTACCATCTCCAATTCCCTAAAGCATGTCCTTAGACTCCAACAGCAGCTGAATCCTGGTTACACCTTGGCAGCAAACTTGAGACTTCTGCACAACCACTTGTTTGGCATCAAAGATTACCTTTTTTTCTACAGATTTGACACAGAGTTAGGGTCTGAAAAGGAGTTTCTATGAGAATAGCAAAGCAATATTTTGATCCTCAAGTCCAGTTCTTAAATGATCTTATACTATTTTGCAGTTAACTCATTGGACCTTGTCACTGCAGCTTTATCATCATCAGATTCCTCATACTTGGGCTTACAGCAAGTGAAAGATGCAGAAGTTGCCACATACGTACTGGTTTCATTACCTGAAGATATGTGTGCCCATGTTCTCAGAGAACCCAAGTTTCAACACTGTGGCTGTAGTTGCATGCCCCCACCTACTTCTTTCAGTTTCCTGCTGCTTATCCCTGCCCCTTGAGCTGTTCCTACTACTGCTGTCAGGTTCGTAGCCTCATCCAGTGGTTCAACCACTACAGCACCTTCCTGCCCCTGCTCCAGCATTTTAAAACAGGCACCAGGCTCCACCTGGGATAAACTCCCACCCCTTGAGAAACTGTGAGGGCAGTAACCTTCAGCAGCAGACTGGGTGGAAATAATGACTTTAAAGAGTCATTGACCTCAGTGCAGGAGGTCACCATCAATCCAGCAGCTGCAGTGAGACCACAGCCGTTGCACAGAAGTGCTATTTCACGTCACAGATGCTGGTAATTGCTGGTCCTACTCTGTCTCTTTTATGGTTAAGTAGTAGTATAAACACAGAATCAGGAACTACAGCTACCACACAACTGTTAGAAACAGCGTGTGGTTTATGGTCTGAGAGCCCCTGCGTAGTATGTCGCCTTCTGCTACAAACTTCCACTTGGGAGCTCACAAAGCTGACCTGAGTAGGTTCTGGAGAGTTTTAGTAGCAGCACAGCGAGACGCTGCATATGGCAACAATTTTGAATCCTGTGCGTGATAGCCCTACCCTCTGAGACTCTGCCAGAAATCAATATTCTGTATTTTAAACTCAAAGACTAGGACAATGCTCTGAAAAGTTACAGGATACCAGAATTGCGGTTACCTGTGACATGACATCAGCCACAACCTTGAGAGCTATCATAGACTATTTTTTCCAATGTGCTGGAAAGAACTGCTACAAGCATTACATTTAATAATACTGTAAGATAAGAAGAAGCAGTGATAATGTACATAACTTTTAAAAGATGTAGTCAAGCATCAATACTGCAGTGCAGCAAGTGTAAACAGTGTATCTGCTGAAATGCAGTCTTTTGCCTTCGGCAGATGTGTTATTTTTTCACTGTAGTGAGATACCTAAATAAGTAAATGAAATGTGTCCCTTTGGCTTTCAGAGTCTGAGGTCAACATCAGTAAAAAAAGGATATCACACCTACAGGGAAGAAGGATGAACTAGCAAAGTAAACATCAGCATCCAAGTGCAACTGTGTATGTAAATCTGTTTTTTTACTGTAAGACATTGACTCTCCCCAACTCTGTCAAATACATTGTACTAATGACCTAAAAAACCTTCTAGTATGTCTAAAAGCTTGTGCCTTTTTTCTGACTTCAAACAGATAGTCTTGTAGAAGATCTCACTTCTACCTATAAACTTTCTCATCTGTATCTTCAGTAGTTAAAACACCAAATCCCAGAAAATCTCACTAGAGGGAGCACTTGTTATTTACATTTATGTAACAGATCTATTCATAAACACAATTAAAATAGGCTATAAGCAGCAGATACTAGGTTTTGTATTCATGTCATAATACTGATCATTATTCCTTTCTTGGAAGAGGATATAATTCTCCCAACTATGCATGGGATAGTACACAGCTATCTGTGTACTACTTCTGCTCTTCCTGAAATGCACTACTTTCTCAACCTTAATGGTCATTTGTGGTAATGCACACGAGATGTTATGTATTTACATAAAATAAAACAACAACCCAGTATAGTTCCATTTTCCTTCCTTTCATCTTCTTTCCTCTCCAAAACGCACCAAAGAATATTAAAAACCTACGTTTAGTTTAAAACTTATCTATATCTGTTGGGGAATGATTTGTCTCCCATGCCTATCCAAATCTTTTCTACTATATAATGTCCAGAAATATTCCTGGTACATATCTTCTTAGAAACAGCATATGTGGCACCCTGTGATTTCTTTGCATGTGATTTTTGTTTTCTGTTGTCACTGAACAGGGGACATCTCTTTATTCTCTCCCACACCGAGGGAAAACTGAATGATTCACTTCCCAGTTGAAGAGTTTATGAATGGTATTTGGAAATGGAAGCAGCAGCACAGAAGAATCTCTCGGATGAAGAGATTGTGTAACTGTTGAAGAGACATTGCAATGTTCGTTTCGGACTCTAAATAGCCTCTTCCCAGAAAGCAAAATTAATCCCTGAAGTGGGTAGGAACAGAGGAATGAACCTAAAATGTATTGATTTATTTCCCATAGTAAGAAATGGCTCCACGAATAATTTAATTTCCTTTCATTAGTTCTACTCTTTTTTGTTTGGAGGTTTGTTGTTGTTTTTTTTTAATCTAACTGAGTTCTGTCTGTCAGTGAAGTGTGTGGTTGTGACATATTTTCTGCCTTGGAAAGAATATATAACATTGGAAGTAGTACCTGTGCTGATACGGGGCAATTTCAATTAACTAGAATTAATCATTACTTCCTGTGGCTGGTTCTCATTAGGCCTAATTATTGTATTCTGTTTAAAGCAATAGATGACAATATACAGAGATAGTTTCACTCTCTCTAACATAGCCTTATGGCAGAGAATTACTCTTGTTTGCACAGAGTAGGAGCACACAATGCAGAGCAGATAAATTTCTAATAATTTATCTCAGTGAAAGGGCTCACTGCCATCTGTCTTACACTGAACAGAAATGGCAAAATTTCTGCATTTTGCTTTCACTGAGGCAGAATTAGCATCTGTTGTGGTACTGGTTTTTGAACTGTCTGGTCAAACCATAATGTGGTGTAGCCTAGAAAACAAACAAACAAAAATAGATTTAATTGCAAAAACACATTGTACTATGCTCATTAGCAAGATGTGTGTTTTAAATAGCTTTAGTACCATGCTGTCAGATGCATTATTGATAATTGCACTTTTTATACAAGCAACCATGAGATGCTTTCACTTAGTGACAGATTTCAATAGTTATCACTTAAAATAAGTCAAAGTCTAAAAGATCTGGAGTTTTTTCTACTTTTTTTTCCTTACCCGTTTAGAGGGAAATATTTGAATGTGATTCCAATTAACACTAGAAAATTAAGTATTTCCTCCATAGTATTACACATTGCAGGTTGATACCAATCATAAAAGCATCTCATGTTTTAATGTACACTTTTTAAATCCCAAAATTTTCTTAGTAATTTATGGAGTGAAAAGCAAGAGCTGATGGCTTTTCTGATGCAGAAAAGAGCAATGGGTTAATACCACTAAGCTTCCTCAGTAGTATATTTCTTTTGACAAATTCCACAAGATCTAATATGAGTGCAACTGTTGACACCCCAAAGACTCTTTTTAAAAAAGAGGTGAAACTGCATTATTGCCATTGTAGAACTATACATTTCTGAAGAAGACAAGATCTTTTAAGGACCAAGATCACCTCTGTAGGTTCAGCCTTCTCTCCCCACTTATGTTTCACTTAATCCAGAAAGACCAGAGATATTTTGACAGATCTGGCATAAGTGGCTATAGCATTAATTCCGTGTTTCAGCAGCAATGTCTGTAGCACAGCCTTGCTTCCCAACACACTCATGGGAGATGTCAGGGGAATCTGTGGTAGAATGCTGTGCTGAGTTTTTGCTATATTTGCTTTTTGCCCCTGGCAATCCTTCTTCCTCATTTCCCAAGGTCTGATTGTGAAATCTGATAAGCTAAACAAAGTAAGGATGACCAAGCCTGGTCACATTTGATTTGCTCTTAACTCTGCTCTTTTCATGCACACAGGTACTGCCAATATGTCTCAGAATGTGCTGCCAGGGCTCATTCATTTTAAGCTTTACGTCTTAAAAAATGTCTTCTAGTCATTTCTATTACAGGTAGTGGGTTTATACTGAGATGCAGACTAACACAGTTGAAATAATCATTAGATCACCCAAATCACTGACAAAGTTGAATCAAGGTTTGTTTCTGGACCACAATATATACATATATACTTCTATATCTTTCACTATGTATCAGTCTATATATGCAAACACACATACACGTATATATACAAACTGATTTCCCCCTAAGCTCTTTCTACAGCTGGCAGAGACACTCAGGTTTGTGTCAGGAAAGTCCTCAGGTGGTATGGTGATTCTGTGCTAGAGAATGACAAGTCACCCTACTATTAAGTTGTAAATACCCTCCTACCTTCTCTTCCCAGATACGAAAAAAGCTTTGGTAGTCAGAATGGAATTCTAAAGTCATGTAGGTACCACATATTGGACAGCAATCAACTTACAGCCAGAGACTGAAAGCTTCCAAAAAGATTAGGTTTTTGAACTTACTACAAATGAGAAGATATTCAGGTACTGTTAGCTGATGTGTTATCAGGAAGTGCTAGAAAATGTAAAAGTGGGAGAAATAAACCTAATAAGTCTGGTTTAGTAACATCAACTTCAGGAGTAGAGTGGTTTGTCTTGACCTGCACCACAAAAAAGTTTGACACATCATCTGTGTAGGATTTACTTGCTCTGTCAATGTCTAGACACTCACATAAATTCTGGGAGTTTCCAGTATTCTGGCTGCCAGACCCACAACATCATTGCAGGTGAGCTATTTTTCCTAACAGTGCAATGAAATAATTTTTTTTCATTAGTTTTCTCTTTAACCTGCACTACTATTTGCAGTAGTATTATTGTCATGATAGGAAGAGGAAACAGAAGGAGAAGGAAGGTTGCCATATATTTCGTATCTCTGAGCAGGAATTATCTTTAATATAATGACAGTCCTGTTTTAAGGATAAAGTGACAGTTTTCTGCAAGTGGGGATAGAATGCAATGATTCTTGTCAAGTAATTTTATTTATAAAAATAATAATCTTAACAGTGTATTTTCAGCTACTTACACTATAGCTTAATTGTTGTCTTACTTATAATTTGGTATGAAATAACCATATGAAGCAAGTTTTGCACCAAAGAAAGGGAAAAGTTATTTAGGTTAGTGCAAGGGGACTTAATTGTGACTCACAGGGTATGACTTAGAAAGGGAAAATGTCATGACTGCAAGATCCTTTGACCTATATAAAGGGGAAGGCTTCATAACAGCCAAATTGTTTTGTTTGAGAGACTGTGTGGGAAATAAATTTGTCTGGGAAAAGCTGCAAAGCCAAAAACCTTTTTGTCTTTAGCTTCAACTGCCCACTTTACCCTTTGCTGGTAAAATAGGTGGTATAAAAATGAATATCTCTACTAGGTTTCAGTGATATTTTTCTGGCTTCACAAGCTTGCTGGTATTCCAGGGCACTTGTTACCTCTTTTAGAAAGCCTTTGCTTATTGAGCTAAGAGATGGAATTTTTTAATGTTTCTTTCCTTCTGGCCTTGCACCTGGGTCAGGGCAATTCCAAGCACAAATACAGCCTGTGCAGAGAATTGACTGAGAGTAGTCCTGAGGAGACAGACTTGATGGCGTAGGTGTATGAACATCTGAACCTGATCTGGCAATGTGCCCTTGCAGCCCAGAAAGCCAATTGTATCCTTGGCTGCATCAAAAGCAGCGTGGACAGGAGGTGAAGGGAGGGGATTCTGCTCCGCTACTCAGCTCTCATGGCACCCCATCCAGAGTGCTGCATCCAGTTCTGGAGCTCTCAGCACAGGAAAGACATGAACCTATTGGAATGGGTCCAAAGGTACACCATGAGGATGATCAGAGGGCTGGAGCACCTTTCCTATGAAGGGAGGCTGAAAGAGTTGGGGCTGTTCTGCCTGGAGATGGGAAGGCTCTGGGAAGACCTTATAGCACCTTCCGGTACCTAAAGGGTGCCTACAAGAAAGCTGGAGAGGGACTTTCTACAAGAACATGTAGTGTAAGGACAAGGGGGAATGGCTTTAAAATGAAAGAGAATACATTTAGATTAGATATAAGAAGAAATTCTTCACTATAAGGGTAGCAAGGCACGAGAGCAGATTTCCCAGAGAAGTTATGGGTGCCCCATCCCTGGGAATGTTCAAGGCCAGGTTGGATGGGGCTTTGAGCAACCTGGTCTATTGGAAGGTGTCCCTGCCCATGGCAGCAGGTTGGAACTAGATGGTTTTTGAAGTGCCTTCCAATCCAAGCCATTCTGTGATTCTACAATGTGTTTAAATATTTTACATATATATGGCACAACGGTCACAATATTGTATATTGTGGATTATGGTTTTGTAGGAGGACTTGAAGAATTTAAATTCTACATCAGTGATTATCTACAGTTCTATCACCCTTCCCTACAGAGCTGGACTACCCCAATTTTCTTCACAAAGATGGATGTCGTTCCTGTGATCTCAACCAGTTTTTCAGGGACCATGACTCTTTTTAAGCAAGTTCTTCTGATCATGGAATTGCAGGGAAGTATAGTTTTAGGCAAATGTTTGATGTTGCCCTGACTCTCCTCTCAGCACTTTCACTGACATTCTGTCCTGTTCTTACTAAAATAGTGAGTTTAGGGAGATGGCACATCAGTTTGAAAGTAAAGCAGCATCTTTGTAAGTGTAAACTATCCAGGCCTTCTAAGTCTAAGTTCATGATAACTGATAATAACACTACACAGTAAGCAGAAGAAAGCAATTTGATAGTTGACCTGCTTGTCCAGCAGACTGAAGTTGAATTTCCTTCCCTGTTAAAACTTCCAGCTAAAGGAATTACACACAGTGATACTTAAAATTTAAGTGCGAAGCTGTTGCTTCATATGGGCATACCTGTGCACAGTGCATGGAGGGAGTCAAACAGCTTAAGTGAGGTTCTAAACAGCCAGTTGGGAGGAGCCTAAACTACTCAAGACCCAAGTCAGGTATGGATTTGAGGTTTTCATCTCAGCTCTCTGCAGGAGACAAGTGCTGAATCTCTCTCTCCCAAGGATCAAACAGTTGATCTTTTTTCCGTAGGATCCTTTCAGTAGGAGGATTACAGGATCTTCATGTTTCATAGGCTTCTTCAAGTGAGGTGGGAAGCCTAAGCTTATCTCCTATCTCAGCCCAGAGGGAAACAAACTCACAACGAAAATTGTCAGGGCACATTTTTACAACGTGGTCAAACCAGAATGTTCTTAACACAGAAGCAACTGTTCGTTGTTATGAACCCGAAGTATTTGGTTTCTAGCAAGATCTACCTTTCAGTCCAGACTCTGGGCACCAGAAATGTGGTAGTTTATTAACTGATGAGTTTAAAAGATAAAGGAGATTTGGTTTAGCATCTAAATTGCCCAGTATGCAAAATTTGTTGTGATGTCTTTCTCAAATCTCTGTTGTTCAGCTGTTACTGACCTCAGGGCATGATTCAGTGGGTGATATTCTACAGCCTGTGTGATGCTGAGGTCTAAACCCATGTGATGTTACTTGTAAGGAGAACTTGGGGAGATTTTCATTTGCATACACAGTGTTTTTCAATTGTTTTCACATTGGCTTAAACTCTTATTTAGATATTTTATTTTAGATTGTATCCAGGCATCCTCTGCTGACCTCCTATGCTGGTCAAAGACAACTGTGTCTGGTGATCTGTCAGTGAAGCACCTCCTATGAGCTCTTTTGCATGCAGAAGACAAATGCCAGTCAGCCAGCTCCAGCCTGGCTGACCTAATTGATTTTTTCTGTGGTAACGGGGAGTCTTGTCCCATTCCTTCTCCTTCCCCCAGCCAGAGGCAGGCAGAAGTTATTAACTCAGGTTAAGGTGTTATCAGCTGCACCAATCTGTTTGGCTTCTCTGCTGGGTATTAATTACCACAAGCAGAGTCAGGAAAAATCAGTATTTGTTTACACCTCTGCTGCCCTCATGCACACCCCAACTTCTGTAACTATGTGGGAGCTTGGGCACATGCCACATTTTTGTCTGCTGCAGCCAACACTTGTACCTCTTGACCCAAAAAGTGCACTGGTGTATATATTGAGCAACTGAGGTCAGTGCTTCTGTATGTGACTGAGTTCTGCATTGCTGCTAGATTCAAAATCACATTAGTTAAGTTGAGCACTAATTTAAAGTAGATCTGCGAAACAGCAGAAAGACATGATTCTTTCTCCATCTCCCTCTCCTCTCTTCTCTTTGCAGGAAACTGGATTCAAACTCTGATGTTTCACCCAAGCAATGAAAATTTCTTGTATAGAGCACTGGTTTTTAGGAAGGCTTCTGTACACAGAGTGTGTTGCTCTCTTTGTTGACTTCGGTCTATAATCTAAAAACCACAAGAGTTCAAGCAGTTTGCTCAAGTAACTAGGCTCTTGCAGCAACAGGTGAAAAGAGTTGTATTTGACTTATGATCAAACGAGAATTATAGAGTCATAGAATATCCTTAGTTGGAAGGGACCCACAAGGACCATCACAGCCCAACTCCTCCACAGACCCCAAGAATCACACCATGTACCTGAGTATTGTCCAAAGGCTTCATGAAGTCTGGCAGGCTTGATGCTGTGACCACTTCCCTGGGGAGCCTGTTCCAGTGCCCAACTGAAGAATAATGGAATATAGGAAATACACAAAGAATTCATAGATAACTGTAGTGTAAAATTTAGCTTATATATAATGGCTCAGCAAGAAGACAAATACTAATACTCAAAACTGAAGTTTCACCTTGAAGATCATTAACAGGAGAACAACCTAATAGCAGAAAAATTGACTGTAACTTCAGCTGAGTGACCAAACCTCAGAGAGGTGAAGAGTGCTAGGCACGAGTGCTGTAGCGTAGACTCTAGCCCAATGAAAGAGAGAGGGACGTATCTGCAAGCAAAACACTTCTTTTACTAATTCAGAACGTATTAGTTAGGGCAAATTATTACCAACACTATTTTTACCAAGCATTTCTAATTGTTATCAAGAGTAACACACATAAAACTAGCAGTAAAGTTTTGATTCTATATTAAGAACTCTGAATATCTACTGACTTTAATCATCAGGCTTTCTGACTTCTGCTTCTTGGAAAGCCCCAGCTTACTTCTCACTTCTGAATATTTGCACCTCTGATGCTTTCAGGTTGTTGCATTTCTTAGTAGCGTGAACAAAGACAAGCTGGACATGTGTAATTTTTTTTCATTTTCACTAGTGCTAAGAAAGCTGCTATGTATATTAGTACCCTATCTATTTTGCTGCTATCTTCTACTGTTTAATATATGAAGTTTCCTTAGAGGAGCCCATGTTAAATGATCACTCTGCTAAGGAGCAAATGAGTTGCTGAGGTAATAATTTCTTTCAGCATCCCAGCTAGATCTTGACATTTGCACCAGTCGGGAAGGATTTTTACCTGATCTGATTAGCATGGGGCATTACTGCTAGTGCAAACAAGTTCTCTGGCTTAATGCAAGAGTAAAACAAGTGAAAAAGCTATAATTTAGGAGGGAGCCTTAGCATAGAGATGGATTTTACAAGGACAACAGAGGTCTACTAAGAATCCTGTAGCCATCCTTGGCATTACCTAATATGTCTTTGTCAGTTTTCTCTGAAACAGGGTGCTTGTGCCTCAAGGAGTGTGTAAAACAATTCATTGGAGTGCAGAAAGAATACATTTTTGTACCATTAGCAAATAAAATTAAAATATGAGTTTTTAAAATAGTTTTTATTTTATCTTTATCTCATCCTTTTTAATTTCTATTTTTTTGTAAGTTTTATAATGTACATAATATGTTAGTTCAATAGTACACTGGTATAACTTTTTTATAAATAAACATACATATGTTGAGGGATTATGCTCAAAAATTTTTTACTTAGGGTGCATGATCAAAGAAATTTGAAGACCTGTGTCATATTGGAGCCATCTTCCACTGGACATCTGTCTGATCAGCTGAAGAGTATGAGTCTCAGTACAGTTTAGGACTCATCATGTGGCTAACCTCAAGTAGCACTATTGAAACAGGTTACCTATTTTTTCCACTATGGAAAATTACTCTTATGGGTGAATGACAGTGACAGATCAGGCTGCTATATGTAGACAACATATTGCCTCCCTCATACTTATATTCATCTTCTACTTGGATAGCACTTAATATTTTAAAAAATTCTTTGCAGCTTCCCCTTCAGTAAAGAGAAGGTTGGTATACATTGGAATTTCAGCATTGCAAACCATATGTCAATTCTGGAAAAATACCTCTGTTGGTAATTCCAGCATTTGTGATGTGAGTGAAAAGCTGTACAACGCTCCATGAGTAGTGGGTTCATCATGCAAAAAAAAAGGTTTTGAATTGGGGAAAAATATATATCCTTTTAGGAAATATTCTAAAATAGCTTTGTCAGTGATTAAAAGAAATGAAAAGAGGAAGTAGGTGCAGCAGTTTAACATGTTTGTGTTGGCATCCTACTGGAGAAATGCATTCAGTGAGAAAAGACTGAAGAAATCCAAATGTGTGTTAAAAAATCAGGTAAGAAAATAATTTCCTTATTTAGTATTTATGAAGTCCTTAGGAGCACAAGTAACTCTTTCCACAGTCTGTTTGACTGACAGGAGCATTTGATTCGTGGTAGTATTTGATCAGTCTTTGTAGTTTGAAAAGACTGAGTTTGTTTAGCTTTAAAGAAGAAAAATGTTTGGAGGGCTTATGTAGGAGGGAGCTCATTCTCTGGGTTCAGGGTGGGTAAGACAGGAGCCTTCAGGCTCCAGACTGAGTAAAGAAGAGTCACATCTGGAAGATTTTTTTCTTTTTTCTTGTTTATAGCTGGCACTTCAACAAATGCCTGAAAAAATTATACTCTGTATCTTTCTTTCTAAGAAGATGTTAGATATACATTTAATGTTAGAAATTTGACTGATTCTGCCATAGGGAAAGGATATGAACAAATAAGACTCCAGTCAGCCCTATTTGTTTTGTGAAACTGTTGCTGCTATTTCTTCCATTGTTTTTTGAGGTATACAAGGCTAAATCTGGGTTTTGATCTATCAGTGAGACAAATTCCAGAAGAGTAAACCTCCCAGA
This sequence comes from Chiroxiphia lanceolata, assembly GCF_009829145.1. Classification (NCBI taxonomy): domain Eukaryota; kingdom Metazoa; phylum Chordata; class Aves; order Passeriformes; family Pipridae; genus Chiroxiphia; species Chiroxiphia lanceolata. The sequence goes on along the minus strand of NC_045638.1, from coordinate 35,438,238 downwards.
CAAATATTTAATTTATAAATTGCCCAAAGTCCCATGGATTATAAGTGGTGTGCTTTTATATTGCTATATTGATCTTATAATTATGTAAAACTGTGCTGAACTGAGTACTGTAACAAGCCACATTTTCTTGAAAATGTCTGTATGGAATTCAGGGTTGACAATGGTTAAAAAAAGATGTGAAATATTTCACTGTTTAAGGCAACATCCCTTTTCTGAAGATAGGATTTCAGTGTTATAACTACCAGTCTAGTTAATTTATTTAGCTAACTGAGCTCTTGCTCAATTTTCTAATTAATTCCATTTGTGTTTTATACAGTACTTTACATGCATATATCCATCTCAGGAAAAGGCTGAAGTGTTCAGATCCTCTTTTGTAATTTAAGAGCCCAAGTCAGATTTTGCCTTCTGAAGTCATTAGGCTTCACAAAGAAACATTTTCCTCAGCATCTCTTTCCAAAGATCTGCTAGTGTGAAAAGTGAGCAAGGTGTTCACAACAGTAGAAGTGAGTAGGACGAGGACTGTGTGATAACAAAACCAAAAAGTCAGATAGCTGTTCTGTTTATTTTGCTTGTGCTTAGTGGGTTTGCTGCAGGGAGAAGGGGCTATTCTTGTCCATCCACGTGCATATGCATTCAACAAGCTGCAGAGAGGAGAAGTGAAACTCGGGTGGTGAGAGAGAGGGAAGGTGGGTGAGTTGTGGATGTTGTAGAAACAGTGGAGTAGAGGGAAGGGACGTGTACTGGTGTTGACACATCGTGGCCATCTGGTTAATGTGGGGGGAAAATGGACTTTTCTGTGGAAAACTTTCACTGTTCTGGACAGACATCTGTGACTTTAGACATTGTGAAGAAGCATCTGCACATTTGTGCAAAGCTGTTGAAGTCATTATTGAATTCATACTCACGGCATTCAAGAACTTATGAATACTTAGGTTGACAATATACAGACCTTTTCAAGTATTTCAGACAAAGAAATCAATTATAACTAGGCAAAAGGTTCTTTTCAGAGAAAGTCTACTACAGAAGTGATGTTTTTGTAGCTGTTTTTCTTGTGGAACAGTTAGTGTGAAAAGGTCTGGGTTTTGCCTTCACTGTTTTCCTAACAGGGCAATTGCTTGACAAGTTAGGATAAACCCCAGGGAGCCACTGAAAAAGTCCAATGGTTTTCACTGCTTTTTTTGAGAAGAATAACATGTTATGTAAGGAAATTGATACCATCTGAAAAAAACTCCCATTAAAGGATTAAAGCAGAGCCTGAAGTTTTATACATTTTCTTCTCCACTTCTGTTTGATATGATGCCATAGCCAGCGAGTTCATGTCATAGCCTGATACTTGTACCTCTGAAATGTTAAGTCCTAATGAGAAGTGTCCAAAACACTTCCTTTTCCATTCAGCTGTGCTCTTTGGATCAAGTGCTTGTATCTTCACACGTACACAGAGTAGCTGTATTCCAATTTTTTTTTTCTCAGATTTGTGCCCTGCCTTTAATTTAGAAAATTACTGGAACCTGTAAAACCAGGTATATACACAAATGTCAGTAGCTAAGTAAGCAAGAGAGTGCCCTTTCTGCTTTCACTGTCCCATAAGGATGTCACAGGGACTGTGAGGGTGGGCTACCCCACCAGGACCAAGCCAGAAGCCAAGTGTAGGCATGAGGTTGGTGGGACTATCTATGCCCTCTCTTACTGGGGTCAATGCATCAGCACCAAGCAAGGGAGACAGGGTTGGTGATCATGGCTAGCCCAGAGCCCTGCAAATGTCTGGCAAAGCCACAGTGATGGGGCAGGTGCAGATTCCAGTGAGTGCAGTAGATGATGGTCAGCAGGTACAGACTGGGCACAGACTGTGATGTAGCTCAGGCAAGGGCCACAGGTGAGGATCTGGTCACAGATGCAGTTCCCAAGAAAATGGGTCACATAAAGCTACCCCAGTGATATTCTTGGCTCTTTCTGCCCTGGCTCTTTCAAGCTGGGCTGCAGAGCCAGGAGCAGCACTTGGAGTCCTGGAGAATGGCGGCTCAGGAGCAGAGCAGGATTGATTTTTTCCTGTGAGTATCACTGAGAAATGCTGTTGTTTTCCCTGAAGTGTTTTCTTGGAAGCATATTGCATTATCAGCAAAGCCTCTGGTTTCCAAATGGGGCTTTGTGGTCCTGGAGCAGGGGGCCAGCAGTGTGAAAAAGCTTTAGGGTCTATCAGGGGCCAGTGTGACCATGGCCTGAGAAGACTCTACTGGGAGTGGAGGCTTCAAGGTGTTAGTCTGTGCAGCAGGCAATGAGCATACTCAGTGGCTCAGTAAAAGTCTTGAGGATTTGCTAGACCAAATAAACATGAAACTTTTAGAAACATCAACCTCCTGGAACAAGAGCAGCACCAAGATATGTTTCATCTGCGGAAACTTCATAATTTCTTGAAAATTTTTGGCTTGTGAGAAATTAAGAAAAAAAAAAATCTGTGTTTGTATGGTTTTGTTCTGACTCAGACAAAACCCAGATTTTAACAGTGCCTGAACTTCCCAGAAACCTCAGAACTCTTTCTCATCATCTCTGGAAGGAGGCTCGCTCTGCCACCCATCATTTTTTTTCCTTAGAACCAAAAATTAATTTCTACACAAGTCCTTTTTAGAAAGCACATTGTTCTTTTATGGCTGTAGCTGAACTTTTCAGAATAAAATGTAAAAAAAAAAAAAAAAAGACTTCCATAGTAGAGAAGAGAGAGTAGTCTAAAGCTGTAATGAGGCAGCATTACAGGTAAAAGATTGAACTTTGAGAACATCTCCCTTATTTGCATTTACTTCATACAGCTACAAAGATAATGACTTCTTGCATTGTGGTGTGGACTTCCTGCTCTCAGGAGAGGATAAAGGCAGACAGTTTTAAAATATCTCTGTCTCCAGACAGTGGTTAGACCAAGAGGATGGGCAGGCATTGATCTCCTCTCTGTGTTGAACAGTGACAGGACCCAAGGGAATGGCCTGAAGTTGTGTCAGGGGAGGTTGGATATGAGAAAAAGGTTCTTCACCCTCAGAGGATGGTTGGGCACTGGAACAGGTTCCTCAGGGAAGTCACAGCACCAAGCCTGACAGGTTCAAGAAGCATTTAAACAATACTCTCAAGCAGAGTGTGTGACTCTAGGAGATGGTCCTGTACAGGGCTAAGGGTTGGACTCGATTATCCTTGTGCATCCCTTCCAACTCAGGATATTCTGTGATTCTGTAATAATGAAATGTTAGTTGATAACAGTGGGGCTTATTTGTATTTCAATACAAAGTTTCAATGTGCTACTTGATTCTTCAGTGGACAAAAATATTGCTGACATGAGCATGCAAATGAGTTTCATATCACTTGTTTTAGATGTTAAAGTCTCTTTCCAGGCAGTGATGTAGCTCAAAGTACACACAAGTAAAAGATCTAATGTGAATAATGTAAGGCTTTTCAATTTCCCATCAGAGAAACTTTTTTCTTTTTTATTGATTTATTGCTACCTCACCATACACAGGCAAGTGTAGGGATGTGATTTGGATTAAGTCTTTTGTGGAGTAGCAGCTGCACTGACAAAACCATCTCAATATAAAAGTCTTAATGGATTCTAGGAACTGGTCTGTATAGTCTGGCTAGCCCCCCTAAATGGCTTTTACTTTGGGCAATTTCACACAGGAAGATGGGCCCAGCCTCAAATGGGTACAACAAAGTAAAAATTAACAACATCTTGTTTCTTATGGTATGATACAGGGAGAAACAAAGCTTTGTTGAGAGTGTAAGTGCAGTTCATTTATGGATTGAGACTGTGACCGAGACATGCTGTAAAATGAAAGCAATAAATTTGGCTTTCTACGGCCTCATGTATGTATATGCAGTGGAAACTACATTATCTGTGTACATGGTAGGAAATAAGTTCTGCCTTAAACACATTGGTTGAACATTGAGCTTGTTAAATTGTGATGTGTTCTTGCTTAAAACAGCTTGAAACTTGTTCTGTGCCAGTGAAGCTGCTCAGAGATAGGATAGCATGAATTTTTCAACTGTAGATTGGTAAACTGACTTGGTAGTAAATCAGCATGCTGGCTGTAATTTAGAGACAAGAGCTAGTTGTGCAGGTCAAGGATCCATGCTAAAACACAAAGAGGGAACAGGGAAGCAATGAATAATTACAGTTCAGGGTTTCTTTTATTCCTACCTTCTCATACAGGTGATGCAAAGTCCGTTTTTCAAAATCGTGAAACATCTGAAAAACCCCTCCTGGTCCTTACTAGTGAGGGATTCTAGCAAAAGGAAATACAAATGCTATTTTTTGCCTTGAATTGTATTTATGAGTTTAAAGTTCAGCATAAAATCAGCATAAAGCCATGGCATTAATGTGAAAAGACTTATGGCACCTGGTCTGAGTCAGGGCCAAAAAAGTCCCTTTCTTCAGAGGTGTTTCAGGTGCTTTATTACTGTCACTAGAATAGTAATATGAGAATGAACTTTCAGTTAAAATCCTCTGCCTAGGGGTCAGAAACCCACCAATTCAGTCATATATCAAAGCTATGGCATTATGTTCTTCCTGCCCTATCTTGGCAGCAATTCCCTGTAAATGAGCAACAGTGGTTTTCAGCAGGTGCCTCTTCCTCAGCCTCAGGAATCCAAAACTGACTCAGCAGCATCTCTTGCTATGACCCTGCTCAACCTGAGGGAGCTCTCTGAGTAGCTGAGATGGGGGCACTTGCCCCTCTATCCTCAAGTCTCAGACATCTTCATCCAAGGATCTCCTCTGATGTGAAGCCAAGCCATCTGCACTGAGTCCTGGGCCTGGTGCTGTGTCCCAGGAGCTCTGAGATAGGTAAAAGTGTTTTACTTTCAACATCTGCAAACTCTGTCACCCTTTAGCTGGGTATTTAGGATCCTACTTCAAAATGGCTATATTCATGTATTGTGGGCCATTGCTTCTTGGGCTTTAAGATTTTTCACATTTTTTTTTAAAGGTTTTTGAGTTATACTTCAGGGCTATCTTGGTGAAACTATAAGGATTCAGCCATTTTTTCCCAGCTCACTTCCTCTCATTTGCATCAAATCTCCAAACAGCCCAGAGAGCCCCCCAAAAGTGACATGTATTGAGAATCCCTTCTCATCTTCTGCCTCTGGTTCGCTATTTATCTCCTGCCTCCAAAAGCACCAGATTTTCCTGCTGCCTCTGGCGCCTCGGCCCTCAGGATCAGCTGTATCCAGAATGGGAAATTGGACGCAGTGGATGCCTTAAGGAGAATGAGTCAAATGGAAAAGGGACAAAAGGAAGTCAAATGCTTGTAAAGATGAGTAACAGTCCTCCTCGGGATGTTCAGAAAGGAGATGGAAGACCAAGGACTGAAGATAACCTTTTGTTTTCTAAAAAGCATTGCTAAGATGAGGGAGGGGGAAGGAGCAGAAGAAGGGCAGGCCATGCTAGTAAAAGCAATCCTGAGGACAAGTAGAAGAAAGAGAGAGTATGTCAGAGGTCACTTCCCACTCTGGGACAGCAGTTATACACTTCCATCCCAAGCTGTTTTCTGTCAGTCTTGATATCTGCTGACCAACCCCCCAAAATTTTTCATTATTGTAACACCAGTTTTCTTGTGTGCATGGTTGATAAGCATAAGCTTTTCAACTCTCAAACATCAACTGAAACTTTTATCTCAAGACTGAATACATGTCTGTTCAATGCTGAGAGAAAGAAAAGTACACAGAGATAGTGTCAAAATATTATTAATCATATGAATAATTTCTTTCATGTTCTTTGTGTTTATTTTATATTGTTTCTTGAAAAATAAAATAAAGCTCTAAAGAGCAGGGTAGAAAAAGAGTTGCAAGAATTATTTCTTAGGGCTGATTTCTGCTAAAAAAAAAAAAGAAGGCTTATCTGTGGAATAACTCAGATTCTACAGAGTTGGAGGAGCACGAGGTTCTGGCTTAGAGGTACTACAGTAAACCAGTGACAGTATTCTTATGCTTGCATGGCACCACCTGGTGGGTAGCTGCTCATCACTACATGTTCCAAGCCCTACATGTGTGATGGCAGCTCCCGGGCAAGTGTTGCATTTTGTCTACAACTGGACTTGCACTCAACCCCAGATGCACCTACACACCAGTCCATGGTCAGCCACAGGTGTAGCTCAATCTCCAAGCCTATCCCAGTGTCCCTCCCTTCTCCAGGTTTCAGAAGATTGGGACACAGGTGAGGTCAAGTGTACCCCAGGCTTCTCTCCTTGCAAATGTTTGAGTCTGGTTATCAATAGATACCGAGCCAGAACAGTGCCTACTTTGTGTGGAGATACAAAGGAATCGTGTTGTAGGGCTGGGAATGCATAAATGCAGCTCCTGCTTCAATTAACGTTATCAAGAAAGCTTGGTTTTATAGCATGTATGATTGGCATTAGAAGTCCTTACATCCTACAGACAAGTAGAGCCGAGGTAGCCTAGAAGTACCACCTTCTGACTGAGGCAGAGGGAGAAGGGAAAATGGGGGAATATAGTTATGTACTTAAAAACAAACTTCCTCACAATGTTTGTGCAGGGGAGAGTGGTTTTCATGCTATTATCTCCAAGTTTCCACAATTTGACATTCAAACTACTTTTTAAAATGTAATTTTACATTTAATGAATGCTCAGTTTCCTTTGGCTTTTCCTGGAAACATTTAGCTAGCAGCCTATATCTCCATGCTGCAGCTGCAACAATATCCTTCAGAGAAGGATTCACCCACATCTTGCACAAGTAGCGAGATGTGCCAGAGACTCTTGCACCTGGTCATATTCAAAATAGCTGATGATGCTGGATTTTTCTCTTTTCCCTGGAGGGAACTTTTTTTTGTGGTTAAATGAAGCTGCTTTTTGTTCAACTCCAGATCACCTCAGATCTTTTTTTCATTGTATTGATTGTTTCCTTTTAATTATAACTTGAACTTTCTTCTTCACCCTTTCTTGCTTTTAAGAGAAAGCTTTTCATCCCCATAGCAGCAGAAAAAGGTTTGAAGATAGGTATCTCAGTGAATGACAACCCATTATTTAAGAAATAATCTGATGTTTAAAACAATATCTTAGTACTTACTACATTTAGGATTTCTAGATGCATGAGACTGGCGGTTGGACCTCCAGGTAAAAGTGTGAAGGAATAAAAGTACCATGTTACTTTCTGGTCCCATTCTCTAATTCTCCCACCTTTAATTTGAAAGATTTGTATGCATAGCTAGCAATATTCTGTTTTACAGTCTTAAGCTCTGCCAGGGGAGGCTTAGATTGGATATTAGGAAGAAATTCTTTACAGAGAGAGTAATCAGACATTGGAATGGGCTGCCCAGGGAGGTGGTGGATTCAGTGTTCCTGGAGGATTTTAAAAGGAGACTGCATGTGGCACTTAGTGCCATGGTCTAGTAACCACGGCAGTGTTGGATCAAGGTTGGACCTTGATGATCTCAGAGGTCTTTCAAACTCGGTTCTATGATTCTATGATTCTAGACTTAATCTACTAGAGCATCAGTTGCACCAACTGATACTAACTTAGACTCATGTTTCAATTGCTCTAACCTGTACACCCACAGCAATGTCACACTTTATGAGAAATGGGGGGAGGGGGAGAAAATCACTTTGATCCTCATCTGTTACCAGATTTTATCTAAGCTTCACTCTAAAATAGTTTATTTTCATGTATTAAGTATACCAAACCCTGTTTTGAGAAGTTACATGTTGGATATATGCTCAGTAATGGCAGCAATGAGTTTAACTCATTAAAATACCTATGGGTTAAGACTTACCTTTCTGGAGTAAGTCACAGAGATGGGATTCAACTCATGTAAATTAAACAGTCAAAAATGTGTCTGGGTTAAAAATGTGTCTGGGTTAATCTTGACAACTGGGGAGTGATAGGCACTTCTAGAAAGGAGATTTAATTTTTTGCCAGGGGGTGGCAGGTCCCAGCTGATGATCAAAGCTTTCTAGTTTCTGTTGCATCTGGCAGTCAAAGCGGGGCAGGGACAGGTCCTTGAAGACCTTTCAGGCTCCCCAAGTTGCAGTCTCAGCTGCCCTGACAGAGGCACACTTCAGTTTTGCATTGGGTCCAGGGGTCAGTGCGTTCCCAGCACTTTGAAAATGTATTTCAAGGGACAGAGTCCCACATTACATCCAGAGCCTGCTGAAGGGAAGGAAGCTGGAGAGAGAGGGATAAAAAGCAAAAACTTTGAAGTCATCTTATTTGATTTTCCTGAAGCTGACTAACGACAAAGGACCATAGCAAACACTTGGAATAGCATCTGGGTTGGCTGTCCCTCCTGCCCCGTCTCTTCCCTTTCCTTGGACAGCAGTTGTTTGCTCCTGCCTTATTCTGGCAGGAGCAGGAGGATGTTTGTGGTGCCAGCTGTTGCTGTATGGAAGGGACAACACAGCTCTTCTCAAAAGTGGGAAGCTGGGGAGTTCTTCAGGGAAGGAGGATCTTGCTGCAGCTGGGAGCAAGGTTTCAGGGTTTCATGCTCCTGAACGTACATGTTTTCATATGGGGGGAGGAAGGTGTGCCAATCGAGTCTTATACATGTGTGATGTAGAAAATTAGACTAGCAAACAGTTAAATTTAGTTTCATTCAGTGTAGCTTAGTGAGCAGCAATTAGTGATGTACTAACTTTATTTTTTTATCCCATTTGTTCATATTCTTTCTCCTTTTTAAGTGTTGGTATTCCCTAATGCTTTCTCATTAAGGAATGCAAACTAAATGTGTCATAAAATTGCTGATTTGAAAACCACATTTCATTTTTCTCCATTGTTACAAAGAAAAATAGATGGAGCTGAAACCTGCAGAAAGTATTCCTTATCATCCACAGCCATGGGCTCATTAAAGACTCAGCCTCTCACATTTGCAGTTATGTTTCTAGAATCAGAGATTACAGGCAGGATCACCACATATTAATAAAAGCTGATGGAGCCCCTCATCTCTTGTGTGGGTGGAGCTGAGAAGGAAGGTGAATAATATCCCCCAATATCTGAGGTGGAGCAGGAGGAATCTGCAGGATAGAAAATCCAGTATAAACTGGTTCATCCTGTGGCAACTGGGGAAACAAAATATTTTGGTCTTCTGGAAGCTTACATGTGCTCAGAGACTTGAAAATCTACTTGCTGTCTAGCATCTACTGTAAGTTCAAAAATCAGAATTCTTAAATTTCCCATCAAGATCTGAAATTAAGATTAAAGATTACTTCACATTAGATGTGGAAAAAGAAATCAACCCAAGAAAAGTTTTCTTTCAGGTCCTTGAAGAGGTCTTTTCTTTTCACAAAGCCATATTGCCTGACTACATAGGAAACAAAGAATTCCTGGAAAATATTATTTAATTTTTCTGCCTTTTTCTTCATTTGGCTTCTACCTGCTTCTTAGGAGTTTGTTCAGTTCTGAATTGGACAGCAAGGGACCAAGAAAAATGCTGCTGCAGATGCTTTTGGACTAAATTTTGCTCCCAGTCAGCCAAACAGGCTTGTTTCTCTGCCACTGGATCCAGCTTCCCCAAGGAAGTCCTTGCCATGTAGGAGGAAGAAGCAGCTCACAGGGGCCCAGCAGGTTGTCCACCTTAATTGGGGTAGCTATTGCTGCTTTCCATGTCTCCATTAGAGCTACAAAAAATATGCTGGGGCCTTCCTGCAAGGGTCATCAGATTCATTCCTCACTCACAAGTGTATTTTAGTGCAGCTAGAGTAAAAGCCCCCACACTTGCTGCTGTCAAAGAGGTGTGATTCCACTCAGTGCTTCCTCACCTTCAGTGAAAGTGAAGGGATTTCAAGCTGGTATTTAGCTGCTGCCATCAGGCCAGTAATGTTTGCGCTGTGACAGCACATGGCCTGCTGGAGAATTTTGGTGTGAATCAAATCATAGAATCACAGTATCACAGAATATCCTGAATTGGAAAGGGCCCACAAGAATCATTGAAGTCCAACTCCTGGACTTGCACAGCACAGGCCCTGGAATCACATCATGTGCCTGAGAGCATTGTCGAAACTCTTCTTGAACTCTGGCAGGTTTGATGCTGTGACCACTTCCCTGGGGAGCCTGTTCCAGTACCCAACCACCCTCTGGATGCAAAACCCTTTCCTAATATCTAACATAATCTACCCTGACATAGCTTCATGCAGTTCCCTTGGGTCCTATCACTGGTCAACAGAGAGAAGAGGTCAGTGCCTGTCCCTCCACTGTCCCTTACAAGGAAGATGTAGATTACAATGAGGTCTCTCCTGAGTCTCTCTTCTCCAGGCTGAACAAGCCAAGTGACCTCAGCTACTCCTCATACAGCTTCCCATCTAGACCCTTCACTGTCTTCAAAGCCCTCCTTTGGCTGCTTTATAATAGCTTCATGTCTTTCTTGTACTGTGGTGTCCAATAGTTAGTTGAGGACACCTGTGTTCATGGCTTCAGGAGCTCAGCATCATGGCAGAAGTCACCAGGAAGCCTGTTACCTGTCTCCTCTCATGGTGGCCCAAAACTTGCTCCACATCTCACTAACTTTGCAGCAGCAGGAGCCATGGCAGTTGAAAATTAGAATTTCTGAGATGGAGTGTGGGTCCTCTTTGGAGGATGGATGACAGAAATGAAATCTCACATAATGTATGGGGAGGATGGAGGGACCTTCACTGCACTACACAGGGCCGGTGCTTTTCAACCTCCAGGTTCCTCTCACCTTTCTCCTCCAGTTGCTGCTGTGGCAAACTGTGAGGTAAGGAGCAGCGAGTGAGCCCCGCACACCTTCACAGTGATCGGAATCACAGGAAATGAGTGGCTGGGTGGTGTAAAAGCAGAGGTTATCTTTAGGTTGATTGCCCATCTCTGATCTTGAGGATAACACTTCTAGCATAGAGCAAGGCAGGTGCTGCAAAAGATATTCCCAGAACGTGTGTTGCTGCTTCCCCACCAGAGAGTGAAATAATATTTGAATGGGGGTAAAAACACACATTAATGGAAACATTTATTTATTGGAACATCTATTCAGAGTGCCTAAGAGAATACCCTTTCATGACTCATTATGTACAAATATCTAAATTGCTATTACAACTAGGAGACATATTAAATATTGTAGAAAATAACTTAAAAAATTATTTATGGGTGCAAATGCATATTATTTTCTGAGATGAAAATAAAGAAGTTAAAAGGTTTCTGATCTGCAAGAGAACTTGCTTCTTAAAAATATACATTATATATATTTTAAAAAGAAATAAAATTAGTTTATTCTTTACTCATCTGGCCTTCTTTCATATAAAAAAGAGGGCTTCTATTCTTACCTAGAAAAGCAATTTGAGTATAGCTCACCAAATCCCTCCTACCACTGTGGCAGCATTAGTTACCAAAAGAGGAGAGATGCCCAAGAGCGAAAGCTGCACACTGCCCTGACAGCCCTCTGCTTGCTCATTGCCTCATCAGCCTAGGGTTCTGACAGGTCCCCTGTTACCTTGGGTTCCCTCAGTGAAACTCTCCCTTAACGTGACCAGCAGCCGTACATGTACAGCATGAGAGCCTAAGCTGCCTGCTGTTCCCAGGAAAGAGCCGGCTCCTTGGCCCCTCTCTTTGTCATCCTGTGGGTGTTGCCTTCTGCAGAAGGAGGTGATACTCTGGCTCAAGCCACACACAGCAGCCTCAGGCTCTGCCCAGGAACTGGTAACTTGATGTTACAACCATCTGAGATGTTCAGAACTGCTCCTCTGGTGTGTGTTTTCTTCAGCTCTTTTCTTCCATTTAAGAAGACGCATTTCACTTTTCAGTGCAGGAATGACAGACAGCAGCTCACTTTGATGTGTTTGTTAACCCGAACTATGTTTTTCTTGAGAAACACTGCTTATGTTAGAGATGCTGCTTTGGGTCACAAGTCTCTGGGCTCTCTCCCAGCTCACTAGCAATGGCATCACAATTATTCAAAAACTTCTTACTGGAAACTTTTCACTTCCCCTTGTACACAATTTGGGGAAACCAAAAAGCACACTGGTGCTTTCAACTTTGTTTTGTGTAAGATTTTTATGATGTGCTATATGCCTGAAACAGTGATAACAGTAATCCAGCTAGCCTATATTGCCAAACTGAAGAGTTTGTTTGGGGTTATATAAGCTTTTGCTGGTATTAAACAGTCTCCACTTTGATCCTATTGTTGTTATTATTGTGCTGCAAAGAGTTTCAACAAAAGGCACAAATGAAGATCTGCAGATACATTCCTGAGACATGCAATGGAAATGAAGATATGCCAAGAACTTCCTGAGAGAAGAATTGCAGAACTGAAAATATATTTAATCTGGAATAGATACACATTACAGTTTTATCTGGGACCTGAAAAGTCTACTATTTTAAAACTCAGATTTCAAAAACCACAGCAGAGTGTAAGCTGCTCTCTGCCAGAAAATGATTGCAACTTATTGGGATACAGTAATTGGCACTAAATACAGCTCAGTGTGAATAGTAGGAAAGGAACTGATCTTCCTTGGCATCAGCATACTCCAGCATATGAATGTTTCTGAATTAGAAATGCAAGGTGTACATTTAGTGAGGGGGCCCAGCACCCTGCTGGACTACATTTCTTGGGCTTAAAAAGATTCTTCTAAAACTTCTTTCCCTTTTGCATTGCTAAAGGAAATGACTGAGGACAATACAATAAACATTTAGTCATGCAGCAAAGAAATATCTGGACTGAGCAAAATTCATTGTTGCCTTGGTCAAGGGTAAGTGCAGATGAGTTGACGGAGTCTGCAGTTAAAAACTGAATGGCAAACCCCCACAGATTAACTTTAGTCTGTCTATGCAAATTTAGCTTCCTCTTTGCAATCAGTGTTTGCATCGTTGATACATTCAACGTTAACACATTGTATGTACATTTGCTAATGGTCTCAGTGCTTTTATCAGCCATTTCTGGGCTTGGCCCATCATGTTATGCAGCCCCCAATATCTGAAGTGTATGGCAAAGTGTAACATAGTGGAAAATCAACCTGGTGCTTTACATCTCTCCTCTCACCAGGCACTGGTCTTACTGTCTCACCTGCTGCTCCAAGATTGGCCCTAGGTCCACGTCTGCTGCCAGTGAATATCAGCCACACAAACAGCGCCATGGGCCTCAACTGTGCCCTGTGGGAGCCCAAGCTGAGCCACGTCTGGAGAACTGTGGGCACCCAAGACAGGAGGTGTGCATGTGAGGCTGCCACTCCACTGGAAACCTGCAGCTAAGAGGACAGCTGTCACAGCAAGCACCCTGAACGACTCTTCTGTAGCTGCTTGGGCACTCCTATAAAGGCTTCCCAAACCAGGCTGCTTACTTCCTTGCTTCGTTCCCCTCCCCACTGCCTTTCCATCCCTAAAGCCATGCATGAGCAGATTTAAGGCTGAGTCACCTCGAAGTACACGGTCTGCCCTGAGTGGGAGCATTTTGAACGCACAGATTTGCAAGCAAAGGTAATGAGGATGTCAGAAGCAAAGCTGTAGCCCTGTGAGGATGTCAGGAATACTGGACTCATTCCAGGAGTTGCCATGGTTTTGCTTGCACTTTAGCAGAGCTGGGAACACAATTTGACCCTCACTCTTATATCTGATGAAATAATTAAAGACTAAATGAATAATTTATGAATAAATTATTCATATAAATTAAAGACTAGAAGTACTGACTGATGCTTATATCATAGGAATAGAATCCAGGTTCTTGATTTGAGCTGCAATACAGAGCCCTTTGGAAATATGCACCACCCAACCTCTCTCTTACACACCCCATTCCCTTTCACCACTAAATGGTTTTGTATATTGCTGGAAAGATTTCTTAGCAAATGTGTGTCTGGAAAAATCAAAAGCTTTTCTGGGTGTAACAGGCACCGAATAAATAATTAATGAGCACCAAGATCATCTGCTTTTTTTTTATTTTCCTCTTTTCTTTTTCTTAAAAAGAAAGGGTGAAAAGAGATTTCTGTTGAGACACGGATGACACCTTTAAGCAATGGTGCATGATAAATTAAGAAACTGGGTGGAGTGTTTCCTTCCTGTAATCCGTTTGTAATCAGAGAAGTTAGAGACAAATAGGATGTCTTATAGAACATCTGAAAAACAACCTTTTAACAGTTGAAAAAGAAAAAAAAAAAAAAGGAAAGGTCCTCCCACTTCTCTGCTGGACTTAATCCTGAGTTCCCTTAAAGGCCAGGATGACAAACACCCTGCCTCGGTGGAATTTCTGATGCTGGCCAGCTGATAACTCTTCAATCTGTTTTTTTCCCCTTCTTGTTCAGTAGGCAGGCTGGTATCTTGTACACCTTTTCTTGGGGGTATAAGTAGATGCGTCTTCAAGGAATTTATGGTGGCAGTCAAGACTTCACAGCATCTGCTTACCCAAACATGGGTGAACACATTTTCCAGGCAGATGCGTGATGTAAGAAGGGGACAGAGGGAAAAAAAAAACCCAACCAAAATCTACAGGGATCCCACCATCCTGTGTGTGACAGCCACAGCCTCATTTTTCAGCATCCTCTCTAGAGCAGATGTCTGCTCTGAAGCATCTACCAGGCATATTCCAATTTGTCACATTCTATATCTGGGCAACAAACCCCCAAACCCCCATATTTCAAACAGCTGCAAAACAAAACTGAAACACTTTAGTTGATAGAAGAAAATGCAAAAAGAAAACCAAAGCATTAAAAATATTTTTTTTTCACCACAGAAAATACTTTGCTTCCCTAAGCACTGACTTTTGCAGGAGCTCACCATTTTCCTGCCTGTTTTGTCCAAGAGTTAGACAGAGTGGTTACCAGGATCTAGGAAGCTGGGAAGTTTAAAGAAAAGCTTTTCCACTTGCATATCCTTCATTTGGGGTGATCTTTAAAGGTTCCTTCTAACCCAAACCATTTTGTGTTATATTCATGAGCTTGCTTAATCAGGGAACAGGAAGACAGGAAGCATTGGTTTCCTGCCAGTCTGCTCACCAGGCACTGAAGTGTCTGGGTTTGCTGCTGAGGTGTGGAAGGAAACAAGTCTTGTGACTAAGGTGGCCAAACAACCTTGATGACTGAGAACTAGGGGAACAAAGTGCTTCCCACTGTAAGAGATCTGGTTTGTGACCAACTGAGGAACCTGACTGTGCATGTCTATGGGACCTGATGAGAAGCATTCCAGAGTCCTGAGGGTGATGTAGTTGCCAAGCCACTCTCCATGATATTCATAAAGTCATGACAGGTGAATATTCTGGTAATTGGAAAAAGGGAAAACATTGTACCTATCTTTAAGAATGGAAGAAAGGAGGACCCTGGGAACTACCAACCTGGATCATGGAACAGATCTTCCCGACAGCTATGCTAAGGCACATGAAGGACAGGGAGGTGGTTCAGGACAGCCACCACAGCTTCACCAAGGGAAAATCCTGCCTGACTAAACCAAGTGGCCTTCAACAATGGAGTGACTATGTCAGCAGACAAAGGAAGAGATATTGTCTGTCTGGACTTCTGTAAGACCTTTGACGTGGTCCCTCTTGACATTCTTTCTGTCTTAGTTGAAGAGAGATGGATTCAATGGGTTGACTGCTTGATGAAAGAGGAACTGTTGGATGGTCACATCCAGAGGGTAGTGGTCAATGACTCCAAGTCCCAAGGGACATCAGTGACAAGTGGTGTCCATCAGGGACCTGTATTGGGACCCTATTTAATATCTTCATTAATGACATAGACAAAGGGATCAAGTGCACCCTCAGCAGCTTTGCAGAACGCACTAAGCTGAGTGGTCCAGCTGATACAACTGAAGGATGGGATGCCATCTACAAGGGCCTGGACAAGCTCGAGAAGTCAGCCCATGGAAATGTTACCACATTCAACAAGGCCCAATTCAAGGTGCTGCATCTGGGTCAGGGCAACCCTCAGTATCAATCCAGGCTGGAGGATGAAGGAATTGAGAGCAGCCCTGCAGAGAAGGACTTGGGGTACTGATGGATGACAAGCTGGACATGAGCTGGCAAATGTGCACTTCCAGCCCAGAAAGCCAATTGTATCCTGGGCTGCATCAAAAGCAGTGTGGCCAGCAGGTCAAGGGACATGATTCTGCCCCTCTACTCTGCTCTCATGAAATCTCATCTGGAGTACTGCTTCCAGCTCTGGAGCCCTCCACACAGGAAAGACGTGGGTCTATTGGAATGTGTCCAAAGATGGGCCATGAAGATGATCAGAGGGCTGAAGCACCTCTCCTATGGAGAAAGGCTGAGAGAGTCGGGGTTGTTCAGCCTGGAGAAGAGAAGGCTCTGGGGAGACCTTGTAGCACCTTCCAGTACCTAAAAGGGACTTATAAGAAGATGGGGCCAGACTTTTCATCAAGATCTGTCGCGACAGGGCAAAGAGTAATGGTTTTAAACTAAAAGAAGGTCAATCTAGATTACATGTAAGGTAGAATTTTTTACAATGAGGGTGGTGAAACACTGGAACAGGTTGCCCCGAGAGGTGGTAGATTCCTCCTGGAAACATTCACGGTCAGATTGGATGTCTGAGCAACCTGACCTCGTTGAAGATGTCCCTGATCATTGCAGGGGGACTGAAACTAGATGATCTTTAAAGATCCCTTCCAATCCAAACTATTCTAACATTCAACGATGATTTTATGATTCTATGACCATCAGCAGAAGTTTTGCTGGGACCTATATGTCCCTAGTAACACAGTTCTGGACCAAAGCCTTGCCCATACTGATTTCAATGGGTCAATCCCTCTGTGTTTCAAGAGATGCTCCCAGAAACTGAGAACCAATAATATGTCTACTTTGGGAAAAATGTGGTTGAAGTGGTTTTACTAGCATCTCCTAGGAACTAGGAGGCAGAGGATCAAGCAAGAGTTCAGTTCTGGGGTAACACTAAGTTGTTTTAATCATAAGACTGGAGAGAGACCACTGCTTTCTGCAGAACCACATAGATTTCTCTTTTGAGCTGACTCTCTTTGGAAGGACTTCAGAGAATGGGTGTTTGGCCACGTCTATCTAATCTCAGAGGCCTAGATCAAGCAGGTGCCTGGAAAATGGAAACAACTGAGTGCATTTTCTCTCAACTGAAATTGCCTGTGCTTCTGATCACTCTGTTTTTCTCTGTTTGGGACAGAGCTCCCCCTGCAAGATGTAGTAACCTCATAGATCAAGGTCTGGATCCTGCCTCCTCCCAACACTTCTCCCACAGAAATTCTGATCCCTGCACTATTTTTTTTCCTTATTTTTTCTTCCCCTACTATTAATGGCCCCTTTACACTGACTGAAAAATGAGGGGAAACGCACTTATGTGGGAATCATACCCTGAAATAAAAGTAGCAAGCGGAAGTCGCTTTTAAAGTCTGACTATCAGGATTATCAAACTGAAATCTGCCTTGTAGGGTTTAGTCAGGCCAGCAATCAGTCAGCAAACATGCAGTTTTCTAAACAATTTCAAAAGTAGTTATTGGTTTTCTCAAAGCTGAGTCAATTCAAGCTAAGGCACTGGCTGTTTCGTGATGTGCAGGTGGATTTATTCGGAGTCAGCTTGTGAACTGCTGCAGTGGAGGCAGTGATCAAAATGGCAACGACAGAGTGATTAAAACCTTAAAAACCCCAACATGCTGAAGATCAGGGATGTAAATTTCAATAGTTTTCAGTGAATAAAGAAATAACTTTGTTTTGTGACAATTAATTTTTTAGTTTCATCCCAAGTACATGGGATTATTCTTTCTAAAAATGTCGGTACTAGGTTCACAGGGAATGCTGTAGGTGGCATTCATAGACCTGGAGGCAGAGCTCTGGTGCTTCACAAAGTGGGTTTTAGTTTCAGCTGCAGGAAACTGAGGTGCCTGTTGGTTCTCAATACAAGCATCCCTTCCCTCCCAGGAACAGTCACTAGTCACCAGACCGCAGATTCATTCTGCACAGAGGGTAGTTCAGTATTTTGTACAACATAGAACAGGAAAGACAAATGCTGCATCTGAACTTGCACTCTGATGCATGCCACAGTGCATCTGATGAGCCCCGTTATTCCAGATTTGCAGGTTTCATCCTACTTAAGGGCTCTTTCCCTTTTTCCTTACTCTCTTGCTTCTTCATCCCCCTTGCACATCAAGAATATTAACTCCTCTCTGCCACCCGCCATCACTCTCCCTCTCTTCCTTCCCAGACTTCTTCTCACCCCATGCTTGCAATAAGGTCTCACCTGTTCCTACTTTGCTTCATACAGCACAGGAACCCTTGCTCAGGCTGCAAGAAAAATACATGCCAGGAGTCTGTTTTGCAAAATGCCTCCAGTTTTGTATAGAAACCAAGGGGCATGTGTGAGTGTGTTTGGAGGGAGAGGAGATGTTAAAAGGCTGAAAGTCGTGAGACAGTTTGGCTCTGGGGCATAACCAGGACACTCATCTCAATGTAAAAATTAGGAAGTTTCCCTGGATGTGGTACAACAGATCTAGTTGGAGAGATCTTGACCTCCAACTACACTGCAGTCCAATGATTGAAATGCTCCCCCAGGAGATGGAAGGTCCATCTCAAAAAAACCCAAAGATCCAAATCATGTACAACTATCACTGCCACCAAATTAGACAGCAGCACTCATTTCCTGTGACTGAAATTTCCTATGATGAAATGAAAACTCATGTCAGTTTGAAAACACTGAGATGAATCTTTCTGTCTTTGAGGGTTTTTTTCCCTTCATTTGCTCTTGGACAAAACCTCATGAACATGCATTTTAGAGGATAAATGACTATGAATCAAAATGTCTTGACCCTTGAAGGCTGTGACATTGGACAAGGAATCAGGACACACCTTCCATGCAAAACAACCTTGTTAGGTAGGTTTTCTTTCTCACCATACCACCCTTTCATGGGACTAGAGCATCTGGATTATGAATCTGACTTTAGAAACAATTGGCCAACATCACCTGCTTATTCCCTGGAGAGTTAATGGGAACGTCTTCTTTCTGGAGAGCTCCACTGATGATTGCATGTTAGCACTGAAATGGACAAGCAATCACAACTGAGGGCTGGAGTTTCTTCAGATATGTTACGGCATCATAGTATGCACATCAATGTCATCAGGCAAAAATGAGTTTTGCCACCTGAAAGATAAGCACCAAAGTAATGTACTCTGTCTGTCATGTATTGTGTCTGTCCTGTCACTGCTGGCATCACAACTCACTTCTGAGCTCTGGAAGTGGGTGGGTTTTAGAGAGCTTGGAGATAATCAGGTTAATTGTGAGGCAGAGGTCTCTCCTTTCTTTTCACTGGTTGTCTGCCTTCCATTCATCCATCAAAAAAAAAAGCTCACCTTGCTGTGGGACAGTTCATGCCATGGGGATCTTGCCTGCCGAGAATGGACCAAGTGCATGAGGCCTGGAGACCTGCTCAGACCTCCTGGTTCTGGATGACAGAGAAGCAAAAGTCTCTCAGAATACTCTTCTCCTGTAGGAGGCGTGTCCCAGGGGCAGGGGAACCAAGGGACATACGCAGGGACAGACAACCCCATTGGTTGAAGGTCACATGGTTTTAGGGGATAAAAGGGAGCACGAAATTCAAATAAAGCCTCTTTGATTTCCACCTCACGAAGAGCGTACAGCATTCTTTATCATATAAAGACCGCGACCCTACATTATCCCTTCCTTCCCCTTTGCTATGATATAGGAGGGATGTCACCGGGGCCTCTTTCCTCCCGTTCTGTTCTGCTTGCCCTCCTTCCACAGTTCAGGGACTCCTTCTCTTATCCTCCCTTGCTTCTGCGACTTTCCCTCACTTCCATACGGATTTACCCTTCTGTCTTCTCACTCCCAAAGCACAGGACTTTCTTGATGTTGCCCACCCTCTACCACCCTGTTCACACTCCCATATCACTGTGCTTACAGACCTTTCCACCACCACCTGTGCAAGCTCTCTTTGTCTCCCAGTGCATCTCAAGCTGAGATGAAGAACCCTTTGGGAAGGTGCAATGACAGCTTGCCTCTCATTTTCATGTCGCAGATAACATCATGTCATGCTCTTCTGTGGTTAGACCTTCCTTTGTTCATGGCCTGCCAGGCTGGGTCCATCAGAGGGACCCAAAGCTGGTCCTGTATTTAAGCAATTGTGTGTTACCCCAGACACGCCTTAGCTGCAGAAGAGCAGCTAATGTTTGCTTCTCTGGGAATAACATTGCTGTTAATGAATAACCACATTTAGCCTTAGTGCAACTCCCAAGACTGTTTATTTTTTTCTCTACTTTTATGCAAAGGGTTGGTATGTCCTGAGGCTGGGGAGCCCTCAGGGCCTTGTGCAAATCAAATCCCCATCTGCATCTGCTTCCTCTGAGCTCCAGGAACCAGAGCCACATTCAGGTCACCCTCAAGGCTGGTGCAGATTGACCCTAGAGGAAGATCTCTGCACTGGAGAGATACTGAGGAGCTTTCTAACATCACTTAAAAAAAAGTCTAAAATATCACCAAACTAGTCTAAAGTGTCTTAAAAAAAAGTCGTGTGACCCCCCCCCCGCCCACACCCCCCCCCCACCCCACCCTGTCTCCCAGGAGAATACAGTCATGCAAATACTTACCAACAAAGGCAGTGACCCAAATACTCATAAATTGCTTGAGATAGCTCCAGGGAAGACTATAAAGGTGAACTCCTGTCCCTACTGAGCTCAATAAGAAGCTGAGTGTGGACTTAGAGAGGGCTAGAACTTCACCCAAAGGAAACTCATCTGTAAAAATTCACACCATTGCTCATAGTCATTCTGAAAGACATGACTAGTCTTCAGAGGGATGTTTTCTTAGCACCTAAATGCTTTCTAAAGAAATTTAACATGAACAACTGAATGCCATCAAATTGATTACCATGTAGTAGTAATTATTATTTTTAATTACTAGATAATTTTCTTTTAATTATAATATGATATACAACAGTATATTGTACCACAGCATTAATTACTGCATATACTTTATCATATAATACTCCAGGATTTTAAAATGTCATGGTTTTTATCAAAAGTAAATGCTAATTTTTTTCATTCTGAAAGTTTCTTTCCACAGTTTTAGAGGTAATAGCTTCTTTAAAATGGTAGTGAATTAAAAGTTGTGAAATTTTAACTATTTGTAGGTTTAAGGATCAAAAAATAAGAAAAAAAAAGAACTCTATTTCTAACCTTCCATATTTAAACTGAAAGAATATTGTTGTTAGAAAAAAAAGAACAAACTAGGAAGCGAACCAAATCTCATTAGTTTTTAGGAGGTCTGATTCAATATATTTTGCACTCTTTGAGACTCTGAGACTGAAACTCCTTCCTGTTTACCTGTGAGCTCATGGTAAGAAGTCTGACAGTTGGTTCAATTTTCTATGTGGAAGTGAGAAGTTTCAATGCAAGAAGAATTTGAGTCTCTGTCCTGCAACCATGCTTAATATAAATTGCCCTGATGTTTCTGCATATGAAGCTATATCATAAATAGCTGTAGTTTGAGGAATCATCCCAATGTTTTGGCCTCCATTCCAAAAAAGCAACTAAGTACCTGCTTAAACCAAGGATCTTGAGTACCCTCATTATTTTGTGGTAGACTGTGAAAGGATGAAGTTCAAGTGCAGACCATCTCATCAGTGTCTCGCAGGAGCACGCCTCTGGTGTCGTTATTACTGGAATTGATCACTAGAAAAAACTTAAGAAAATAAGGATTTTGTTTGTAGTTTTTATAGAGTCTTGATTGCATAAAAAAGTTACGCAAGCAATCTATATAGCAAAAGGAACACTTACTTTGATGTTAAAACTCACAGATAAAGAAGCTTGCACAGGACAGTTTCTCTCCCTCACCTACAGTCAAAAGTGCCTTGAATGGGTAGCTCTGGTGTAGACATCTGCAGTGCAAATGCCCAGAGCTAAGTGAGACCCCCATTGCTGTCTCAGAAAACCCAAATATGAGGTCTCTCATAGACTCAGAAGCCCTGGTTCCACCTTGGGTTCAGTGTGCTGGTGCCCTGTCACCAAAGGCAGCCTATGCTCCTGCCTGTGGTCTTGTGGGGAACTGGCCTTTAATAGCTTTCAGGTGAATAGTTTTACATAATGATCAGTCTCACAAGTGCCTTTTAGTTGAAGAGGTACATTCAGGCAAGAGAAACAGATTTTTAGGCACAAAAGAGGTTTTATGCACAGAGGACCTAACCCTGATGCTCCAGGGCTCCTGACTTTCACCTAGAGACCCCCTGTGTATAAAAGTATCATATACCATATATCAAATGCCTGTCCAGATTGCAAGGGATGCCACTCCTTTAAATAACCTTGGGGTTTTTTTTACCTTGCTCTGTTGGGCACCACAACTCTGAAATCATGTTGACAATATTGGTCTAAGCCTCTTCTATAAATGAGAGTTAGGAGTGAAACCCGTTACTCAATCATTTCTACACTTCATTACATAAGCATCACTCAACAGTAAAATGTACTTGGTCACAGTTACGCAGAAGACACTGCAATTTTTCTCTTCCATGGAGGTGATCAGAGTCATCTCCTCTGGCCACCTGCATATTCTTAGTGTGAAACAGAAATCATTTGTAGGGCATGGCATTAGACGGATTTTTTTTTGCTGTACTTGAAAAAGCGAAGACTTAGAAGTGAGGGAGGAGCTAATCGTTGCAAAATACACAGTCATTTCCTGAGCCCTCTGGTTGGATGAGTACAAACTTTCAACTATTTCTAATTCTCCTCTGTCATTTAAGAGGCTTTCAAGGTGCACTGTACATCCCAGACAAGGTAAGGAGTACAGCTTTCCACTTCTTCATTGTTTATTCAAAATTGTTTTTCAGTGGAGTCAGACTCAGTCAAGACTGATTTTTTCTCCCTCCTATTACTTACATCTGAAGGGAGAACAAAGTTCCTTGCAATCCAAGAAATACATGTGTGCCTTTGTGCAAGATGTGTCTTGTGAGCTGTAGGAATAAAGGAAGAACTGTTTGGCTTAATAATAGAGCAATGATAATTAAGAAATTATGTTGCACATATTTAGAAGTCAGAATTATTACAGCAATACTGCAGTATACGAGAAAGAAAACTCTTACCACCAGTTTTAAGGAGTTCACTCTGCACAAACCACTATCAAAATAAAGGGGTTTAAGTGCATAATTAGCTTTAGTGAGGGAGGTAGTAAAAATCATAGTGTGTCTTTTCCATATTGGGGCAGAAAAAAAATAAAAAAAAAAGCACCAGATAATTTTGGACCAGTTTTATTTGTAAATCTGAACCTGATATTTATCTTTAGCTATTGTAGAGTCATGTACTGTACTCATCCTGAGACTGTTCCTGAGGTTTGCAGTAACCAAACATACACTCAGAAGTGACTGTGGAACCATATCATAAAGTGATATAATTTCCTTGGGATATTTGGATGCACAACAACTGAACTCAGACAGACAGGCACCAGAAGGAAGTCTCATAACACTGCACTCTTGCATACTGCATTTGTTGTCTCTTAATAGATAGGGAAAGAGACTATTTGTGTGAAGTTTTGTTTTCTAATAGATCAGAAACAAGTATAAAATAGCCAGCTGTGGGGCAGTTATTGTAATAATGTTCTGTCACTAGGTCACCATACAGAAAGTGAAATTGTGTGTGCTGTGCTGGTCCCTGGTTGAAGTCATACACTGGATACTCAGATCTTTGGCATTTTTGGTTTTTTTTAAGTCTTCGCTTATAATCAGTTTTAGTGTTTGGACACTGGTTCCTTGAATGTCTGGTATAAACATTTTCTGGATTTTATACATAGTGATTGGGAGAATCTAGTTAGGATTTTTTAAAGCATTTGTTTGATTCAGACACATAATTTCCATCTATGTCTCCATTCATTTCTAAATCACTTCCACTGTACTTGTGAGATTGCTGCTACGGTAGCACTTGGACCTCTCCGATGAATTTCACCCTTAACAGACTCAATGAGCCACTGGAAACTTTGTCACTGCTTTTACAGGTGGGGAACTCAGATGAATCCCAGTTGACACCATATTTGTGCCCTGGTATTCACAGCTCCCTAGTGCAGGCAATCTGATCAAGAAACCCAGGTCTTCCCTTGCAAACAGCTGTATTTCAGTTTAGACACAACTAGAGAGCATGTCACCATACTGCTAGGGAAGAGGCTATGACATGGGTAGAAGTATTTGCATCAGCCTTAGTCATCTCAGTTTGAACATTGATGCCAAGCACTTAGCTGTTCCTTATGGGTCTCTATGGCCTTAGCTGCTAAATACTTGGAGCCTGTGCTGCAGCTTGCTAGAAGAAAGCTGGCTGAGGTGTGCCTACCCATCTTGCAGTCACATTTCCCAGTTAGTGCATAGGCACGGCTCAACAGCTCTGTGTGCAAAGAGTAAACTGAACCCAGGCATCCCCCTGTCACCAACCAGCAGCTTGTCCACTGCTTCTGCCTTCAGTTTTTAACATTCCTTCAGGTACATTTATTGACAACATGTATTCACCTACTGTCTTTCAGTGTGGGGTTGGGTTCAACTCTGATGCATCTGTCTATGCGGATAAATTTGCTCTCATTGATGACTGTAAGCACAGAAAACGCCAGCTTAGGTGATTTAAAATGTTTACTCTCAGTGCTCTGTTTCAGCATCAGTATCTTTGATGTGGGAAGAGGGTGCACTCCTCGTCTCTCTGTCAGAGGGACGTATATGTTATGTGTACCAGTTATGTGTAACAGGATTGAAAATAACCCAATACTAGAAAGTTGTATGGTAAGTTTGGTCTCCCACAGTAACTGCTGTATTCTGGGCAAGTGGCTAGAGGGGAGAAAACCAGAAGACACAACCCAGCCTCAAGAAGTTATCTTATGGTAGCCTCCTCTGTCCTGCTCAAAAATAAAGACACATCAAGACAATGTCACAGTGCATTTAAAAAATGTGCTGATGTTTTGGACATGTATTGCTGCCTAATAAAATTACTTCATATTTGCATAGTTTCTAGATAAATAGGTGTTTTGAAGCAGAAGATCAGGGGC
Source organism: Chiroxiphia lanceolata (assembly GCF_009829145.1). Lineage (NCBI taxonomy): Eukaryota > Metazoa > Chordata > Aves > Passeriformes > Pipridae > Chiroxiphia > Chiroxiphia lanceolata. The sequence goes on along the minus strand of NC_045638.1, from coordinate 35,413,338 downwards.
TTCACTGCTGACAACTAATGTTTGCAAAGACTTCAATTGTAAAGAAGGATGGTTTTCTTACCAGGCATATTTATGAACACTGTTTTCATGTTCTTCATAGTGTGCAAAAGGAGCTTGAACATGTAGCTTTCCTATGAAAAATGACTACAGAAATGGGGGGGTTAGGCCCTTGACTACTGCCTTCAAAATTCCTGAATGAAATGAGCTCACTTCATAAGTAAATGTCTTTGGGATTGTTGTTTGGGCTTGATTATTCTTACTGCCAGCTGTCAAATGGGAAGGTCAAGTTAGTGTTTCTCCTGGGCTTGCTATTTACACACAGGAAACCTGAGAGGGACTCAGCCTTAGAGTTAGGGTTGTTATTTTAAAATAGATTTAAAGTGGGCAATATAATCCAATTTTTGTCTAAATTTAGGTGCTAATCAATCAGAAACATTCCACAGGATTCATTTTCTACATCTTTGATTCTGGTAATGTCAGTTTGATCCAGTTTCTTTTCATGTATTTTGATTGGAAGCCTTGTGTCCTTATGGAAATTTTCCATCAAAAGTCTTATTTTTCAGTGTTTCACAGAGAGAGAGAGAGAGTGAGCTATGTATGCTTAAAGCAACAGTTCAGTTTTCTAAATGCTGGGGTTTAGGTCTCATTGATATCCCAACAGAGAGATTCTGCCTTTTTGCACGGAGACCAATGAGGGTCCAAGAGTTGTTCAGACAGGGGCAAGGGATCTATAAACTTGGTCATCAAGAGCCACACATTTTTGTCACATTTTCACACTCCTGCATGATGAATTCAGGCTCAGAAAGTGGTGAATTGAAAATCCTTGCTCTCCAAACTGCTCATTGAGTCTTGAAATAAGAACAGAAATTACTCACCGGTATGACCACGAAGAAGTAGCTAGGGTTACTTACTACCAGATACACTGCACCTGATTCACATCTGCAAAAATAAGAAGGGAAAATATCAAGCCAACAAAAAGTATGTGCTCTTTTATCTTTATCTTCAGATGTGCATACTTTGAATCTTGAGTAGTCCCGCTCAAGCTGTTTTACAGCTAGTGAACCACATATTTAAAGCTATGACAGTGTTATCAGTGCTTGTCAGTGTTCGTAATTATCTTTAAATGTGTTCCTTTTATTTATTTATTTATTTATTTATTTATTTATTTATTTATCTATTTTAACAACTGATTCTTAAAAGACTTTTTAACAGAACTGTTTTCTGTTCCTTTCTGTAGCTCTTACTCATAGAGGAAATGTGATCTGCTGCAGTACGGAAACATCAGCAATGACATGGTGAGACAAATTCCTTAGGGAGCTGCCTGTAAGTCCAATCAACATTTAAGATGAAAAGTTTTGCATTTTCTTTGGCAGGATGTTACATACAGAGTTTAGCTGTTTAAGGCAATTGCTGAGGCAATAAGGGAATATTCAGGAACACAAGCTTCTGCTTTGAGTAGGTGAGTGAGCACAAAGAAAGGAATAATCTTGTTAAGATTTTTTCTTTTCCTGCCTCCCCCTCCCTTCCCAACTTCTCAAAAATATGATTGGTCTTTGAGACTTTCTAAATTGTGCCCTGTTCTCCCAGGATCCTGGATACACCAAGTGGACCTCAGTTCAGGGCTACAATGGTTCAGTAGCTGAAAGCTGTGAGAATAAGCCTTTTTTGTATTTTTGTCACTTCACCTTGTGACAGTCAAGCACTGTGGGGGTCAAAAGGATATCCTCCTGGAACACTAGCAGTGGTGAGAGGTAGGATAGGAAACTCTGGATATGTAAGCACAGAAATGGTGAAGAAAAGACAAAAAAAAAAAAAGACAAGCTGAAAACTGGTAGTACAAACTTGAGATATATGAAGACACAGGGTGGTTTCTGGACAGCAGTTAACAGAAGGAAAACAGACTTTGGGTTAAATGCTACTGATGATGAAAACAGGTTTGCAGAGGACAGCAAGGTGTGATCCTTTCAGCTCTTTTCCTCAAATACTTGGGAGAAAACCCTGAAATATCCAGCTCTCAGTAACCTAAAAAATAAATCTAAAGGCAGAGCAGGTATGTCCACACTCTTTAGTGGTCTAGACAGAAAATGCTTTTAACCAGCAATAATTTTGCACTACATCTATTTACTGGGACCAGTCATATCCTGATCTTTACCTTATTTGACACAACTGTAATAACTGTTTTCAGCCTCTGAAAAATGATGGCTGCATCCAAACTCCTTTTTGGGAATGGTCTTTTGTCTGTCACAGTCCTAAACTATACAAGAAGTTGTGTGTGGTCCAGACTTGTTTGAGGGAGCATTAGTTGGTGTGAGACAAAACTGTACCAGAACTGTAACAGCCCAAGCAATTGAGTTCCATGGCATGGGCCCTTGTTCTAACAGTGTTTAATTTACTAATATTGACACACTTTTCATGTAGTAAAATCTCCCTTCTTCATGTGGTATATTCCTCAGAGTCCTAAGTGTAAATATTACAGAATAATAATTCAGCACAAAAAAATCAGTGAACAGCCGATTTAGAGGGAGACCATGCCTGTCTCCTTGTTAAGCTCTCTACTTGCTGCTGGAGGACACATTCTGACTCAGATGTAGGGCTACAGGAAAAGGCAAAGTAGCCTTGTGATTGCAGTAACTGAGTGATGTTCTGGGAAATTAGATTCTGCCACTGATTCTACCTGAAAGCAGATGCTGAGAAAAATGTGTGTGATGCTGAGAAAAGGTCACCTTCATAATAGAAAAATACATGATAAATGCCTGAAATGGAGCTGGGATGGAACTTCAGAGCTTCAACTACAAACAGGAAAAAATTCTAATGCAGCTTCTGACTGCTGGGGAATTATACCATAATAGTTGCTTCTTATAATATGACATAGCAGTACTTAAGATACTCAATGAAAAGTATGGAGCAGATATCCATTTGCCATAGTAGAACAGCTGGATTTTGACAGGACTGAGAGATCTGTCCTGGTGCCAGTGAGGAGCACGCTTAAAGCACATCAGTAAGACTATATTTCTTCTTTAGAAATACAAGTACTTTCTTTTCAAGAGGTCAAGGAGTAGGGAACAGTGTAACTCCTCCTCTAGAGCACTCTCCCAGGAGAAAGAACATGCATATTCAGCACTGTCTTTGAAAAGTATTTAAAGGCTTATCCACCTCCTTCCTTGCTAGCTAGGTAGTATGCTAGCAGGTATGGTCTGAGCTGAACTGCACCTGGCCAGTAAAAGCTGGAAGGGCAAGAAGAAGGGGACAAAAGAGGAGCAGATGCCTGAAATACCATTCAGCCAGAAAGACAAAGACCTCATGTCCAGCCTTGTCTTCAAAGACAGTATTTCACAGTAGTCGCTGGATAACTCCAAAGGCCAACCTAAAGAGTAGATTCCAGACCACGTCCACTACATTATATTTGGTGACTGTCACTAGGCTAGAGAATCTCTTGCCCTCATGCATGCCATTTTCATCTTTCCCTGAATTGTTGTATTGATAATTTTTTATTGTACATCTTTGATGTGAAATATGGGCAGTACCCAGAAGCCTTGTGGTTAATCTCCCTCTCAGATAATAAGTCCCATGGTCAGACTTGGGAGACACCTTAGGGCATCTATTTCCTGACATTAACCACTACTTTATCATTCAGAGAGGGAAGGGAAGTGTTTGTCTTGTATCAACCATCTTAAAACATTTTGGCAAATCATATTTAATCCCCAGAAAGAAAAGGTAACACAGAATTTTAATAAAAGGAAGTTTGACAAAGAGATTCAAGGGTCAGGTCTTCCAGTAGTTTTTCTGTGAGAGAGAGAATGTTCTATGAGACTCACTAAGATTTTTTTTTTCCCTCGAGTTTTCATGTTTTCAAGGCTCATCCATCACCTGCTCTGGATGATCTACGTGTGCAGCAAGTGAATAGTGCTGATTTCACACTGTTTCTTATAATTTTTCTGACTATTTCAGATCCCATTCTGAGACATTTAAGCCTTCATTGGTGGCTTAATCCTTCCACTCATGTGATGCCCATCTTACAGATTTTGAAATTCTGTTTCAGGTCTGACTTCAAGGGGTGTAAGTTTTCAGGAACAGGCACCAGCTCTGAGTTCCTAATTTTCAAGTGTTTATTAAAAGACACCTGGATCTGACATCCAGAAGTATTGAGTACTCATAAATCCAGATATGGTCAATAGAAATGTGGCTTTGAATCAGAAACATTTTATGTAATGCCAAATGTGCTTAGAAATCAGGTCCTAGGCAACTCGGGGGCTCCATTCCTCACTTTTCTCTTTGTAATATGGGGTTAAATAATCTTCATATTAGAGGAAGGCTGTAAAGAAGAATTTTGCAGGTTGTTCTGAAGCTACAACACTGGATGACAGAAAAGTGCCCCAAAATCAGTTATTTATTTAGTATTTAGGTCGAGAGTTTGAATAGTGCACTGTACATAGGACACAGTGTCACTCATTGAACAATGAGAAAAAAGCCAAAATTTTTCTAATGGGGTATTTTGCCTTTTCAAAATTGCTGGGAGGGCATTAGTTCCAAAAAAGATAAAGCAGAAAAGCTCAAAACTTGTCCATGTTCCAGAGTGACTCTACTGTGACTTGTAGAGTTTCTTGACAGCTGGGCTGATTTGCTGTGTTCAGCTTGTTGACTTTCACCATTTCACTAGTAGGATCATTAAACTGCAAAGCAACAAGTGGAAACTGCTGATGAAATTCTGGATCCCAGGCTCTTCAGCTGTTTATTTGTTCAGGCTGCTAGAACAGTAACCTTCCTGAGGTATATGAGCATTGTGAATATTTCAGAAAGGAATGAACAGACATTTTCATAAGGGATACCTTTCCCTCCCCTCAATCCCAAGTTTCTGCAGAGCTTGTGATCTCAGTTACACAGTGCTGACATACTCAGTACACTGATCAGAACTGCTTGGGTCTTTAGAAATACCTAGTTATTTAAAAAGTTTGCAGCCTATCCATGATTGCAGCTAACAGAAATTGGCTGCTGGCACATGAATGTGAGGCTGAGTTAAGCAGAAGCAAGATCAAGCCCTTAAGCTGAGCTAAACATTGCTTTGCACATTGTACACAACATCTCTTTATCAGCCCAATTAGTGACCTAAATCTGTACAACCTTGTCAAAGAAAAATCTGGAACTCACTTTTTGACATGAAGATGTGCCTTCTTAGTCACACGTTTCTCCCATGGGGCATAAAGATATCTTTAACACCTCTAAGAGAATGAAGAATGAAGTTTCCTGCTACATCTGGCTTTTGCAACCTCAGCAATTCTCAGCTGTGCAGACACATAATCTTAAAATCTGGTCTTGGTGGATAAAATAGCATCACAGACTCATCACTTAGGTGTTTCAGGTTCAATGTATGTTAAACATTTGAGATTTATAATCATATATAGTTGTGAAAGCTTTTTTTCCAGCTTTTTAAATGATAAGTTTTCCATCAAGAGCACTTCTTTGAGAAACTAACAGGACATGGCAGAGTTTTACATGTTGCAGTAGGCTGATAGGTCTGCTTAACTCACACATCTATTCCTGCTAATGTTTGTGGGCTGAATACATGATTACCCCCACATGAGAGGGGCAGAGATCATAACCAATATAGGTATCAATAACACAGATGGTTGGTCTGTGCTGGGCTTGCAAATGTGTGAGTTGGGTGGATTCTCAGCACCTACCAGTTTTTGCTGCTGCAGCAACAAAGTTTGCAAGAACAAAGTTTGCAGTCTCTCACAGCAGTGCATGGAAATCACTTTGCTATATGGGGAACACCAGCATGTGTAAAGGTTATTCCTATGCCATTCAGCAGTAGGAGAGCAGAGACACACAACTAGTACTACAGAAATATTAGCTCCTTTAGTTGTGCCTACTCTTCTGATTGCTCTAATTTGTCTTTGGGACTAGTGTAGTCACGAGTGTAGAAGGAAAAATAAACAGTCAGAAATACAGTATAATAGATTTTTTTTTGGTTGGAAAAGACCCTTAAGGTCATCAAGTCCAACCTTTAACCCAGCACTGCCAGGTCTGCCACTAAACCATGTCCCCCACATGCCAAATAACTTCCAAGGATGGTGATTCAGCCACTTTCCTGAGCAGCCTGCTCCAGTGCTTGACAACCCTTTCAGTATCCAATATAAACCTTCCCTGATACAACTTGAGGCCATTCCCTCTTGTCCTAGCACTGGTTACTTGGCAAAAGAGACCACCCCCCATCTTGCTACAACCTCATTTGAGGTAGTGGTACAGAGCAATAAGGTCACTCCTGAGCCCTCCTTTCTCCAAAGTCAACAACCCCAGCTCCCTCAGCCACTCCTAATAAGACTTGTGCTCCAGACTCCTCACCAGCTTTGTTGCCCTTTTCTGGACACTCTACAGCACCTCAATGTCTTTCTTGTAGTAAGGGGCCCAAAACTGAATATCTTTGCCTACTTCAAAAGAGCATGTGAACACTTGGAGATTTGACTTCCTCAAGTTTGAAATAAAAACTATCATGTTGCAGCTTGCCATTGCCAACCATTTCATTGTTCGCACTAACATGCCAGAGGACCTGTAAATGCTCCCCTACCCACACCTGTCCCAGCAAAGTAAAAAAGTTCTCACCTTCCATATATCATCAGCTTGAAGGTCCAGAGATTTAGAGTGCCAGATGTCAGAAATAAAGCCATGTTTCTATATCAAAGATATTTTGTGTCCACCTGTGGGCCCAAGAGAGCTGAATGGTAAATGCTCTGACTTCCTGTTCCCTTCAATGGAAGATAAATGTATTCACAGTCTGTTGGTCCATTCATAAATTGGGTCTGTCACATGTTGAGTCAAGAAGGACTTGGTATAGGATTTGCAGACCAATATTTGTAACTATGTGAAATGCTCTGCCTTCTACTCTGAGCTACACCTTCATTGCTTTGATCCCAGGCTGAAAAAGGGATGGGTGAAAGGCGTTTTGACCAGTTAGGATGAGACTCACAGTGTTGCTCTCCCATAAGGGGGGATCACACCAACAAGTGTGGCTCCAGTGGCTCTGTGGGCAGTAGAAAACACTAATCTATTTTCTTACTACAGTTCTGTGACTTACAATAGATTAGTATATGATGAAGATTATCATTATTGCCATTGTACACATCTACAACATTCTTTTGAGTTATTATGGCCATGACAAACAGAAAACCATATGCAGTTGCAGTAATCAGGGAAAGGAATTCAAAAACATTAGGTGGAATGATAAATGTCTGCATTCCAGGCTTTCATCCAGTTGGCCAAATAATTTATGCCATGCCCAGAAACTTAGCTAATCTTGTGACCTTCACCCTTTATCAGCCAATTCACATTTATTGAGGGAGAGAGGGGAAATACAGACCCATGAATATAGACCAGAGATCCTTTTCAAATAAAGCTCAACAGCAGCTGGGTTCAGTAGTTCTTTGGGTTTTGTTTATATTCTTGCTTCTATATTAATGATGAAGTGAACAAGTGGAAGTGTTTGATACATCTTCTGGATGACAGTCACCCAGGATTTCCACACCTACTTCTGGATTCTCCCATATCACATCTTTCCCCTACAGATGAGGCCACATGCTCCCCCACAGATTTCATTTGTCTAGTGAAAAGATGTACTGAAATACCAATGTCTTTCACTTTTAAGTCCAAGCAGTTTATGCTGTTTCTGCGAAAAGTATTTGTTGACTGGCTCATAGAAAGCATTGCCTAGCCCAGCATCTTGATGCACATTGTCCCACCATTCTCCACCAAGTCTTGTCCTTGCCTCCCATTTCTGCAGCCCAGGGCCATTATTTTCTTCTGTGATGAAGAGCAACAAGTCTTCCCTGAAACAGACTCAGGCTGTGCTTTCTGTGTATGCCTCAGTGCTCTCCTCCTCCTCCAGAGAAGTGTGCTATAGAAACTTGTAGGTGCTTATTTCCTTTTTTGAGATCTGTGCTGTAGCTTAAGTCTCTTGATGTGTAGTCATCAAAGGCATTGAAAATAGATAACTCACAGTGATGCTGGTAAATATATAAATAAATAAATAAATAAATCCTAAACCATCCCCAATCTAAATCCTTTCCACAACCACTCACACTGGTGAAAAATGGTATCATAGATTTTGGCGATGTCCTAAATATGGACAGTTGCAAATGACAGCACTTTTCTGAACACATCTCAAGACACAGTGACTCTAGTACTATATTTTTTTATATATATTAGGGCTACATCGATTGAACTGCTGCTGAATCACTAATGTCAATGGTGACAAATGTCAAGAGTATTTCTCCAATGGAGAGACAGCAAAATACAGTATCATTTATTAAAAGCCACCATAGCACTCTCAGATCAGAATTATATAGTATGTAAATGTTCTTTGCAAATAATTTTGTATTTATCTTTTTGACACTGACAATTCAGCTGTCTTTTGTGGCAAAACTCAAGGTAAATTACTTTGTGCTTGCTCTGTTTTATATACTTTTGATCTAATAAATCTCAAATTAAATAACTGGGTAAAAAAAAGGTGCTATCCTACATTGGAAAGGTTTGGAAAGCAACCTCTTTTCTCTTTATTAGAAATAATACCTTCGCTTCATGTTTCATTCTGGGCGGTGAGAAAACTGCCCTTATGTTTTTTTGCTAAAGGTGCAGTATTTCCACTTCTGAAGTTCTTGTTACAGTTTCCACTAGTTCTGAACACCTCCACCCCCAAGAATAAAAGCAAACACCTAGTTTGGGGCTCTTCTGTGTTGTTTATATGCTCCGTTTAAAACGTTATCAAGTTTTTTAAACTTTTTTTTTTCTGTGCTTAAAAGCAGACTGTTTCAACCACTACTTCCTTATTTCTCCTCCCTTCCTCTTAACTCTTTAATATAGAATCTCTACTTGTGCTTCTTTGTTTACAGCCTATGATTAAGTATATCTGTGCATCTTCCCAACCAACTGGGAGTATAAAAGCCAAGTAAATTTTCAGGCAGCTTTTAATCAGAAAAGCAAGACAGGGTTAAAGTGTTGACAACAATTTGGTAGGAAGGGGGAGAGAGAGGGTGCCAGGCTGTTACCATTGAGAATCTTATGATCTTCTCACTCATCCTTCTAATAGAGTTTTATTTTGACAAGCCTACATCACAGGTTGTGTCAGATTTCCACCATACAACACTAAAAATGACCTAATCATCTGCTGCAAAAACAACCCAAGAAATCAGGCATGCAGCCCTACTTCACTCCTGTCTGTCCAATGGGAAAGACACATAAACACTCAGCCAGGTGATGTGCAGTGAAGGCATCATACCCATCTGCCAGACTCAACCTCATTCATTCCCACAGGTCCTTACATCCTGACTACTCTGTTTGGGAGAATGGTACAAAAATGCAGAGTTGAGCCAAGTAGCTTTTCTCTGCTGAATGCCTTTCCTGGTATACTGGGACAGGATATTTGTTCTCAAGGAGTTTGGCAAGGAAAAAGTTAAAATGTCTGCAGACATTTTCACTCTGTGATCTGGAAGACTGATTAGCTGATTGAGTGGCAGTACATTATGGAAGACCTGCCAGGATTTTTGACCTAGAGAAAAATCATTGAGATTGCTGTAAAAGCAGGCAAGTGCTTTTACTTGACTGCCACTGAGTCTCAAAATAGGGAGTGCAGGCAACGCATTCAGGGTGGAACTACACTCACCAACGGGTGATTTAGTTAGGAGAAAAGGAGATTCTTCATCCCAACCTCACACACTAAAGGAGAAAAGTTTTCATCACAGGCAGAATTTTCAACATCAGACCTTAATGCTAGCACTTAAAAAGGTCTTTAGGAGCCTAAAAACTCTCTTGTCACCACTGTAAGTGCTGAAACTCAAGGCTGAAGTCTTCAACTGCTCTTGCTAAGAGTGCCCAGTATCAAAACTATGAATCCCAGTCACTAAGTGCTCAGAAGCCCATGTGTCTTAATACCCAACTCAAACCAAAGGCCTGAAATGATTCACAGTTGGGCAGGGGAGGGGTGGGCAGGGGAAGACTGTTCCTTGTTCTCTGTCAGCTTGAGGACCAAGTACACCATAAATAGTCAAAACCCTTATTGGAGACTTACTGGAGTATATTCTGCATGGGATAAAGCCAGAAGAAAGGTGGTGATGGCATGTGCCCTTTAATCCTGTGGATATTTAGGGCACTCCTTACAAACTTGAGATGTTTACCCAGTCTGATTGGAACTGAAAATTCTTGCAGCAATGCATTAACCACCATGTTAAAGCTATTTTTCTGCAACTTATCTTTACTCTTGCACCTGAATTTTCTCCAGTTTTCATGGTGGAACTGGAACATAAAGTCCATGAGTGAAAAACACAGACTGTAGTGTTTTGTTCGGTACCGGAGAGGAGAAGATATCCAAACTGCATTACCTATTTCTATGCAATGTATATGTTTTATATGAAGTGACTAATACAAAACCTTATTGCTTGGTGGAGGGTGTAGATTTAAATCTCACTACTCTGAAGATAGTAATAAATTCATATCTTCCCCATCCCCATTGAGTATGATTTGGGACGTGTAAACAGTACTTTTGTTTCTGGTTCAGATCTATCCATTTTTTATGAGACAAGCATCTAACTGCAGGAGAAATTTCATTTGAAATACATGGTTGTATCTAGAGGTCTCCTTGAAACCCTCAGCAAAGTGTTAAAAGCTGAAGGTTTCTCAGGGACCAAGGCATTTCCTGTTGTCTAGCCTGCTTGCTGCTCAGAGTCCTGGTTCTCTGGATGTCACGATAAAATGCCTAATTGTGAGCCACTGAGGTATGGGCTCCTCAGCGAGGGCCATGGAGACTCCTGGGCAGGCAGGTGCCTCTGTCTACTTATGTTTCTACGACCTGGGGCAGAGGAGGTGTGGATGGTGGGTGCACTGGGCTGCCTCTGTGGATTTACATTCTGTATTAACTGCTTCTAGGTAGTTGCTGCTCTCCCGTGTCTCTGTATTTTTTTCTGTGATTGAGCAAAACTAACCACAATCTCCTTTTACACCCAATTTCTAAAGAAACTCTTTTAACTGGTTTTCTGCTGAACTGTGGCTTCACTAGTGACAAGAACAAGACAGTAGAAATCTGGTATACAAAGTAATACCCCAATTTTGTCATATTTTTTCAGTCATTTGAGAACGAGAAAATCTTATTTTTCCTCACGATTCATGGAGATTTTTCCTCTTAGGATATTATTGCACTATTCTGTTTCATACAGAAAAAAATCCACTACCCATAAAGACATACATTTTTATTTTGATAATCCATTTGTGAAGTTTCATTATTGGGGTAACACAATTTAAGGTACAAGGAACTGCTCAATTTAAAAAGAAAAATATCTGAACACAATTTTGACATATGCAGTTGCTTGAATATCAACATTCAAAAATATGGCTCAAAAACTTATTCAAGAACTTTCTGACATAACTTTCAGACAACTTCATCAAGTGTACTTCATTGTTTTAAGAAGTCATTGAAATTTTTGCAGAAATTGTAGCATAAGAGATCTTGATGTCTTGTCTGGGAAAAACGTTGTTATAAACCATGAGAACAAGTCCTTTGATTTCAGGAAACTACTATTAGTTAATTGGATTAATACTTTCTGTAAAACTGGATACAGCACATATCTAACTTCTTGAGGCATTCTAGAAAAGAATTTTCTAAGTAAATGGGTAGTGTATTACAGAGACAGTTTTCATCTTAGAGTAAGCATGCATGTATGGTTTTTACAGATTGCTTCTTCAGTTTAATAAAAGCAGGTGCTGTGCCTGCAATTTCAAAAGCCACTTATAATGCTCTCCGTATAACTCTTGAAGCATTACAAAGCAAGATACTAATATTTCTTGAGCCATCACCAGCAAGGTAACTAAGCAGTGCAAAGATATTAGTATTATTTTTAAAAAAAATTATGTCAGAGTAGAAAAGTGACTGTTCAAAAGGCATCGAGCAAGTGAAAGGAGAGCACTGGCATTTAAGAACATCTGCTTATCATCCTTGAGAACACACCTACAGTCTTAACAACTCTCAAAAGCATCCTGATTCTTAATCATCTACCTCTTGTAATTGCAAGGAGGCTTTTTCCCAAAGAGATACAAAGAAGTTGATAACATTTTCATCTCCTTATTGACATGGCTTTCAGCAGGAGTGATAATAAGGAAACTTGTTGTGGATGTTGTCCCCAGTCCTCTTCATCCCAGCACTCTTGAAGTGCTCTTGGAGTGCCAGAGCCATCCTTTTACACAGGCATGTTCAATAAGGTGGCTCCTTAATCTAGTGTAGAAAATCATAGTGCTTTGGCTATCAGCCATTGCAGAGAGGTCACTGTCATACTGATCTTCTGGTCAAAATATTGTTGCATCCTTTACATCTACAGTTTTGGCAGCAGGAGACAAGCTTGCTTTTGCTTTTGCTTTTGCAGAAGAGTGCATGGAAAACAGTCAGGAATGCTACTGCTAAAGGCTGATTTCTCAAAAATATTTGGATGCCTAATTCCTCTTGGGGACTTAAGCCAAAATTAGCATATTTTCCAAATGTTGTTTTGTACCAGGTGTGTAAAGAAACTAGAAAAAAAAGAGCAATGACTACTATTAATACAAATGGCAATGCAAGGAGTTGGCATGTGATATGACCTAAAAATAGGAGACTATATAAATACATGCTCATACTAAAAAGTAGTCTGTCTTGTGATTAGTGTGACCATTTCAAAATATTTCCTGTTGTCACTGTATAACTCTTAAAAAGGATGGATAGGTTTGAGCTGGTGAATTGCTAGATGTCTTTCTACTAGTGCTGGTAAAAAAAATGATAGATTTCTTTTACAGTAAAGAAACAGGTAAACAAAACTAAATAACAAGCCTTAGGGGTTTTGTGTAGGTTAGCTCATATCACGCTGTAACAGAATTCTCTAAAAACTATCAGCCTATGCAGTACAAACACAAGAAACTTCTACGTGTAGTTTATAGTACATCCTAGAAGCATCTACAGAGATGGTGTGGGAGTGCAGGGAGGTTTGAACTGAGGAAATTGCTTTTAAAATTTGGGGGTTTTGTTTAATTTTTTTTTTTCAAGAGTTTCAGAGAATTGAAAGAGGAACCTGCACTGAGCAGCTAGTCCTAACTTGTACAAAACTTTCCCCACATAATGTGATGAAACATATTTTATCACTGCACTCTTATCTTTAGTATCTGAGATGTTAGGGCACTATAGTTTGCTCATCTTCATGGATGGATGGGGTTAGAAGGGGTTTGGAGAATTTATTTTACCTTTCCAGCCTCTTTTATGGAAATGTAATACACAACCTTTATTAAACCACAATCCTCAAGAAAATGGATTTATTTTAAAGCTTAAAACTCTGCTTTCCTTTTCTTCCTCTCTCTCTCTCTGTATATGTGTATGATGATCTGGCAAAGTGAGACAGAGAAAACCACAGAGAAAAAGAAAGGATTCTAAAGCTGCTGTCCTGAAGGGTACATTGCCTTTATGTTTTTTATAAAAGTCTTGCTGAGATATTAAAATAAAAAAGGACTCAGGCCTGTTTCCTTCAGATCCCTAAATGAGTTTCAAAACACTGGCCTTTTCCATCATTTGCTTGCCAAACCACATTACAACCCCTGTGGGCTGGACTGCTAAGTGACTGTCACAGGCAGGGGTGACTCCATCTCACATGCCCCAGCGGGCCCCTCCACTGCCAAGCTGATTCCACATGGAGATGCTGTCTGACCACCACATGCACATGCAGAAAGTGTGCTCGGATTCCAGATGATTTCAGAAAGGCTAGGGAAAGCATAGCCTTGGCAGCTCTGTGTAAAACCACAAGATGGCCCTGAGCCCCTGAACTTCGCAAGAGCAAGCACGAGCAATGAGTTCCAAAACAGAGCTGGGAACTAAGTAATAGCAAAAATTAAATAACCTCCACTATTCTCAGAAAGAGAAGTGAGAAAGTAGGTGGTGCTGATCTTCCTTCACAGTGGGCAGGGGAGCAGGTTGCATTTTCAAAACCACTGTCCCATCCCTACTCCTTGGGGTTTCAGAAGAGAATGTGGCTGCTGTGGTGGCTGCAATCCCATTTCAGGCACTGCTAAAGCGTCAGGTGCCTGCTAGTGAAGGAGCTCCCAGCAGCATTTCTCCTTTGAGATCTATGGCACTACAAGAGAGTAAAAAAGGGAACCTGAACCTTTCAATAGGGAAGACCTCAAGAGAGCCCAGTATTCAAGCTTGCCATTTTCTGCCAGGTCTCATTTCTCATCAGATATTTTCATGTATTATGCACTTACTTGGGGCCAACAAGTTGTATTTTTATGTTATATTGATGCTAATAGATTAACCAGCTCCACAGAAAGTTTTTGATCACTGGAGCATGTTTCTCTGCACTACTAGCTCACAAGAAGGTTCCTTGGTGCAGATTTGGTTTGTGATAGCTGATTTCTCCCCATCAGTTCCATGAGGTTCAGGGTTTTTCTAGTTAAGCAGCTGAAGTTGTAGAAATTTATTTGCAATAGGCTACAGGCCAAAGCTCTTCCCTGTCCTGATGGCGAAGCAAGAGACCCCATGTCAGTGCTCCTGCTGCTGCAGAGACTCAGGATGGCAAAGGTCTCAGTCAAGAGCTGCTAATCTTCATCTTGTGAGGAGCTCGCCACTGGATCTTGAACGCTTGGCTTCCACAAGGAATCACATTTGTGACACCTGAACACATACATCACACCAGAGTGTATTTTCCCAGTTTGGTTAGGGGTACTTGAAGGGTTTTGTTATTTCTGTATTGTTTGGTCTCACAGCTGATTTTCCTATCCCAAGCACATCACTGCCACATTTACCATCCTCATTATGTGATTGATGATGCAGTCCTCCAGTCACATCCTTCAGCCCATGGAAATTTTGTTTCACGTGTTGATGCAGCTGAATTGTTGACTGGATGTGACACAAAGCTTCCCATAACGCAACAGTACTGATCCTCCAGCAACACGGCCCGTTTTGGCTGGGCTGTATCAGCATGTACCCTGGTCATACCATTCTTAACACTCACTTTCTTTCATCAGACTTCTCAGATACCTAAACTAGGTCAGATTCCCAGCTGAAAACCAGAGTAATCAGCCTCAGCATTTTTACTCCTTTTATGTAACTGCGTTTTTATGTACCTGGGGTTTTTTTGTGGCTGACTGTTTTACGTGATGTGCTTCATACACTTCACATGTAGACACTGTTTGTCTGGTTCCTTCCTGGACTTAATACCTTTTCCTGTCCTTTTTTTTAAGACTATAGAGGATTTAATAACATTCCCACCACTAAATATGTGTCATCCTGAACGATATGCTTTCTTGTGCCAGTCAGCTCTCTCTACATTTTAGTTTAAAAACTGTAACCTTAATTTTTAGTAACAGAAGCCTGGTTTGTTTTAGTTTAGGTCACACCATATTTTCCTGAATAGGTGCCATTTGCACCAAAAATTTCCTTTATTCTTAAGTACGTCTGTGTAATTTTCCTATGCATGTATTGTCAAGTTACACACTAAAACTGCAGGAATCTGGTAATATTTCAGAGCACATCACTTAAGAGATCTCTAGCACTCATAACAACCCATATTTTGTCTCCAAAGAACTGTCTCCTACTGCTCTATTGTTATTCATATCTTATCAGAGCATAACTGTACCAGTTATCAAAATTGCCTCAGAACACAGCCTAGTTGGAGGACTGCAGCTTGGGGTGCTCCCCAGGGGTCAGTACTGGATACAGTCTTGTTCAACTTCAAGCTGCCAAGTGCATATCAGTTTAGCTCCTACAAGAGCCCCACATCTCACATTTTTCAGTCAAGACTGTTTTCATTACTGCTGATGTGAGAATCCTTGCTACACAAACACTTTTATGATCACATAAAACTGACTGTAGGTTTTGACACACAGGTGGAAGAAGACAGGTACAGGTACAACCACGCACGTGGTCCTATTCTGTGCCAATTCATTTTCACATAGAAGCTGACCCAGTCATTTTAAAGTAGCAGCTGAGTGGTTCAAGTGTCAAAGGGGTCAATCATGCTTTAGGGGACTGGTTCAGATTTGGACAGAATTCAGGTAATTATGGGTGTCCAGGAAAACAGGATCTGAATCAACAGGATGTTTAAAATGGGCTGGAATCAGCTTCAAACACCTGCCTTTACTGTGGAAGTGACTACGTATGAGAATGTTACAGTCACTGGAGATCTGCCTAGTACAATCAGTGGTATTCCCATTTTACAATGCACCCTAAAATAGACACTTAGATTTCTATGGATGATAAACCCACAGCTGTAGAAAAGACCAGGCAGGAAAGGTGCCAGCTATACCCAAATCTTGCAACTTTGTACTACTGATGTGGAAAAAATTTTGAAGATTCATATAGATCTTACTTAACAAGGGGAACAATAATTCATCCTGTATTTACATGTCACCAGTTGTTATGGATCTAGCAAAGGCTTTTTTGGGCAAGTCTATTTATTTAGGAGGTAGAAAGAGATTTTGAACATACTAAGGCCTACTAGTGGAAGTAGTAGAAGAAGGCCCATCTGATGACAGCTTACATGCTCAACCAAGTTTTTTGATACACCCCTAACAATACTGTTTCCAATTTCTGGTCACAGTATTTTATACAGATGTTAGAATTACCCTCCATTCTTTACTCAAAACATTTCCCAAATACCATGCCAAATTATCCTTTCAACTACACCTGCAAAATTTGGTGGTCCATTCTGTTTACGGACTTCATCATATGCTAAATCAATCCACAGCTACAGATTGTCATATCCTTAGTGCAAATATGAGAAAAAGCAACATCTGAGGTATTTTTCTTTTTTTCTTCTTCTTTTTTTTTCTTTTAATCTAAAAAGATAATCTTCAAGAGCACACATGCAGCTCTACCTCAATTCCTTTGTAGACTGAACAGGAGAGAAAACATTCAGAAAGAGTTTCACAGAAAAGAGAGATGAAAAGATAGAAAGTACAGATTTCAAATAGGATATATATATACACATATACACACATGGTTTTATATATATATTTTTTATTGTAAAATGCCTGTTTGACCATACAGATTCAATGTAAGACCACCAAGTTTTCTGAAGATTGAGGGATTATCTCTTAGGAATCTGTCAAATGGTCTACCACAAGCACCTTGTACCTAAATTCTTTTCCTGGAATTTGAGGTCAGAAAGGAAATGATCAACTACACCTTTTTCTCTGACTTTCACAACAGCTGTGTGAGGCAATTATTTGCAGTGGGAAGTGACTGCTGACCAGAAACCACTGTCTATCCATTCTGGACATAGGCAATATTTAAAAATTTAAAGTTGTAAAGGAAATCAGCTCATGTGTTATTTAAATTCCAACTTGATCTGGCAATTTCCATGGTCAAAGTTCCATAAAAACATAAATCTTCATCATCTTGCCATAACTCAAGGGCAAGGTACCTGCAGGAGGACCCTCTGGCACAGGATAACTCCACACCACACAACAGGATGTCTGCCAGAGTAGTTAAAAGGAGCTTTCTGTTTGTCGACCATCTGACAAAGACTGTGACCCACTGAAGTGAAGGTTCCCTGCCAGGTGTCAGTAATATTTCAGGAACTGCGTGCATGCTCTTCCTCCACAATATGTGCAAGATTGCATTGTTTCACCAAGAGGCAAGCTACGTTGTGCCGCTGGGATATGACTGTATGCACATGAGCAATGATCACAGAGGACTGTAAGTCCTACAGAATGAATGTCTCAGCTCTTATGTTGAACTCTTATGTTGCCTTAGCTTTGCTAATCCTTTCTAAAATATCAGCCTTGAAAAAATTAAGCTTACTAAGTCTGTGTATGTAGGAAAGGTCAACATATATATAATATTTTAGCTATTAACCCATAAATTGGAACCTCTTTAAACCCAGTTTAGGATGCTTACTCTGAAATTTAAACCAGTTTAGAAAATCTATCAGTGGAGTTATTGGTTTCAATTGACCTAAAGTTTTGCTCACAGAATTTTTAAAAACTCTCTTGGGCACTGATAAAGAAAAGTGCAAACTGCTTCATTTTGTAATGTAACTATCACTTGAATCATAAAACCACACTTCAGATGCAGAGATTGCAGTATTTGTCAATACTGGCCCACAGACTTACTATTTCCAAAAACCTGACTGCTGCAGAAACAAACTTTTTAAATGCCACATTGATGAGTTTCACACTGAACTGGCTTATTAACACAGACGATAGCGGCTGTGTTTATGCAAATCTTATCTAAATTAGGATGAACGTTGCTAACACCAGCACAGAATCCTGACACTGATGATTTATGGTTAGAAAAGGTGAAGGTTTGAATGAATTAAAATTCAACTATCAGCAAAACTGCACAGTCCAGGACAGACACTGCACAGTCCAGGAAATTTAAAGGTAGCTATGTACAGTTAATTTTACTGCTTTACCTAGTTCTGAAGATTCCCTTGTGGAGTTTCTTTGCCTGTCATCTGTATATTTAGACTTCATACTTAATAATACTTTTTGATTCAAACTTGGAATCTGCCTACCTGCACTCTCTCAAGCTGGAGAACAGAAACACATCTTAGTAAGCAGAAATGCTAGGATTATTTTCCTTCACTTTTGAATAAAGTTCCTTTTGTCTAGACTGATACAGCTAACAGATGGAGGCATGTACCCTCCACTACATGAAAGCTGGTAATGCCTCTATATTTTCTTGCTGAAAAAAATAGAGGGCTTTTTACCTCTCAATGTGAAATCTTTGTGGAGAGAAGACACTCTTGTTTTACCTTGTCCTGACTATTTGAGGTTAGAGTTGTAACCACCATAAGGTTTACTTTGACTGGGTATGCTAAGATAAAGACTGAAGTTTGTCTCCACAAGAGTTTTTGATTAATATACTAGTTATAATGTAAGTCTTTCATTGTAAAAAATATGCTATCTTTTGCAGTGAAGACATACATATGGTTTTCTTATGTCCTTTTTCTGAATAATCTTTGGTGAAAAATAACAAATAGACAATACTTTTATTTTTCTAAAGCTAAATAGCACAGAAGGTCAGGAATATTGCAGCTAGTTAGATGTTTTCAGATTCATTCTGTTTTCTCAGAAATATTTTCACACGCAAGTGCACAGAGGGTAGAAGTCATATTTCCAAAATGTATTTATTCTTAAAAGAAGATAAAGTAAAGCCTAGCATCAAATAATGCCTTTGTGACAATATTACAGGCTCTGCAACAGTTTCAGATGTTTGCAATAATGTTACTCAGAACAAAACAAGTGGAAGAAAAAAAATCAGCAAAAAGGACAGGGAAGCCCAAATACAAAGAAGTTTCTTAGAAGACTTGGGTTCACATCTTGACTGAGTGAACCAAACTCATGGCTGTTAGAGAAGTTGAGATGTAATCCTACAAGCTAAAATTTGCATGAAAGTTCATTGCAAGGATGAGAAAGAATCATCAAGGCAAAACCTGCAGTCTCTTTTGGTAAGGCCCATGTTCAGTTTAAGAAACACACAACCAGAGATGAACTCATTTACATTCCTCAGTTTGGTGAACTTGAACATTCACTGAAGTGTTTCTCTGAAAAGCACCAACAATGCTTTAGGAACAATAACTGAGATGTGTTACAGAAGGGCACTTTTCCTTCTTGTTCCTCATATTAAAACCCCTTATTCTATCTAAATATCAAAGTGTTTTTCACTTTTCTCACAGCTCAAGATGACTGGCTCCTGACTCCTTGCCTTCCTGGCTCCTTCTTCTCCTCATACTCAGTCTACAATAGAAATTAAGCATCTGTTTTCTGTGCTTGTGTAATATTCTTTCATCTTACTAGTAATTCAGACAGTCCAGGAGGGGTTGAATACCCAGCAGGAACACTGCACTCTGACAATTCCTAAGTTTTAACCAGTTTTAACTACAGGTAGGTAATCATAAACTATCCTAATCCTTTAACTCTTGTTACTGATTTGTAATAGTATTAAACTGAGTAAACAAGAAATAAAATAAGTTTAAAAAATTCTAAAAAGTGCTCTTTTGAGAAAAAACAAAATACATTCTTCAGCCACACTTGCATTGATTAAAAACTATTAATATGATTTTCTAAGTGCTTACAGTAAAATCTGTGCTTTCACTTTGCCTCATTCTGAATCTGTTTTGAATTGAATTGAAATTGCATTTCAGTTTATTTTACCTGTAATCTGAAACATGCCATCCTACACTCTTCAGCTAGAAGGGTGTCTTTCCGAAAGTGTAACAATATCAAATAATTAATGAAATAAGACCATTTTTCCCTATGCAATTGCACTTTGACAGGTAGTGAACCAAAAATTATGAAACAGAATAAGTTTTGAAAGGCTTTCTGCTTCATGATACATTTTGACATTTATTTTTCCATCTCAAATCACAAAACAAATCACAAAACTTTTTATAAATTGGCAATTCTTGTTTTCATTTGGCTCACTGGCTTTTCAGTCTTTTTCACAGGTGCACTTGACATTGAAAACAGGAAGATAATAGACGTAAGAAAGAAAACATACCAGTTTTTTTAGTAGTTCTCCAAAAAGAAAGTAGACACATCTCTACTGTTACTCTTCCATAGCAAAGAAATAACGCAGTTCTCTTGCAATTTTTTACTGTGTGATTTTCAGTACATCTTTTAATGTTTTATTTGCCATCTTTTGCCAATCGAAGGGAAAGGAATCACTATTCCAGTCAAAAAAGCACTGAGCAGCTGTCACCTTTGTTTACAGATTGGATAAAAACCTACTGAATTTCCAAATGAGCTTTCTGTGCAGAGTGAAATGACCAGTGAGCACAAAGAGTAGCAAAAAAATCCTACATGGATTTTTTGTGTGTTACTCCAGAGGCTGTAGGTGCTTAGTACCTAATATGAAACTAAAATACATCCATCCGCTAAATGATTCAGAAATGAAGCAAGCAGAAAAGCTTAAGATTTCTCTTTCTGTGTCAGAAGCTTGAGTACTGCTGTAACTGTCAACCAGACTAGATGGTGTCACTTGAAGAATCCTTATTGAGTTTTTGTTTCAGTCTACTTGTATGTTCATTTGTCTGTTGCACTTTAAATAGAGCTCTCCCAAAAAAATAAAAACAATATATAAAAAGTATTTCTGACAGGGATATTTATGTAACAGAACTATATTTTTACAGATTATGCATATGAAATCTTAGCTGAAGGTGGATATTTTTAAATTATCCTGCAGCAAAGTTGGTCTTCAAGATAATCTATGCAAGCTTCAGTGATTTGAATTGTGTTGGAAATCTGAAATTGAAAGGAAAAAACTCATAAAACATAAGGGGACTCTAAACCTCTAAAGTGATATTCTTCTCTGTCTTATGTATGACATTTTCTAATTAAACCACAAGAGACAGACAGAGACTGTGGTTGCAGTGAGGGAAAGACATAAAGTTACCCTGAACAAAATGTAAATATAGCATTAACTAAACCCCTATAAACACAACAGTGGGAGAGATAAAGTACATTGAAATGGTACACTGTGGTTCTAGCAGCTTAACCTGGTGTCCTGGGTCAACCCCAGCCAGCAGCCAAGCCCCACACAGCAGCTCAGTTCCTCCCCCACCAGCAGGACTGGGGAGAAAATCAGAAGGGTAAAAGCCAGAAAACTCGTGGGTTGAGATAAAGACAGTTTAACAGGGAAATCAAAAGCTGTGCACACAAGCAAAGCAAAATAAGGAATTAATTCACTACTTCCTATGGGCAGGCAGGTGTTCAGCCATCTCCAGGAGAGCGGTAATGGTGACTTGGGAAGACAAATGCCATTACTCCAAATGTCCCCTCCTTCCTCCTCTTCCCCCCACTTTACATACTGAGCATGATATCATACAGTCTGGAATATCCCTTTGGTCAGTTTGGGTTATCTGTGCCAGCTGTGACTCCTCTCAATCTCCTATGCATCCGCAGTCTCCTCGCCAGTGCAGCAGTATGAAAAGCAGAAAAGGCCTTGGCTCTGTGTAAGCACTATTCAGCAATAACAGAAACATCTCTGTGTTATCGACCTTATGTTCAGCACAAATCCAAAACATAGTCCCATACCAGCCATGGGGAAGAAAATTAACTCTACTCCAGCAAAAACCAGAACACCTGGCCATTTAAAAAGCAAATCACCACAAGTAAGGGTGAATCAGAGCAGGAATTTCTTCTAGCCCAGACTTTCCTGAGCAAGGAATTCACGATTAGAGCCTGAGAGAATATGCCAAAAGGAAAGACAAAGTTGGAAGGAGAATTTTCTGTACTCCACATTTCCCCAGGAGGCTGTTTGCCCTCAAGAACGACTTACAGCATCAATCTTGTGTGCTTTGCATGCCCTCTTCTCCCCTGTAGAAGAAGACTCTAAAGGAATCACCACAACATTCTTCTTTTGCTCCTTGTGATGGGCATCTTTATCAGTGAAAACCATGCCAAGGTTTTTTCTTTTTTGGAGAGCTCTTGTAGGCATCTAACCACAAAGTCTTGTGTCTTTTATCTCCAATTCAAGAAGTGCCTACATTTGGAGGTACTTAGTTTCTACTGACGGCAACATTTCACAAGTGCATAAAACTTGCCTTTAGCCAGGCCATGAATGCTGACTGTTTTGTATTCTGCAGCATCTATGTGTGCATTTTTTATCTCCTTCTTATCAAGATGTCTATCTCATATTGGCCTTTTTAGCCACCAACGCGCTTGCAACAAGCGTGGGTAGTGCCTTCCCAAATCTTCGTTCGCGAAGCCCAGCCATGACTTGATTTGATTATCAAGATGTATTCTCAGAAAAAGCAAGTATAGAAGAAGATTTGTTTGTGATTAGGCCTAACACAAAACAAAATATAAGACTTATTCAATAGCTTTATTACCAGTGAGACAGATATAATGGAAATTTTCACCTATGCTGCTACCTTCCCAAGTACCTACAATTTCTATAGGAATAGTAACTAGGGGTCTGTGATAGCAAATATCTTTCACTTGCAAAAGCATATTATTAGAGCTCTGTACATACTCTGATATAGATAATTTTTTTCTGATTGTTTCAAGAAGTTTTGGGTTCTTAGGTACACAGAGGTGCCACTAGAGAAGGATTTTTGAGGCTATAAAGTTCATTAATAGGTATTTGCTATGGAAAGTTGAAATACAGAGCATTAAGGATTTTTTTCCAAGAGTTATGTGACAGCGAGTGCTTTTTTAAGTTCTCCTGAAAAAATGAAGAATTAGTTTCATTCTTGATATAGCTCCCCTGACAAGAACTGAATCTCCTTTGCAATGGATTTGGCTCAGAGGGCTTTTTGCAGTTGTGAACATCTGATGATCACTTCATTACTTAGACCAAGTTTGCTTGGTGTCAAGTGTGTGATATATTAGTAGCACATCTCTGACTACTTTGCAATCCTATTTTCATGTTCCTCTCCCTAGGCTTCCAACAGCTCAGCTAGAAGCTCCTGAAAGACTGGCAACATTAGTTAGCATCACTTGCTTGATACTGACTCTCACCACTACCGAATATTTTTAGCTGACATTTGAAGCACTGTGTCAAGCTGATCAGATCAAGAAAGAACCCCTATAAGCTGCCACTGAGCCGCTTGCTGCTGCACTGCGATTTTCTGGATTTGTGCTCAGGTGGTTTTGAGTTGAGTGCCTCCCTGCTGCACTACAGCCTTCACTAGAGACTTCACATTTGCCAAGTCTCAGGAACCATCAACAATTCTTTTGTGAAAGGTCTAGCAAGTTATTCAGTAAGAACCTCTGTCAGAAAAACCAATTTTTATCAGAATGGTTATTTCCAGCTCTAGAGTTTGCCAGCACCAAGGGCTGACCTCTTTGAGGGACTGATCCGTTACACTACTCATGACCTATGACCACACAAATTAAAGATCTTTTTTAACTAGATCTGAGGTTATGTGACACCAACTAACTGGCACCTATGTTTTTTAATCTGACCTCCTACAGCAGGTGTGTCTTGCAATCAGATAGCTGGATTAAACAGTGAAGGCGATCAGAGTCTACAAGCAGGACTGTGTGTCTGAACCTTCTCTCTGCCTGTTATTAAACATAATACATGTGCCCACAGTTATCAGTTGACTTTGGCCTGGCACCTCTTCAGACCCCCTATTGCCACTCTTCACAAAACTTACTCTAGTCTATCCTCTGCCTTTCTGGACATTCATTGCCATTTTCTTCACTTTTCAAGCCTGTACTTTTGTGAAACTGCATCCCTGTACTTGCAGCTTAATGACAAGTAGGCACACGTAGCACATTAAGGCATGGTTCTTGCTGCAGCTGCTGAATGCTACTTCGCTGCTTAAAATAAATAAGCTAAACCATAATCTATTACTTCTGCCAAGAAAGATCTATATATGCCAGACAGTGAAAGCATGGGTTTGCTTTGCAGGCTGCAAAACTGAAACTAATTTTGGAGAATTACAGGTGGTGGCAAATAAGACCAGCTGCAAACAGAACGTTTTAAAAAACTTACATCTTGCAGAAACTGAAAGTCAATAGCTTTTCTTTTTATTAGCAGAAGGGCTTGCTCCTTCTTAAGCCTGGTCCTTCAGCCTGTAAATGAGTCCAAACAACTGCAATCTGTCCCTTGTTCTCATGTTTGTTTTTTTCTTTATATTCGGTTTATATTATAAATATACCAAGAATAATGGATTGCATGTTCCTGTTGTGTGAAGAGGGGGAAGATTCTCTTGACCCTCACTGTGGGAACTTTCCTCGACTGTTAGTATGTGCCTGTCACATGCCCCAGGAAAGTGGAGAGCCTTGTGCCTGACCAGTCGGTCAGTGTCCTCTTACGGGACGCTTCACTGATCAGATCCTGCGAATCAGAGGGTGGTTCAACTGACTTACTCAGGAAAACACACCAACAGCATAAGGGAGACCCCTCAGCAGAATCTTCCCACTTTATTTGAGTGTGTACTGGCTGCTGGCAACTGCTGGTGTCTGTCAAGGGCTCACACTACAGTTTTACAGAATAACACACTTTATTATATAAAATTATGAGCAGGTTAGGTTGAAGATGGCTGGTGATGGCATCTGACTGCAAAAATGTATTTAAAGAAATATTGAGACAAGTTCTTATCCCAAATAAAGTATTCAGCACACACAGAGTACACTCCCGTTACCGCAATACATGTCCATGTCAAGAAGACAGGTTCAGCCCTCCGATTAATCCCCAGCAATTACAATGGAGCCTTCCTAACTTTCCCCCCTATTCTAGATTTACTTTTATACTATTTCTTTATTATTTAGGTGGAGCTTGAGTGACTTCAGTCAGAAATACCTTTGTTGCTGATTGGTGTAAAATTTTCCCACTTTGTTTCAAAAAAAATTATGAGGTGCATGCCCTTGAGGGGTGGTCATACCTTGGAGGTGGGTAACTTTGGGATGGAGGTGTGAGTAATATTACAATTAGGCTTTAATGAACCAATTCATCTGAGGAGAGAGATTCACCATGGAGCCTGGCTGTGGGGTCTCCCTCTGCTCCATCCTCTGTTCCATCCCCTTAGCAGGTGCTTGCTGTTGTAGGGGAATCATCGTGGAGCTGCCAACCACATTCCATCCAGGAAGTAGCAGCTGCATTTTACCCCATATTTTCTGTACCGCTATAACTTCTGTTAGGATGTGAATATAACTTCTAACTTTCCTCTCATTTTTATCCCCAGTCATCTTCCCACAGTTCTCCTTTCCCTAAGCTGAAAACAAAAACAACCAACAAAGAAAACTTCAGCACTTACTTTGAATTGATCACTGTTAGTTGGGGAGAAAAAGTCAGAAGATATTGTGTACCACAAAAATCAAGGTCTTAACACTAGAGTAGATAGGATGGACTTAGCTCATGGAAAATGTGTGGCCTAGTGTTCCATTTAATTTCAGTTTGTGATAGGTGATTTTCTTCATGTTACAGTAACATAAGAGGTGTGGTAATGAATAGACTGCAAAGGGGTCTGGACAGGCGGGATTGATGGGCCAAGATCAATGGTATGAGGTTCATAAAGTGAAATGCAGAGTCTTGCACTTGGGTCACAACCCCACGGAGCACTACAGGCTTGGGCAGAGTGGCTGGGAACCTGCCCAGTGGAGAAGAATCTGGAGATGGTGGTCAACAGCTGGCTGAACAGGAGCCAGCAGTATGCCCAGGTGGTCAAGAAGGCCAATGGCATCCTGCCTGTATTGGGAATAGTGTGGCTAGCAGACCAGGGCAGTGATCACGCCCCTGTACTCAGCACTGTTAAGGCTGCAACCTCGAGTACCATGTCTAGTTTTGAGCCCCTCATTACAGGAAAGACACTGAGGTGCTAGACTGTCCAGAGAAGGGCCACAAAGCTGGTGAAGGGTCTGGAGCACAAGTCTTATTAGAGTGGCTGAGGGAACTGGGGTTGTTGAGTCTGGAGAAGGTTCACAGTAGACCTTATCACTCTCTACAACTACCTGAAAGAAGGTTGTTGTGAGATGGGCTTCAGTCTCTTCTCCTAAGGGAACAAGTGACAGGATAGAGGAAATGACCTTAAGTTGCACCAGGGGAGGTTTGGGTTGGACATCAGGAAGAACTTCTTCACTGGAAGGGTGGTTAAACATTGGAAGAGGCTGCCCAGGGAGGTGGTGAAGTCGCTATCCCTGGAAGTGTCCAAGAAATGACTGGACTTGGCACTTAGTCACATGGTTAATTGATGTGGTGGTATTTGGACAACTGTTGGACTTGATGAGCTTGGATGTCTTTTCCAGCCTTAATAATTCTATGATTCTAAGGAGTAGAAAGACATTCAGCAGGGAAAAAGTAGCCATTCAAAGACAGGAAGAAGTGAGACTGGTAAAACACTACCATGATTTGGAGGGAGGAGAGAGTTTCAGAAGGTAATTTAATAGATTCGGTACATTCAGAGAAAATCTGACAAACTACTTAGTTCATTAATAGAAGGACTATGTTCTTAATTTCTGTGTTGATGTATTGCTTTTTTCACTTAACATTTCTCCTTTAGGTTTTGAAGCCAAGTGTTCATGATATGATCCAGCTGACTTACAGGAATCAACAACCCCCTTGTGAATAATGGTTAAAAACGGATCCCACCTCGATGCTTTGACGCTGGCAATGCTCCAGAATAAAACTGTCTCCATCACTCTCCCAGTTGTGTATACAGTGGTGGCACTGATCAGCATCCCTGGCAACTTGTTCTCCCTTTGGGTGCTCTGCTGGCACATCAAACCCAAAACACCTTCTGTCATCTTCATGATCAACCTAAGCATCACGGATCTCATGCTGGCCAGCTGCTTTCCTTTCCAGATTTCTTATCACTTCCAAAGCAATCACTGGAGCTTTGGCAAGACTCTTTGCAGCCTTGTGACTGTGATGTTCTACTCCAATATGTATTCTTCCATACTGACCATGACCTTTATCAGCATTGAGCGGTACATGGGTGTGGTATACCCCATGAAGTTGATCAAGTGGAGAAGAAAAAGATATGCCTTTGCTGCCTGTCTAGCTATGTGGATTTTCTTGCTACTAGCCTTGTACCCATTAGAAAGCACAGATCTCACCTATGAAGTGAAAGAATTGGGGATTATAACCTGTTTTGATGTCCTAAAATGGGATATGCTGCCCAACTTTGTAGCCTGGGTAGTCTTTCTCCTCACCCTATTTGTCGTGCTCTTCCTGATCCCTTTTGTCGTAACAGTTGGATGCTACATTGGCATCATTCGGAAGCTAATTCAGACATCGAACAGATATGGTAATAGGCAGAAGACTAGATCCATCTACCTGGCGACAATTGTCCTTCTGGTGTTCATCACTTGCTTTGCCCCCAACAACTTTATCCTACTTGCACATATGATCATCCGCCTATTTTATGACAGCAGTTTGTACCCTGCCTACAAGCTCACCTTGTGCCTCAGTTGCTTCAACAACTGCATAGATCCCTTCATTTATTATTTTGCATCCAAAGAATTTACCAGAAATTCATGCAATTGTTTCGGCCAAGGTACTGCTCAGTGACAGCTTAGAAAACAGAAGGGAAAGTTTATTCTCTGGCAGGACCGTGTCAGTCAGGTCAATGTCAAGTGGACCTATGGATGGGTTAGAGGGAGTAAAAGTCTATTTGCAAAGGCAGGAAAGTGTTTTTTAGCTTTAGACATCCCCAGAAGAAAGACGTGAGATTCACGAGTAAACAAAGAAGATATTTCCTTTTGAATGGCTACTCTCAAAATGCCTGGCTTTTGTGACAGAACTCAATCTGTACTTACATTGCACATTCTACTCCAGTACTTTCCGGTAAGAAATGGAAGTCTTAAAGGAATTGAGTTTAGTCAAGAAGGCACTGAAGCAAACTCAACATTAATAATTAGGACTAGCTTGGAAGTAGCCTACCACATGAGACCAAGGGATAAATTTAGGACAAAATTACTCTCAGGTTGTACAATAGGATTTAAACCAAAGACTTGTGATTCTCAGTTAATGTGAACTATTACTGTACATGAATTACAGCATACAGTGAAGCTGGGTTTGGGGCAAGGGGGTTGTTGTTCTAAGCAACATGCTCGGCTTTGGGTTGTTGGGGGTTTTTGTTTGTTTTGTTTTTGGGGTTTTTTTATGTATTGCTTTCTCTCTTGTTGTATTTCTATAAAAGAATGAATAAAAGTAGCATGTCATTTTACCATAGCCACTGTGAATTCACCCAGCAGTTTATCAGAACCAAACCACACTGACATTTGAAAAGGATAGGTTGACTCATACTATTTATTTCAATTTTATACAGTAAATATCTCTTGCAATGAAAGAAAAACTAGAACTAAAAATATTTGCAACTACTTCGCTGCTGAGTGGATTATATTTTAATTTCTTGAAGTTATTAATTTCTCAGGACTGTGGGGAGCAGTTTTTTTAAAAAAAAACCCAGATTTTCTCACATTAACATGTACTCTAAGCTATATGTAGAAGAGCCATCCCTCTTAGCAGAGAATTTAGCTTTATATAATGCATGGGCAATGATTTTATCTTCCTTACAGTGATGGTGTGGATTATTAACCAGATTTTCAGCTGGATAAACGAGAATTCAACCACAGACTGGAGAGTGATTTTGTACCAGCAGAAATCAACTGAACCCCCATCTCTATGGCCAGATGTCCGAAACAGACGTCTTTCAGGCAGGCAAACAGAAAGAAGAAGAGAAAAAGGAAAGTAAGGCATGAGAATGGGAGCTGTACCACATACTCTGATAATAGGTTATGGCAGGTGGATTGTGCAGTCCTGTGTTTGGAATGCTTCTCTGAAATATCCTTCTCCAGCTTATTTGGATATACCATGACATGTTTTTCTTTTAATTTTTCTCACATCTCAACAACTGCTTGTGTGCTTGGAAAGACAACTGAGGACCATACACTGGGGAAAGACAAAGGCAAAGTTTTTCCAGCCATATTTACAGCTTTTTACCTACCTCTGGCCCTCATTGATAGTGGAGAGCCAAAATATATCTGAGAGTGCTGGACGAGTTTCCCCTCACAAGTGAGACAAAGCTATACAGTATCCTTTTGCTGCACTGCAACACCCAGGGTCCTTAAAATCTGTCATTTTCTTTGAGTATAACATAATTAAAATGCAATTTTCCACCACTGATCATCATGAATGTGTTCATGACAGATGTCAGAAAACCACAAAATGCACCGTGACATATTTGTATGTCCTACCTTCTGCTAAAGTATCATCAGTTTTTGGAGAAGAATAAACATGAGTGGACCTAGTATTACTTTACCTGACTTAGTAAAGCCAATGGGAACATTCAATGTTTTGTGGCATTTCAAGTGATAGTTTTAATTATCTTCACATTTTCTGCCTACAAGGCCAGCCTCAGTGATACGTAAGCTGTCTAAACCTTCCCATCAATTTGTCTGGAAGATACCCTTCACCATCCACTTTCACAGAATTCCAGCTTTCTCACTTCTAAAAGTGTTTAATTGTTTTCAGCATTTTGCTGCAGCAGAAACTTTCTTGGAGGTTATACTGAAATCTCTCTCCCTTTTTTTTTTTTTTAGCATGCAAATATTTTTACAATGAAAACCATTACTTCTCCTACCCCTAATGCAGACTCTGTTTTATCTTGAACCTGATCTGTGAGCGTATGTGCCTGAACTGTAACTGACACCAAATAGAGCCAAAAGGGAGAAACCTTGCACTTTGGACCTCAACAGTTATATTTTGAAAAATACTGAATTGCTCCTTTTGCAAGAGAAAATAGATGGTCACAACTGACCAAAAATGTTCTTCTCTCCATCCTCACACAGCTCAACATAGCCCTTCATCTCTCTTCTGACAATGTTTAAAAAGAAATAGGGAGGATGCCTCAGGTACAGATTCAGGTACATCTTCATGCCATTTCACCAACTAGCCTCTAGTTACCTCAGATTAGGCAAAATTCCCATTTGGGTCAGCGGGACTGTTCCTTGAGAAAAGAACATAAAAATGAACCAACAACAGCAATCTTTTGAGTCTGATGGTGTATACTGTGAAGGCTTGGAGGGTTTTTATTAGAGAGGAAGAGAATAAATTATCTTTAAAAGTGGCCCAATATACTGTTCTTTGATCCTGGAAACACATTCTTCTGGGGCATCATAAGAACAATGACTTCTGCCTTCATTGGACAGTGGGTGTGAGTTGACATTCACACATACACACACACACACACGGATATATACATATATATACACACACATAAATGTAGATTGCAATTTGTGAGGTTACTGAGAAGTTCATGTCCATGTTAGCTTCACTTTGGAGAATATGGGCCCTGGGCAACATGCTTACTTGCTTGCCTCTGTAGTTAATGTAATTTTACTGAGAAGACAAGAATGCTTCTGTTTGTTTTGGAGGTTGGAGGGGTTTTTGTATTTTTGGTGGTTTTTTTTAATTGTCTAGAAATTTAATCTATGAATGTGCTTGAAATTTTGCGTACATATAATAATAATAATAATAATAATAACAATAAATGTGTGAAAAACTTCCAAGCATAGAAAAGGGTAGAGAAGCCAAGTCATGGAATAAAATTATTCTGTTTCACATTGTTATTGTGCTTTTCTTAGATTTCTATATTGTTTTAAGTCTGTTATTTTTCCCATGCATGAAGATTGATTTTTTCTTTGCATATGTGTTCATATTTTTCTTTTTTTTTTTAATGTATATCTTAAAACTTGATATTGTCATAGACCCTTCACACAAATTTTAAATGTATCAATACTTGAATAAGATGTTGGCTAACTTAAATCCTTCTCTGTGCCCAAGAGGTGCACCAAATACATATATTTTTAAATTTCAATGCATTTCTGAAGTGGTCTGGCAGTCAGAGCCCATCACACCCCCGGCCCAGAGCAGGGCACTGGGGGAAACTGGGCAGGGACAGTCAGGGTTGGTAGTGCTAGATAATAGAATATCTCAAGTTGGAAAGGACTCATGAGGATCAGAGTCCAACTCCTGGCCCTCTATAGGACAGCGCCTGGAATCACACCCTGTACCTGAGAGTGTTGTCCAAATGCTTATTGAACTCTGTCAGGCTTGGTGCTGTGACCACTTCCCTGGGGAACCTGTTCCAGTACCCACCCACACACTGGGTGAAGAATCTTTTCCTAATATCTAACCTAAATCTCCCCTGACACAGCTTCAGGACAGTCCCTCAGACCCAATCACTGATCACTAGAGAGAAGAGATCAGTGTCTGCCCCCCTGCTTACCCTCGGTGAGCCTGCAATGAGGTTTCCCTCAGTCTCCTCCAGGCTGAACAGACCAAGTGACCTCAGTCGCTCCCCATACGGCTTCCCCTCAAAGCCCTTCACCATTTTCATTGCCCTCCTTTGGACGGTCTCTAATAGCTTAATATCTTTCTTAAACTGTGGTGTCCAAAACTGCACATCATATTCAATATTGTTTATGTAGGATCTACAAGGACTGGAAAAGATCAAGATAATGGCATATGGGATGATCTAAGACAGTGATATAAAATCTTACAAGTTAAATAGTTTAAGACTGTTCACCTCAGAAAAGAGACAATGTAAGGTAGGAAAAAGGTCTACAAAATCCTCAATGAAGTGGAAAAGCTGCTTTGGATGAGTTTCACTGTCTTTGCCCAAACAGTAACTTGAGAATTACATATTAACTAATGAGATCCAGTCTTCTTGCAAGTCTTTTAATATTTTTCCTTAAAGTCTAAGCAGCTGGAATATGTTATCAAACAAGAAGACTCTCAAGTCTCTTTAATTATAAAACAAGAAGTTCAGAGCTGCCAGACAAAATACCTTTCTAACTTTTAGCATAAATACCTCAACTCCCTTCTTGACTGTCTTAGCTCATGATGATGCCCTGCAGTCAGTCTTTTTCTTTTCCTTCTGCAGAAATTTTCAGCACACAGAGTGTCTGGTCCTCTTTCCCTGGTTTCTTTACCACATGACCCGGCTCTGGCATGGCACAATTACTCATATACAGAAAGTCAAGTGCAAATGGTGTCCTGCTGGGAGTTACCAAGGCTAATTGTCCTTTGAAGCTTTTCCTGTTATGTTCCAAAACCTTAACTGCTGTTGTTGGATATGGTGAAGTACCATAAAAATGGAGAACAGTTTTGTTGAGTCCCTTAAATCTGTAGAAATGTAAAGGTTTTGCTCCTCTGCTGTATACCTGAGCAGCTTTGTCAAAGGAGAAAGGACAACAGACTTAAGGGAGGTATAAGCAGATTCAAGGAAGAGATGGGAGAGGGGTCGCAGAAGTAACATCTGTGGCTGGACAGAGAGATACTCTAACTGGTAGTCTGCAAAGAGACACAGAAAGTTAGTCTCTGTATTAGTCTCTCTGCAGTTAGAGAATGTCTGTAAATAATTTTCTTCATAAACAGCCAGTTTCATTTTAGAAACATGGAGCCTTTTCAACATAAAAGCTGGAAGCTGCAGCAAATCTCCAGATCTCTGCCATAAGGAAAGGAATCTGATTAACAGACATATAAACCACTACCTAGATACAGAGCAAACATCTCATAGAGGGACTCAGATCTCTGGAAACGTGAGCCTGCCATGCACAAAAGGTGCAACTTATCTGATCAAAATAGATATCAAGTGTTGCCCTAAGCATCTTATTGCTTGGCAACATTCATGTTGACTTCCTCCTCTGTTCCCTAAATTTATGTGACATCTGCTTTGATTATTGGTTGCATGCAGACATCCAGGTGTTGGTAGATCTCTGTGCCATGGACCCACACCACAAAAGCAATGTTGGTATCCCAGGACTGTTATCACTTTCTTCTTGACAGCTGAATTGTATTTTGCCATCTTCATGCTTGCAACAGCAGGTTGTTTATCTGAAGTAGGCTCATGACCTAGGAAATAATATTCCTGGGGACCTCAGCAAACATTTAAATAGGCCACAGGTCTTTCTCACTTCCCCAGATTCATATAGGTTCAGAAAATAAAGGATAATATATAAGTTAAATGACTGGAAGCCTCTTCCCCTCAATTACCTCTACGAAGAGTCTGTTCACCTTCTCAATTAGAAGCTCTATACAGAGTGCAATGGCTTTGTCTCCCTCAAAAAGTTTCAGCACTGTAACACTGATGGTTTGGTTTCCCCAGTTCATCATTATTGTCAACAGGCTGATATTTTTATCTTCCCCTATTTCACCTTGCATTCCATAGTAAATGCAGAATGCATCAGCATCTCACCCTATTTGCATGGGGTAATGCAAACTACTCTGTACAATTACACACAAAATGTCCGTATGTTTTAATGAGGCAATTGTTCCCATATATTGCTGCTAAAACTAAACCTTTAAACAAGTACAAAAATAAGATAAAATACAGCATATAATTTTTCTTAAATTGATAAATCTTATCAGACTGAGAGGATAGAAGACAAAAATAAAGACTTTATTCTGACACTATCTAAGTTTTTATTTCCACATCCAATAAAGTTATTTGGGTCATAGGGTAGAATTATTCCTGTTCTTAAAACCATGAAAATTTACAGTGGCCTTAACCTCTGTGGTAAACATATATTATCACCTATTAGCATGCTTATGATAGCTCTTTCTAGCTTCAATATCAGTGTATCTCTTTCAAGATATTGCTAGACCTATTGTCATTAATATCAGCTCTGATTGCCCCTAAATCATAGAATCATAGAATCAGCCGGGTTGGAAAAGACCTCCAAAATCATTAAGTCCAACCCTTGGTCCAACACTGCTGTGGTTACTAGACCATGGCACTAAGTGCCATATCCAGTCTCATCTTAAAAACCTCCAGGGACAGAGAATCCACTTCCCTGGGTAGCCCATTCCAATGCCTGATTACTCTCTCTGTAAAAAATTTCTTCCTAATATCTAAACTAAACCTCCCCTGCCAGAGGTTAAGACCATGCCCCCTTGTCTTACTGCTGGTTACCTGGGAGGAGAGACCTCCTTTCAGGTAGTTGTAGAGAGTGAGGAGGTCTCCCCTGAGCCTCCTCTTCTCCAGGCTGAACAACCCCAGCTCTCTCAGTCTCTCCTCAAAGGACTTGTGCTCGAGTCCCTTCACCAGCCTCGTTGCTCTTCTCTGGACCTGCTCCAGCACCTCAATATCCTTCCTGAACTGAGGGGCCCAGAACTGGACACAGTACTTGAGGTGTGGCCTCACCAGCGCTGAGTACAGGGCAAGAATCACTTCCCTGGTCCTGTTGGCCACACTGTTCCTGATCTAGGCCAGGATTCCATTGGCCTTCTTGGCCACCTGGGCACACTGCTGGCTCATGTTCAGCTTCCTGTCAATCCAAACTCCCAGGTCCCTTTCTGTCTGGCTGCTCTCCAGCCACTCTGTCCCCAGCCTGTAGCGCTGCAGGGGGTTGTTGTGGCCAAAGTGCAGGACCCGGCACATACATGTACATACGGATAGACAGTAATATTATGTAATCTTTATAATTAAAACTAGGAATTTGAGCGTTTGTGGTGTGTGGCCTTTAGTTCTTAAAAGTTACAGCTTTTTAGAGCTGACAAAAATTGTGATCAAATACGTAGGAAAATGACGATATGCACTGCCCTCTGGTGGAGATTTAGATAATAAACATAAGAGTTCCACAAATGTTCTCGGCCTTGGAGCCTCAGAAGTTATCTTCCAGAAGAGCTGGGATTCCAGTTGAGACAATAAATATTTTCTTTTATGCATCTTATTTTCATTTTCCCTAGCTTTATACCGTTATCTTTTCAGTTATTGTTATACTCTATAAGCAGAAGGAAGAATTGTTTTTCACACTTAGGCAACTATATGTTTGCATCTTACATCATATATCTGTACACACATTTTTTATAAACACACACACATATATAGCATATGCATGCTATATAATATATACATTATGTACACGCACACTTTCCCCAAAAATATTTTACAAACTTTTTAATATTTTTTTAAAAAATAAACAATTCACCATCAGTGGTCTTTATAGTCTGCTCCGCTATTTCTTTTTGTCTAGAGATTATGTGAGTGTTAATGGGAGAGAGACCAGGGTAATGCCGCGGTTAGAGGTGAAACTGCCTGCAGAGCACAAATCAGCCATGTGACTTATTTAAGAGAGCTTCATGGATTCAATATAATCCACTGCCCCTCAAACACACAAACACACAGATATCTAGGGATGTTGTCAGCAAACACTTACCCTCCTGTCCCACTGATTACAGGCTTATTAGCCACTGCCCAGTCTTCCCCTCTGAGGCTGCTCGTTGGCCCTGCACTAACAGAACAGAGAAGGCAAGATGCAGATCAGAAGTTGCTCTCAGCAGCAGACATTGGCTGTGGCAGCAGCTGGGAAAGTCAGCACTGGAAGCATATATAATGTATGTAATGCTGCTGCTATGTCATGTAAATTGGGATGTGCTTGCAGCACAACATTTTAACCTGAGAGAGGCTATAGCACACATTTGATATCAGGTGGAAACTGGCAGGAAGGAAGCATTCTTTTTTTTTTCTTCTACCCTACATTGCTGCTGTGGACCTGGCAGCTCGTCCTCTTGGACAACAACCCTGTCATTCTGTGCTCCTCTTGCTAGGATTTAGTTGTCTTCACACGGAGATTTTTTCAAGGCTCTAGGCTTCTCCACTTTGCAACACCTTTCCTGTGGCAGAAGCCACAGAACCGGGCAGATACATTTTCATTGGCAGAAAAAGGCTCCTTGGAAGACGTTAAGTCTGAGCTCTTTGAATTAATGAGGCTATCCTAGAAAAGCCAAGCTGCCCTGTGAAAGGTGAAATGCTCATTCCCTTCATAGCAACTTTATAGCTAAGTCCCTAGGAATCACTAACTTCTTCACAATGGACAGGCACTGTTCCCCAAACAAATTGATCCTGTCCTTGCACAGGTGGCTCAGACAAATAATACACCCCGGTTGAAATACATACACTCATTGCAATACATATAAAGGTAGGGATAAATATTTGATGATCATAGTGTTCTTTACATGCTTGAAAGTGTTACTGTGATGGTCACAGAGTAAATGCATAGGCAGAAATGCAGAGAAGTCCAGAACAAAAATATTGAGGAGAGGTCTCTGCAGTTCAGAGCTCTAACTGTTATTTTGCTTTTGTTCAAAATACCTTGGATATTTGAAAAAGTCAACAATTTCATAAGCAACCTTGGACAAGCTAATCTTTGACTAGCACAGTCAGCTACGACAGAAACTTCTCTGATAACAGCTGGTGTCATTGATCTTCACCTCGGTCATCTCACTGCAGCCTCACACTTTCTATGTCTGACTCTTGCAAGGCTGCTATGGAGCAGTTAGTAAACACTGCTTTTCAAACCTCTCCCACCTGGAGCAGTTTACATGATGTGGTTTAGCTTTTCACACAAGGTTGTTTGGTTTGACATTTAGACCAGCATAAATAAGATATAAATAACGTAAATGAAAACACGTATTTCAATAGGTTTGTGGGTTTGTCTTTTAAATAAACAAAATCACTATTTATCCTGTAAGTTTAACAGAATAACAAATTTAGTAATTACCACTCCTTAAAAATAATAATCGAAGAGTCATACCTCATTTTCTTCACATGAGAAACCTCTTTTTTTGGTTTCCATTTTCAGGTATTGTCTGAACTTTCATGGAAAATTGTTGATGAATTGTTTATATTTGAAAAACAAATTTAAAAGTTCGTAAAATATTTTTGGGAAATGTGAGTGCACATATTTATCTTTCATTTATTTATTGGTTTATTTATTTATTTTACTTTCAGAAAGTCTGTTGTGTAAAGCAGAAGAGCAGCATACAAGCAGAATTCAACCAAGGGAAACAAATCTTTCTTGTCTTACTCTTCAGTTAATGGGATGCCACACCTAAGACAGGGAAGTTATGTTGCATCTCTAAAGGCTGTACTGGTGACTGGAGACAGATCTGCATTTGTTCCTGTCTGCCAAAACACGCTGGCAGAAACAGAAGGTGTTCTGTCATGTCCAGTCTCTTCTTTATACATTTACATGGGTTGGGATAGAGTCACAATTTCATTGCTCCGTTGCAGCTTCACACCAGTGGAACTATACTGGAAGACTGAATAAAATGAGGAAAAGAAGAAAATTGAGCCTGTTGGTTTGAGATGGGAAACTTTGCATTATTGTCTTATTTCTCTGGAGTGTCTGATTTTAGTTTACCATACTTGTTTATATCCCATACAAAGCAAGGTGTATGGGATAGAAAGATGACTCTGGGTAAGAAATGTGTCCCGAATTCTAGGAACATCCATACAATTTCAATTTCCCTTTCTCAGGAAAGGGTCAGTATTGCGGTCATGTTCAAGGTGTATATGTATTAGGATTTACACTTAAGTTAAACTTGCAGGATTGCAATATTTTTTCAAGAGGAACAACTCCATATCTTTGCCCTGTGTGTGCCAGGAAATAGGTTTCTGTTACCTGATGAGATCCTTGTCTTTTTATTCCATTAAAAATTATATTAGTATCATATGAAAGATACTCCGGTTTTCATCTCTGTAGCATCTTTCAAACCTTCTTATTAGCAAGGAGCAGTTTCACAGTTCACAGCCCTGAAAAATGAACAGTGAATTTGTTCTGACATGCTCTACGATAACCATAGACAGTGTGTGCATGTCTGCCTGCTGGCAGTGCAATACATGCTCAGCCTTGGTGCTGGGAGCAGCTGGGGCCACAGCAGCCTCACCTCCATTGGGCTGTCAGATTTGGCAAGCCCTAACACAACCCATGGAATCATAGAGTGGGTAAGGTTAAGGAGGATCATCTGCTTCAACCTCCCTGCTCAAGCAGGGCCATCCTAGAGCACACTGCACAGGATTGTGTCCAGATAGTTCTTGAATATTTCCAGTGAGAGAGACTCCACAGCCTCTCTGGGCAGCCTGTTCCAGTGCAGTCACCTGCACAATAAAGTTTTTCCTTATATTCAGGTGGAAATTCCTTAGCATCAGTTTTTGCCCGTTGCCTCTTGTCCTATTTCTTGGTATCGCCAAGAGCCTGGCTCCATCAATGAGACACATGGTCCATGATACAGGTGTCATGAGATCCAATTATTCAATACAAACTTCTGTTTTAACGACTGGATATATTTTTAATGCTAGAGGACACATTTCACTTTTTTCCTAGCCAACAGAGAAAATATGCACCATCACATTATTTGCAAGTTATGGGAAACAAATCTCAGTTTTTATGTTCTTTTTCTACTACTTTTTCTACTTGCTAAAAAGGGCATAATTACTCAAAATGATATAATTAAAATTTTATAATAATATGACAGGCGATGATAATAATAGAATCATAGAATGTTAAGGGTTGGAAGAAACCTTAAAGATCATCTAGTCCCAACCCCCCCATGCCTTGGCAGGGTCACCTCCCACTACCCCACATTGTTCAAGGCCTTATTCAACCTGGCCTTGAACACTGCCAGAGTTGGGGCATCCACAACCTACCTGGGCAACTTGTTTCAGCATCTTACCACCCTCACAGTAAAAAGACTCCTTCCTAATATCTAGTCTAAATCTCCTCTCTTCCAGTTTGTACCCATTACTCCTTGTCCTATCACTACAGACCCTTGTGAAAAGTCCCTCACTGGCTTCCCTGCAGGCCCCCTTCAGATATGGAAGGCTGCTGTGAGGTCTCCACACAACCTTCCCTTCTCCAGGCTGAACAGCCCCAACTTTCTCAGCCTGTCTTTGTAGGGGAGGTGCTCCAGCCCCCTGATCAACTTCATGGCTTCCGCTGGACTTGCTCCAACAGTTCCGTGTCCTTCTTATGTTGGGGTTCTTTCTGACCTAAGAAATGCGTGATAGCACCTCTTTGCAAAATACTTCATGCCAGCATTAGTGGAGAGGAGGAGATGGTATATAAAACAGGGCTCCTGTGGTGTGCACTGTACAGGTGTGCACTGGTGACCCACACCTGTTTTCAATTCTGGGCCCCTCAATTCAGGAAGGACACTGAGGTTCTGGAGTAGGGCAATGAAGGTAGTGAAGGGTCTGGAGCACATGTGCTGTAAGGAGTGGCTGAGCGAGCTGGGGTTGTTTCCCCTGCAGAGGAGGAAGCTCAGGGGAGAGAGACCTTATTGCTCTCTACAGTACCTGAAAGGAGGTTGTAGCCAGGTGGGGGTTGGCCTCTTATCCCAGGCAACAGTAGAGAGGACAAGAGAACATAGTCTTACGCTGTGCCAGGGGAGGTTTAGGTTCAACATTGGGAAGAATTCCTTCACAGAAAGTGATTAGAAATTGGAATGGGCAGCCCAGGGAAGTGGTGGAGTCACTGTCCAGGAGGTATTTAAGGAAAGACTGGATGTGGTGCCATGGTCTAGCTGACATGGTAGTGCTCGTTCATAGGTTGGACTGGATGTCCTCTGAGGTATTTTCCAACCCAGTTGTTTCCGTGATTCTGTGGTTTAAGCCCACGCCAGCTAGTGCGCAGCTGATGACCGGCGCAGCTGCAGCCTCCCAGCCGGGAGCGACCGCCGAGGTGCTTTCCCACCGCTGGACACCCACGGCCGCCAAAGATGAGGCCCCGAGCTTTCCCTTTCCCCTTCACTCACCGGCCCGGCTCCGCCCCCCGGCCCCGCCGCCGCATAAGACCGTCGGCGGCTCCCCGCCCCTACCCGGCGCGCAGCGGGAGGCTGAGGATCCGCGGTAGCCATGGTGTTGAACCCCGTGCTGGGGAAGCTGGTCAGCAAGCGGGTGGTGCTGGCCAGCGCCTCGCCGCGCCGCCAGGAGATCCTCACCAACGTGGTGAGTGCGGCCGGGCAGCGCTCGCCTCGCCCGGGCCGCGCTGTGCGGGCAGCGGCCGCCTCCAGCCGCCGGGCCGGGCCTGCGGGGCCCGCCCGCTCCCTGCTCCATGGGATCGGTGGGAGCGGGCCGGGGGGAGCAAGGTAGCCGTGTGCTTTCCGTAAAGCACCTGTGGAACGCAAAGAAGGTTGTAGCTCGTCGTTCACCCCGTTCAGCCCCTGCCTCGCTAGGCAGGCCGCGGAAGGCTTTTGAATAGCACTTCGGTATTACCCATCCAATGTAGATTGCTTAGTGTTATTATTCTTAATAATTCAACTGAGAAATTGAACTTAAATGGAAAAAATAACTTTACAGTACGAATATTTGGAGAAATGCTGAGGTTCAGGCATGTACTCAGTTGTTAGAAACCTAAGGTGCCTGCTGGGTGTAGTAAATTCGCAAGTGTAACCTGGAAACAAAAAATTGAGGTTTTGGGGTTTTTTTTTTTGACAAAACCATACAGAAACCGGCTGGTTTTGTTTTCTCTCCATCACATGTATAAGGACATGTAAAGGCTGGTAAAGCTCCTGTAAGATTTTGCACAAGTGCTGTGGATAGATTCAATTAAAAAAAAATCCACTAGTAGAATACTTCTGTTTATGAAGCATATAAGTTTTATACTGTTAGTTCTTATAGGAAAAGGCTGATGAAATTACTAATGCAATTAGCTTCTAATAAATAAGAGTAAGATCAAATAAGCACACCGGTTTAGAAGTTCCTTCTGACTGCTTTTTTGTTTGTTTTGTTTTAGGCTGTTTGCAAATTATATGTGTGCGCTAAACACTGTGATAGAAGCACTGTGTTCTTCCCCTATGGGTTTGCCGGGGGAGGTGTGTTAAAGTGGAAAGAGCAAGAAGTCAAATTTGCCACTTGCTTGATATGCCTTGTGAGCAATATTTAATAACGAGACCAGATTGATTGCATCACTTTCCTCTGTTACAGGGCCTGCGGTTTGAGGTGGTTCCATCCTGGTTTAAAGAGACACTTGAAAAGTCATCTTTTGCAGCCCCTTTTGAGTATGCTGTGGAAACAGCAAGACAGAAAGCTCTTGAAGTAGCAAACAGAATGCATGTAGTAAGTTACTAGCTATTTTGGCAATGAGTTTTTTGTCTTTAGGTGGTGCGTGTTCCTGTGACTCGTTTTGCATGCACTGCTTAAGTGACCTCTGAGTCCTTTTTCTCCACTGAAGGTGAATAGCTATTTTTCTGTCATTTGTGAAAGACAGCTTTCTGAAATTAATGCGCCTAATCAAAATTCTCATGCCTGCAGTTCAGGCTTTCCACAAACTGCAGTAGCCCGCATCTTTTGTTAGCAGCAAACCTGCTCTTGTTTGGGAGATAGTTCCTTTGAAAAGTCAGGTGTGTGGCTGACCTAATTCCAGGTGTTTGTTGATTGTGAAGACAGACTATGGAAAAACCCTGATATGAATCCAATGCTTTGCTGTAGCTTTCACTGAACAGTAGTGACAACAATAGCTCAGAATTTGTGAGTGTAGAAATACCAGAAGACAGCAGAAAAAAAGACAAATTCTATTCTGGACAAAGAAACACTTAGTTTCATTTCAAGAAGGGAGAAGTTGATGTGCCTTCAGGTTCTGTAGACAAGAACCTAGTTTTGTATCCTAAATTTTATCAACCAGTGATGCAGCTTAAACTGTCAATGATGTATTTGACTTATGACCTTGACTGTTATCACTGTGTTTGAGCCATAAGGCTGTTGTCTACCAGGACCTATTTTGAAGTCTAGCTGATTAAATCCCATAAAATGCACCATAATAATTTCTTAATAATAAAGCTTTGAAAGAGAGAGGTATGTTTGTTGATGCTATACTGGTGGCAGGAAAGGAATATTGAACACTTTAAACTAACTGTGTTGCCAGAGGTCACCATTCTTCAGAGCAAATATTGCATGATCTCTAAAGTAAATTGTTACCCAGTTTTCTGTCAACTACTTTTTCAGACAATGATACAACATTAGGAGAGTGGATTTTAAACCCAGCCTCACTAAATGACTTACTTTGGACTTTCATTGCAAAACAGTGTACTGGGGATAATGCTCATTCAGTGGATTTCAAAATACTTCTTCATACAGGAATTAGTACCACTAATTTTAGACATCATTTAGCAATTAAAAGCATATCAACAGCATTTCTATAGAAGAATTGCCTCCCTACAAATGTTTTAATGTAATGGTCACAGTTACAGATAGGTTTCCTGTCATGACGTGTTAAATAATAACTATGTACCTGATAACATGCAAATAAATCAAAACTCAGCTGTTAAGGACAGATGCAGTTTAAAGTCAAGAAAAAGCTACAAGGAATTTTTATATAATGCTACCTCTCATTACCAGAAAATGGACTGTATATGTTCCCTTTTCAAAGAGATAAGTCAGGTGTAGCTGGAGAAAATGGTTTTTATTTTTCAATAAAACTTGACTTGGAAATGTGATCCCAGAGGGCTGTATTCTCTGGCTTCCATACTCTTCCATACACTGGCTTCCATAAAGGCACTTCCTTTAAAGGAATTGTCTGCCACCTCAAGGATCAGGTTGACCTTTGTTATTTCCTGGATGCAGTTGTTTATTAGCAATGTGTTTGAGCAAATTTGTGATGAGAGAATAGGCTGCTCAAGCTTCACTTTTATGGCCATATGAGTGATTGCTATTTTCCACACAGTCGAAATGAAGAAATTGTCTTGTTTTCAGATCAGTGTAGAACCCTCCCTGTAAACCAGTAAACTGATGTTTTCTCACTGTAAATTTTAAAAGATTTCTACCTATTCTGACGAATTATTATTATCTTCTTTATGCAGAGGCATATGAGAACACCTGATGTTGTCATAGGAGCAGACACTATTGTGGTAAGAAGTCTTCTGTGGTTTAGCATTATTTTATGACAAATGTAGGAAATACTTGTATCTTTAAAGTTTGAAAACTGCCTTCACTGTGAAGTTTGTGTTTCTGGATGAGTCTTTTTTCCCAACGAGGTAATTTTTGAAATCTTGAGAGCCAAAGGCCTTGCTGCTGGTTTTGCAAACACTAGTACTGCATAAGTATTGCCTTGAATCCTCTAATATATAGTGGAAATCCTGTTCTCAGGCAACTGTTGGCTGTCGAAGTCCAGATCATGTAAACTGTTCAGTGTTGTGCCTTGTAGAAGGCATCATTTTATACCTGTCATCTCCATAGAGATGGTGCATGGTTAAGGACAGAAAAAGTTGGATTGCCCTTTTGTTTGAGAGCTGCCACCACTGGAGGGGGTAGAGTGTGATGCTCATTATGTGCTTGATGCTAAATTACCTGTTCTACCAAAATATCTGTGCTTCTTGCTCTACTCAGTAGACTCATGTTTGAAGCCCTGACTGAAACCACGGTTTAAACACAATTTCTGACCTCAGTTTCTGAAAAGTAATAAAAAGCAGCGTATTCACTCTGTCTTTCTGTTTTAGTCTGTGGATGAGCAGATCTTGGAGAAACCAGTTGATAAGCAAGATGCCTATAGGATGCTGTCAAGGTCTGTAGTTTTAAGTAAGATTCCAAATATGTATATTAAACTGTTTTCAAAGGAGCTGTACAGATTCCTTGATGTATATGAGAATCTCCATGGACACAAATTTTTCAGTGATTTTTAAGTAGAGTAAACCAGTTCTTCCACTGAAAAAGTTAGACCTGCTTTTATGTTACCTACAGCTGCTTGCTCTTGCCCCTCCACTGTAGGAAGCTGATCAGAGACATAATGAACTGTTTTGTTTTCATTTGGATTGATTTTCAGAATCACTTATCACAAGACTCTGTATGCTTCAGCTGGTACAGGATGGGGAGATAGGGAGAGAAATCATGGTGGGAAGGAGGACGGAACCATCATAGCAGTGGTTTGAGGCTTGAGATTTAATGGAATAATGATAGCATATCTTGGGTTGGAAGGGACCTTAAAGA
Organism: Chiroxiphia lanceolata; assembly: GCF_009829145.1. Classification (NCBI taxonomy): domain Eukaryota; kingdom Metazoa; phylum Chordata; class Aves; order Passeriformes; family Pipridae; genus Chiroxiphia; species Chiroxiphia lanceolata. Next base: position 35,369,182 of record NC_045638.1, on the reverse strand, counting down.
TCATCTAGTCCCATGGGCAGGGACACCTTTCTCCAGACCAGGTTGCTCAGAGTTCCATCCAGCCATTTTTTTCATTGTTGAATGTTTGATCCTTTGTGGCATGTTCAAATTTAAAAGTAGTTTTTTAAAACAAAGAAAGGCTAGCAACCTGTGTCATTAGTAGGAGATTCACAAAGGAGTCTTGTCTGGCAAGAGATTTTTCACAACTGTTTTTGCTTGAAATTATGCCATGTCCAGCTAATTAAATTTTTTTTTTTCTCCCAGAGCCTAATCTACTTCTAACATATGGAAATATTTGGGGTTTTGTTTTGTTTGTTGTAAGTTTAGGTCAATTGATATAAAATGCATGTAATGTTTAGCTTTTTAGAACTCCAGGAAAAAATGCAGACGATGATACATCTTTGCATATATCCAAGGTGTCAGATGAAAATTTGCACACACTGTTTCATCTTACAAATCAGTGTGGAATCTTTGGGGGACGCAAAGAGTGGGAGATGCTTCTGATCACATCCAAAAATATTCTGGCTAATCATTGAGGCTATTCCTTAAATAGTCTCTTCAATTCACGTTCGCTTGCTATTTATTATACTTCTATTGCTGACACAGTAGATTAATGAAGTCCTCAAAACTAATCAGCCACAGCGTGGCACTCCAGAGCCACTACGAGAGGGAGTGAGGGGAAATGGAATTTGGATTCTCTGCTCTCTGGCTTGCTGTGGGATTTCTGAGGGCCAGTCTGGATGAAATGAGAACATATGCTCTAGTTCCCTATCACTTGCTTAGTCTAAGTTGCATCATCTAGCTGTGTACTGCCAGCTTTCAGTGAAGATGGCTGTAAAAGCAGTATTTGTGCCGACTGGTCTTTTCTAATGCATTTGAAATAGTCACTTTCCTGATGCACAGTGAATAAACTGATAGCATGGACTACTTTTCCAGTACAGTACAAGTGATATTTTGGAGACTTGAAATAACTGAAGCTTTTGATAGTGGTTTTTGTTGGATTTTTTTTTTTTTTTTGGTTGGTTGGTTTTGTTTTGTCCATGCCTTTTCACCTATATTGAAATGACTAAAATAAAATATATGTGTTCAGGGTGCGTGTCAGACCCATTATGATAGAATCATAGAATCAGCTGGGTTGGAAGGGACCTCTGAGATCATCAAGTCCAACCCTTGATCCACTATCGCTGTGGTTACTAGACCATGGCACTAAGTGCCACATCCAGTCTCATCTTAAAAACCTCCAGGGATGGAGAATCCACCACTTCCCTGGGAAGCCCATTCCAATGTCTGATTACCCACTCTGTAAAGAAATTGTTCCTAATATCTAACCTAAACCTCCCCTGGCAGAGCTTAAGACCATGCCCTCTTGTCTGACTGATAGCTGCCTGGGAGAAGAGACCAACCCCACCTGAGTGGTAGATTAATATAAAGGTCTGTTTCTCAGGCTGTAGCAATGTAATCACATAGAACATTTCATAAGACTGTTGCTTAATGCACTTCTTTTCCCTGACAGGTTGAATGGGAAAGAGCACAGCGTCTTCACAGGAGTGGCTATTATACACTGCCACAGTAAAGGTATGTGTATCATTTTATTAAAACTCGGTATTTGCATTAGAAGTTATTCTCATAATGACTCGTACAAGTGAAAAAAAGGGATGAAAATGTTTCATTTACAGTCTGAATTGGTTTTCTACTCAAGAATTACCTTATCAAAATATACATAAAACCTCCTGACAAAAGCCAGTCTTCTTGCTGTATTGAGTTTTCACACAGGAAGGAGGATTACAAAATATATAGACTTTAGAAATACTGTCTCTAAAAGCTGTGAGACTAATTGAAAGACCAGTGTAAATTGTGGGAATATTCTAAATGAAATTCAAGTAAGGCACTACCAAGTGTGAGACTGAGCAGAAACTGATCCATATTAACTTGATTCCTGTGTTCTGTTTACATTGGCTGATAAATACAAGTGGTTGCTGTTATCTGTAGTTACTTCAGTTTTCAGTAAATAAGGGCAACTTCAGAGCCAGTTTTAGGGCATGACTAGAGTAATGGCTTAATGGCTCAGATGGTTAAGGAACTTTAGAGAGCAATACATCAGTGTTCTTTATCAGATAATTTATAGAGTAAGCAAGTGATTTTTATGTGAACTGTACCATTAATATAATTTGAGGAGTGGTTGGGGAGCACTGTGTAATAATTATGTCAATATTCCTTTTGTTGAGCTTTTGCAGGGATCATTTTTCTGACATTTCACTAAACACAGTCTTTCTGTAGATAAAGTATTTACAGGTTTTAGTATTTTCTGGAGTCATTGCTTTTAACTCTTGTAAAATAGAAATAAAATCAGTAACCCAGTACCCGTACTAATATGCTAGTACAGTAGAAAGAGAGCTTCTGCAAAAGAAATAAAATACATTATCAAAGGGTTCCTGGGAGCAATCCAGCAACAATAATATTACCTTTACGTGTTTACTGTAGGAAGAAAGTTAAAGTGCACACAACTGTAGTACTGATGCTATAACAGCACATCTCATTTAAAATTTGCAAATTTAAGCCTCATCATATTCAGATGAATAAAAATACTGTAAATCTGCATATTTCCCAAGTGATGCCATCAGCGGAAGGATTTTTTAGAATACATTTTTAGTTTTAGTTTATAATTAAAATGTTTTTGTTAAGTACCACATATATATTACAGATGAAATTTTTATCTTAAGCTGATTGAGGTTTTTTATCAATACTGAAAGATGTAGTAATCTGTCTTCACATGCAACAATTTTCTTATTTTATCTGGTTTATTAAATGGGGTTTTTTTCCACACTAACACCATTAGAAGTTGGTTGGTATTCTCCCCTTGTTCTGTACTGTAGATCTTTCATACTCTTCCTGAAGAATTTCCACTCCTATCAAGACAGTGGTAACAGGAGATGCTGACTTTGGTGTTTGTAGAAAAGAGCAGAGAGAACTAATAACCTGTAATGTGCACACTCATTTGTGCAAAGTTGTTTCCTTTTGAACATGCTTTGGAAAAGCCTTCACCTGGAACGATACCAGATTCAGTGTACCAGGTGCAGCAGGGTCCCTACCCACGTGTTCAGTACTTTATTGCACCTTCCCTCAACCACTTCTAGATAGAGAGGTCTGAAATAATCTTGTCATTTCCTGAGAGATGATAGGAAAATGTCAGTGGTGGTTATTGATGGGATTGCTGGATGCCTCAGTCTGTGGTGCAGGTGCAGCTGCACATTCCCACTCTTATGACAGCTACATATTGAACTATGATGTGTTGTTAAGAGTTCTTTGACAACAGTCATAAAGTTGGAAGGCTGGTTGTAGCCTTCTTTGTATCTAGTGCCAGATGTGTGTGCCAGTGGTCCATAAGTAGCTCTGTATAAGCATTATTAAAGAACACATTCCACACAGGGAGAGCAATCTGTTAGCCCCAAGACAGGACTGCAGAACTTGAAAATGCAAGCTTTTACTGTTTTGGGGAAGTTATGAGTCCACTGTCCCTCAAGAATGTTATTAGTCATGTCATACATCTGTGTAGTATCTTTAAGTTTTTCCCCAAGCAAAATTGTCAAAAGATTACCAAATAAAACTTAGATGTTATGCTCTCTAAATTACAATTCCTGTTTCTTTTCTTTTCTGTAGACAGTAAGCTAGAGATGGAAATTACTGATTTCTATGAAGAGACTAAAGTAAAATTTTCTGATCTGTCTGAAGAGCTCCTATGGGAGTACATTCATAGTGGGGAGCCAATGTAAGTAAGACTCTGATGCTATCGCATGACATTTGAGAATAGGTCTTAGGGTATGTTATTAAGCCTCCAGCAGAAAGTGTTTGGTCCTGTGAAAAATTGCTTTATATGTACGATAAATTATAGCATGGGTGATGCAAGGTGAGTATGTTCTTCTTGTTCTTCTCTAGAGCTGTCACTTGTCCAGGGAAAATGAGATACCTTCTTAGAGCCTTAATGCATTTGAAAGTGAAGACTGGAAATACTCTGGATTAGAGCAAGCACTCATGCAATATACAATTAATTCTCTGTTAGCAGAGGCATTCAGGATCTTCAGTACCTGAGACAATACAACTTATGTATGTTCCTAAGCCATAATTATCTTTTAGCTTGTGTTGCTGCTACCCTTGTAATGTACTAGTTACTTATATATGTAGACAACATATACAAATATACTAGACAACAGTGATTCCACAGAAGAAGCAGGATGAGAACAGAATGCCTAACTACTACTCCGAAGATGAAGTTGACTAGATTGTAAAAAAAAAAAAAAAAAAAAAGACAAGTACTTTTTTGGAGACAACAAGGGAATGTTTGTGACTTTAAGGAATTTGCCTTTTCTTTGTCTGAGCTGAAGCCTAGTGAAGGCGTAGTTAGCATTATGGACTGCATATCAGGTGATCTGAGATGACCTTTAGTCTCTGTAATTTGAATTCTGACCGTGGAAGGATTTAAACTGTAATGGTTTTTAAATTCATTTGTGCTATAAAGCAATACAGTCATGTTTTAGTGGGGAAAGAGAAACCAGTGTAGACCGTGGATTTATTTCAGTGCTTATTTGTAAATGAGGCATACTTTCTGAGCATGCAAGGGTCTCAGATTATTAAATAGACTGATGCTAAACTGGATTATGCAGAGAAGAATGTTTTGGCAAGACTACAGCTTGTAACAGAAATTTCTGGGGTTTTTGAAAGGAGATCTTTAGTGTGCAGCACATCATAAAGTAGTAGTTTGAAACAGAAATGACCATGGATTTTTAGGACGATTGTCAGTTTGAAAATTATTTTGGAATATTCTGACTATTTCTTCTGGAAGAAAATGTACTTCAGCAGTGCTTTGCTGCAACAAAATGGCTCATGGGCAGCACTGGGTCATTCTGTTAATTCTGCTGAACAGGATGTGTGACAGCAAGGGTTTCTGAAGGACCAAAGGTTCAGAGAACATATTTCATTACTCTCTGAGGCAGAAGACAATTGATCTTAGTTTATAAAATCAAGAAGATAGGAAGCATTTGTTCTGACTCTTTGAAGGAACTGCTAAATTTAGTGTCCTCTTGGGTCTGTTTCTTCTTTTCTGGCTCACTGTAGAAAGAAGGCTGGACCATAGTAATCCTAACTGTTTTAGGCTTGTGTAATGAGTAGGCTTAGTTTCTACCAGCCTCTTTGACCCAGCTTTTTATTTTGTGATCTTTCCCTTGTGAACAACTTTCTCCCCTCACAACTTGCAGTGTGAGGATCCGGTGTGTTTTTTGGTAGCTCTTCTATTTATGGCAGTGAAACCAAAGGACTGCACTCTTGGAAAGAGGTGATTACAGAGGGTGGAACTCTACAGTTTCAGGCTTAACTGTGAAGTAATAAAATGTAGAATGTAAATGTCCTACTCGGGATCCAATGCCAGAATATAAAGTTCTGTAGAAAAATAAATAATATGTGGCCAGTTGTGTTAATGGTCTTGGTGGGATATGATACTACTGCTTTTGATGGTCACAATGTTTTTTGCCTCCCTGTGAGCATATACAAAAATGACTTCACCCTACTGGTCTGTGACTTCATTTAAAAATGAAAAGACATTTTAGTCATTATAATATTCCTAATTTAGTTGGTGTAAGTCTTAAGAATATTATAAAAGAATAATTTAAACAATGACAAAGCTATACAGTGGTGCTTAAAATGCTAGATAAAAGGAAAATCCCTGTTCCCCAACTTATAGCAATTCAAAAATTGCATTTGCTGGCATACTGATTCTTCTGTTTCTTTTAGGAGACTATTACAAAGGGAATCTGGAAATAAGTTCGAAAAATGTAAAGAGCTGTTTCTGATCAAATCTAAGATGAAAAATTTGCAATTATTCTTTGTGTAGTAACTTCCTTTCACAAGCAGTTTATGTAATTCCATGCTACCTTAAGTTAATAGATCCAAGAGTGACTGACCTTTGGTTTCAAAGCTTGCTGATGTAGGCTTTCAGATTGTGTTGTTATGTAGGAAACATACTTTTAACTGCCTTCTTCCTTCTATGCAAATAGTAAAATTGTTGGGTCTATTGCAGCTTATCTGCCTGTATGTATTTCCAATCCACACTGTGGAATTTGCATAATTACACCTAAAGACAAATTAGATTTCCAAGGTTACTTTCTGTGCACCTATGTTCCTGTGCCAAATTACCAGCATTACCATGGACATCTAAGAGCACAGTGTTGTGAACCACAATTCTACTCGTATCTTGGATGGTTGTGCAGGAGTTGGATAGGGCTGAATGGAATGCAGTGGAATTTTTTTGAATAGGTTGCTCCTTCACAACAGAGTCCTGTCTTCCCGATCCTCATTTTAGGTATTGCTGTGATTTGAGAACTGCAAGATGCATTCTACGGTCATTTTAGTTCTAGGATGCCGTCTTCATTGTGAGCTACTTCGGGACCTGACATATTCCTAAAGGCTTTTCAGCCTTGTGGAATAGGGTGAGGGTCATCTGAGTGACCCAGTGGCAGTGTTGGTCTCAGTGACTCTTGCTGTTACCTTTTTAGTAGCCAGGTCTTGGGGAATGCTGGGTAACCTATGGCAATACAATCAGCTGGTGTTACCTCCTGATTAGGTGACTGTGGCATTTGGGCTGTCTGAAGCATGAAGACCTTTGGCTACTCACCCTTAACAGAAATACTGATCTTTATATTTATCTCGTGGTGTATAAATTGAAGTGTTGAGCCTAGCTAGTAGATTTAATCTGCCTCTAACATGAGTACACTATTATATATAATATCATTATATATTATAGAATCTTTATTCCAGCTTCTGCAGTACTGGTGGATTTTTTGTGTTCTGTGTTACCTTTGCTCTTAACCCTAATTAGATATATGTTGGTTTTCCTTTCTCTTCCCCAGGGACAAGGCGGGTGGATACGGTATCCAGGCCCTTGGTGGAATGTTGGTTGAGTATGTCCATGGAGACTTCTTGAATGTGATGGGATTTCCTCTGAATCACTTCTGCAAAAAGCTAGCAGAATTGTACTATCCACCCTCTAAGCATAATGTACAACATAAAAAGTATGACTCTATCCCTTCTGTGGACACTTTTGAGAACCTAAGTGATGGAGAAAGTGAATCTTCAAATTTCACAGAGCACAAAGGTGCCAGTAAGTTGGACAGCAGTGGGAAGCATTCCTCAGGAGGTGTTTACACTTCTGAAAACAGTTCTGGTGTCAGAACTGGTTTTACAGTACCTTTGGAAAATCAGAATGGAGTGTCACAAAGAGCACCAGAAGTTCCATCTAAAATTCTAGAGCTGATGGATGGTTTTAGGGCTTCAAAGGTAAGGAAAAAATAAGACTACTCATTACATTGCTTTCTGATATGATTGTTTCATTGGGCTTCAGTATGTACCAGGTAATATGAAATACTTGAGCTGGGGTATGAATGTTAATAATAAAAAAAAAAGGACCACTGAAGTTCTAGAGAGTCTAAGATAGCTGAAACATTGTTGGGTGGGTGTTTTGTATTTGCTTTTATCTGTTCTGTCTGTTCTATGAAATTTCAGTTACCCATTTGATAATTTTCTCTCTTGAGCTGAGAGGGAAAAGAGGTTTTGTGAGGTGATTTTTTTTTTTTTTTTTGACTGATCAGAAGAGCACAACCAAGCTGAAATTTATATACTCTGCAAAGAAAGCATTTAATATGGCTAACTTACCTGACTTAAAACTGTGACAAGAACTGTATATGTATTTCCTTTCTGACTTTTAATGCTTAGCATTAGAATTCTGTGGAAGATCTTAATTTTTTTATTGCCTCTTAAGGATATTGTTTTTTAACAACCTATTTTGTATTCCAGATGTGTTTAACTGATAATATCCATACTGTATGTGGTGGTTGCATACTCATAAGAGCTCATGAACAAAGTCACATGCTCTATGTAGGAGCCAAGCATGATGAGAACTGTATAGCTGGACATTTTAAGTACCCCAAGTTTTCTACTCACAGTTTCAGTGTAGTGAAGACAATAGTGAAGAAGGGGAAGAAGAAATGAACAATGATCATTCTAATAGATTACTGTTCTCCATGAAGTCACTTGTGCTTTTGGAAAAGCAAGTGCTAAAAAAAAGTGCTAAAGTGGCAATGAAATGCAAACTTGGAACTAAAGATATAACAAGTTTGAGGGGTAAGAGGAGAGTTAATTCTTTTCCTCTATTTAATTTTTATTAAGCAGAAGGTCAATCCATTTCCTTGATTACCATTAATTTTTAAGTACATTATAGTCACTTGCAGTTGCAAAGAAATGTATTCTACGGTTGCCTGTGTGCCTTCACCCTTGAGCACTACATAAATTTCTTGGTTTTAGGTGTTTTAACTACTTTAGAATCCTGAAACTGCAAAATCACAAATTTCAAACAAAGAGGTATATATTATTACATCTCATTAACTTTTCTCTCTGGTTTAGTATATCTTTACAAGTTCAGCTAAGGTTTTCAGCTTAGACCACTATTGCCCATGGGCTTTTCTTCACCATGAGGCACTATCTGTTCTCTCGTCCCCATTCCATATGTATGTATCCTATTAAGTTGTGATGTAGTCCAGCTGTGTGGTGAAGTTGTTTGGGTTTTTTTCCCCTTAATTTTAATAAAACAAGGACCCATATTATAGCAACTGAATCTGTTACACTGTTTTTGTGCAGAGTTTCAGTTCTGTATGTTTTGGGTAAATCAAATTTAATTTGATCTTTTGGTACTGATTCATATGCTTAAGAATGTTTGACCTTGTGGAACAGTCTTATGGATGAGGGTATGCTACATATCTGAATAAAGAAGTGATCTTCGTGCAAAATCTTTAGGTTGCATCCCAGAATATTTTGAGTTCCCTTCTGTCCTAAATGATTTTGCTAAAAAATCTGTTATCAGCTAAGATACCGAAACCCTCTGAGAGGGAAAGAAGCAATTTTTAGGAGTTTGTTAAGCTGTGTTGCACTTTAAGAACAGTAGTTGTGTAGAATAATTGTAGGCAGATTGTTTTGTTTCTTGGTTGCAGTCTTTTAAACTCCACACACTATAGCAATCTTTTTACCTACATGTAGGCTCTGCTTGTAGCCTCTAAGCTGAAGATATTTGATCACCTGAAACATAAAGGTCCAGCGAAAGCTGTGGATATTGCAAATGACATTGGAACCTCTGTATGTGGAACAGAAAGACTCCTTGATGCATGTGCTGCTCTTGGATTACTGGAGAAGACACCACAAGGTGACTAATTTATCCTCCCTGCAACTCCATATAACTGAAAGACTATAGGACCAGAAGAGATGCTTTGAAGGTTACAAGTCTAACTTGATATTGTGGGTAACTTGGAAGGGGGAACAGATGTTGCTCCTTTGCTTTCATTATCAGTAGCTGGAATTGGTCCGTGTTGGGGCAAGCTTTATGCAACAAACACATTCAGGTGTCCTTTGTGGAAACCTTAGATTGTGTTTGCTCTCTGGACATGGTACTGAGCAAGTATCTAAGAAAAGGTTATATAGACAGTCCCAGGGAGCAGTGTAATAGCTCAGATGTGTCATCTGCACTTGGGTCACAACAACCCCCTGCGCACTACAGGCTGGGGGAAGAGTGGCTTTAAAGCTGCCCAGTGGAAAAGGACCTGGGGGTGCTGGTCAACAGCAGATAGATATGAGCCAGCGGTGTGCCCAGGTGGCCAAGAAGGCCAATGGTGTCCTGGATTGTATCAGAAATAGTGTGGCCAGCAGGACCAGGGCAGGGATCCTCCCCTTGAATCAGCACTGGTGAGGCCGCACTGCAAATCTTGTGTTCACTTTTGAGCCCGTCATGACAAGAAGGACACTGAGGTGCTGGAGTGTGTTTACAGAAAGGTAACAGAGGTGGTGAAGGGTCTGGGGTACAGGTCTTATAAGAAGGGAGCTGGGATTGTTCAGCCTGGAGAAAAGGAGGCTTAGAGGAGGCCCTATCACTCTCTACAACCACCTGAAAGAAGACTGTAGCAAGGTCAGAGTTGGTCTTTTCTCAAAAGTAACAAGCAACAATGTAAGAGGAAATGGCCTTGAATTGTGCTGGAGGAGATTTAGATTTAATACTAGGAAAAATTTATTCTCTGAAAGAGTTGTCAAGCATTGGAACAGGCTGCCCAGGAAAGTGGTTGAGTCACCACGCCTGGAGGTATTTAAAAGGCATGTAGATGTGGCACTTGGGGACATAGTTTAGTGGTGAATTTGACAGTGCTAGGTTAAAGGTTGGACTTGATAATCTTAGAAGCACTTTGGTGGAAAAGACTTTTATGTTTCTATCTAAAGTAATGGTCAAATTCCATTCTCTGCCGCAGCAGTGCAGTCAGCGCTGCTTCAGCAGAGAATCGGGATTTTAATGAGAGCTCTGGAATGTGTCCTTTCATGAACAACAATCTAAATTTTAGTTCCCCTAACTGTAACAGTCCTTGAAAGTCTATGTAGGTGAGAGAGTCAGTATTAGGAATAACTTCTTCAGTCCACACTATGTATTTCTAAGTTTCCATTTAAAATAAAAATAATAAGTTAGTGCGTATCTATATTTTTCAGCATCTAAATTCTTTTTAGGAACTAAGTACTTGCTCCTTTCAGAGTGACAAGAGTTTGAGAATTCTTTACTTTTTATGCAAAATTTCTATTAATAGATCATAAGATCAGGATTTGCTAGCAGGAAAACATGCTTTCAGATTTTAAGTGACAGTTGTAAAGTACCAAAACAAAGCTGGTTACAATTGTTTTCTTCCCATAAGGTTACAGTAATACAGACTCAGCAAATACCTTCCTGACCTCAGATGGTGAATACTCACTTCATGGCTACATTATTCACTCTAATGATCACCTTTGGCCTCTCTTTACAAACTTGGAGTCTGCTGTCAAAGAAGGCAGCAGGCAGAACCATCGAGCCTTTGGAAAGAAAGCAGAGGATTTATTTAAGGTAATAAAAACTCTCATTAGTATCAAAGCCAGCTGTGAGGAGCCCAGAACTGATCTAGGGGCAAATGGAGACTGTGCTGTCTCAGGAAGTTTGTCAGTCTCAGAAATGGTAGAAACACAGAGAAACTCATGAGTCCCAGGCTTCTGTTCTCTTCAACTTTAGGCTATGAAGTGGTAGAGCAGTTACAGAACATATTGGGAAATTCAAGCACTGACAAAAATTCTGTCTGAAGTGTTGCCCATCCCACAGACACACTCACAGAACAACCTCTAAGCCTGTTTAATTTACATTTGTGTTCTTTTTATAAAACCAATTAGTACCTTATCACACATGCACTCCTTTCATACTGGGTGCCAGTCACTTGATACTGATGTGCATCCCATTTGGGCTGTTCTGACTGTGTAGTCAAAGCTGTGTTCTGTCGATGCAGTGGAGAAGGGATCTAATCTCCTTTATGATGGTTTGTAGTTTTGTATGTGCTTCAAGCTGCTGTATGTTGCTGATAAAATTGTAATCGTTTCCACCAACTGTTTTCATCTCTCTGGCATTCCTTTTCCAATACTAGCCCAGGTGCATGTGTTCAGACTGGAGAATCACTTAGGGTTATAATTAGCCTAACTTGTCAGTTACCCATCTGGTGAAGCAGGTGGAGAGGCATAAATATTTGTGCCTGTTTAAGGAGGGAGCTGTTAGCTGAGCAGGAGAATGTCAGGAGTTCATATCTGACAGCAGCGCTGGCTTAAATTGTGTACTTCAGACTACATCCTGAGGTTCTTAATTTGTATTTAACTTCTAGATGGTGATGAAACCAGCCTCCTAAAGGAGATGTCTACATCCCTCATGTACAGTTGATGGAAGGAAATAAGAGTTTTTGGAGACTTAGGAAGGTCTTGTTAACCTAATGTTAGTATTTAGATCAGTGGTGAACAGAAACTCCTTTAGGAATCATTCAAAGGGTCCTTCAAAGGGAATTAATATACTTTGCGCTGCTGCAGTAGATGCCTAAATTTATATACTAATTCAGTGATTTTATGAATGTGAACTGGATCTCATCCTTTGTTACACACCTGGATTACCAACTTGCCTTCACTTGAGTGATGCCTGTGACCAGTCTGGACCTGGGCTCTCTATATGTACAGGATAGTATGTCTGAGCAGAAATACATGAGCTGCCTATGGCACTGTGCACACCACAGCCTAGAGGTTCTTCTGTTCTACTGTAGCCACAAAACCAGCCATAACTGGTGAAATCTGTATGAAAGTGAGACATAAAGGGATTCATGCATATGTATCATGTAATGAGATTTTGATACTGAATGCTTGCTTCTTCCCTAATTAAAAAAAAAAAACAAAAACAAACCAAAAGCCAACAAAAAATTGTATGAGCTTTAATGTTTCAGATTTACATTATAGTCCAATTATCTGGTTATTTTCCCATCATGGGAGAACAAATGTCAGAATTAAATGAAAGCAATTTGTGAGTATGTCAAGAAGAAGGAATACCTGAGGTTGTCTTTCAGTCTCCTAAATCTGCCCTTTCAAACAGTTTAAAGTCTGGAGACATCTTACTGTGGAACAAATGTGTTAGTAAATATATGTGAAAGACACACTACTTCTTCAAAAGGCACTTTTCAGATTACCTCTTTTTCCTGCTATGATGCCCCTGCTCCCATGGGTATAAGTGTTGAATTTAACAGCCTTTGGGAGTTCACCAAGACCCGGTTCAAACCAGACAAGTTTGTTTTGTGAGACACACTGCAAAAGATGTCTGTGATCAGAATTCTTGAGGGGATGCAAAAGTGTGCTTTTCACTACAGTAAAACAACAAAGGACTTTCATTAGCAATTATTCAGTGGCACTTTTAACTGATCTTTTATTTTTAGAATTCTAATGCTCACAGTGTGCACCTACTGTCTTGGTTGTACATAGTTTTAGATAAATAATGAAAATGAGTTTCAGGTTTTCTTCCTTTTTAGGACTATTATCACAGCCAGGAGGGAAAGCAACGTTTTATGGCTGCCATGCACAGCATTGCTCGCCTGACAGCAAGAGACGTGGCTACAGCATTTGATCTTTCACGGTTTAAGTCTGCTTGTGATTTAGGAGGTATTTCTTGTAATTGTATTTGTATACAAATTAAAAGGAAAAGCTTGATTTCAGTTCCACAATTTATTACTTGAAACATGTATCATTTTTTTACTAGAACTGTAGTAATATTAACTACTGTTATTTTCCTGGTATTGTAATGTCAGAATGAAGGAACCAAGTGCAGCTAATTGAAAGCAGAGTTACCTAAATGGTATTTGAGCAGTTTGAAATAAGTGAATGCTTGTCTCAATCAGTTACATACTGACACAGCTCAACACAGAAAATAAGATAGTTTGTGGCTCAAGTGATAGAGCATTGGGCTGGGAGTGCCATTTTAAGATGTGTTGTTGCTCTCTTTTGACATGTCCAAGATCTTCAAAAGTAATGAAAGTAGTGAACCACTCTTATTGGGGTGTCAAACTTGAAATACATCACTGCTGGAACAAAAGGTTTTGATTCTTTTTGGTTTCTTTTGTTGATTATTTTAATAATATCTAAGATGTCCACCAAAATGTTGAAGACCAATGGTACACCTGAAGAAGGTCTTCTTGTTAGCAGCCTTTTTTGCCCTGTGCTTGGAGCTGCACAGAGGGAGTGTTATTATATATAGGGAAAGATCCACTGAAGGAAGAACACTTTATTTAGTGCCTGGGGAGGTGGACAGCATGTCAGAAGAATTAAAACAATACTGGTGCAACCTTTGCCACTTTTGCAGATACTCTAACACTTTGTGATCTTTATCCTTTGCTACACTGGAGAGTGTTTGTCAAACTTCATATACTGGTGTTTTTTAAATTCTAAACAGTTCTAGTGCTCTTCGTCAACAAATTAGAAGCCCTTGCCATTTCTGAGGTACTGGTATCAAAGGTCATATTAGGAATTCTGTATCAGTAAGGAGTCATGCCTGCATTCCCCAAGCTTTAAAACATTGTTCTAACCACCAGGAAGTCTATTGCCCATGTTTAATTGTGGAGCTGACTGTCTACCTCTAGTTCTGATTTGATGTCTCTATTTTATATACAGCCTTGTCCTTAAAAATGCCTGAAAATGCTGGGAGAAAATACTTGATTTGACTTTTTTAAACTTTTAACAGGTTGCACTGGAGCTCTGGCTCATGAATTAGTACAAATATACCCAAATCTCAAGGTCACAGTATTTGACCTTCCAGAAGTCATTGCAAACATCTCTTACTTTCAGCCTTCAGGACAACACACAGCTTCAGTGACATTTGTATCAGGTAAATGTAGTGCATGATCTTTTAAATGATTTCTGTTAATCCTGAAGCACAGAACAGGCTCTTTTGCTGCTGCTCCAAAAATGTATCTTAGTACAAGGCACTGCAGACTGACCCACCCTAAAAGGGGACATTGTATTTTTCAAGTCTGTGAGGATAAAAACAAACCTGCTGTGATTGGAGAATGTGGATAAGTATGAATGAGTCATTTTTTGATTAGCTCTGGGAGCAGAGGTTGCATGTCCTCAGGCATTTCATTTCTGGCAAGATCAACATGGTGGCTGCGAAGAACTTTGTCTCCTTCCTTGCTTTAGGCTTGCTCTCCATTCTTATGTTACAGAATTCTTACCTGTGATCTGATCTTCTCTTTAACGAGGCTTTCCTTATCTGCATATCAGAACATACCTGTACCTGTTCGTTCTTGTTACTTTCTTTACCTCTGCTGAAGCTCCTGGTTCCTCTGCAATATTTTAATTTCATTTTGTAGGAATATATTCTGTGGTTTCTGTAGGAATGTACTAACTTTGCTTTCCAACAGGTGACTTCTTTAAGGATAATCTTCCAGAAGCAGATCTTTACATCCTTTCACGTATTCTTCATGACTGGCCTGATGAAAAGATACATGTGCTGTTAAGCAAGATATCAGCTCTTTGCAGACCAGGTAAGTTTTGGGGGTTTTTTTCATCTTGTGGAATTAAAGGTGAATGTTAATGTACCGTTAATGAGTAATAATAAGTTCATATTAAAAAACCATATTTCTCTGTTCAGTCATAGTAGCCTTTGCTTGAATGTCTAGGCTTGCATTATGGTAATACGTACTAAGAAGGAAACAAAACTGCAAGTAAAATTATATATAAATAAGCTTCACATACAACTGTATCATCTCCCCAATCTCTGACAGGCCCAGTCTTTCTTACTAAGCCCTGTATCACCAAATAACTAAGCATGTGCTTATTTCTAGACACAAAAATAGTCTAACTATAAAGTTCCTTTAGGTTAATCAAGAAGCAGTGGTTTTGCTGTCATTTTGCTGTCTCAGTAGTGCCCAAAATATGGTCAGCTGGCTGGAGTTCAGTACTACTTTATGCACACATACCATGAGAAGTATGTAGCCTCTTTGACTTTCTCCTGCATTTGAATCATAGAATCATAGAATAGTTCAATTCAGTAGTTCCAGTTAAAGTTGGAAGGGACCCATAAGGATCATCCAGTCTAATTCCCTGCTTCTTGCAGGACTAACTAAAACTAGGTCATATGACTAAGAGCATCGTCCAAACCTTCCTTGAACTCTGTCAGGTTTGGTGTCATGACCAGTTCCTGGGGAGCCTGTTCCAGTGCCCAGACATGTTCTGGGTGAAGAACCTCTTCCTAATGTCCAAACTGAACTTACCCTGATGCAGCTTTATTCCATTTCCTCCTGTCCTGTCAATGGTCACCAGAGAGAGGAGATTGGCACCTCCCCCTCCACTGCTGACGTTGAGGAAGTTTTAGATAGTGATGAGGTCACCCTTCAGCCATTCCTTCTCCAGGCTGAACCAGCTGCACTCATAAACTTTGCCCTTGAGGCCTTTCACCGTCTTGGTCACTTTCCTGTGGATACCCTCAAATAGTTTGTCCTTCCTACATTGAGGCGGCCAAAACTGCACACAGTATTTGAGGTGAGGCTGCACCAGCGCAGAGTAGACTGAGGCAATCACCTGTGTAGTGATTGGCAGTACTGTGCTTGATGCATCCCAGGACACAGTTGGCCCTTTGGACTGCCAGAGCGCATTGCTGACTCATATTCAGGCAGTATTAAAGATCAAAGGAGAAGACAGAAAGCAGAAAAGCATGACTGCGAAGATCATCTGATTCCTTAATCCAACTGTAGCCCCGAAGTTCGTTTCAGAGGAGAACATTCAAAATAAGATCTAGGCCATAAAGTATAATCCTGATTATAAATTAAAGAAAATTGGGGGTAACTGTATTAATCTTTTTATGCAAAGATTTGTGTATGACAGATACTTACGGGAGTTGTTTGGTTCAAATGAAAGCAACGCTGAGTTCGAGTCAGGCAGTGACATGAACTTTACTGAAGTGGAGACAGTGCTCTAAACTCTCCCTTTTTAACAATAACACGGTTGCCTTCAGGAAGAGATTACTGAAAGTAAAGTTCTTTCACTGATTTCCATTAAAAGATTAGCCTGAGGGACCTCTAGAACTGTCTCTGAACAAAACACTAAAAATTTGAAGCTAAAAATACTTACACTGAACCACTTTTGGTTGTTTTGGAATTGCAGGAAGTGCCTTGCTAGTGGCAGAAACTGTGCTTGATGAACAGAAGACACACCCTTCTAGAGCTGTGCTACAGTCCCTCAGTATTACTGAAGGCAAGCAGAGAAGTGGCTCAGAATATAAACAGCTACTGGAGAAGTACAGGTTCACAGATGTACAAATTAAGATCACAGGAAACTTATTAGATGCTGTTCTATGCTTCAAAAAGAGTCTGTCAGTGTAGTATGCCCAGAAGCAAACTGGGATTTTCATACACTTGTGCAATATATGCATCATCAACCAACACCTGTTACTAGTTTAGGATTATTTTGACCCTTTATCTGAAGCAGAGTTATTACAAAAAGTTGGACTGCAGCTCCTGCAGGAGTGAGTTCTGTGCATTTTAAAAGGTATTTGGGGCAGGCCAAAACTCCTGTGTATGAAATACCTTAATGTCCAGTTCTCTTGGCAAGTTTTCAGACTGTATTAAGCTTAGACTTGACATATCTGTATAGCACGTCAAGTTAAAACTTCAAGCTTGTATTGAGCCACATTAATACCTTAGTTTTTTTGGACCTTAAAATAGAATTCTCCTTCTGCAGCGTATTCAGTGGTTACTGCTCATTTTTATCAGAAATGAAAAAAATTAATATTGTGCTATCTGTCTGAAATTGGGGATATTAATCCCCTTTTTATCACTGTTCTGTGGGACTTTACTTAAAAACATCTTTAGGACACCCTTTTAAGCATTCTTTCTGCAAGCAAAAGTGAAACAGGACAAAACTCAAATGTGTTCCTACAGCAGCTATAACATCACAAAGGAGCTTCAGTGGCCTCTGACCTCCAGCCACAGTCTTTACGCATACAAGTTGCAGTTCAATGCTGTTCCTATTGCTTACTATCACTTTTGGGGTTTTCTGAATATGGTTGAATGGCTGTATATGTTTTCTATCTCATTACTTGAGATGAGTTTTAGGATTTATGTATAAAACTTCTTATGAAAATTAAAAATAAGTTTATTCATGCTTCAGTCATTAATTGGAGAAGTATGTGCTGTATCTTATCTCTTCAAGTAATTTGTCACTATTGTCATCTCTCCTAATGTTTATTTTTTTCCTGATACTTCATTGATATTTATGTTTTCTGTTTAACATATACTTTGTAGTGGAAGCCTCTCTGGAAATTAAAGCTGTACTTTCAAACTAGCTTTCTTCTTTATCAGTTGTGAGTTTCTTGCCTGTCACACTTGTACAGCAATAATCCCAATAAACCAGTTTGAAAGAGGCTGTGCCAATACTGACCCACCAACCTCAGCAAAAGAGAGCAAGCTGATGAGCAAGGTCAAGAGTTGCATCTGCCTGGATGTTACTAAATCAAGAGTTACTTTGCTCTTTGAGCACTGAGGAAAGGAAATGTACTACAGTGATTCAAATCATCAGAAGAAACATGCCTACTACTTAGCATTTCAGCTGTCCAAAATCAGGGAAATGTCAGACTTCTACCACACTGAGGTTTTTAATTCTTAGCAGAAGGCTTTTTTTAAATGGAAATTTGACTGATCTCATCTGTACAGACATTTAAAGATAAGGCCAAATGTTCAAGAACTGAATAAATTTAAAGTGTTTCTTTTTCATGTTGACATGAAGCTTGCCAGTAGCTTAACAGGGTTGTATACTGAGGCTCATTCCAGCAGTCAGATGTTTCTCATCTCATACTTAGTCATAATGCTGTTCTTTAAGCTGCTATAAGCTGTTTGAGTCAGAAAGTTTCAATCCTAAAGTTAGCCTGCCTATAACTCTCACAGGCTTTAAAACTGTGCCCCTAAGTACTATGTATCTGACTGTAAAATTTGAATAGAATGTTCTTGGTTACCAGACAACCTCAGTGTACTTTATGATTAAAGCACAACACTCCATACACATTAAGCATTAGTCCCTTGGGCATGGTGTCTGTGGTAATGCACCACAGCTTTGCACTCAGGATAATTAAGCATTGGAGCAGGTGGCCCTGAGAGGCTGTGGAATTTCTGTCCTTGGAGGCTTCAGGATGTGAGAACAAAGCCCTGAACAAGCTGAGCTGACTGTAGAGCTGCTCTGCTTGGAGTGGAAGATTGGACTGGAGGTCTCCTGTGGTCTGTTTCAGTCTCAGATGTTCTATAATCATTTGGTGTAACCCAGTCACCTGAGAAACTATAAGCTCATCTTCTCTCATTAATATTCAAAATGAGTTTTTCAGTTGCTGTGGAGAAAGCTGATATCTTTTGCTGACTGGTAGAAGGGGTGGTTTTAGTGGTCTGACACTGAAAATATTTCCTAAGCAATACACATAACTGAGAAAGATTTTCAAGACATGAAGAATGAGGGGGTTAGGTTTTAAACTTTCTACTCAATTGTTAAATATCTGAGGTGTATGAGTAGGAATGGCTCTGAGGAGATTGTCTTAAAGGGCAGAAAGATATGAATGTTATGCATCACTTAGTAATAAAATTACTGTAAACTGCTGCTATTTTGATCTTAGTTGGTGGCCTCCTACCCCCACTGTGCCAAAAGAAACCACCACATAAGATGCAAGACAAATAAGTAAAGCAATGCTTGTTTTGTCAGTAGCCCTCTCTTGGCTTCCCTTTCCCCTCACAGGTCTGAAAATGGAAGAAAAGACTCTGTAAACAGGAGCATTTAAGTTCTGTTCTCATCCTTAGGTCAGTGCCACCACAAAGAACTCAGTTTCTACAGAAATAATATACACAATATATTGTACAGAAACATTGACTTCTCTGTTTCTACAATGTTCGCCATCCACTGCTTTGTCTGCTTGGCACCATTTCAATATGAATGTGAAGCAGCAGTATATCCCAAAGAGAAGCAACTTGATTACTGTCTCAGTTTTCCATAACCCTCATGCCCAATCTACAGAAGTCATCCCCTTTTCCTCTGAAAATGGACTCACAACTTTGACTTGTGTGTGATCACTCCATACTGTGAGAGGGAATTTCCTGGGTTTTGTGAGAGGAGTGGATAATTCATTTAATAGTAGAGCAAATCCATAAATTATAAAGGAAGTCACCTGTGTCTTGCAGTTTGCATCCCTACATATGGTAGCAGAAATTCTCCTGCCTGATAATAGATTAGAACTGTTCTATGTGGTTTTTTTTTAAATTAGGCTGTGCAATTTTGCTGGCTGAAATGGTGTTGGATGATGAGAAGAAGAACAGGAGCACAGCTCTGCTGCAGTCTTTGAACATGCTTGTGCAGACAGAGGGAAAGGAGAGAAGTGGCTCTGAATATCAAGCCTTGCTGGAACAACATGGATTCACAAATGTCAAAATCAGAATTACAGGAAATTTGTTAGATGTCATTCTCTGTGTTAAGACCTAGAAAAAATGGATTTAGTAAAATCTGGATGTCTTCTACTCATGTTTGATGTTTTGTAATTATGCAAGTACCTTCAACCCCTATCAATGTCATAAACAAGAAATGTTATGTCAGCTTTCTGATGTTACTTTTAAAAAGGGGGAGAGATTGATTTAATTTATTTTTTACTTCAGTAAAATGATGCCAGAAGATTCTGGTAGTGATACTGTTGCTGCACAACAGCTGTAGCACACAAATGCTGGCACCAGCTTCTTGAGAGAGTCAAGACAATCACACAGAATCACAGAATATGCTGAGTTGGAAGGGACCCACAAGGATCATCGAGTCCAAACCCTTGCACAGGACCATCCTGAAGAGTCACCATGTGCCCGAGAGTATCGTCCAGACACCTCTTGAACTCTGTCAGGCTTGGTGCTGTGACTGCTTCCCTGGGGAGCCTGTTCCAGTGCCCAAACACCCTCTGGGTAAAGAACCATTTTCTAATATCCAACCTAAAACTCCCCTGACACAACTTCAGGCCATTCCCTTGGGTTCTGTCACTGGTCACTCCAGAGAAGAGATCAGTGCCTGCCCCTCCTCTTCCTCTCACAAGGAAGTTGTAACTGCAATGAGATCTCCCCTGAGTCTTCTCTTCTTCAGGCTGAACAGACCAAGTGGCCACAGCCACTCCTCATACAGCTTCCCCTCAAGGCCCTTCACCATTTCCATTGCCCTCCTTTGGACACTCTCTAATAGCCTAATGTCTTTTTTATATTGTGGCACCCAGAACTACATACAATATTCAAGGTGAGGCCACATCAGTGCAGAGCAGAGTGGGACAGCCCCCTCTCTCGACCAGCTGGTGATGTTTTTCCTGATGCCCCCCAGGACACAGTTGGCCCTCCTGGCTGCCAGGGCACTGCTGACTCATTCAACTTGCCACTGACCAGGACCCCCAGGTCCCTTTCCATGGCACTGCTTTCCAGTATGTCTTTCCCCAGTCCGTACGTACATTCAGGGTCACCCCCTCCCAGGTGCAGAATCCAGCACTTCCCCTTGTTGAACTTCACATGGTTGGTGATTGCCCAGTCCTCTGATTTGTTGAGGTCTCTCTGCAGGGCCTCCCTGCCTTAGAGGGAGTCAGCAGCTCTTCCCAGTTTTGTGTTATCTGCAAACTTTCATAGTATCCCTTCCAGTCCTGCACCCCAGTCATTTATGAAGATGTTGAAGAGCACAGGGCCTAAGATGGAGCCCTGTGGAACCCCACCAGTGACAGATTGCCAGCCTGATGTTACCCCATTCATTATTACCCTCTGTGCTTGACCCGTGAGCCTCTGCTTTGTGTGAGGTTTCTGGAAAAAGGCAGTTGTATAAAAGCACAAGTTTCATCTGTGATTGTAATGAGATTATATGTGGGGACACAACATTTGATTCAAGAATATCATCGTGCTCCTTTTCAGCCCTACTTGATTTGTGAGCTCTTATAAAAGTGGATAGCAGAATACAAGATTAGATAAAGAAAAGAGAAAAAAAAGGTGCAGAAATGAAAAGTCATAGCGATGGAGAGAAAAGGATTTCCCCCAGTGAGATGCAGATGTGCTCCAAAGGTGAGCAGGACAGGGGAGCTATTGAACAGTTTCCTAACACAAGGTACATGCATTTTAATTTTGTTTTTCACAAAAGTTGAAGAATTGACAATACTCAAGAGTTTCAGAGTATGAAGTTCTCTTTTAATCAATAGAAAATTTTGTGGAGAAAAAAATCCTAGCCTTGCAGACATTGTGTTATGCTAAAAAGAGTACTAACATTCAGTTATAAGCTTTTTTAAAAGGAAAAATACCACACTAAGCTGTGGGTGCCTCTCTGAATATATTCACCACAGCCTTTCATAAATTACGTCCAGAATATGGTCCTGTAAATCTGTATGTGCCTAACCCTGTGTGAGCACAGGAGTCACTTCACTCTATCTGTATTATGATGTAGAATATAGAACAGCACACAATTTAATTTGGATCTTTTGTTGTGCAAAAAAAAAAAAAGTATAGTGACATACACAGCATACTGCAGTAGGCTATGCCTGGCACATCCTGTTCTCACAACATGTCCTCTGAGAGATATGCTCTCATTTTGAAATCCTGCAAAGTACATACATGTGTAAGCAGTGGTTTCTGGCACCTCAGCTACTGCAGCTTTTTGGTTCACCAGTCATCTGTTTAAAAAAAAGGTTTGGCTTTATTTACTTTGGTAGGAAACAGCCATTAAAAGTAAAAGCAGTAACAAAAGGTATGTGTGAACTAATGCCCTCCAGCTAGAACAATTTCAATACTTTTAGAAAGAATGGGTATTATTTCAGACATGTTTGACCATTAGGTACAAAATATCACTTTCAGCATACAATAAAATTAGCAAAGTTACTGATGAAACTACTGTCTTGGTAGGGGCTGGGGCCCTGCCATGAGTGCTTACACTGGCAGCCTGCAGAGGAGGTTTTCACAGCATCTAGATTTGAGCACCAACACAAGAAGCTGGAACCACGCTTTCTCCTTGTCCCTCTAGGAAACTGTGGTTAAGTTCTTTGGCATTTCATTGTCTTGGATCAGTTCTGTGAAGAACAGAAAAGCCCCATGGTGTGACATTTGGCACTGCAGTGGTAAGGAGGAGGTGGGAATAGAACTTGGAAGCAAGGATATGCCATTGATCAGCATTACCCAGAGGGTGGTGAGCATGAAGTGAAACCCCAGTGGTGCCCTGACAGTGCCCCAAATCTGCTCCCCTCCACCTGACAGCTACTGCTGTCCTCTGTGACCCCATGCAGAAAGCTGTGCCTCCATCCTACACTGGCTTCCAGCAGTCACCACTGAAGAAGCCTCCTGGTTCACTTTGTTCTCTCGCTCATTGACTACTGTCTGGGCTCACAGAGTCACGCCCCAAATCCAGTGCTTTACTGCCTCACACTCAGCTTCACTGACTCTCAGAATCAGTTATGTTAGAAAAGACCTCTGAGATCATCAAGTCCAACCTATGACCAAATACCACCATGTTAACTAGACCCAGGCACTAAGTGCCACATCCAGTCAAACACCTCCAGGCATGGTGACTCCACTACCTCCTTGGGCAGTCCATTCAAATGTCTAATCACGCTTTCTGTGAAGAAATTCTTCCTAATGTTCTATCTAAAGCTCCCCTGGCAAGCTTAAGACGGTGTCGTCCTATCTACTGTTCCCTGGGAGAAGAGGCTGACTCCCACCTGGTTACAACCTCATTTCAGGTAGTAGAGAGCAACTAGGTCACCCCTGAGCCTCCCTTTCTTCAGGCTAAACAACCTCAGCTCCCTCAGCCCTCCTCATAAGACTTGTGCTCCAGACCTTTCACCAGTCTTGTTGCCCTTCTCTGAACACGCTCCTGCACCTCAATGTCTTTTCTTGTAGTGAGGGGCCCAGAACTGAACACAGGATTTGAGATGTGGCCTCACCAGGACTGAGTACAGGGGGACAATCACTTCCCTGGTCCTGCCGGCCACACTATTTCTGACACAAGCCAGGATGCTACTGGCCTTCTTGTCCACCTGGGCACACTGCTGGCTCATGTTCAGCAGCTGTCGACCACCAGCCCCAGGTCCTTCTACACTAGGCTGCTTTCCAGCGATTTTTCTCCAAATCCGTAGCAATGCATGAGGTGGTTGTGACCTAAGTGCAGGACCCGGCACTTAGTCTTGTTGAACCTCAGACTGTTGGTCTCGGCTCATCGATCCTGCCTGTCCAGATCTC
The DNA here is from genome assembly GCF_009829145.1 of Chiroxiphia lanceolata. Classification (NCBI taxonomy): domain Eukaryota; kingdom Metazoa; phylum Chordata; class Aves; order Passeriformes; family Pipridae; genus Chiroxiphia; species Chiroxiphia lanceolata. Next base: position 35,345,546 of record NC_045638.1, on the reverse strand, counting down.
TCTGCAGGGCCTTCGTGCTGGGCGGTGCGGGGCAACACACCAGATGGGGCAACGCAGAGCCGCTGGGCTCTGCAGGCTGGTGCGGGCGCTACCGACGGAGGCACCAAACGAACGTGGAGAGCGCTTGGGAAACTATGGGTAAAAGTGTGAGCAGTGAGGTGACCGCCGCGCTGCCCCGCGGGGGCCGGGCCGGGGCAGAGGCGGCACTTCCCGGGCGGTGGCGAGGCAGGCCCGCCGTGTGTGACGCGGCGCTGCGACACTGGCGCGGCAGGGCCGGGGGGCGCGGGGCGGGCCCCCGTAGGCCCCGCCCCCGGACCGGGCTAGCCAATGGGACGGGGCGGGGCGTGGCCGGCGGGCCCGGCATTAAGGCCACGCGCGCGGCACTCCCGCCCTTTCGGCTTGAGGGACAGCGGCACTGACTCCCGGCTGCGCGCGCGAACATGGCGGACCAGGCCATCTCCTTCCTCAAGGACTTCTTGGCGGGCGGCGTCGCCGCCGCCATCAGCAAGACCGCGGTGGCGCCCATCGAGCGGGTCAAGCTCTTGCTCCAGGTCAGCGGCGCGGGCGAGAGCGGCGAGCGCGGGCAGAGCCCATCACCGTCCCCCTCAGGCGCCGGGCCCGGCGAGGGCACAGGTTCGGGCGGAGGGTGGGTGGGGGCCGCGGCCACCGCGGGACAAAGGGCCCGGGAGAGGCGGTGGCGGCTGGCGGGAAGGTCACGTGGACGGTGGCGGGGAAGTCAAAGCCGGTTCCGCCGTGCGGGGCTCGGCGCGGCGGGCGGGCCCGGCCTAGGGGGGCGGCCGCCGCTGGTGTCACTTCCTGCCGCCCTCGCTGCCGGCGCCGAGGGCACGGCGGGGAGGGGAGGGCGGCCGCTCCCGCCGCCATCTTGGCGACCCTCACGTGACGCGCGCCCGCGCAGCGCATTGGCCCGCGGGCGGGGCGCGGCCGGCGCGCGGGGCCCGGCGTGACCCGGCGGCGCCCAAGGTGATTGGGGTGACCTTCGCGGTGCCGCTGGCCGAACGCGGGCTCCTTCCTGCCTGCCCGCCCGCGCCCCCCTGCCTGCCCGCCCGCGCCCCCCCGCCCCTCTGTCAGTAAGGGCTCTCGCCTCTAGGCAGGCCTGTTCTGAGTGTCGCGTCCAGTCTGTCCTTAAACACGTCCGTGGACGGTGAGTCCACCACTTCCCTGGGCAGCCCATTCCAATGTCTAGTCACCCTTTCTGTGAAGAAATTATTCCTAATGTCCAACCTAAATCTCCCCTGGTGCAGCTGGAGGCTATATCCTGTTGTCCTGTTGTTAGTTGCTGGGATAAGAGGCCAACCCCCACCTGTCCCTATTTTGGCAAGTCCTGAGGTCTGAGGCAGTTAGGAAGCAATTCTAAGCCTTTTTCTTAACAATAACACAACCCTAAGCCATTCAGAATTAACAACTTCTTTTGTATAATAGAAGCAAACTTAAGCCCAGCTATGGCATAGGCCAGTCAAGGCATGTAGTCAATATACACACTTTTATTTGCAGGTGCAACATGCAAGCAAACAGATTGCTGCTGATAAGCAGTACAAGGGTATCATCGATTGTGTAGTACGTATTCCAAAGGAACAAGGAATGCTGTCTTTCTGGCGAGGAAACTTGGCTAATGTCATCAGATACTTCCCAACTCAAGCTCTCAACTTTGCCTTCAAGGATAAGTATAAGCAGGTTTTCTTGGGAGGTGTAGACAAGCACACTCAGTTCTGGAGATATTTTGCTGGTAACCTGGCATCTGGTGGTGCAGCTGGAGCCACTTCCCTCTGCTTTGTCTACCCCTTGGATTTTGCAAGAACCCGTTTGGCTGCTGATGTTGGAAAAGCTGGTGCAGACAGAGAATTCTCTGGTCTCGGGGACTGTCTAGTCAAAATTACCAAGTCTGATGGTGTGCGAGGCTTGTACCAAGGGTTCAATGTCTCTGTCCAAGGCATCATCATCTATAGAGCTGCCTACTTCGGGATCTATGATACAGCAAAAGGTAATACTTCAGAGGGGATCCAGTAAACCTGTTTTCACAATTGTATTGCCTGTTCTGGGATGTTACACACTGTAATAACTGCATTAAGGTAGAAGGGGATATCGGTGCCAGCATCAGTGACACTGCAGTGTTGAAGGCAAAACTTGTGGTTGCTGCCATGTGTTGATGGCAGCAACCTACTTTCAAGTATTGGTTTTGTAAGGAGTTGCTCCTGATGCCAGCAAAGTATGTTGATAATGATACATAGAAAAAGTTCTTTTTTGTTCAATGCATTCCTGTAGTTACATTGGACCAGTTCAAGAGTGTTTAGCAGAATGGGATTGAGCAATGCTTTTGTAAAGCTGGACATTTGGGCATGTAGGCCATTGATGCTAGTTTGTGGTAACGTAATCCACAGGGACAGTGACTTAATTTAGTGACGTTTCTTTTTAAAAAGAGTAATGAATAGTTGAGACTTTCTCATGCCAGTCTGAAACGAATCCTTGTTCTTAAATGTTAAGCTGTTTTGATAACTGAAGAAAATCCTGAATTTCTTTAGATGTTTTTTATGTTGCTTCAGTGTGTTTAAATTTTATGAAGTTGCAATTTTCAAGTATGGCTCTACAATGTTTTGTAACTAGGGCATCTAGTTTCCTACAAGTTTATCTAGTAAAGTAGCTGTCATGTCATGCAGTGAGTAAACTGGAGGAGGACGTGCAAGATAAAAAGGTAATTACTTCTTTTTTATTGCAGGCATGCTCCCAGATCCCAGAAATACTCACATTGTTATCAGTTGGATGATTGCCCAGACGGTGACTGCTGTGGCTGGTGTGGTGTCCTATCCTTTTGATACAGTGCGGCGTAGAATGATGATGCAGTCAGGACGCAAAGGAGGTAGGCTGTAAATCTGTGTAGCTGTTCAAGCAGTGTTAACAGGATGGAGTTCTTTTTTACTAATAGCCTTGACACTTACATGAAATGAGGAAGTGCAGTAAGGTTCAACTTGTGTTTGTCCTGAATTATGCTGAGGACTTCTCTTTATTGAAAATTAAATAGGCAAATGGACTGCCTGTTTGTGTTGACAAATTAAATTACGGTAATTAGGGGTTGGAATAGTTGCCAAAATGAAAGCTTAACATTTTTACTTTGCAACAGCTTTTATTAACTAGGCAAGCAGATAGGAAGCTTTGCTGTTGGCTGTGCTAAGAATCATATTACAGTCTTAAAGTGCGGTTTGGGACATCACAAAGTAGTTAAGTGAAACAGGACGGTTGTTAAAAACATCTGAGATAAAATTATAGGAGTTAAGAATCACTCTTTGCTCTTTTCCTGCAGCTGATATCATGTACTCTGGAACGATTGACTGCTGGCGGAAGATTGCAAGGGATGAGGGAGGAAAGGCGTTCTTCAAGGGTGCATGGTCCAATGTTCTCAGAGGCATGGGGGGTGCTTTTGTGCTTGTGCTGTACGATGAATTCAAGAAAGTCATTTAAACAACCTAACTAGAATTGGAAATCAAATTGAGCAGATCATGTAGAATAACTACCATTATGGACCATTGACCTTCAAGAAATTCCTGTGAGTCTTATTTATCGGAGCCAGATGATACATGTAGATGGGGCTAGAAACTGACATAGAGGACTGATCCATTTCTCTGTAACATGCATGAAGACACTGAATCTGGCAGTTCAGTGTGCTGATTTTTCTTTTCAGCAATGAAAAATGAGTGGTGTTGGTTCTGGGTCCAAAGTGGCTAGGTCCAGTTTAGGCAGAGAAAAATTGTTTGCCTGCGGATCAGTCCCCAGTTTCAAGTCCTATCTTCTAGGACCATAAAATTGTATTTGAAAGCATTTGCTAACAAATCATGTTCTTTTCCACTTGTACTGAAGCACTATGTACCATTTTGCACAGCTGAACATCTAGCAGTTTTGTTCTTAAATTGGGGCATTTTGCTGTAAAACAATAAACATACTTACTCTGTCTGTGTTGAAATTATTACATAAAACCTTTGGGAAAGCCTCTTTTGTTTGAAAACTTGTTTCAGATAATGGTTCCTCTGATACATTTACACTACACTCTGTAATAGAATTAAGCTTTTAAAAAAAAAAACCTGAATGTGAGAATTTTATGGGGAAGGATGGGGAAGCATGGGTTGTATTGATAGAGACCAGTCCCATTCTTTGTACCTAATGGTCTACAATGGGCTACTGCAAGTGGCTTTTTGCATGATTCTTAGAAATTGATTTGCAACTTCTCATATGATTTAAAATGGGGGAGCAGGTTCAGTTGTGCTAGCAAAACCCAAAGACCCAAGAACTGTCAAAAAGTAATGCTCCAGCCCTTGGTAAAAGAGCTTAAAGTAATTTTTTGTTGTTAAATCAATATTGCAAAGCAACATGGCATTCATGCAAAAATCCAGGAACCCAGTAAATGCCTTCAGCTTCTGAGCGACCTATGTATTGTATTGCTGCTGTTTGGAAATGCTGATTGTGCCATTCAAGATACTGTTTGGCCTCATCTGTAGCAGTGGTCAATCAGTACCTCTGTGGAAGGTTGAATTTAATCTGAAATGAGGCTCATTCTAGGAGATGACATTGATGGGGTGTGTGGGAGGGAATGTGTATGTTTCTGTATTGCTGTAAAATAGTAGATCAAGGTAGGTCAGCCTTCAGTATTAACTGATTGGTGTCTTGGGATGGCCAGAAGAACAAAACCAAACTGGGTAATTTCTCATACTGCTCTTCGAGGTAGCGTAATACCTATGTGCCGTTCTCCATATGTATATAATCTTTTATACTTTGTAATCTGCAAAAACACAATAGGAGGACTAGTAAAGGAAAACAAGGTGTTAATCTTTGTGTTTTAAGAACTCTCCCTATATCTGGAAAAAGCGTGTCATTGTATGAATCACTGAAGGCTGACTGAGCTGTCTTGAGTTCTTTCTGTGCCTTCTGAGGTTGGTATTCAAGATGAATTATTTAAATTAACTACTTGGCTTTGGCTGGTTATTACCTTCCTCTCAAAAGGACTTAACCTTTTTCCTTTCACTGTTGCACAAGTGCTGCTCTCAACGTGTATGAATGTAAGGACATTACACAGTTCCTCTGTACACAGGCCAGTGCCAAAATTTGTGTACCTATTTCATCCCTGTTTGGTAATCGCAGCTCCCTGTGGTGCAGGCAGGTCATTTGATGTTGACCTTGCCAATCAACTTGCTGTTTCACTTGTAATTATATTGATGGGGGGCAGAAGGGAGGACATTTTGTCTATATAAACACATTGCTTAGGTTTATTTTCTGTATCAGTGGCTTGAAATGGTAGAGATAATGGTGGGATACCTCACTGTGAGTGTATGCTGGCCCAAACTTTGTGAGAGGAACCAAACATGGCAGTTACTTGAGCAGCCCCTGAAAGGAATAGGATTTTCACCCCTTCTCTTCTCCAGAACTAGGTTTTAACCGCAAGAAATAGAAAAAAATGTGCAAGTGTAGGTGGTTTTAATGTGAACTACAATTTCCCTATGCTGTGCATTCAGCATGTACTAATTTGTGCTGGTTTGGTTTTTTTAATATATGGCTTCTCTCAGTCATGCAGCAGTAATTTCCAATGTGCCATGAAGTTTAGGAACATAAGAGGCAAACAATAAATGAGACTTTTAAAAAAAGCATTTGTTTTCTGCCTTATTGAGACACCGTGCAATGCATTCATTTTGAAAAATATTAACAGGAAAACAGCCAGAATTTGTAAAAGTTCTGGCATTTAAAAGCTATATTATTTTTAAAAGGTGTTGGAAACTGAATTTGCACCCTCTGAAGGATTCTAAAATGCAGCTATTGAACCTTTATTACAGATTTTATTTCAGTCCTCACAACTGTTAAGACTAGATGTTTTTGAAGGCTTTAAATGCTGTCTGTGATTTAAGTACATGCTAATCCTGCAGAAGATTGGAGTGTTGCAGAGGTCTGTATTTGCAGTGGCAGTACTGAGCTCATGAAATGGCTGACTGACAGACCAGTATTAATAGTTACATTTGACAGGTGTAATTTCCCATTTTTGTCTTTGGTATTGCTGGTTGGAAGATTAAAGGGCAATTTTAAAGACATTTTGAATAGTTTCTGCTAAAAAAGCCCCATGGCATATAAAAACTCTACGATCATAAAATTACTGTGGCATTCTTAAGCAGGCCTTTATAGTCAGAGGAAAGAAGCTTCATAGCAATGAAGACAGGAAATGAGTTTCTTCTGGATAAGAGGCCTTGGCTCATATTGTGAAGAACATCCTAGCAAAGTTTAAGCATGTCTTCAAAGTAGACACGTGCAGAAAAGTGTGGCTGCTGGCCATTTTGGTTTCAAACAAAGGGTGAAGAATAAATTTCACAGATTTTTCTCCCCTTGTTTCGCCTGCTCCATTTAAGTGGATTTTTATGGCACAAACAGTGTTATAGGCAATTATATTCTTTTATAGGCTGGTTTGAAATATGTGTCGGCCGGATCCGTGCTTTTATTTTGTATTGGGGGAATCAGTGTATTTTCTTCTTGGAAAGTTGGGTCATCTCTTCAACTGTAGTTACTTCCTCGGTATGACTTTTTGATGGTAGATTTACATATTCTGTCTAAAGAGAAAGAAAAGTCTGTAACATGCAGTAAGCTAGAGAGTCACTCTGTCGATAATCAGATAACACTATAGATACACCAGTACCAAAGGTACCTCTTCTTGCTCTTTCATTACTTAGAGATGCTTACAAAGCGTGAGAAAGTGGTTTTAAGGACAGTTAGGGATTGTTTTAATATATACAATCAGTACTAGCTGTTTGTCAGCAGAAGGACAAAGAATAGAATTTTATCTAAATGCTGGACAACCTTAACTGAGACAGTAGAAGGAATTTATTCAGTGGGTATTGCCCGAATTTTTGATATGTAAGCATTAGCTAGACTTCTAGAGAAAATACTTTGGTTGCTATTACACATTTTAACATCGGTAACCTGGAGAGTGGATGTTGCTAGGAGAGTGGATGTTCTAGGAGAGTGGGTGTTGCTAGGTAAGATCATAGTACTGATACAGCACTCAGAGCTGAAAGTACTGAAGAGAGATAAGTATGATTTAAAAAAAAAAAAAAAAAAAAGGAGGGATAGTACTGGGGGGAAAAGTTAAAAAAAGGAAAGACAAGCTGCTGGTATGTGACAACATCAAACCAGAAAGTCTTGGTGGGAAATTTTTTTCTAGGAAATCTGAGGGATTGGTTAAGCACTGCAGGGCTTCATGATCATGGTGTTCTGTGCTACTTGGCTGCTCTGAGGAAAATGCACAGAGTGTCTTTCAAATCCTTGCAATGAATTTGATCTGGGAAAAGAGGAAAACTTAAGTGTTAGACTTCTGAGTGAGGGTGAAAAAAGTATCTGGGGAGAGTGATTGAAATGTCATCAGGTTTTGGTAGTAAGATGAGTAAAATAAAATGGATTAGACGAATGCAAGATGTCTGATGCACTGAATGATTTGGTTGGTAGGATCTTACAATAAATAAGAAAATTGGTAGGTTTTTAACATGAGCATTTTAAGAATACAAATGCAAACTCAGTGCAGAACAGTTAGGATTTTGTAAATAGAGATGTTTCAGTGATCTAGGGAAAAGTATAGTGAAACATAAGAAAAAAAGAAAATGTGAAAGGTCATGGAGTAAGTCGGGGCAAAACAAAGAAATGCAGGCTTTAAAGGGGTGTTTCAAAATAACTCATAAATCCATTAGCACTAAATATCAGGGCGAGAGTGTTCTGGTGTTCAGTAGAGGAGAGATCTTGAAAATACTGGTTTTGTACTTTATTTTCTGCTTTAAAGAATTGCAGCATTCAATCAGTGTTAAAAAGATACCTGAGTTTGGAGGGAAGAAGTATAATAATAAAATTAGACTTTAAGACTAGATCAAAATGGGCAAAGAAGAGTCTAGAAGCTGTTTAAACATGTCATAATCGTATGAATTACCTTCACAGTGCCTGTTGACAGGTATAAGGCAACCTGAGGGCTTCACTTGAACTCTGGCAACTGCTGCTGTTAAATTGTTGCCTGCATGGAAGAACCCGTGCCAGCATTTAGAAACCACATTGACAAAGGCCTTTGGGCTGTAATGGAGTGATTTGATTTAAGTCTGGTGGTATATGCACAGAAATTTGGAAGCCCCTCAAGTTTAGGAAAAGCAAGCAGTCTGGAGAGTCTGCAATTTTTGAAAGACTGCTTGCTACTGTACTAACTCTTATTATTTAATATGATGGACTGTGGATGGCTTATGCTCTAGAAGCCTGGTATGAAGTGAGACACCAGGTATTTATGACTTAAGGTGTATGAGGAAACCTATCCATGTCACATTCCTACCTGCTTTCTGTGAAAGTCAAAGGTGGTAGCACCAAAAGATAAATTAAATAGGACAATGTGCTGGTATATAGTTGCAAAACTAGAGAGTTTTAGTAGTCAGAGCTTTGAGGATTCTTTGTAAACAGTTCAAGGAAAATTTCTGTGCCACTTTTGAAAGCCTCATTGAAAAGCATTGTGTTGCCACTGAATTGTAGGCAGTAAATGACTAGCCTGATTTATTGACTTTGCTTTAGCCAGCTGAGACAAAGCATTCCCTCACAATGCAATCACCATACAACCACTGCCCAAATGCACAATTTGAGAAGCATCGATGGTTTGAAGCCTGGTTGTCATGACGTGTAGAAAGACAGGAAGAGTTACTTGCTGTTAACAGTGTGTAAGATACTGTAAACAGGAAAGGAATAAGGATAAAACGTAATGGATTTTAAGTGCAGTAAAACAGGCTATTAAAAAGCTTTTTAAAAGTGAGGATAGTTAAAAATATAGAATAGGGTACATAGGGATGCTACAGTATATTGGTCAAATACAGTTTGCACAAAGCACTGAAATCACTAATCCTGTGCTGGTGCGAGAGGAAGACTAGTTAAGCTGTTGAGCCTTCCCAGCCCTGTTGATTTTCATTATTCAGTGTGACAGGATTTTTACGTGGGGTTGATCAGGGTTATAAAATACATATTCACATTGTATTATGTATTGTGTGATTGATGTTTGAAAATGCTAATGGAAAATGTTTTCTTGGGTTATTTTCAAAGTATGAATAGCAGCCTTGTAGAGCTTGTATGCACAGAAATTACCGTTCTCCGTAAAAGTGAAAACTCTGGTCTTAAAATATGGCTGCAAATACCAACAGGATAATCATTTGTCTCAGCACTGGCATTTCAGGTTTCAAAGCAGCGTACCTTGCATGACAGGCAGTGGTCTTCATTGGACCAAATGTAACACTTATCTTTATATGTCAGTTCTAGTCTTTGGCCTATTGTGGTTTAGAGTTAACAAATTTGACTGAATTAAAAAGAAACCATACCTGGATATCTTCATCGGTTAATGCATTAAATTTGTCTCTCGGTTGTGGTATAGGAGGAAGTATGTTCTTGAAACTGCAATACCTTTGGATAGAAAATGGCATTGTGGAGAAATTTAAAATACTGGTAATATAACTTACACAAACATTGTGTGTTGTAATTTAAGGACATTCTTTCATTTTAAGATTGAATAGCTATTGCTCTACAAATTAAGTGAAAATAAAAATATTTTGAGTGGGTTAACTGGTGGGTAACTATTAGTATACTTATCACTTGGGTAACTAAAATTTATTTTGTGATGAGAGTCAAAATAAATACTTTATTAATCAATGACTTTGAATAAATCACATGACATAACTGTCTTTAACCACTGAGTGAGAAGTTTTATCAAAATAACAATACGTTAATTTGTCCGGATTCCCTCTTGTCTGGTACTGTATGCAGCCAGTGGCTTCAAAGCAACCTGGATGTTAAATGCTTAAAAGTAAGAACACAATAGCTTTTGTAGGATCTGGTGGAATCCAGGATCCACTTAGTAACTTCAATATCCTTTCCCCATTTTTCACTTGTAGTGATTTTGTGTGCCAAAGGACCATCCACAACAATACTGGCGGTAATACATTTTGACACTGATAATCAGATTATTTAAATTTGCAGGTAGGAAAGTAGGAGATTGAAGGAATATGTTTCGTAGAGATAATAGTCTATCAATAGTATCTACAGAAAAAAAGGTTGATTTACCTTTTGAAAAGACAATACAGGAGCACTGTCACTGATATTGTTCCAAGTGCTATTAGAAATAAAATCACAAAAATAAAGTAATCTTTCCCTTGACCTGAAACATCCAAGAGAGAGAAATATCTCAGCATACCAAAAATCTCCCTAGGAGACTGTCAGTAATGAATGCAAGTTTCACAATTTATTCTTAATTATTCAAAGGACTTCAATTTGATTTTCTTACAGAACTTTGGCAAAAATTCAGGTTGACTTGATGCATTTTAAACCATTTCAAATATTTAAAATTTAGAGAAATTAAAAAATAATCCAGAAAAGAAGAAAAATAAACAGAGTTACAGAACAAATAACTGAGCAAAATTAGTGGAAGGGGTAAAAAGAGAGAAGCAGAAGGAAGGGGATGATATTCATGGTAAAAACTTAAAAGAACTCGGAGGCATCCTCATCACTTCAGGCCAAAAGGCAAGAGTGGGTCTATTTTCATCTGTTCCTGTAGCCCTGGCATCTGAGTAACTGCTGCCTTCACAGTCCCAGCTAACCAAAGGTTCTGCTGCCAGAGTACTCTTCCTCATTAATAATTTCCACCCAGTTCCTTCCATGTAAGGGTAAGAATTAAGATTTTATTCATTCCTTTGACTGTGAGGGAGAAAGGGAAGCAAACACGGTAATACTGAAAAAAAATAGTATTTCATAATCTTACCAAACTCAATGGGTTCACTCCATTCCCCCCACTTTGAGCTTACGAGACATTTTGTTCCACGTGCTCTGATTTTCAGAATGTATCGTTTTTTCTCATTGTAATTTTGGAATTCATATCTATAATTCCTTACCTAGAAGCAAAGTAATCAGATTAACAAAAATTAAAATTAATTTTAAAAAATTAATTTTAATATGATTAAAAATCATATTAACAAAATATTAACAAAATTTGGGGTTTGATTTCATTATACAGTTTCTAGAAAAAAAATAATTTGTATGATTTTTTAGGTTTGTACTAGTTAAATGTTTATCCTGCCATCAAAACTTTCTCTTTTTTGAAGGTTAAAACTAGATTTTTGAAGTTTATTGGGTCTTTAATTTATTTTATTATGCTTTAAGGACACTTTTTTTTCCTGTTCTTGTTTATGGATCCTAAAAAAATCAGAAAGACACAAAGCAGAAACTGCAGAAGTACCCTGTAAAATCCCCTTGCAGCCTTCATGGGGATAAAACATGTAAATGTTCCCTGCATGGTGTCTGTTTTTGCTAAAGAGACCTAATGTTTTTAAGACAGTACAACAACAGATATGTATTATCTGGCCTCATGATACTTTATACAAAGTCTAGAATCTCTCAAGCCTTTCCAAGGGTCAGAGGACCACTCATTTGTCAGGGAAAGACTGACAGTATGTATTAACTTCCACAGGTTTTGAAGATTGTTGTACTCCCTTTGTCTAGCTGTCCTTAGATACAGATGCAAACCCTATAGTTCTAGAAGTAAGTATATTTTCTGTAATAGTATTTATATGCTTAAGTGAGCAAACCCACAAATTTGTATATGGCAAGAATACTTACAACCATTTTCTCTTCTTTGGGTTCATCCTGCAAAACAAAGACGAATCTTCATTTTTATTATTTTCTTATCAAATAATAAAACATTTCTTTCTGGTTCTCTTTTTCTTGCCTTTAAAGAACATAAGTAATTTTAAACTGAAAAACTGGATAGTCTTCTCCAGTAATGTCCCAGAATAACAGCATTTTATTCAGAATGTTGTCTTCCTACATTTCCTTTTAGAAAAGGAAGGAAACATGAATTAGTAATCATTAGATGTGCCACTAAAGGCATATTTAGACTGTACATTCTCATCCAGCAGAAGTAAATCCAAGTTATGGAAACAATCACACCATCCTACACACACAGCAGGTCTGGAAGCTGTGATTTCACAGGAGGTTTATAACATGGGGCAGAAAAATGATGTGAATAGCAAATTTACCCTCCTTCCAGTCAATGTTATCCATGCTCAAGGGCTTTCCCCCAACTACTGTGAAGAGGTACTTACACATCCTATACAATCAAAATTCGATTAACTAGAATCAAACTTTTACCTGCATCAAAGAACCTGAAAATTTGGGGAAAAAAAAGATAAGTTCAAAAATGAGCAAACAGTTTCAACAGCAGTGATTTTTAGCAATGATCTCAGAAAACATTGAAAGGCTGAGGTCCTGGAAACAACTGGCACATGATATATCAGGAGGATAGCTAACACTATGGAAAAGTCAGAAAGGTGTAACTGGAAGGAATGTCTCATTACAGAATACACACCCACTGCGTGTCTTGAATTATAATGCAGACTAGTATTTCCCCATCATTCATTGTCAGCTGAGCTCTTTCAGCTTAGGACATGATGGAAGTCAATCAGCCTGTGCTGTGAGTGGGCAGTGTAAATGAGTTACTTAAGCTTTAATTTAGTGCCATTTACCTCTATCAGCCCCTCCTGAAAGGTGTGAGTTTTATCTGCCATTTCCATGTAGACACCTCTGATACCTTCAGTAACTCTAGCACCTCAAGGGGAATGAGCCCTTCCACAGCACGGAGCCCTAGAAGTGCATTGTCTCTCAGGGGATGTTTGTGCTCCTTTGCAGACACCTACGTTAAGGTGTCTCAATCTGCAAGATGAATTTCACACCCAAATGTAGAAATCTACACTGAACCTCATCCTTTCTGACTGTGGCACAGGAAAGAAGAGGTAACGTATTTCTTTCAAATAATTTTTTTGATAATATTGCTTTAATCATATGTTGTGGCCTATATCTTTATGTAAAAAATTCTACGTATTTCACACAAGATCTTCCTGTCAAATTATACCTACCAAGCTGGAAAGCTATGTGTACTGCAATTGCTCCTTGAAATAGCTACAGCCTGCAAGCTGTAGGCCTTGTTTTGAATCAACGAATAAGATTTAATGGTGTATTGCTTTTTCAGTTGTATATTTATGTATTTTATTTCAGTTGTATATTTATGTTTAACTCTTAGCTGATCTTTTCTGCAATGGTCTTGTTCCTGAGAATTGCCACCGCTGTAAGCTTATGAGCTGCAGCTGGGAAGTGGGATAGGTGGGAGCACTAATTTCCCCCAACACAGCTGTCATCCACGTGTGGAAATCACATACTGGTGAAACAGGTATCCCAGCGATGAGGAGGAAGAGTGCTATTTCTTGCCTCCTTGTCAAACTCCTGGACTCAAAAAAACTTCCTGGCCTTTGTCCTTAGAGATGTTAAAATCAGGTCCTTTAGACACTGAGATTCGTGAAGAAGGATTTGACACCTCAGCCTCTCTGCTCTGTCATATGTGGTGGAAACCAGACATACCCTAGCCTGGAGAAAAGCAGACTCAGGGGAGACCTTCTCTCTCTCTACAACTACTTGTGGCAGAGTGCGGGATAGGTCTCTTATCCCTGGTAACAAACATTAGGAGGAGAAGAAACGGCCTCAAATTGCACCAGGGGAGGTTTAGTTTGGATATGAGGAAATAATTCTTCACTGAAAGGGTGGTCAGGCATTGGAGCAGGCTGCCCAGGGAAGCAGATGAGTCACCATCCCTGGAAGTGTTCAAAAGGCGTATGGATATGGCACTTAGTGATATAGTGTAGTGGTGATTATGGTGGTGCTATGTTAGCAACTGATGATCTTGAAGGTCTTTTCCAACCTTAATAATTATTCTATGAACCAGGGTGAGCATGAGGAGCTCAGAACCTGGGCACAGGATGGAGGCTGCCACCAAGCCAGTACCCTTGTTGCAGGTCACACAGTCGTTCCTCCTGTGACATGTGCTTATGCAGGACAGCATCACAGGTATTCTCAAGTCTTTCTCAAGCATTCTCAAGACAGAGATCCCTCATAACATTTATAACATTTCCCTGCTCTCCTCTGCTTTTCTACTTCACATCTCTGAGAAGTCTGAAAAAAGATCATGAGAGATGGGATGTGAGACTAGCAGAGCTGGAGCAGGAGGACACCACAGGTCATGAGAGAGAAGTTAATTAATAAAAGAATCAAAAGTTTGCATATTATAGCTACGTGTGTGTACGTACAGTGGCACAGACAAACAAAGAAATTTTTACCTTATTTTGTATGTTAATTTCATACTGAAAACACTTTACTTTTTTCACGTGACTTGTAAGGGGTGGATGCCATGTAATTATGCAACCCGCTGGATCTCCAGTACAATGGGCAGTGACATTTAATGGAGCAGCGAGTATTTCTGGGGGGAAAAAAAAGGAATAACTAGTGTAGGCATGGTCAGTAATCCGCTACAACTCATGCCTTCATAGCAAAATACATGTCAAGGTGAGGCAACCGATGTACAGCTGTGTGCCACTGATTCTAACAAAAGTTATTTGATAAACAGCAGCAAAATACCATACCAAAACTTGGGAATATATCACTGCAGATACTGGACATCAGAAGTAACTGAAGTTCATGTGAAAAATAATATGAAGGATTTTGTGTAATTCAGTAGTCCAATAACAGTGTCACTTGTCTTCTACGTCTGTTTTCCGATTTCATATTGACAGTGCAAGTCTCCATAGAAAGAAGGATGGAAGTTTTTGTACCTGTAGTATTTTTCATGTAGAAGAGCAAGGCATTGGAATTTGAGTGCCTATAGATTGAGTGTGACCTAAGTGTCTAACCACTACAGTCAGTGGAGACCTCTCTAGTAGTGCCTTGATGGCTGCAAAGCTCTTTGGCACACCATGGAGCAGATGTACTTCTCTAGATAGCTCTGAGCTTCACAGCCCCATCAGCTACAGTCAGGAGTCACTTGTGTTGCGTTTCAGACCACACAGGACTCTCAGAAGGACCCTGGTATCTCATGGGTCCCGGGCCACATCTGCAAACCTCGTGGATGCCTCAAGTATCTGAGTGTGTCTCAAATGGCACTAGAGGCGTGTTTTTAGGCAACTAAATCCCACCCTAGATCTTTATTGGAGCTTAAACACCTAGTTTGCACATATTGATCTAACACAGCCTTAATTTGCAAGTTGAACCCTCACTATGGTTTTGGGACATGTAGCTCTTGTGGGTCTCAGGGAGGTGTGGGATTAAGGGATGGCAAAATAAACCCGTCAGAAAGGTAGCCTTGAAAGTCTAACCATTGTGTTTCATTATTTGGAATCCATGGATATGTTCACACCACTTCTCTGAGCAGTTGTTTCAGGCTGCCTCTACCTTTGCTTGTTTTAGTTAATTTTTGGAACTATATTCTGTCAGCTGTAGGGAGCAAAGTCTGTCCTGCAGTGCAGGATCCTGCAATGGCCTACAGACTTTGTTTTAATCTTATTTCCAGAGAAAAATTCACCACTTTCTTACTTTATAAAACAGTAATAAAATAAAAATGTTCAATTACTTACCAATTTTATACAGTTCAATGTACTCATCATAGAACTGGATCAGGGAGTCTTTGCTAGATCCATTCACCATGAAGTAAGCTTTTCCAATTATCTTCACATTTTGGAATCTACATCCCATGTTTCTGCCATTTTCGTCTTTAATGTAAAGCTCACATTCCATCTCCCCATCATCTCTGTATAAAGCAAGGTATTTTCATTAAACATGGGTAGTGTGATGTGTTGAATGAGAATTCAGACTTCCCTGACTCAAGCAGACCTACTTACCTTGAGTTCTGCCAGTAGAGAAAATACTGTGTATCTGCTGGAGCACCCCTTCCTGCCTGCCAAGTGCAGTTCATGAGGCAAATGTTATAAATCACACAGGAGAAATTTTCAATGGCTGACCCATTCATGCCTGCAAACAGAGGAATATCTGTGATGAGGAAAAAATCCTATGACTCCTCCAATCAGGAGGATCATGGCACATGCTTAGGTGTGTTAGATGCCTGCAAGTCCAACTAGTTATTACTTGGGTCAGGAGTGAAAACTAAGAGAATTATCACTCCATTTTAACTGCCTCTTAACTGTGAAACTTGTCAATAAGCAAAGCATTCACACACAGAAAGGAAGGCACATTGCCTTTTACCATCGTGTTGCTACAGAGAGAAGTATTTCTGCTTTTGCAATTAATGCTCAGGAATCTGCTCCCGAAAGTCTTTACAGAGAGGACTAAAAACGCTGAGACTTTTAAAAGCAAATTTGCACTTCTTCCTGCTCTCCAATCAAGCAACTTCCTTGTTTCCACCCTCACATGTGTGACAATGACTTGTTCTGTTCCTTTTCTGGAGTACATTGAAGTGGGAATGTTTCTTTGGAAGTTCGCCTGTGGCCAAGCTGTGTGAGCATGCTCAGCCTCCTTCTCTCTTCTCCTTCAACCAGTTTTCTGCTTCTTTCTGTGGTATGCCCCAAATTCAGTGAAGGGTGGAGGCTTCCTCTGCTACTGACTCCAACCTCCTCCAGTGCCCATTGTCTAGGGCACCCTTGTGGAAGCACAGGGGAATCCTCTGAGGAGCCTGAACGCTTTGGAAGGTAGGGCCAGCGGGGGAGGAACACCAAAATCAACAAATTTTGTGTGTCCTGCCTTGCATTTTGAGGGTCGCCATTGGTGTTTCCTGTGCCAAGTCTACAGGAAGAGATGAGCAGGGAGTGTTTTCTCGGTTTAGACATGAGCAAGCTGCTAATCTCATCACCTCTGTCATGTCTGAGATACCCCAGGTACACACAGCTTCAGGAACGCTGTTGACAAGGGAATTTTGGTGGAGAACTTTGAGCTGAGGAGGAGGGGCAAAATGGATTACAACAAATTTAACAACAGCCCAGCAAGAAAGCGTTTAATAAACAAATAAGCACTAATATCTTAATTTGTAACAGCCAGAACAGTTATTTGAATCTACCCTTAAACCCCTGTAAGTTATTGGCCTTTTGGAGCCCTAGTATAAAAGAGAATAACGCAATTATGGATACACTTATGGTAATGCATCTCTTGAGAAATGGTTGAGACATTCATTACAGAGCAAATAATTTTAACAGATCTGCAAAAAAAAAAAATTAATAGAAAATATAGCAGTTACCTACTGTGTAAGGAACTGTTTTCTAAGACAATTAAAAGATTTAAAAGATTGCAAATGGAGAAAACCTTAACCAGACATTACCTCCAGGGAGAAAGGTGCATTTTTTTGAGATGTTTGTGTTTGGCACTTCAATGATAAAGAATACCCCTTTGTGCAGAGGCATGTACAGTTCCGCTGGAAACCTGTATAGTGGACTATTCACCTGAAAAAGAACATGTTGATGTTTTATTTCTCTGCTTTTCCTCTTTTGGTGTTAGATGATGCTGGCTGTGGAAGTGCAACTCAGGAACTCAACTCCATGTATATGATATATGTTTTAGGCTCAAGAGCTAACTCCCTCCTTTAGCACTCCAGGGTGATGTAGAAAGGAACTGAGGGATTGATAACAACACAAAAAGCTTTGCAGCTCAGGAGTTGGATACTACAGTAGTGTGCGACTATTATAGAAGGCTAATAATGCTCCAGTGGTATAACAGAAGATGATTAATGAATAAGGAAGCCAGAAAGGAATTTAATCATAGGATTAAGCAAAATAGAAATCCTCATCTGACCTGCCCAGCAGTCAAAAAGGTGTCTATGGCATTATACTTATAATCTTCAATGAAGATGTGATGGACTTCATAATATGCATTTCTAGTTAACACGTCTGCTTTGCTGGGCTAAATAAGCCACCTCTCTCTTTTTCTGTCAAGCTTCCTATTTTTCTCCTTGGATAATATGGGTTTATAACATAACCTGTGCTACAAGCATGATCCAGTTCACTGGGAAACAAGTGAAGAACTTGAGATAATGAAAAGCCATGGCAGTGTTTGCAGAATTAATTTTTTATCTGAAGGATCTCTCGCTCTGTCTCTCTAAATTTGCTAGAAGTCTCACTTAGTCTTAGAGCCCCTTTTTTCAGCAGCTAGATCCCCACTCATGGTTCAGTGTAGGCACAGTCCAGGCTATCACTTCCTTTCCACTTTGATGCCAGAACTTCAGCTCTGTCGTATGCGTGGGATGCTCCTCTTGCAGTAAATGCATCCTGGCATTGCTGATGGCTTTCCACAGCCCCTGACATATCAAGCTGTGGACTGTAAAAAACCACACCTCAGATGTTATCTGCAACTGTTTCACAGTAAGTGAAATTGATAAGAGGTAAAGAAAAAGGTGCAATTATTTATCCCAATGAATAGCAAGTTTACCTCTTTCTCTATGCTTTCCATGTCCCAGTTCATGATGGTACATTTATACATAGAAAAATTCTTGCTGCTCTCCCAGGACAGTTCCATTTTTCTCCAGTCCACATTCACATTTGTAATAGGTGATTTCTGTGCTTCTGCTGAAAGTGATACAGCATAAGTTCTGTAAGGATATGTTATTCCTTTTTGAATGCAAAGGATAGTATCTGTCAGGCTCAAGATGATAATTGCCAGTTTAATTGCAAATATCTCTGATAAATAAACCTTATTTCTTGGGTTATATTTGCAAAAACATACTTACACTCCATACACTGGATGTCAGCATGCAAAGGATGAAAGAGCATCACACACCACCAAATCATGCAAATGAGTCCAAAACTATCAAACATATTTTCTTCTCTGGAAAGAAATAATGAAACCTTTAGAAAAAAAAAAAAAAGAAAAGAGAAGAAAAGGAAAAGAGAAGAAAAGAGAAGAAAAGAAAATAGAAGAAAAGAAAAGAAAAGAAAAGAAAAGAAAAGAAAAGAAAAGAAAAGAAAAGAAAAGAAAAGAAAAGAAAAGAAAAGAAAAGAAAAGAAAAGAAAAGAAAAGAAAAGAAAAGAAAAGAAAAGAAAAGAAAAGAGAAAAAAAAAAAGAAAAGAAAGAAAAGAAAATAGAAAATTATGATAAAGAGCACTTTGGTTTCTATAAAATATCCTGAATAGCAACGTTTGTCATAAACTTGATGATGCTTCTATCAGTTCCTGATAAATCTAAATTAATTTTTCATTTTTATATGTGGTCTCTCACTTTTCACCTCTTTTCATGGAAAACTGAATATAGTAAAGAGTACAATTTTTTTAGGTGTAGTTTACTATATCCCATTATTAAATAAGATACCTTTTTTCCTACACTTTCTTTGTTACTAGTTTTTTTGTGTTCAGAAATTGTTGAATCTTACTGTGGACATTATTAAACTTTGAGAATGTCTGCTTTGTAATCAAAAAATTATGTTAGCTCATAGAACTATGCCCACAATAATTTTATTCTAATATAACTATAGTGGTATACAGTTGAACTTGGGCTTTAAAATCTGCTTGAGAGGCTAAGAAAAAATGTTGAACCTGCTTAGAGCTATTTTAGAGAATGTGACTCTCAAGTCTTCATGTACAGTTCATTTGAACAAAGATTTACATAATTGCAAACTGGATACACTTTCATTCTTGGTATTTCTGCTCCTCTGGACCTACAACTTTCTTTCTGGAAGTTATCTGCATTTTCTGGAGCCTACTTCTGTCTTGTATGTTTTTCAGTCCAATTTCCTGAAAAGAGATAGTGTATGTCAATGACCCTTTTCAATAAGGAATACTGCAAAAGACAACATATTTTTCAGTGTTTCTTTTCCATCTTGACTTACCTCCTTTATGTCTTGAAAATGAAACAGACCTTAAGACATGTAAAAGTATCTACAAGTAAATATTTACAAAAGCATAACTTGTTTAAGTTCTAATTGTAGTCAATGGACATATGGTTGAATTCCATTCCCTGTTTCTTGAACACATCAATAATTTTCCATTGCTTTTTTTAAAACCTTTGACTATTGCTATATAGAAGTGTTTTTAACCTTTTTAGTATCTTCCTATTTTTTTATGCATTTCATTTTCTGTTTCCCTCTGATGAGTTTCTTTGATGTGGGAGTATTTTTCCAAAAGGCATTTTTTTAAGCAGCAACCAAATCTTAAATCTGGTCACTTTTCTTTTGCCTACTTTTTTTATTTTCTTGTCTCACAGTGTGTGATTATTGTCTCTGGCGATGCAGAGTATAGGCTATGTGAAGGAAGTTACACCTCCCTCTCCAGGCTGTGTGAGCATAGGAGAGGGTTGGCACTGCTGCCTGATTCAACAAGGTAGTTCATGGCTGTGCTGCCATGTGTCGTGATTTGTAGCTTAAGAAACACTTGGTTCTGGCTAGGCTGGAGTTAACTTTCCCCAGAGCAGCCCATACAGTGCTGTGCTTTGTATAAGTAGCTAGAATGGTCTTGATAACACACCAGTATTTTGGCTGTTGCTGAGCAGTGCTGGCACAGCATCAGAGTTGTCTCTCCAACCCCATCCTACTCACTCTGCAAAGGCCAGTAGAATAGGGGTGGGCAAGAGGCTGGGAGGGAACATGGCCAGGATAGATGATCCCAACTGACCAAAGGGATATTCCATATCATATGGCATCATGCTCAGCAATAAAACCTGGGAGAAAGAAGGATTGGAGTGGGAGGAGGCATTCGTTATTCGTGCATTTGTCTTCCAAAACAACTGCTTTGTGTACTGAGGCCCTTTGTCCCAGGGAGTAGCTGAATATTTTCTGCTGATGGGAAGTAGAGAATAAATAAGAGGAGGAGTGAGAGAGAAGTTTGGTGGGCAGCTGGTGGGCAGCCTAGGTCAAAGCATCACCGTATTTTTCCCTGCTTGATATCACAAATGTTTCTCCACTTTTCAAACTACATAACTTCCACTGTTCTTAGAAGTTTACATCTATCCAGAACAACTACTTCAAATTTTTGTGTCAGAAACTGAGGAGTCAGATGTTACAGATCACTGTAGGTAATTTAAATTACTAAGGAAGTGTGAATATCTACAAAAGGTGATTCCACATTCGTTCATATGGAGGCCTGAGCAAAGCTAGTCAAACACTGTCATCAGTTCTTGTCAAACATTTCTCATCTTATGTACCATTTTCTTTTCTCAGAGGAGGTTAAAACTTTGGAGAAGGTTTCTCCATTGACAGCATTTGTTTTTCTGTTGGGGTTTTTTACATGCAGAAGAAACACTGGTTAATCTTTTGTTTGTTTTAGCATTGCCTAGTAGTGAAACTTCCTAATAGCAATTTTCTTGATTACAGGTATTACTAAGGATAATTCTAAGACTGTAAGGTAAAGTCTTACAAATTAAGGAAAAAGAGAAACATAGTAATATTTCATTACTTGTCCACTCTTCTCTATTAATTTTTATCGTAATTTCAGAGTGCTGATTTCAGACTGACTCCACTTGTGGTGAAAGCAAAAACCTATCCAGACGTTCCAAGGAAGTTGTCTTGGCTTCTTGAATATTTCCAGGAGGCACGTCACATTTCCTGGAAATTGGCTTGATAGTACATGTCCGTCGTGGTTTCCAGGATTCAAGCCAGGTCAGAACGTCATGTTGGGGTTGCAACAGAGATAGGCTCTTCACTGTAACCTGGTTCTTCTCTGTTTATCTTTTGCAACATCAGTATTTGTGAATCATCATACTACAACAAGGATGTGGCCATGGCTGCTGAGAACTGATACTGAAGAATCTTAAGTACAAATGGTATGGAGGACTGGCTGTGAAATGCTGTGTGAGATATTGGTCTCAATAGTTATTTCCACTTTCCCATGTTCTCAGGGACCTCCACACTAATGCCCATGGGAAACTCAAGACCTGTTGTCCTTCTAGTCTGCCCCTTAAGCATATTTTTCTCCACTTTGGCACATCCGTTCAGTCACTCAACCTTTCCTCCTTCCTTTCCTCATCTTGCATTTTTAAGTTTTCCTGTTCTCTGTCAACTGTCTGCTCACCTTTTCTTTATTTTCTTGGCTTCATTCTTCTTGTCATCTCTCTGTTCTCATGACTCCTGTGCTTTCAGAATATCTCTCTCTCCTACACGTGACAACAGCCCCATACTGCAAGGACTCTTCATGCTTTCTCCTGGAAACCCTAATGTAGGGCACTGCCACAGGAATCATCTGCAGCCCTGTCTGCTCAGAGGAGTGTTTGCTGACACCATTGTCTCCACACTCTGGACTTTTCATTGGACTTGCAGTGGGAATGGCAGGGCCTGTAAGCATTCTCTTTCCTCATAAGAAATGATAATTTCCATTGATCACAGCACTAAAGGAGTTTGCTTCCCAAAGGATTTGTGTTTCACATTTGATCTACTTTTAAAACAAATCACTCAGGATAGGATTAGTTTGTTTAGTTGGTTTGTGCCTATGTTCTCTCTATCACTCTACCTGAATGCACCAACACATAGCCAGGTCCTCTGGCTTTTCTCTGCCTGCAGGCAGGATAAGAGATACAGGAGTTGTGGTGAGCCCTAAGCCATTTACATGACCAGTCCATACCTTGTGCACAACAACCAAGCAAGTGGCTCCAGCACCATATCTGTAGGAACTTTCTGCTTCCAGAACCTCCACCCCCTCTCAGACTGGTCTTCTGCAGACAGGTGTGGTAAAATTCTCTCTGCTCTGAATAGACCTCAGTATTGAAGGTGCTGGAAGGAACACATACTTATTTCAGACTGATTACGTGAAGGATCAGACTAGAAGAAACATATATATTCTTGTGTAAGCAGAATTTCCTCATATTTCATTAAAATAGGACATAAAATAGAATCTGTTAGGATGAAACCCCACAAACTGTATGCTTTTTTCTGCTTTGCTTCTTTCTTTTTTCCCCCCTGGCCAGCCTCACGAGCATGTGTCTACCCTTCTACATAGTGAAGGGCCCCAGAGGAGACTCAAACACCTGATTTCTATACTAAACTCTTAGCTCACTGTCTAGCTCTCTCCCAGAGAGAGGTTTGCTATAAACCTAATTCATCCACCTAATCAATGTGTCAGATGGAAAATACAGTCACATAGTCTATAGCACAGAAAGCATCCACTAAATACTGACTTAGCATTATCAGTTCTAACTCTCTTAGTCTGCACAGTTTATTGTCTTTGCTCTTAGGCCGTTAGTGCAGAATGCTACTAGAAAATGGTACCTGAGACAGTGACTAATTTGCTTGAGTGGCTCTGGGAGAATTACTATTGCCCATAACACACTTTCAGAAAAAAAACTTTGGATTTTACTCATTGGGTGATGTGATGATAAACTGATACTTACACATTGCAGACATATGGAGAGTACCATACGCTCGCTAAGCCTACCAAAATGCATGGAACCAGGATAAAAACCTTACAATGCATGCCAAGCCATGAAATATTGCTATCAAATTGCTGCTTAAATATGACTAGTTCAGTTTCTAGATTGTACAAAACTGGAAGAAGTGGGTAATATACCACTATTTTGCTTCTGAGGGACCTGGACAAGCTGGAGAAATGGGATGACAAGAATATAATAACATTCAGCACAGGAAAGTGCTGAGTCCTGCACTTAGGGAGGAACAACCTCTGGCACCAGGAGAGCCTGAGGATAACCTACCAGAAAGCAGCTTTTGTAGAAACAGCACAAGCTGACCATGAGCCAACACTGTGCTGTTGCAGAAGTGAAGACCAAAGGCACCCTGAGCTGCATGAGACAGAGTGTTACCAGCAGGTCAAGGGAGATGTTCCTGGAGTGCCTGGTCTTGATCTGGGATCCCCAGTAGAAGAAAGATACAGAGCTACTGGAGAGAGTCCAGCAAAGAACCTCAAAGATGATTAAGGGCTCTGACATATGGAAAGAGGCTAAGAAATCTGAGACTGTTCAGCCTGTAGAGATGAAGGCTCTACAGGGATTTGTTATCCATGTATTCAAATACCCAACTGTGGGGAATGAGGAAGATGGAGCCAGACTCTGCTCAGTCATGCCAAGTGACTGGACAAGAGGCAATGGGCAAAAACTTAAATAATAGTAATTTGATTTAAACAGAAGAAAGCACTTTTTACTGTGAGGGTAGTCAAGCACTTGAACAGGCTTTTCAGGGAAGTTATGGAGTCTCCAGCATTGGAGATATTGACTGAACAAAGCCCTGAGCAACGTGCTGTAGCTGACCCTTCTCTGAGCAAGGGTTGGGACAATCTCCAGAAGTGCCTTCCAGCCTCAACCATCCCAAGGTTCTGTGATTTATTTTTTTCCCCAGGAAATATAAATCCACATATTTCTAGTTAGATTAATTTATAGAAGGGGTACAGAAAATAGCATTTCTTTCAGTTATTGAAAAATAGATGTGAGATAAAAAAGTCAAATAATGCAACAGACATGATAAACATTTCATAGTCTTCCTTGAATCTTGAAGAAATCTTTAGAAATTTTTTATATACACATTTATATTTTTAATCAAATAGGCTAAAGCATCCCCAAAATTTTCCTTAGACTTTCTTAAGCAGAAAGGAAGCTAATCCATATTTTTTACTTGGGATAATATGATTGTACCTGACTTAGCCCTCGGCAAACATCTGCACAAAATCTTCTGTGGCACAAGAAAATCAATAGACAAAAAAGAGAGACATACCTCCTTTTGAAAAAACTCTCCTCATTTATCTTGTTTGATTTTGGTTCACAGCAACAAGGACGCTTAAACCTGTAGTTGTAGTCACATGCAGGAATCAGTAAGTGTTTTGCTCTGCCAATTATTTTTTTTTTACTGCATGGCAGTATTTGTTAACAAATGCTGCAAGTTAGAAAGTGACACAGTTTGTCATTTCCCTTACCGCTTTTGAGCTTCCTTAAATTTCCTGATTTGCAGATGTTAACAATTTCACATATACTGATCATGCAACAAACTTCCTTCCTGTTATGTCAGATGTACTAAGCATTAATAGTCACAATATGTAAACTCATTTATACAGAAATACATAAATGCTCAATGGAATCATAGTATATGAATATGCTCATAGAAATACCACTTCTACAAATAAACGTATTTTCGTAAGTAATATCTTCTGGAAACAACAGCAGTGTTGTGTGACTAGTCTGTGTTTAAAGTGTTTGTAACATGGTCACTTATTTCTGTCAGGACCTTACTGCCTGTATATGTTGATTCTGGCCCCTGCACCAGCCCGGGTTCTCCTTTGAGGAAGATCAATCCTAAGCATGTATATACAAATAGCAAAGAAAGTTCTGTCTTGCTTATTTGTAGGCAAAGAAATGGTAAGGAAAATGCCAGATCCAAATTGCTGAACTTTCTCTGAACTGCTGAACTGCTTGATTATGGGTTATTTTTATTTGGTTCATCCTAGGCTACAATATCATGAGTTAGGTCCAAAAGAGTCTGACTACAGAAATTAAAAGAAAATATCCAAAGCATTTACTGAATAATGTGATGTCAAGTTTGCCAAAGACTTTACAGTCATATAAATATGAGAGTCTAGGCCACATTGTTTTGCTTTAACTTCCAGCAACTTTAGATGTGGCTCTGGGTCATGCTGAGAGTTAGCCACTTCCCTATTTGTTTTACATGAGATTTGATATCAGTTATGCAATCTTCATGCAATAGATTCTTTTTACTTCTTGCTGTTCTCAGATACTCTCAGATGCAAGAGTGATTTGAGTTAACCCTTCTACTCCCAACACAGGCACAATAACAGGAAGGTGAAGAATTCCCTAGGCTTTTTAGGAGTGAGGCAAGGTCCTTAGTAGTTAGTCTGTTACAGAAAGAACTGTTCTTAACCCTGCTATCCTTGAACCAAAACTGTAGGGGGTGTTTGTTTTTTTTTGCTAGAGTGTGTGCTCAGATCCACCAAAAGCAAACTACTTCACAGACTTTTCAAATTTTAAATGTCTTTGCTTTTCAGTCCACACTGCTCAGTCTTGCTCATGTTTACCCAGTGATTCCCATCCGAAGGGCATGTTAATATTATTTCTATTTTCTATTTTTCTATTTAAGGTTATGGATGAAAAAAACTAGGTAAGTGAAATGAGTAGCACTTTAGGCAGACCACACGTGAGGCAGAGCTGAGCTGCAAAATTTTGTCTCTAAAATCACATTGACTCAGTTCTTGCCACCTATTCAGTACCTTAGGAACAGGACAGGCGTGTTTCAAATCTTCTACTCATTAAAGGATTTAATTTACTTATTTTGTGTAGCCTAAAAAGAACACAGTACATGTGTAGTCACACTTCAGTGTGGTCTGAAATGACCTCTTCATCAATGCTCTACTTGGGTACCACCTCAGTGACTGCCACCACCTTCAGTAATTTTCTGAAGTACCATCCTTCTGTTACACATATATTTGTGATGTAAATGTGTCTGTATGACTGAAAGGATTTGCATGCTGTTGTGGTGGCATGTTTGGTGAAGTTCTAGGTAACATGAGGGTAATATTACAGTATCATCTGACTAGTACCTTCAGGCTGCCCAAACAGTGGCTGAGTTAGTATTAACTGATCCATTTCTAAGCCATATGAGGAGCAGCTGAGGGAGCCAAAGTTGTTTAACCTGGAGTAGAGGAAGCTTAGAGATCTTATTGCTCTCTACAACTACTTGAAAGGAAGTTATAGCAAGGTGGGGGTCAGCCTCTTCTCCTAGGCAACTACAGGACAGAGGACATAGCCTCAAGCTGCACCAGGGAAGGTTCAGGTTGGACAAGAGGAAGAATTTCTTCAACTGCAAGGGTTGTCAAGTATTGGAATGGGCTACCCAGGGAAGTGGTGAAATCACTATCCCTGAAAATGTTCAAGAAATGACTGGATGTAGCACTTAGTGCCATGGTTTACTTGACAAGGTGGTGTTTGGCCAAGGGTTGGACTATGTGATCTTGGAGGTCTTCTTCAATCTTAATCATTCTGTGATTCTCTGATTTTGAACTCTAGCCTGGATTAATTCGTCAGGGTTCTGTGTGCACTGATACCCACTCTTTCCTTCTCAGCATTTGGCTACCTGTTCTCTCCCTTATGGGGTGGTGTGAATGGGCCCTGGTCAGGGAGGGCACAGCCCTGCTGGGCTCATGGCTGCCCTCAGGTCCTGGCTCTGACCCTCCTGGGTACCAGCTTCCTTTGGGACATATGAAGTCTTTTGTTTTCTCCTTTAATAGGTCTCACCTTCTTCTGGGAAGAGTCATTTCAGGAGGATGTGAACTGCCACAGTCTACGGCCTGGTGCTTATGATGAACCAGAAATTATTTGGGTTTTGTTTAATATGCTGTTCTGTGTTTTATTCTAGTTCAGTATTGTCAATATGAGTGGTTGAAACTCACACTAGAATAGTTTTTTGGGGACAGACACCTCTCCAGTTCTCCAACACAGCCCCTTTGAACACCAGAGGTCTTGGTCCACCAGCATAGAGTGGTCTGCTGGGATCTCTTGCAGGTGGCGCTCCATGCTACTGATGTAGATGTTGCTACCCAATTCATGAATAGCTTGTCATGAGTGAAAGACACAACTTTTCCTCTACATGGTCTGAAAAATCTGTTAATAATAATGTCTCAGTTTAGCATTAGCATTTGCAACCTTCAGAGAAGTCTGAGAAAAACACCAGGGTAACAAAATCTTCAGAAATGTTACCAACCTTTCATAAGAAAGCAGTAGATGGAAGAATTGTGTGCACATCCTTCAGGAAGTTGCCAAATGTTGTGTGAAGCTGTTTTATGAGAAACAAGGGCTGCTGTAAAACACAAAGTTCTAGGAAATGTACATAATTTTTCAAAACAGTGGGATGTTTTATATTTATATAAAATATTTTTTGAATTATTTGTAAAATAATTTAAAAATAATTTTTTTAAAGTTTTTCCTCTTCCAGACAATGTAAATTCAAGTGAGCAAATGTTTTCAAGGTTTCTTTTGACTATTCCTTCAACTTGTCTGTGTCTGTCTGGACTGCAGCCCTCATCCTGAGCAAATCAGCTGGTCACTCCAATTTGGTGTTATGTGCAAACATGATAGCAATCCATCACCTCCTCCAAGTCACTGATAAAGGCATTAAACTGGATAGGCCCCAGGACAGACCCCTGTGGTAACCCACTTTTTACAGGCATTTACCCTTGATGAAATCATACTGACTATTCCCAGAGACCATCTACTTAATGTGACAGAAATGTGCTCCAGGAGGACTCAAGCCATGAGTTTTCCAGGTTTATAGGAGTGCAGTTCTCTGGACTGAACTTTTGGCCTTTTGAACGTGGGTGTAGCACCTTTCCAAAATCATTTAAATATGTTATCCTTCCTAGGAGAAAACAGGAAACAAATGAGGAGTTTGTTTAGGTTCTATTTAAGAAGTTCATAATGCCTGAGTGTCTCGATACTGTCTTTATTGTACTTTACTATTCCCTTCCTTACAGAGAGCCAATGAATGGTCGTTCATAGCTCATGACTAGGTTTTGGTGGACTGGAGTCAAACTATGCCACACTCTGGCAATTTTGCCCATGAGGAAAGACATTGAGAAAGGTTATATAAACTAGTGCAGTCTATTACAAACCCACCACTCTTTTAGCAAGTTATTGTGGGCATTTCAAGTCTGACCGTTGCTTCATACTGAGAAAGACAAAGCTGGTTTACAAGTGTGTCCAGCAGGAATTCAGCCTCTTTAAGGAATTTGCTTTGTTGTTCTGATCTGCTGCAAAAAGCTTCTCAGGCAAGTCTTTGACCAAAAGGTAATCATTAACTGTGTCAAAGGCAGTAGGTGTGCCAAGAGCTGTTTGCCTTCAGCTAGACTATAAGCTGGAGAGAGTGCAGTCCTGGCTGCGCTGGTAACTGGAAGGCTCCCCAGCACTGGAACATGTCCAGAAACAACTGTTCTCAGCATTAGTTTGGCCAGGATTTGCAAGTAATGTCCTGAACAACTCCTGGGTATAGTCCAGAGGTTAGCTCAGGCCAGGGCTAATTTCTAAAGGTAGTTTGTAAGTGTCCACCTTATTTAGAGGTTTAATAAAATGTATCTAGACTCTTACATGGCAATTGGCTTCTGTGCAAGAAAGTATTCCTGGGAGTGTTTAGTCTAATAATCAAATGTCTAGTATCATTATAAAAGCAGTCTAATAATCAAATAGCAAGGTTCAAATGTATAGTATAAAAATATAAGCCTTTGATTCTCAAAGCATTTATATATCAAAGCATAAAAATGATTGTCAGTGATTTCTCACCAATTGCTTTGCATTCACCGATAGCTTTGCAAATAGGACATTTTTTGAGTTGTTTTACCCCATTCCAGGAAGAGCATCCTGGTCCCGACCCTCAAAATCTGAATTTCGGAGAGTAAAAGAAGCACTAAGATATATGTTGTTAAAACTAGTGAGGCTACTCAGAGGATAAAGTTCTTGTGAATGAAAGTGCTCAAAGGTTAATTCATTTAAGGAGGCAAATTGCTGAGCATTTTCTCTTTACACCTTAAGAGATCCTTAGAAGTCATGGTGAGCTTCCATCATTACCTCCTCAGGTAGGAACAAGTAAATAGTTCACTGAGCAACCATCCAAACTGGAGAGTCAGACAATAAAGACTCTTTTGGTATGGCTCCAGATCAAGGCTGAGCCTTGTATGGAATTAGACTTTAACTGAAATTGGAAGTTTTGCCTGTGCTCTACTATTACCTGCTCAGATTCTGAGTTCTTTGCTGGGATATGCTTCTTTCTCCAATAAGAAAACCCAGAAATCAAATATACCTGTAAAATAGAGTTTATTGCTGTGCTTCTGATCTCTCTCAAGGGTATCAGGAGACACCCCAGGAAGTGAAAATATCTACTTCTTGTCTTCCATGCTGACCTTGTGATCTCTATTGACTACTTAGCTCTTACAAGGGCTTATGTTGCCTGCCCATTGCTACTCTTCATAGGGGATGTAGAAATTAGATTTTCAACAGATGCCAATAGTATGTTATTCCAACACAAATGTTACCTATATTCTTTACTTCTACAAAAGCAGTGATATGGACCCAGAGCATCACATGTGAAGGCACTATCATGATAAAGACATGGCTATGCCTTCTCCAGTATCTTCCTGCACAATTAAATCAAATGTTGAATTTTGTGTCCCGTTTGTAATACAAACAGATTAAATACTAGGCAGTTTTACCTCTTTAAAAAGAAAAATCTTGATCCTTAGAAAAGTAACAGTGTGAGGAAGGCTCTGTACAAAATAAGAAGGCATTTCTCTAGAAGTTGAAGCCCTTTCAAAAGAAGGAAAACAGGAAAGCATGTGAATTCTGACAGGATAAATACAAAACCACAGTAAGTAAGGCCAAGAAAGTTTTTTTATGGAACAAAAGGAATAAAAGAAATCTAATAATAAATCATTTCCCCTATAAGGAAGTTTGTCAGAAACTGTCCAGTTGTATTTCAAATATATTGAAGGATGGAGATTTCACAGCCTCTTCAGACACTTGTTCCAGAGACCACCCAACTCTCACCTGTAAATCATTCTTTTTTCTTATATCAAATTCAGCTTTCTCTTGCTGCAACTTTTGACTGTTCCCTCTCATCCTCACACCGTGCAACTCCCAGACAAGCCTGTTATATCTTCTCTACACACAGTGAAAGGCAGTGTTAGACCCCTTAGCTTCTCTTCTCCAGGCTGAAAAATCCCTGTTCCTTCAAACACCCATAATCACCCTGGTGCCCTACTGCTGAACTTACACAGCTTGTCACTGTCATTCATGTTCTAGAGGGGTGAAATCTAGTGCTAAACACTATGCATTCATTGATCCTTGAGAAGCATCACTCATCACCAGTCACTGCATTCAACAACAGCATGGGCTGTTTTCACAACACCTTGTCCTGACCCTGTGTCTCTGAATACCTCATGTTTGGCCCAAAAGTTAAGCTCTCAAATTGAACAAAAGAAAACAGAGATTAACTGAGTCATGCACTCAATATTAAAATA
The DNA here is from genome assembly GCF_009829145.1 of Chiroxiphia lanceolata. Lineage (NCBI taxonomy): Eukaryota > Metazoa > Chordata > Aves > Passeriformes > Pipridae > Chiroxiphia > Chiroxiphia lanceolata. The sequence goes on along the minus strand of NC_045638.1, from coordinate 35,314,755 downwards.
ATAAGGTAGTAAAAAGGTGGCTGATCTCTTAATTTGTAACACACTTAAGATCTAGGAATAGTTAGGGTTTTAGACATATTCCTGTTCCTTGAGAATCCCATTGATTGCAGGCCACTGCTCAGTGTCTCAGTTTGTGTTCGCATTTTTCCTGTTGCCCATAATTTAAGAGCTCCCAGGAAACTTCAGGTGTGAATTGGGCTGTTTTTGACAGTAGAACAATGGCATTCAGGCACCAGAATTTTTTTTAAATTTTATTCTTAATGCTTTTAATATGAGATAAATCAATTATTTTTCATATTCACAAAATGGAAGATATCCAATAAGGACAACTTACTCAAACAATTAAAGTTAGCCAAAATTAAAAGCAAATACAATGGCATTTAAAAAGGTTGCATGTGAAGTATCATTCTCTCATGGCTGCATCACTGTTTTCTACAAGAAAAAAAAAGTGAAGAAAGCCTATATATATTATTCCAGACTTTCTATAGGACTATACAGTTGCCTAAGAAATGCAATTTTAGACTCTTCTTTTTCTTGGTTATCTTACTATGTCAGCAACTACTATTATGTCTTCATTTGCAGATGTTGTTGACCGAATTTTGCTCTCCATCAGCTGAAAGGAAAATAAAAACTTCCATCAGTTTTATGAATATGTGTATTTATATATATGATTAAGTTAGCCTATACAATTCTGAGAGTATTTCAACTGTTTTTGCATATTGCTATAAAGTATTTCACATCTTTGTTTCTTAGGTGAAAAGCTCTCCTTAGCTGGTCATAACATTGAAATTTCAGCAACTTTGTAATGCTGACACATGGGTGTTTTGCGGGTCTGGACGTGGGTGGGAGAACACGCTTTTCTATAATGCACCATGTAGATTATCAATCTCAAACAAATTCGCTCTCCTCAACAACCTGAAAGGAGTAGTGGAGTGGTGGCTGATCTTTTCTTCCAAGTAAAAAGTAACAAGAGATACGACAAGAGCAAATGGCCATAAATTCTGGCAGGGCAGGTTTTCACTGGATATTAGGAAAAAATTCTTCACTGAAAAGAGTTGCCAGGCATTGAAACAGGCTGCCCAGAGTATTGGTGGAGTCATCCTCCCTGGAGATATTCAAAAGACATGTAGATAGATTCTGGGGACATGGTTTAGTGGTGGGCTTGGCAACGTTGGGATAACATTGGACTTGATGATCTTAAAGGTCTTTTCCAATCTAAATGATTGTATGAATGTAATCATACAATTAACTAGTTAATTTAGCTAAATTAACTAATTTAAATGGATAAACTTCACTAAGGTGTGAAAGTAGATAGGTACCCATGGCCTGAAGTTTAGCTAATCGAACAGAGCATGAGTAACATGATAAAATAGTGGAAAAAAAAAGGTGCAAATGAACAGTTGGTCAGTGTGCTGGTGTGGTCAAATGCTGTGTATGACCACCACAGTCTACTGTTTCCTTATGAAACCCTATTTTGAACTGTTTTCTTCATTACCTTGCTTTCTATCCTGCATGTGTAACTTGCTAGTGTTAAGTAAGAGAGATTCAAGGTGACGGCTGGTGACCTGGGGGCTGAACACAGGGCTCAGACACAGCCACTGGATGTGAGGAACTTGCAAATGTATGGTGCTTGTAAATGAAGAGAGTGAGAGTGTATGCTCATCTCACTGGCAAACTTCAGCCTTGCTCAGCTGGAGAGTAGCAGGAGGACTGTGACGTCTGGGCCCCTATTTATGAGACTGCCTGTGACGTTGACGTGATGTTGGTAGAGCCACCTGTGCTGGTCTTTGTGGCTGCATCACTCTGCTCTGTCGTGTCTTTGTACATGTTTGTGCCTCGTGTTGGGAAAACACACAGCTCTTCCTGCTACCTGAATCTACCAGTGGAAACGTCAGTCTCTGCACCTGTGAGACTGGAATGGGAGAAACCCCATGGTTCTGGAAGAGCACAACATTTAACTTCCCTTAACAAACTTGTCTGCTGATTTTCTCTTGTACTTCTTCAGAATATGGCAAAAAGAAGAGTTATACTCTGTAATAAGTCCCTTACAATTTAAAAATTCATCCAGTAGAATTTTGAATGTATTTCACACATTAAATATAAAAATAGAAAGAGAGAACATACCTCTGGATTTGTATCAGGCAGTCCAAATAAAGCAGGTTTTGGCCCTGGGATATGTGGAAATGCTGCTTTCCAACAGCCAGTCCTGGAAATCAAAGAGTATTGAATACAAAAGTGAAATAACCGTAATATGACAAAACCATTGAACCTTTTAACTTTAGTGAGTTCTTATCTTCCTCTTCTGTTTTAGAAATGAACTGAAAAATATACATAATCTCAGCAGAGAATGAACACATATCAAGAATACACTAATAATTTGGACAGTAAAAGATTCATTCTTGGTTAAAGATCTGCTAGTAGTTAATTTCTTCTTTGAAAATGAGAAAGAATTTGTCCCACTATTTAAGTCACTACAAACAGCGAAAAGTGGGTGTAAAAATTTTAACAAATTGGGAAAGCAGTATCTTCTCTGAATTACTGTATATTTCTATGCAGAGTCCATCATACCACAGAATATCCTTTTTTCTTCACTTAAGTAGTTTATTTCAAGAGACAGTCTGCTTAGCTTATGTGCTTTCAGACACATTGAGTGTGCTATGACAATTCTAGTAAACAGTGCGAAATCTTTCCTGGTAAGTAAAATCAACCTGTGTTTGCAACAAATTCATTAGTTCAAGAAATCAAAAAACCTATGGTATAGGCAGTCTGCATTGCAAATATTCAGAGCAGATGTAATGTTAATATAAATAATTGCATACAATTGCTCTCCTTGCCACATGGACAAAATATGCCCTGGAAAAAGTTGTGTGGATCAGCTAGGGAGAGACTTTGGGTATTACCATCATAGCACTTGCACTACTATTATTCATTTGAATCAATTTCTATTACAGTGGGAATGAAAACTAGTTTACCTATACTACAGAGACATCTCTACCTCATTTGTTTAAGAACTTCAGATGTTCCACACGCCCACATAAAATAAAATAAACCCATAAATTAAGTTTACCTTTTGAAGAACAAAATTGCAATGATTGCCACTAATGGTGTTACAAATGCTATAACAAGTAAAATCCGCACTGAAGAAGAAATAATTTCCTCATTTCCTGAAGGAGAAACAGTCATAAATTATTATTATTAATAAAGAAGAATAGATCATAGAATCACAGAATAGTTTGGATTGGAAGTGACCTTTAGAGATCATCTAGTTCCAACTTCCCTGCCATGAGCAGGGACACCTTTCACTATAACAAGTTACTTAGAGACCCACCCTGTCCTCGAGCACTTCCACATCTTCTCTGGGCAACCTTCTCCAGTGCCTCATCACCCTCATAGTGAAGAATTTCTTCCTAATATCTAACCTAAATCTACCCTCTTTCAGTTTGAAGCCCCTCCCCCTTGAGCTATTGTTACATGTCCTTGCACAAAGTCCCTCCTCAGCTTTCTTGTAGGCCCTTTAGGTACTGGAAGGCTGCAACGAGGTCTCCCTGGAGCCTTCTGTTTTCCAGGCTCTCTCAAACTGTGAAAGATGCTCCAGCCCTCTGATCCTTCTTGTGACCATCCTCTAGACTCACTTCAACAAGTTCACGTACTTTTTATACTGAGGTCAGATGCATCCAGAGCTGGATGCAGCACTCCAGATGGGGTCTCATGAGAGCAGAGTAGAGGGGCAGAATCCCCTCCCCTGACCACACTGCTGGCCACACTGCTTTTGACGGCCACACTGCTTTTGATGTAGCCCAGGATATGACTGGCTTTTTGGGTTGCAAGTGCACATTGCTGGCTCACATCTGGCTTTTCCCCCACCAGCATCCCAAAGTCCTTCTCAGCAGGGCTGCTGTCAATTCCTCCATCCCCCAGTCTGTATTGATACCAGGGGTTGCCCCAACCCAGGTGCAGTACTTTATACTTGGTCTTGTTGAATTTCTTGTTAAACATGTACTGTGGTGACTTATTGGTGAATATCAGTCTGAAAGGTTTGGCTTGGTATAAAAATGAACTCTGTAATTTAACATATAGCAGAAATGTCTGCTGGGAGGGATTAACATTGAGCCTGTTTGTCCATCCCCTGCAGTAAGCAGGTATGCATTTCAGCTCCCTGTAAATTTTTTATATTATTTCCTATGTTAGAATGTTAAGAGATCTGTTAAGTCTCTTCCTACTCCTCTCTGTAGTGTAGATTGAAGCAAAATTTTAGCCAGTCCTTTCTATATCTATGTGTCTGCAGGTGCACAGCAATGTGTGAGGTAGACAGGATATCACTGGGGGAAGAGTAGCCCAGGACATGGATTTGTTCTTACCAAACTCAAGAGGTGCACTCCATTCCCCCCAGGCTGGGTTCACAAGGCAGGCACTGCCAGCTGTTCTCATTTTCAAGAGATATTTCTTTCTTGTGTTGGATCTTGGAAATGTGTGACTATTTCCCCCTTCCTAAAAACAAAGCAAAACTGAATTGCTTTTCTTTGTTCCATGCCTAGGTATTGAAAATATGCACTTGCCATTTACCAGTGAAACTCTTAAGAGACTATGAAAGCATTGTATGTTAAAGTAGACTGTTGTTCCAGAGCAAAAAATAAATGTATTCATGTTTATTATGTATATATGTATGCAACTATGTATCTCAAAAACAACCTGACACTCACTAAACTTTTTACATTTAGAACCTTTTTATCTTTTACACTGTAAAAGTATATCCTGTGGGTTCTTATGATATAGTTTGATTTATTGATAATTTCCCTGAGCACAAAGACAGAGGCAGAAAAACATCTTGAACTGTGTTCTTTCAATACTACCATTCATGCTACCATTGAGTGATTTGAGGAATAAGCTGCTGCATTGTACCTCAGCTGCCTTGGTCTTTGCATTATGACTTTTCAGGAAAAGCATAACTTTCCTGCCAAACCTGTAAGTAAGAAGAAGACTGCAATACTTAGTGTTACTACAGTTTACTGAAACACTCTTGCTCTTGGAGGCTCTCAGCATAGAGGTGGGATGTTAAAGCTACACTGATTAGCAGGAGGTTCAACATACTTGCAGACACCCTCCACCCAAAGGGCTTTTGTGGTCTATGCTTTTCATAAACAAAATGAAATTCTTAGGAGCTGTTTTCTGTTTTCTCCTCTGTGATGTGTAACTTCAAACTCTGTTCCAAATATTTGAGAGGGAGAGTAGACAAAATAATGTAAAATAGAAATTTTTTAAAAAATACTTACAGAAAAACAATGAAGTTCTGCCCTTGAATGTATAATAAATGATGTACATCATGATGATTTAGCAGTTTGACACATTCACAAAAGCTATAAATAAGGATCCCATAAAGCATAGGGCACTGAACACATACTGATTTAAAAGCGTTTGCATACTATTTACTTTTCACAGATGATGAAACAAATATATATTACCGATTAATAGAACAAGCAGATTCACTTGTTTAAAAGCATATTTGGGCTTTCCTTCAGGATTATCCTGTAAATTTAGAAAAAAAGGAAAAACATTTTCATTGCTTATTGTGTTTTGATAATAAGTAAATTTATCTACTGTCCTGTTTTTCTGCATTCTCTTTCTTGTCTACTTGACAATTTGTTCAGAAGAACTAGTAATTTATCCAACATTTAGAATCTAATATCTAACTAATCTACAATGCCAAGTTTATATAGTAACTAATTCTGCTATGAGAAAAATGTTTGTTTTCCTTGCCATTGCAGTTGAGATACAAATCTTGTTTCAGATTGGTGATTAAACTCCAACACAAGCAAATCAGACCTGAATGAAAACTGTAACCTTATTCTTACACACACCAGGAAAAAAAGAAGATAAAAATCTGTGAAATAAACTTTTAAGTTTGCATCTAATTTTTTAATTATACAATAAATGTTACTATATGGAATTGCAAATACTATGTAAATATTGTTTTCTTTTCTTTTGGATGAAAATATTTGGAAACTGACATGGATTCACAGTTATTTTAGGCTGCCCTCCAACTACATTTTTGACAAGTAGAATAGAATATGCTCATTTTTTCTGAATAGCCATAATAACTAGCATGTAATGTGGTGACCACACATAACAAATGCCTGCAGACTATATAATCTCCATTAGACTACCAGAGTTATGTATTTTTGTAATTATTTTGAAATACTCCATTTTAAAACAAAACTAAATTTATCCAGACTTGTTTTTTGAAATAATTGCATGCATGCTCATGTGGCATCTGAACATGAGGCTGTTCAGCCTGGAGATGAGAAGGCTCCAGGGAGACCTTACAGTGCCTTCCAGTACCTAAAGGGTCCCTCAGGAAGGCTGGAGAAGACTTTTCACAAGGTATGTAGTGATAGCACATGGAGGTTTGGCCTTAAGCTGAAGGACCGTAGGTTTAGATTAGATATTAGGAAGCAAGTATTTACTGTGAGGGTGGTGAGGCACTGGAACATGTTGCCCAAAGAAGTTGTGGATGCCCCATGCCTGGAAGTTTTCAAGGCCAGGCTGCATGGAGCTCTGAGCAACCTGGTCTAGTGGAAGATGCCTCTGCCCATGGCAGGGGTTTGGAATTAGATGATATTTAATGTCCCTTCCAACCTAAACTATTCTAAGATTTTATAAGGCAAGCTGCTGTCCATGGCAGTTTCTAGTACTTGCAAACAAGCTACCTTGTGCACAGGGATCAGTCTAGGCAAAAGTATAACAAAATGCAGTTCCAGAAGGACAATTGGTCTTTTGCAAACTTTAGAAGAGAGGCACCACAATTAAAAAAATAGAGAAAATGTGTATGATAGTTAAAAAGAACTCCTACAGGGAATGATGCCACTGATCAACAGACCTGACCTGATGGAGGTCTATTGCTTACCAGGGGTCAGGATCCAGGATGCTGCACAAGGACAGCCAGACTTGTCTAGCTATTGAACCTCTTGCTGCAGTTCTGTGTGGACACCAATGATAGGCCTAGGGGTAATCTGAAAGTTTTCAAGGGTGACTGTAGATCACTGGGGGGATGGTGAAGAGCAGAAAGTCCAGATGGTGTCTCCTCAGTCCTTCCAGTGAGACGAAAAGGCTTGAGCAGAATTGCAGTTATCCAGCAAGTCAACACCTGGCTGAGTAACTGGTGTTATAGGCAGGGTTTTGTCTTCTACAACCTTGGGACTCTTTTTGAGAAACAGGGGCTACTGAGCAGGCATGGGATACATCTCACCAAGGGGGGTGATAGTGTCCTTGAAAACAGGCTTGGTAACCTGGTCCTTCTGCTGTGTATAAAGGAGTGCCTTGCATGCATAGAGCTCTGTCTTGAATGATGAACCAGTAAGATAACTTGTGAGTAGGCAACAGAGCATGGACCAGCACAGATGTTAATGTAGTAGGTGTTTGTTTCACATCTCCCAATCAAGAAAGGAAGCAGATTGGACCCTCTTCAGGCAGCTTGAGAAAAATACAGCCATAGGCCTTGGTACTCAAGGGAAAGCATTGCAACTGGCAGAGGTCAGTTCTATCCTGCCACCTGGACCACACATACAGCCACATGGTTTTTGAACACTTCCAGGCACGGTGAGTCCATCACTTCCCTGCTCAAATGCCTGACCACCCTTTCAGTGAAGAAATTTTCCTAATATCCAGTCTAAGCCTCCTCTAGTGCAACTTGAGGCCATTTCCTCTTGTCCTATTACTTGTTCCTTGGGAAAAAAGATCAACCCCACTACAACATCTTTACAGGCAGGTGTAGAAGGCATTAAAGTGTTCCTCCTGAGCCTCCTTTTCTCCAGGCTAAACAACCCCAGTTCCCTCAGCTACTCCTCATAAGACCTGTGATTCAGGCTCTTTACCAGCTTCATTGCCCTACTCTGGGCACACTTGAATGGTCCATTTTGGTGTGCAGAAAATCAATCAAGTGTGCCAGGTGAGCATTGCAGGACATGAAGCTTGAGTTTGAGCTCAGAGACAAAAAAAAATTATACAAAAGGTAGAAGAATGGATTTGGGAGGAATACAAAGATATCATCCGCGTATATAGAAATAGAGTCAAGAAAGAAAAAGCTCAACTGGAGTTAAGGGTAGTGAGGAAGGTGAACACAAGAAAGTTTTTTATGAGTTCATTGACAATAAGAAAGGTTAAGAAGAAAGCAGGCCTGTTGCTTACAGAGTTGGAGGAAACTAGTTACAAAGGATGCGGGGGAGGTATTTAGTGCCTTTTTAGTTCAGTTCACTGGTGAGGTTTGCCTTTGGGTTTCCCAGATATCCTGATCTATAAAGACTTTAAAAAACCCCCCATACCTGAAGAAGAAACATTTTTTCAGACATGAAAAAATACGATTGAAATGATATTACTCATGGAGTTATCTTTTTTTTGTGTGCGTTTGCTCCCAATGCAAATAACTTCAATTGTGAAAAGTAAAGTTTAAAGGCCGACTGTAGTACAACATTTATTGGTCATAGTGTATTGGTAAAGAAATACAAGTTTAGACCAGGAAGTGGTAAAGCAATAAATTTTGCAGAAGAATTTTTTATAGATAAATCCTCCAAAGACATGATTATAGCTCCACCTTACAGTCTCAAGGGAGCCTATGCTGCTCAATTGCTGGAGTAATTGTTGGACCTTGACATAATTAATAAAGTGAAAACTGCTACTTATTATTAAAAAAAGCTCGTAAGTTCAGACAAGGTGTGAAATTCAATATTCTTTATAAAATGAATATAAGTCATATTAAAAAGATGTTAAAAAGTGTGTATTGCTTTTTTGCAATTGCCTTTTATTCCAGTGCCACATGGAGTTTTCAATAAGGTTTCTTTGTTGCAATAGCCAAGTAATTCATAGGAATATTGCTGTTTCATAGAAGTTAGTTGGGCTTGCAAGAAAACTCACCATGAAATAGCAAGATCAATCCAGACTAAGAAATTCCAAATTTCAGAAATCTAGGGAAGGCCTTCAATGAGCCACTAAGTGACCAAATCTGGCAGTAGTTCAGGAAGGTTTTTCCTCTGTAGTCACTATCTGCCACCCTGTGGTCTTTTGCCGCAATTATGCCAGTTACAGCTGTTTACATCTACTCTATCAGTGGAACACAGCAAGCTCATTCCTTCCCTATTGTTGCAAAAAGACTTATAAGGTCAAGGTCTTGAATTTCTGTAGCTTATATCATTCCCCCAGTAACCTGTGCTTAATCACACTGCCTTTCTACTTTCTCTCACATTTATTTTCCTTTTATTTAGGATTATGAATCTTCAACAAGTGTGATGCTTGTGTCTGGGTAAGCTATTTGCATTTCATATATAGAGAAATTCACCTCCATCAACTCAAACTTGTTAAGTGAATGTATATTTCTCTTTTCACTATTTAAAGCCCAGCTCTGTCCTTTCACAGCTATGCAGTCATTACTGGAATGACTCCAATCCAGGGCAATTCCAACAGGTTTTACTGAAAGAAGTGCTTTTTCTGTGTTGTCACAGATAAAGCTGTGATATGTTCAAATCTTGATTAACCAGCTTTCTCCTCTGGGACTGTCCCTGTTACCTAGTATATCTCCAGCAATATCTCACTCAAGAGAGCAGGAATAAAAAAAAGAATAAAAAAAAGAATAAAAAGTGGCAGTATCGCATAACAGGATCCCTGAGAGGCACAGCCACCAAGGAATATGGTGCTGCGTGTGAGGAAGACTGCACCATACAAGAGAGACTGATTTTCTTTTCACCCATGTGTGCTGGTAAATGCAAACATATGAATTAACGTTAAACATAGGTGAAGAAATTCCTCTTACCTTATACTTTATGTTGATTTCATATTTAAAACACTTGTCTTTGTTAGAGTGACTTATTTGGGGTCGTTGCCATTGAATTATGCAATCATTTTTATTTTCATCACAGTTGACAGTGATATTTGATGGAGGCATGAGCTTTTCTGAAATGACACAACCAAGAATCCAAATAATTAAAATCGCTTGACCCCTTTTTGCTTTGATGAGAGTAAAATTGCAAGTAACACCTGTATGAAGAAAGATACTCATTTGTATCTATTTTTCTTAGGACTTGTTAGAAATAGTTGGAAGACCAATGTTTTCTAAATCATGCCCACAGGATCAGAAAAAAAAAAAAAGAGATTAAGCCAGGGAAGATGATATAGGAGCATGCAAAGATACAAACCTCTTTCATTTTCTAGATGAATAAAGTAGAGTACTGTCTTTTTTCTAAAAGAATGTTTATAACTGCAGATGAGCTAGCTGCTGCTAACACAGAGTAAGTAAGAAATAAGACATTCAATACACTTTTTTTTCTTTAAGCCTCCTCACAACAATGCTTCTGTCACACGATGGTGTTGATTTCTTGATGTTGTGAACTATACAGTTTACTCCCCCCTTGCAAAAGAAATAGCCATACAAATTTAAGAAAGACACTTCAGTTTTAATAATTTAGGCAACTTTTTCATGTATCTCCTCCAGCTTCATAAGCAAAAATATGAGGATCTTTATATTTTGATCATTGCCAAGGACTTGATTATTGGAACAGCAAAAGACAGTCACTCACAGCAGAAAGGGTGACAAAAGGATGGTGCAGGAAAGCTTAATTTCAGCTAGATTACTACTTCACATCAATCTTTAGGGACAGGCCTGGCCTATTTGTGATGGGCTACTTCGTCAAAGAATAGTCTTGTTTCATCTGCTGTGGGTGACATTACATTTTGAAGACAATACCAAAACCAATGTGACAATGCCGATGAGACTTTACCACAGTAGAAGTAATTGCACAGGATACTTTCAAGTAGAGCACTACATGTGAAAGCTCTGTTGTATGTGTATTAATTAATTTAATCAGGGCTATGTTGCCACTCTATGTCATCCCCACTGGCAATGAAAAGCAGAAATCTGTGCTCAGATAAACTTTCTAAAAAGTCTCCTCTGTTGAAAAGCATTTGGCCATCACTGAAAGGACATCAGGGGAAAGTACAGTTTTTTAAGTCTCATGAACCTTCCTTGAGAAAAACCTAAAACCAATAAGGGTAGATTGCTAAAGAATCTGAGGCAGGTTGCAACTATGGAGTTTTCTTGCTTAATTTCCCTCATTGCTCTTTTGCTTGGGGAACAGCTTTTCCTGAAGATGCCACAGTCTATTACTTTCACCTCTAGGTGAGACAGGGTTCATGGTTCCTTCTCAGGGATAAATACTCTACTCTTCTCATGCAATATTGAAAACAAAGCCAAAATAAATTATTTACTTACCAGTTTTATACAGTTCAATGTACTCATCATAGAACTGGATCAGGGAGTCTTTGCTAGATCCATTAACCAGGAAGTAAGCTTTTTCAATCTCTATCCTCACGTTTTGGAATCTACATCCCATGTTTCTGCCATTTTCGTCTTTAATGTAAAGCTCACATTCCATCTCCCCATCATCTCTGTATAAAGCAAGGTATTTTCATTAAACACGGGTAGTGTGATGTGTTGAATGAGAATTCAGACTTCCCTGACTCAAGCAGACCTACTTACCTTGAGTTCTGCCAGTAGAGAAAATACTGTGTATCTGCTGGAGCACCCCTTCCTGCCTGCCAAGTGCAGTTCATGAGGCAAATGTTATAAATCACACAGGAGAAATTTTCAATGGCTGACCCATTCATGTTTGCAAAAAGAGGAGTATCTGTGATGAAGAAAACTAATGTGATTCTTCCAGTCTGGAGGATCATGGTACATGCTTAGCTGTGTTAGACACCTGCAAGTCCAGTTAGTTATTACTTGGGTTAGGAATGACATATTTCATTCTGGGTACTAACACTGAAGGATATTTTCACTGACAGACTCAATGAAGAATTTATTATGGATAAATCCTCCAAAGATATGATTATAGATGCAACAAAACAAATTGTGTGCTGATTTGTAAAGCTAGTGATCTCAGGAGCACTGCATAAACCTCACAGACGTACATTTGGTGGATACTATACTAAGGTCTAAAGATTGGTTATCTGTCTGCTGTATGCAAAGTTTAGGATTAATAGATGTCAGGCAGGTGGGTAAACAGCTGCAAAAAGAAAACATCAAAATGGGTCACATCAGTGTCATTCAACTCAAGTTACCCAGTGTATAAGTTTGCTGAGGGTATTAGTTCTTTGCTTTCGAGGATGTAGATTAGATACGAGGAAGAAAACCTTCACTGTGAGGGCAGTGAGGCACTGGAACAGGTTGTCCAGAGAACTTGTTGCACCATCCTTGGGAGTGTTCAAGGCCAGGTTGGTTGGGGCATTGAGCAACCTGGTCTAGTGGAAGGTGTCTCTGCCCATGGTGGGATTGGAACTAGATGATCTTCGAGGTCCTATCCAACCCAAAACATTCCATGATCATAATTCTATGATCTAGGAGCACTGTCTAACTTCTACAAATCCAGTATCAAATCCAGTAAAAAAATAAAAATTTTGTCTAGGACCTTTCTTAACAGGTAGCAGGTACTTTATTTGCAAAAAACCCCCCTCCATTCAACTTTGCTCCATATATTCCTCTGACACCTTTTTATATATTTGCCTAGGATATACTCTCCAGTCCCGGACTTCATAAAGTCTCAGTGAATACCTCAGCAAACAGAACAGATGGAAGGAAAAAGGTAGACCTACCTTCTATTTCAAAATGTCTTTATTTCATTTATCTTTCTGTCATAGTCTTCAGGTTCAGAGAAGATGGAAAGACTGTATTTTAAAGGGTTGTATAGCTACAAAAAGGGCTGTCTCCCTCCCTTGTGTTTGGGGAACTGTCTTAGCATCGGAAGTGTTGCAAAATACAATGTTCATCACTTCCCTCCTGATTCATAGCAAATTTATGTAAATGCTTAACTCATGATTGCATATAACACTAACAGGCAGTTAGCTTGTTAAATTTCCCTTTCTGTTTTACAGAGTATGCTGCTGCTTGGGAATCCAGTAAGTGCATAAAAATATTTTCTTTTATGTGTATTTCTCTCTAGCTTTAAGCAATACTGAGAAGTACAAAGCACCTCTCGATATAAGACATCTCTGGGGGATGGGGAGTGGGGGATGGGGGTTCCCCATGGAGGGCACCAGGGGCCCGGCAGCCCCAGCCCATCCCACCCCCAATCCAGATCAAGGGGACCCAGGGCAGCCCCAACCCCTGCAATCAGGCACCTCCTTTGGGACTGGGGTGGGTCATGGGCCTGCAGGTGTGCCTGGCTCGGTGGGGCCCATGGCTGGGTGGGGCAGGGCTGTGAGGAGCTGGAGACTGTCCCTTCTGTGATGTTGCTGATGGACCTGAGGGTCTGAGAGGGCGTCCTGGGCTCTGAGCAGGGAAGCTCCAGAAGACTGAGTGGCAATAGTCAGGTCTCTGTGGGCACTCAGGAAGATGACAATGCAAATTACAAAAGTTCTGTAAGTGGAAAAAGAGGATTTCAAATCTTGGGTATGAATTTGTGCTGGTTAAACCTTGACAGAAATTTTCAAACAATATATATCACTATCAAAAACTGTGATGTGGGTTTGCCCTCAGTCCATTTCTCCCAGTATGAAAAAGCCAAACCACAAACCACTAAAACAGACAGAAATTGCAGGTAGTAAGCATCCAAATGCAAATAGCTACTCAAGGCCCTGATGCTGAGGGTTTGTTACCTTCTCATGTCACAGCTGTGCATCTTCTAAAGAAGAAGGTTATTATAAACAATATAAAATGTCAAAAGTTCCCTTATACCCCAAAAGGCTTTGCTTCACAGAAGGCAATGTAATTTGCTAAATATGGAGATTTATAATCCATGTAAAGTAATTTTATTTCTTCACATGTTGAAATTGAAGCATCACTAGAAAACATGACATTTTCAAACAGCAAGTTATGTCAAGATTTTCCTCTTAAAAACAGGCAGATCCGTTCTGCTTGGAGTTAAAAATATAGGAGAGAGAACAACCCATGTACTTCTCTACCACTCCCATTTCTTGGCTACTATATTTGGAAAAATTCACCTGCTGCCCGGTACCCTTCCAGGATGCTCCAGGAAATGCTTTTTAAAAAATCCCCCCAGTCATTCCTATCCCACTGCTTCTTTATTGACATACGGAATGATATAACCAATTAAATAGTAGTTCATATATGTCAGCTATTCATACCTAACTGAGATAGAGATATTTCCAAGAGAGGAAGCTAAAGATAGTGCAGTGCTGACTTTCCTTGGGTACAAAAAGGCCTACTTTCTAGAGACCCAGAAATGAGTCTGATGAGTATTTCTGCTTCCTTGATTCCAACTAGAGTGTGAGATTGATGACTGAAGAGCTATAAGTGGGCAGTTGTTTTCCAGGTTCATTCTCTTACATTAATTGTGAGTATTAATTATACTGAGTTGTCACTGAGACCGGCCAACACCACATAGTGGATATCTGACCTGCTTTCTTCTCCACAGCTTATATATTATGAAGGGAACAAGTGTAGCAAAGCAAGTTCTGGTGGGTTCCTGGGGCTGGGTTTTGGTAGCGGGGCAGGGGGCTACAGGAGTGGCTTTTGTTAGAAGTTGTTAGAAACTTTCCCTGTCCAGTGGAGCGATTGCCAGCCGTCTCCAGGACGTGCTTCTTGCTGCTGGCCAAGGCCAAGACAATCAAGAGTGATAGTAATGCCTCTGTGATAACATATTTAAGAACAGAAAGTTGTTGCACAGAAAGAATTCCAGCCAGGGAAGAGCAAAGTGAGAACATGGGAATAACAAAATAGACACCAAGGTCAGTGCAGAAGGAGGGGCAGGAGGTGCTCCAGGTGCTGGAGCTGAGGCCCCTGCAGCCCGTGGTGCAGACCATGGTGGAGCAGCTGTGCCCCTGCAGCCCATGGAGGACCATTGGGGTGCAGAGACCCACCTGCAGCCCATGGAGGAGCCCGTGCTGGAGGAGGTGGATGCATGAAGGAGGCTGTGACCCTGTGGGAGGCCCAGGATAGAGCAGGGTCCTGCCAGAGACCTGCAGCCCGTGGAGAAGGAAGCCCATGCTGGAGCAGGTTTTTCTCAGGCAGGACTTGTGGCCCCTGTGAGGGACCCATGCGGGTACAGCTCATTCAAGAAGGACTGCACCCCAGAAACAACAACTGACTGTAACCCCATTCCTTATCCCCCTGCACCGCTGGGGGGGAGGAGGGAAAACATGCAAGGAAGAAGGGGTGGGGGGAAGGTGTTTTTAAGATTATTTCTCACTCTTTGGTTTTTATCCTGTTATTAATAAATTTAGTTAATATCCCCACTTTGATTCTGTTTTGCCCATGTAGGTAATCAATCACTGACCTCTCCCAGCTCTTATCTCAAGTCATGAATCCTTTGCTGTTTTTTTTTTCTCTCCTCTGTCTAGTTGCAGAGGGGAGTGAGAGAGTGGCTTTAGTGGGTACCTGGCATCTGGCCAGATTCAACCCACTGCACAAGTCTACTCATATTAGAAACTTTTTGACTTCAAAACTATTTTCAATCAAAAAAAAAAGGGGGGAAAAAGCACCTCCTCACATGTAGTACTAAAAGAGCAAGGAATGTGCTAATAGAGCCAGGCATGAATAAAAAATCAATCTGTTAAATGACATCGTATGATCGTGTTTGTGCATTTGATCATGTCTGCTAATGACTATTTTGTTGATTGAGGAGATGAACAACTCACTTCGAACATCCAGAACTTAAAAAACCCCCGTCATCCATAGAGATGAGAGAATCATGAGAGAATCAACAGAACCTGACCTGGTCTTTTGTGGTTTCAGAGGTAAAAGTCTAAGGCAATGGTGGCTTTATAAGGACCAATTCATTGACATTCACTCTCTTCGTGTGCTAGTAGAGAATAAAAATATGACAAAGTTTTTCTGAAGCACAGTTATGAAGCTAAGAGTGGGAATTAAGAGCAAATAGATGGATATTCTACCAAAAAGTAGATTTAGTCAAAGAAGCAACTCTTTTTGGTAAGAATCACTATGACTATCCCTATCACATTATAGATGTCAACAGAAAAGGTAATTGAAAGCTAAGACATCAGGTCTGGGCCTATGACAGTAATTCAGAGGAAAAAGCAGTCCATTGTCCAAAGTTTCAATGTACTTGCAGATTAAAGAAATTCCATGCTTATCCATGTGGATATTTTTTGAACACTTACTGTGCTGTAAAGACAGAAGAAAGGACTTCTGATCACAAAGAATGAAAAACCCTACAGTGTGCTGTGTTCTTCTCTTTGGAAGAAAGCACTCAGTTTTGTGTGGTGGTAACATTGCATTTTGTGTGCTCTCTCAGATTTTATATCTCTGCAACAAAATGAAGAAGACTGGGTTTTAAGAATTTGGGTACTTTGTTTTTAAACTGGAATATACTGCAGTAGAACAATCCAAACAGCCCATAAAAAAAGACAGTGGTATTACTGCAGAAAAGGGAACTGTTCTATTTAGGGGATTTCTTTGCTTGTCTATATTTAAGGCAAGTCTTTACCTACAGCTTTCAAAAATGCAAACAAATTAAAAAAAATTAAAAATTCCCAAGCAAAGCTGGTGTTACTGCTGGTGTTACCAAAGTCTGTTATCTTTCAGAGGCCAGAAAACTAGTGTCGAGTGGACTCTCTATGATCCAGGAGCTGGAAATGAAATGAGAAGAGAAAGAAGAAGACAGAGGAGAAACCTAGGTGGAGACACTAGGGCTGTTTACAGACTTTTGGCCCTAATGGGAGTAAAATCGCTGCAGGAGCAGAATTAAACCCAACCTTTCTTAAAAGTCACAAAAGCTTGAAGAATAATTTATTGCTCCAACAGCAGTAGGAGTGTTCAAAAGAACTGCCGGGTACTTTGTTATGCTGGTTACAGCTTTTGTGTGTGTCACAAAAACATGAATGGTAGATGAGCTTCAGTTTAGTCCTTGCAGCAAGAACTTTCTAGTTTTTAGCAAATGTTTTTCTCCACAGAACAGAGGAACCAGATATATAGGAGACCAGAGAAAAAGGACTTCTATCTGGGTGAACATTCAAGCCACTTGATTAAAAGATTGTAAAATCTGACCATCCTTTCCCACAGATTTTTATATTGGGTCTTTGACCAGGGATGAGAAAATGTCACCTTAGTCCCACACCTACTCACACCTGCACTGTTTCATGGATATGATTTATGGTTTTCTCATCAGGGTTCTGGTAGTGAACAAGTTTTCTTAATGGCTTTGAAGTCTCTGCAGCTTTCATAGTGAAAGCAGTGGGGATGTAAGGCGTGCACCAATGGCCATGATCAACACTGAGTGAAGTAGAATGGAGAGGATCCAGTAGACTATATCTGTTTAATTACCCTTAGATTAAAGTAAGCTTTGGCCTTAGTCGTCCACTTCTGATGCAGGTGGTTTTATCTTTTGGCAGTTAGAGCTTAAGTAGAAGGATCCTTCTCTGATTCTTCTTTCAAAGGATATTCAAAAGAAATTTTTATTGGAAACTTATTTAGAAACACAGAACCATAGAAAAATTTAGTTTCAAAGATGATCCCTTGAAGGTAATCTTGTCTAGTGGAATTTTATCACCCTGAGAGGACTTTATTTACCTTGGGAGTATTTCAGCTACTTGAGATGACTTTAACCATCCTGAGACTTCATGGAATTGAGAATCAGAGAATATCCTGTGTTGAAAGGGACCCACAAGGATCATCAAGTCCAGCTCTTGATCCTGAAGAGGACAGCCCCTGGAATCATGCCATGTGCCTGAGGGTATTGTCCAGCTTCTTGATCTCTGGCAGACTTGTTGCTGTGACCACTTCCCTCGGGAGCCTGTTCCAGTGCCCAGCCTCCCTCTGGGTGAAGAACCTTTTCCTAAAATCTAACCTAAACCTCCCCTGACACAACTTCATGCAGTTCCTTGGGTCCTGGTCACCACAAAGCAGAGGTCAGTGCCTGTCTATTTCCCCTCACGAGGAAGTTGTAACTGCAATGAGGTCTCCCCCCCGCTTCTCCAGGCTGAACAGACCAAGTGACCTCAGCTGCTCCCACTATGGCTTCCCCTCTAAGCTCTTGTAAATCTCAATAGACCTCCACTGGGTGCTTTATGTCTTTTTACTATTGTGGTGCCCCAAGCTACACCAAGGTGAGGCCACATCAGTGCAGAGCAGAGCAGGACAATTCCCTCCCTCGACTGGCTGGCGATGCTTTACCTGATGCTCCCCAGGACACAGTTGGCCCTCCTGGCTGCCAGGGCACTGCTGACTCATATTCAACTTTATTCAAATGGAAGGTCAAAATTGATGGGTTTTTCTCACATCTCCTTATTAATTGGAGGATTCAGGATGTGATGCTTCTATTTCATCCAGGTGTTATAAACCCACTCAACTAGCCTGTACCATTTGCAGCTAGCAACTAGCAGGCTTCTGCTGGAGAGTTTGAAAGTTGCATTTCCAACATTTCCCACTCCACACATATACACATAATTATCTGCTACCTGTTAGAAATCACATATTAAGTAATTTTTTCATCTAACACAGATATGAAGGGATTAAGAATGGAAGGAAATTTTTCGTTTTCTAAATGTGAGTGAGCAACACGCTGTACTAAGGGATGTAGTAACACAGATTAAAGGCAACAAGTAGACTTAGAAAACTTTATCATGAGCTCTTTAATAATACACATTTTGTATGAGCAAATGATCTTTCTTAAGAGGCTTAATCTTGGCTAGTTTTCAGTAAGTTTTCATACAGCTGACAAATTTTTATTCCTAATCACAGTATCAATACAGCTGTACCTTTTTCAAGACACTGAACCCCTGGAGACCCTGAATAAACCCCTGAAGTTTTGTTGTTCTTATTCTTTTGAATGGTGTTGGAAAACAGTGTAATAACTTCCAAGGCAGTACTGAAATATTTTTGCTGAAACACTGCAGTATTTATCATAAGAAGAAACAGAAGTAGTCCAAAACCTCGAAATGTTTATGGAAAATGCAATCAAATAGAAAGAGGCTTTTAAAGATAGGTTTTTGGGGAATTGTCTCTACAGGCAATGCTATTCTCATTGCTTGCAAGAGTAAGAGAATATGAAAAGCCTGTTAACTTCTGCCAACAAGATATATGTGCTTGAAAAATACCAAGTTGCTCGTTTCACTTGCATTCCATTACATCACTTCTTCAATCTCTATTATTTCTTCAGTTTCATGGTTTATTAACAGATTCTCATATTCTGTCTATTAAAGGAAGAATAAAACATTTCATTAGTGTTTCAGGCATGAGATTAGCCACAAAGTCATGATTTATGAATCTCCTGTCATTCAAAGAGTTGTTATTAAATAAAAGCTGTAGTAGGACTCTGTCAATGAGAACACCGAAATAGACATATCTAGGTCTTCTCTCCATGTTGAGCTCACCAAAGAGGAACAAAAGACTTTTCAACTCTGCATTGGTTTTGTATTTTTTGTGGCCAGGTTTTGGTAGCAGGGAGTCTACAGGGCTGGTTTCTGTGAGAAGCTGCTAGAAGCTCCCCCATGTCTAGTAGAGCCAATGCCAGCTGGCTCCCGAATGGACCCACTGCTGCCCAAGGCCAAGACAATCTGGAATGACAGTAACACCTCTGTGATAACATTTTTAAGAAGGGAAAAAAGTTATTGCAAAAATGAAATTTCAGCAAAAGAAGGAGAACATGTGAACAACAATGCAGACACCAAGGTCAGTAGAGAAGGAGGGGGAGGAGGTGCTCCAGGCACCAGAGCTGAGGGTCCTCTGCAGCCCATGGTGCAGACCAGGGCTGTCCTCCTGCAGCCCATGGAGGAGACCCACGCCATGGCAGGTGGGTCCATTCGGGAGCCAGCTGCCATTGGCTGTACTAGGTGGATGCCTGAAGGAGGCTGTAACCCCGTGGGAGACCCATGCTGGAGCAGGTTTTCCTGGCAGGACTTGTGGCTCTGTGGGGGACCCACACTGGAGCAGCCTGTGCCTGAAGGACTGTACCCTGTGGAAAAGTGACCCATGTTGCAGCTGTTTGTGAAGAACTGTTGCTCCTGGGATGGACTTTTGTTGGGGAAATTCATGAACTACTGTCTCCTGTGGGAGGGACCCCATGCTGGAGCAGGGGAATGACTCCTCTCCCTGAGCAGCAGCAGGAACAACCTGTGATGAACTGACCATAACCCCCATTACCCATCTCTCTGCACCACTGTGGGAGGAGGAGGTTGAAATTGGGAAGGAGGTAGGGGCAGGGTAAAGGACTTTTTAAGATTTATTTTACTTCTCATTTTCTGGCTCTGATTCTGTTAGTAATAAATTTAATTAATATGCCCTCTTTGAGTCTGTTTTGCCTGTGATGGTAATCAATGAGTGATCTCTCCTGGTCCTTCTCTGAACTCATGAACCCTGTATTACATTTTCTCTCCTCTGTCCAGTTGCAGAGGGCAGTGAGAGAGTGGCTTTGGTAGGTACCTGGTGTCCAGCCAGTGTCAACCCACTACAAACGCAAAAGACAGAAAACTCCTATTTTAAAACATAGAAGAGTTAACATGATGAAGGAAAAGAACTTAAGAGGATTTATAAAGGCTCACCAGTACTTCAGTGTGTCCCTGTGGACAAATTTCAGTTTCCAGACCTGCTTGTAGCCAACTTAAAACAAATTGGAACATGCTGTCTAGATGGGCAGTTCCTGCAATGTTTGTGTATTTGTTCCTTCTCACTAGTCCTTCCAGCTTTCCACCTAAGTAAGCACCTCTGAACTCTCTGTTCTACTTTCTTACTTACCATACCGTAGAAACTTCTCCTCCTTTAGCATCATTACCAAATACTAACATGGGGTTCAACACCTTCTGTGGCAAAATGATTGTAGAATTCTTTGTCCCTTCTTTCCCTGTCTGATTCTGCATTATTATTGCACTGAGAAGCTTAGGGTCAGCACTATTCAAGTGATAGCTTATGGTTTATAGGGAGGGCAGAGTGAAACTCTATTTTCTCCAGTGCTCCATGTAGACGAATGACAAATTTTTCATAATGGAAACGGTAAAACAGAATATTTATTTGCATATGGACCTTCTCTTTCCATACCACAGGAACAAGAAGAAGAAAAAAAATGATTCTTTCTTGTGTGCATCTTTCTGACACTTAGGTCATACCTTCAAGACTGAACTTGACCTCAATTTTTAAGTTTCAGACAAACGGAAAGAAAACGTACCTGGAAATCCACTGGACAGGCCTCATGGAATGGGTCTCTCGGCTGTGGTACTGTAGCAGATGTTTTTTTCAAATAAACCCTTCTACAGTGACATAAAGTGTTGGTGAAGAAAAGACTTAGTGTGCAAACATATGAACACATACTCTATAATAATGCTCCCAAGGTATTATTTTATTCCTCTAAGACAAAAGTAGTATTCCTCTAAGTCAAAAGTAGCTAAACATTATGTAGGCTGAATACAATGTTATAAGTTCATTGTTTGGAATTTGGATGACAATAATTTATTTTATGACTTACTAAAGCCTCATAAGAAGTTGGGTTTTTAAGTATATGGAAGGGTTATATCATCAAAACATGAAAACAATTTCATGGACCACACATCTACATTGCAGGGTCTGATGTCAGGAAAGTGATACCAAGGTAAAACTTTGACCTAGTATTGGAAAGCATTGTCTTATAATAAACAAGTCGATAAGAATGTTGGGAATCAGAAATATAAAACCCACTTGAGGAACATCCAACAGGTCATGATTCCTAGTGTAGTTCAGTGTTGATTTCCCCCCCTCCCTCATTTCCTTTAAAAAGAAGCCAGAAATTTTCCACTGGAGGAAAAGGTGTTATTTTAACTTCAGAATTAAAATTTTGTGCAAGAAATGAGGCTTACACTGTGCAGAGAAAAAGTGCAAGACTTGCTGCCAGCCCCGGTATCAGAAATAAGGTATATGATGAAGTAGATGTAAATTGTTGTTTTCCTGAAAGTCAAACAATCATCAAAGTGTTGGTTAGCATCACAGGACAGGAATGATTGCACAGCTATTTGCAATCTGCTTTGCAGGAGAGTGTCAAGCACTGTATGAAGTGATGACTTTAGCACCTCATTGCTCTGTAGTATGTGAAGGAATAGAATGGTTAACAATACATGGACTATCTGCAGTAGCATGAGACCTGAGGAGCTGAGCCCTACAGAGTATTGAAAAATCCAAGAGATGGAAGAAGAAGAAGTAGTGACAACAGACCTCAAAAAGGTCTGCTTTATTCACGAACCCCTTGCAAGAAGCACCATCACACCAGAATGCTTGGAAAACTCCCTCATATTAAGAGACATGCCAGTTCTCCACCTCTCTTTGTCCTAGCAAATTAATGGGCAATTATCAGTGTGCTTCCATCTGTAAGGATGAAGTAATAAATGAGGCAGACCAGGATTAAATGAACTTGGTCAAGGAAGTGATTTTCATTCTTACCAAACTCCACAGGTGTACTCCACTCTCCCCAACTTGGGCTCACCAAACAAATGCCTGTGTCAGTTGCTCTGATTTTGACGCTGTACCTTTTTTCTGCGCGGAAGTTCTCGTACAGGTAGGAGTGCTACAACGCAAAACAACTAGACTGAGAATTTTTTATTATTTTTATATTATCATGAGAAAATTTCACTTATGTCTCTGTGGACAGACTAGAGTGAAATAACAAATAGAAAAATATCCCTTAATAAGTTAGAGTGTTTCATCCTAATTCCTTTTGTTTAAACATTTTTGTTATTGATAATATGAAGATGAAATTTGCTATGTGCTTCCCTGGCTCCCTAGGCTGTGCTAAACAATAGGACTTTAGGGGAAAAATTTTTTAGAGATCTGACATTCCCTTACTGTGGATGTTTTTGAAACTGAAGTAGAGTTTGACATCCAGATTATACAGATGTGAAAACCTGATTTTTTTTAAGTCCATCTATATACTGGCTTAATCTTTCAGGTGATATTTTTTTGCCTTTTCCATCTCAACCCCTTCCAGATACCATTAATAAAGAAGAAATTCACCATATTTTGTGTATCTGTTACACAGAATCACGATCCATATTTATACATATATATCTAAATATTCTAGGAAGTACAAAAGAATGTAAAATAGAAGATTTTGTGAAGCAATATCAAGTTCCACATTTGCAGGTGTTTTTGTACCATGTTTTATAAACAATAGTTTAAAATTTTGGATTTAGAAGACTTATCAATAAAGAACATATGTAGTACATTGAAACTGATAATGTGAAACCAAACCAATTTTTTTTGAGGATTCTGTAATATAGAAGAAATTTCTATAAAGAATAAATGTTAGAATAATATAGACTTACTGTTTTAGATGTGGTGTTGAAGTTTTTCTCAGGATCAGCCTAGCAACAAGAGAAAAGTTTAATTTTTAAGATTATTTATTTTGCTACCGTATAATAACAAGCCCTCTCTCATGAATGTTTGATTGTCATGAAAAAAACTTGTATCTAATATCTTAAATGCCTTCTTTTAAAGACCGCAAAGTTAAGCTATTCTTCCACTAAATGATTTTTTTTCTCACCACAGTTGCTTTGAAATATTGTACCACTTAAATTTGATTACAGAATTGAGTATCAAAGCGCTAAACAAAACAGGCTCAGGTTTAGAACCAATTAAAATTTTATGTCTTACTTGTACAAAACAAAGTGTCTAAAACTTACTAGTAAACTCAGACAACATTATTACCACTAGGTTTTTTTGCCTGTGTGGCTTTTATAGTCTTAAACAGTTTAGCTATGTTACATCTCCTTTTTTAAAATTTTTTTTTTGATTTTTTTTATTTTTTACTGTTGGAACAACAAACTCACAAATATTTCCACAAATATTTTGAAGTGTTTTTTTTTTTAAGTATGTAATACTTCAAAATACTTGCAGGTACCGAAATTTATAATAACATCTGTATACAGCTGAGACCTGGAAAGCCACTTTAAGTTAAAAATGAAAGAACTCAGAACTTAATAAAACCCCACAGTGAACAGATGCTCTGTGACTGCCCCTTACATCTGATTGTGACAGCTGTGGTGCAACCATCTTGATTGTGTATGCTGCAGGCTTACTCTAGAGAAACATAAACTCCTAAACTCCTTCAGCAACACAGGTTGGTGTCAGTAAATGGAGGCAATAGGAGAAGAAGGCAAGGTTGGATACACAAAAGACAGAATGAAAAGTACAGGCATCCGGGTGGAGATATCTAAGACTCCATTCTCTTATATGTGCTAGAATAGGTATTCTCCCTCAGTATGGGGAATTCCTTGCCCAGTTGCTTTAAGCACCAGCTGTGCAGTGGACTGAAAGTATTCCTTCAGTTTGCTGCCCCTCTTTGTGAGTAATAGCAGTCCTCAGCTCATGTGTAAGAGGGGCACTACACATCAAAAAGGAGAGATTAGTTAAGTAGGCGAAGAGGACACAGTACTGGTTGTATGGTGGTATGTGTGGGAATATAGACATAATAAAATACTATTAAAAGTCATAATTATTCTTACCTTGTTTTCTATGAGAATTTCATATTTGAAACAACTGCTTCTTTTCACATGACTTGTGTGAGGTGGTTGCCACTGAATATTGCAGGTATGAGAAGCTTCTCTACAGTTCACAGTGACATTTAATGGAGGGGTGAGTTTTTCTACAATAATGTAATCAGAAATACTATTGGTTAATAATAGCTCTCTTCACTCTACCTTTTTAAAAATATACATAGATGTTCAAGCAACTGGTCTAAATAGATATAGTGCAGCTTTAGCAGAATTACTATATTCTCCCCATATTTTGAATCATGACTCCCTGGTTTAGCACTCCAGTTGAGGAGACTGGAGCATCAGCAACAACAGTAAGTAAAATTAAAAACCACAAGCCATTTATTAGATTTTACTGAATTCAACATATAATCTGTATGTGTTTGTTTTTCTTAGTCTTTTTTAATACTGTGTTCATATAAAATAGAAATACTATTTTTTTATCAACAACATTCTTCCATTTAAAAAAAATGAAGGCTTTTGCTCACATTATTAAGGTGATTGGTTCTTTTTTATTTGTAGATGCACAGAATTATGAGATAATAAAACCAACATCTAGATAGTCCCACTCAGGCATCCTTAACTAGTTAATACCAAAAGATGATGCCTTTCTTTCACAGAATAAATATTTGACTGAAATGCTCATGATTCTCCAACCCATGATTGTCTCTATACTCCTTAGTTTTTGTTCATTTTTATACTTTAGACTTTTCAGACATCAGGGCTGGAGAAAACGAAAAAAACCACCTGTTATGAGGAGTAGTGTTTTAAAAATATATGCTTTTTCCCAGGCATGAATTCTTCATTCTTTTAGCATAAAACTAGAAATAAAATAATAATAAAAAAAAATCCTTACCAATTTGGTATAGCATAATCTTCTTCTCATATGACTGAATGTTTTGTCCACTTCTAGATCCATTTACCAGGAAATAAGCATACTTATATGCTATTGTCACATTTTGGAATCGACATCCTGTGTTCCTTCCCCAGTTATCTTTGATGTAATCCTGACACCCTGTGACATCTTCTTTCCTTTACATGAAATATTGTATCAGCTAAATATTGACAATGTAACATATCAGACCAGAAATGAAAATTCCCTACATTCAAACAGACCTACTTACTCTGAGAGCCTCCAGTACAGAAAATACTGGGTATCTCTTGTAGCAGTCCTGCCCACATGCCACGTGCAGTTCATGAAGGACACATTAAAAATGACACAGACAAAATTTTCAATGGCTGTCCCATTCATTTCTGCAAACACAGAAAGAATATCCCATGTCCACTCTGCAGAAAGACTGTATAAGTGCTCAAGTAACGCAAATCTCTGCAGGCTCGTTTAACAGTTTTTAGCTACCTGCTTAGTAAATCCAACTGCATATTGTTTGGGTCTTGTAGTTTTGTACTTACTTGAAGATGGCAATGATTTTATTTGTGTTGAGCAATGAGGAGTATCTACCATTGTTCCAGATGTGACTGGGATTTAATCAAGTCTTTAATAAATTCAAGCATTGTGATTTAGTGGAAGCTAATAACAGTCACCATGGTGTCCTTTGTTTAGATCCCCTGTTTAACTAATGCCCAGTCTACAATGGAATATAAGTTCTACAACCGTGAGCAAGGCAAGTTCTCTCTCCTGTGCTTAAGTGCTCCGACTCTTGGTTGACTTAGAAAGCACTACTGATTTAAAAAAAGGTGTCCACTGCTTTCTTCTGTGCGACAGCTGGTTGATTACAACCTAACCCTGAGACTGCTTCCTGAAGCTAGTACCTGCAGAAGTGTTATGATTTCAAAGACAGAATGGCATATTTTTAAATCATGAATTGGAAATGATTGCTAATCTGCTTCAGTAGTTTGGATTCAAGAGTAGGGTGAATTTTGCTTGCATTGAACTTGATAGAAGGAGGCCTGAATATTCATATAACTAGTGTAAAATAAAGACAAAATTGAAGCAGAAGTTGATAGATTGCTTAAGTTAAAAGACTATTCAGGTTATCTACTCACAACCTGAATGAATTTCTTATGTGTTTCTTCCCTACCAAAAGGTGAGATCTCCAGCAGGAAATGATAATCATTTGGTGCTCTTCTTAAGAACTGTTAATGTGAATTGAAGGACTGGATCATAGCTTTCCAAGTCCAATCACTTTTCACTGAGTTTAAGCACCACATGTACCACCTTTACATACACCTTTCCAGTTAGCCCTAGAAATCCATATCCAATTTTTACATCTTTGGAAATAAAGAGGAATTTTTCAAGAGACAAGAAAACTGTCAGAGTATTTCTGGATTTCTGGAAAATTTCCTGCCTTCCAAGAGGAAGGTTGAAACTTGGTTCAGCAGCATTTCTTTCAACAGCATTGTTGGCTTAAGCATTTCCTGTCCTTCCCCATCCTCCATGGCTCTGTCCTGATTCCAACCTGCATCCCTGGCTGTGCTAGTGCCACACCTTGTGGAGCCTTGTAGTGAGTAGTACTGAATAAGTGATCATCATTAAAACTAATGCACTTTTTTTTTAACCTGGCTTAACCTCCTTTACCACAAACAGTGGAGCAAGCTCATCTGAGATGACAGTGTGGGTTAAGCAACAAAGACCCAGAGAAGAGCTATCTAAGCTATTTCTGCTGCTGTAAGAAATATTGACCCTTATCTAATCACTAAATGTATCAAAACTCTCAGCATAGAGTTGTTTATATCTAGTTTATGTATGAGTTCATATACATAACAAACTACTTTTGAGAGTACAGTTATTACAGTACTGTGGTGAGGTGATGGAGAGCTTTGATCAGTTCTCTGGTCTGCCACAGATTCAGTTTATGACCCTAGGTCAATCAAATCTGTGTACTTCACTTCCTCATTTACAAAACAAATAAAGAAATTTCCTTTCTATCAAGAAATTGCCAGGCAAGTGCAGCAGCCTGAAGTATGCTTGCAGGGGCTGTCCAAAGGTCTTAGATGGGCTTCCTTAAGCCTTTACCAGTGCTGCAAATCTAAAGAAAAAAGGCTTATTCTGATTTCAAGTCAGTTCACAACCTGGTTCACCTGTGGCTCAACAAGCAGTTGAATTGACCAGCAACAAAGAAATAGGGTGAAAGGAACTCCTAAAATGGCAGTGTGGTCAAGGAAAAAGCAAATAAAACTACATCCTCGGACTCTTCAGTGATGACCTCAGGTTTTTATATCCAAGAAAAGCATATATAGAGATATTCTCAGAAGTTCTTTAATAAGCCCAAGTTCTACAGCCAGAACATTACTCTGCCTACAAAACAGTCCTGATCATCTGCACAGTGTCATGTTCATACCAATATCGGGCACATGCTGTGAAGATCACTCAGATATGTACGAATCTCTCCACCATTTGTTGACAGGACATTTTTTCCCAAGTTTTGAGGGCATTTATTTTTCATTTTTTTATTTATTCACATATCTGTGGTTATGCCAAAGAAAGTCTAGCAGAATAGGTAAGTATGATTACCCTTCCTGTAATGTTTATTTTTGAGCCTACTGTATTCACTCACAGTGTCAGCATTACAGTTTTATTTTTAGCAACACCTGAAATAGAGCTAAGTCTTCATGACACATTTATCTCACATTATTTCAAAGAGAGACTGACATTTTTCTGTTTCCAGCTTATATCTGAGGACTAGCTAAATTTATTTAGTGTCCTTTTGCTGAACCACTCCTCTTTGACAAAACCCATATTTGTCACTTATTTGGAAGGATTGTACTCTCATTATCCTTCTCTGTGAGCTGCGATGCAAAGAAAGTTCAGTTTCTCTGTACTTTTCTTGCTGAATTGTCTCCTATACTATTTGATGATGACAATAAATGCATATGGAAGTATGCTAATATCCTCAGAAGCATCCTTTGTTTCATACATGAATAACTTATTTTCCCATATTTTACTATCTTTAGCTGTATTTGGAATGTTTCTTGATATTCTTTCCATGAAAGAAGCAAGCTACTCAACTGAGTGAAATGTGATGACTGCACCCAACTGCATAAAACCCCACTGTTTTAAGCACACAGAATGCTTTTATTTATTTACACCTCTTGAGTCAATTTAAATTATCTCCATCACTTGTGCAGACGTTAGAAAAAATGTAGGAGTATTAGCTTCAGAAAAATATCAGAGTAAAGAAAATTTGGCTCTGCAATCCTTTGTGGGAAACAATATTATTAATACGGGAGGACAGGATCACACCTTTGGGTCTTGAGCAAAAGAGAATTTCTACTTTTATTCAGTAATTCTTAAATAAAAAATACATAAACTTCTCTTGACTCTTGGACATAAAGGATCAGATAATTTTTTATGGATTGTAAATAACATGCTTGCTCTTGGAAATGAATTAAAGGAAATTAAAATATTTTAAGCTTTTAACCTAACTCTGAAGATGCTGTCAGGTGGAATGGGGTGGAGTTCATCTTACCTAAACTTACCCAAAAGCTGTATAGATATGCTCACAGGAGAACCAGTAATTCCATATGGCCTTTACATTGTCTGAAAAAAAACAACTACTCAAAACATGGTTTATTCAACCTAGTCTAGGACAGGAGAAATGAAGGTTGCACTATATTTTTTTTCTGCCATTCGCTGAAAAGATAGTCCAGGGCAACCTGCCCAGAGGAATCTCTCTAACTCTGAGCTATCCACTTGGGTCAGGTAAATCCAAGATGATTAATTCCTTTTCTTTTTTACATCATTTGGAATCCATATTTAAATACTAAACAGAAATGCTGCAACTATTATTTCCTCAACTGATAACTGCAAATTTTTTATTGAAAATGCCTTTTCCTTCTCTTTCTTATACCTGTGCAAATATCAAGTGCTTTTTCTCTTTAGAAAAACAGGTGCCATAGAGGAACTGGGAATTGTACTGTTTTCCCCAGGGGTGTTTCAAACTTTCTTTCACATCTCAAATAATTCCTGTGCAGATTATTGATCAAAATCTTAAGGAAACTTAGAGTATTTCTGTGTGAAGTTGTTTCCTTCCTGTACTGTAGCTTATAAAGTTTCTATAGAAATCAGCTACTGCTAGACTCTATGCTACAGCACAAGTCACTCTCAGTTACTTCTCACAGAAGCTTGAATTCTGGCACATGTCCACAGGTCATGTTAGGAATTCAGAAGCTGAAATCCTACTGCAGTGGCTAGGTGATTAAATAAGAACAAAAACTTGTCCAATAACCTTTTGATTATGAGTAATATATAACCATGGATTTCATAATGTTTTGATACTGCTATGATTTTTGCAACTAATGAAAAGGAAGGTTTGTAACTAAAAAAAACCGCAAAACTTACACTTCTTTTTATATGACTAATTTTTTTTTAAGGGAAAATCTGTGTTGGGTATAGTAATTAAGACTAAACCTCTGAGATTTATTTCCCAGCTTTGCCTCTGAAAGACTTCGAAAACTATTTTTGTCAGTGGGAATATATGAAATGGAATTATTACTTACATGTTGGTTGTGCTATGAAGGTAAAATTATGCCTACATACCTGTGACATTTTCAGAGAACTGTGTGTATGTGAAATCTTCTGCTTCAGTATTAAAACTGTAAAGGGGAAAGGACACTACCGTGTTCCCATTCTGCTCTTGCCAAAATACAGTACTCCTAAAAGGGACTCACTCTGCATAGTAATTTTCTCTATGGATGTAAAGTTCTAAAATCCAAACATTTCCAGTTTGACTGTTTTCAAGAAAAAGTGACCTAGGCATTCTTCAACACTGTAATGCAGGTCTTAACATAAGAAAAATGTTTCTATATGGATGAGGCCAGTAACACTGCGAACTGCTAATTTTAAAATATATTTGTACTATTATTTTCAGACTGTAAAAAAAATACACCATCAAAATATTGGCTAAGACATTCATCAGACAAAAGCATGAATTTGCAGGTAGTGTCTGTTCACACCTGACATTTATTTTAACATTAAAACTAGAAGAAATAACAAAGTTAAGTATTTCTTTGCCTAGCTGCTTTGGAGGAAAAGAAAAATAGAAAAGAAAATAGAAAAATGGACAAAGACAAAAGTAAACTTACCTTCTCCTTGAAAACCTCTTTCCCTGTGGCTGTTACAGTAACAGAACACAAAAAAGGCAGAAACTATGAATTTGCCCTAGTGGTATATTTTTGCATGCTTTGAGAGTATGATTTCGTTATTGAATTCTTCTGAACTCATGTTACAGGGTGCAAAAATCCCGCCTACATCTTACTCATTTCCCTTACCATGTAGTGTTACTTCTGTTACACAACGGGGAGACGAGCAGCTACAGGGAGACAAAAAGGTCAGAATAGAAGGACTTTTCATGACTTCATTCACATAATTTTCACTCATTTCTGTCACACATTTTTCATACAGATGTTTGTACAGGGCATCACCTGAAAACTAGATGAATATATGAGTCTTCCTTATGCCTCAACTACAGATCAGGTACCTTTGCTTAAAGCCATGCCACTGTTTTCTGCTAATTGCTTTGGATCACCGCCCTGCACAGGAGTATAAGCCCAGTGTTTTGGCCTTCAAAACAGCTGTTACCAGTTTTGCACTAGCCAGCCTCATTTCCGGTAGATGTGTAACAAACGAATGTCACCAGTTTCAACAACTTTCCTACTTGGCACATATACACATTTTTCTGGGCTGGGTGAATTCAATGCACAGATCAGGAAAAGTCTCTTCACATATGCAAATGCCCTGAATGACCAAACAAACAGTGTCACTTGTCTGTGCTAGTGTCCTGGAACTGAGAAGCATTGCACCTATCTTTTCGTGTACAGTCTGAGTACGGAGTCCTCCGCTTGCCTCACCTTTACATATTTTGAACACAAAAATGAAGTTATTATACTAGAAAACAGCATTTAAATCTGATTACTTATAGTCTTCAGCGAGTGTACTAGTCAGATACTATGTATCTGTTATTTCTCATTGGAGGAGTAGTAAATCAAATTAAATCTGTCCTTCTGTCTGTCTGTATCTTGTACAGCTTCATTCCCTTCAGCCTTTATTCTTGTTGCTCTTTTCGGCAGAGGAGGAATATGTGGGGGATGGTTCTTGAGATGTTTCCTCTTCTTCAGGTCTCAATTCCTCAATTTTATTCACAGAGTAAACAGCAGGACACTACTGTATTCCCTGTTAAGACACTTCATTTCAGGACCTGCAGAAGTAAGGTCTTTTGTTCTCTTTCTCACTTTCTGATGCAGACAACTCTATAACATTAGAGTGAATTATGGTTTTGAGATAGATTTGTTTCAGTGAACATGAAACCTCATTTTCCATAAGGTGTGCACAATGCGCTCAGCTAGTTGACAATAATGCTGTGTAGGTTCAAAGCTAAACAACTGATTCTCATATGCACCTATAAATGTATCAGAATGAAACTGGTCTTCTGTGGAAAGGCCTAAGTATGCAACCACAAAGATTTCCAGTATGTCAAGAAATATTAGGTGTTGTGTAGTGGACACACTTCAATCCTGTGACTCTTATTTTCTAGTTTAATACATGAGAACTTCTCAGAACACCACTGTTAGAGGGATGAATCCAGGAAAACAACTGTATTGGTCCAGTGATTTCTTGGATTTTTTAATTATGTTCTTTAGTCCTCCGGCAGGCTTGCTACTTTACAAAGTGTCAGTTCACTTTACGTTCACTTTCAATGAACTATTGACAAAGCACACTGCCATCATGTCCTCAAACCTGTTAAGGGCAGATTGCCTAGGAAAAAAAAAAAAGAAAAGTAATGGAAGGATTTAGAAAGGCCAGAGCAGAAAAGCGTCCAAATCCCACCAGTGGTACATAAAATCTCCCAGCCAATTGGACACTTGACATGCACTCTCTACATGCCAACCAGGAGGAAAAATATGGAACCTGATTCAGAACTATAAGCATCACTAGGTAATCTAACACGGAACACATGAACCTCCAAGTGACATCACTCATGAAAACAGGATCATGCAGAATAACGCTGCAGATGTTTTCTTTATCAGTAATGATAGAAAAAGGACTTGTCCTGAAGTTTGATTCACACCTTGATATTTAATTTGGTTCCAAGATGTGGTACCTGGTGAACTTTGACATAAGTTGCCCTCACTATATGCCCCCTGAAAAAATCTAGGGATTGTTTGCAACTGAAGCCCAAAAATCACGACTTAA